>NC_085887.1:3037500-3637500 GCF_035222375.1 Podospora pseudocomata | reverse complement strand
TACAGCAGGAGGATGAGTAGCTTGGGGATATGGCGAAGGCGCTTGCAAGTGAGGCTGCGATTGTGGTCGTTGTTGAGAAGGAGCCGCCAATCCTTGATTAGGTCGTGGCAGATGAATCCCTGATGCAGAGGCGGGCGAAGCAACGGCCGGGCTCCGTACTGAAGGAGGATGTGTGACAGCGCCATGTTGAGGGGCTTTAGGAGCATGCTGCTGAGGCTGAGTTGGGTGAGGGGACGACGGAACGGGATAGTTGTGGTATGGCCCAGGATGGAAAGGGGATTGCACCGTGTTGTTCGGCCCTGGGCTCGAAACCGGCGGTGGCTGCCTGTTTGCTGCGTCTATAGCGGGCCGAACAGGTGTTGGTTGAAGAGGCACAAATTGACCCGTCGTATGAGTATGAGGGGGGTGCAAAACCTGCTGTGGCAACGGCCTGTTTGCTTGCCCTTGCAAAGGAGACGAGATCGGTGGTGGCCGTTGGGAAGCCACCATATGCGGAGGGGGAGAAAACACATTAGGGCTGTGTTGTAATGGCGAGTTCATCGGGGGCCGAGCGCCAGAAGAGGGTTGATATGGTGGTTCCCATTTCAACTGTGACTGGGACGGCGGCATATGCGGGCTCGCTGGCAGAGGGCCCGGAGACTGATGTGCTCTCGCAACGCCATCTGGCCTCTGTAGGCCGTCTGCGGCATGAGTTGGAGCAGGCGACTGGGACAATGGTTGGAAAGAGGGCACCCCTTGTGGTGCTTGGAGGACTTGCGGCGATCCACCGAGCGACTTTGGCGGCTCTGAAGGTAGGGCAGAAGGACCCCTTGAGACGTCGGGATGGCCAAGCTGTGGTGAACGAGTGGTGGGCGGGTGATTCAAGGTGGGAGGACGAGGGGCCGGACCTGCTTTATCGAGAGAAGCATGCTGGGAATGTGGAGAGCCAAGTGCGTTTCTGACATCCTGACGGGGTGCAAGATGTGGGAGCAGAGGCTGCAGTGGCCGCAACGGTGGTTGTGGTTGCTGCGATTGCTGTGACTGCTGGACGTGTGGCAATGGGTTTGGTTGCTGCAATGGCTGGACTTGCTGTGGCGGTTGTCCTTGAACCATATGTTGAGCTGGCTGTCCTTGATGCAGCTGTTGTGGGGGCTGTCCCTGTCCCGGTAGCCGTTGCCCTTGTTGGAGACCTTGCTGTGCTTGCTGTGGCAGCTGCCCTTGCTGCACATGTGTTTGCTGTGGTACATGTCCATGCTGTGGCGGCTGTGCTTGATGCAATGTCTGTGGTGATTGCAGTGGTAGCTGCAGCTGTTGCAGCTGGGGTAACTGCGGTGGTTGAGGGGGTTGCGGCGGTTGCGATAGCTGAGACACTTGAGGCACATGGAGCTGTGGCGTCAGCTGCTGTGGCCGCTGTAAAGGCTGTTGCATAGACTGCTGCAAATTCTGTTGTTGATGCTGTTGCTGGGGATGTTGTTGAAGGTGTTGCCGGGGCTGGGATTGCGCGTGGTGTGGTAGCTGAGACTGCGGTAACTGAGACTGCGGTAGCTGTGGTGATGGTTTGGGCGAGGCCTTTGGAGACGGATGGATGCCATTGACGACCGCCGGGCCTGGCTTCGGTTTGATATCACCAACTCCATTCACTTGTACCCCTTTATCCTCGATGACCTCTTCCTTTTGCTGTTTGGCCTCCTCGCTAGCTTGTGATTCGGCCAGTTGGAGCTGCTCTAGCTCTGCCTCTGTCTTTCTGTATGCTTCCTCCAGATGATCGATCTCTTGAACAGCGCTCTCGATGTAGGAGTCGAACACCTTGTCGTAGGCTTGCTGCACCTTATCGATGTGCTGGTGAACATCCTTCCAGCTCGGTAGCGGAAGAGTATCAAGCCTTCTCTTCCTGGAGGCAGGAGAGAGAGGGCCATCTGGCCCAGGCATGCTGCCGACATGATCGGCCCGGATCTCTTGACCAACAAGATACAGAAAGACCTTCTGCAGAGCCTCGGGGCTCAACCTTTGGGCATCGAAGGTCGGCTGCCTCTTGAGGCCGCTGTTGTCCCGCAGAACATTGGAGATCTGTGGAAAGGCAGCGGGGTCGATGCCAAACTTATTGACACCTCGGAAGAGGAACACGAGCTCAAGCGATGTGAAGGACGATACTGGGAATGTCGTCGGGTTCGCCGGAGTATTCATGCCCCAGACTCCACCCGGTGGGGGGCCCAAGGAGTTGTCACGCCTCTGGGGGAGAAGATGTACAGGCGCCACGATCTGTGGTTACGGACAAGGTCAGCGATGCAATGCTCTGATCTGCTCTGTAGAAGCTTCCATCGCGCGTCACCATACGCGTGGGTGCGCCAAGACCATCTAGACTCACCGGCAGCCTGAGCTCAAGGCTCCGGGTATCGAAGATAGCGATTATGTGGGTTAAATGGCCAAATTGATTGGGGAAGCGTGCAGCCGTCGAGGTTCTTGTCTGCGGGTCTTGGCTGGTGGTGTTGTCGTGGTTGTGTCGCTGAAGATGATTTTTCTGGTCGCGACAGGACAATCACGTGAGTTGGCGGTTGGTGTCGTGGATCGTCTTGATTCTTGATGCGGTCGAGCGCTGTGATGCCGTGTATTGGTGGTGCAATCAAAAGACTTGAGGCGCGTTGAGGGGAATCCAATTCAGAACTCGCCGCGCCAGACGGAAACCAAGGCCAGGCTCAGGCTGTCACGTGGGTGAATAAGTGCACTGATAAAACTCGAAAGCCGGTATGTAACCCTAACCTTGAACATACACCCATCCCAAGTTTGTGGCTGAAGAAGAGTTTAAGCTTCAGATGTGCAGTGGAATGTTTTTAAACAGGTTCCGTACTTCTATACCATAGCTGCATTTTTGGCTCATCTATCCTGAAGTCAGCGCTATTCACTCGACATTGAATTATGTACTTGAGATAGCCTTGATCCTTGCTCTCCTGATAAGATAAGATCAGAACGTCATTGCAACACTTCCTGGTTCCCACCCACAGTTGGACTTTTTCCCCATCAATTCGCCCGGAGCTACTGTGCTTTTTCGGGCTGTCAAACAAGGAAATGCTAGACCAACTTCAGCCATGAGCCCATGCAGTCAGGAAAGATGTTCAAGTTTAGACACACCAGGCGGTAGAGCCCATCAAACAATGTCAAATTGACTACATTGCCCACTGCCAGTGACCAAGTTCTTTACCCCCACCAACGTAAAGCATCTCAAGGCTACAAAGACACACTTCAAAGGCGAAGTACATTTCCAACTACGGGCTGGAACACTGGACCTCCTGCCCTTTACAAGAGTTTATAAGCAATTTTTGAAGCGGTTGTGATCGCATCAAGTCGAATGCTGGTCTGTGCTTTCAAGCTATCAGGGGGAATACTTCCACCCCTGAAATCTTGGCATGAGGGTGCTGAGATGTACGTGATAGAAGGGTTTATAGTGTAGTCCACGCAAATATACCTCGTGAGATTCTGTGTAGAAGGAGCTACAAGTTCATACTGAGTCACCGAGTTCCCATATTTCTGAATGGTCAAACTAGCTGGTCATTTGGAATGGAATGATGACTGTGGACAGGTCATGCGCCGAACCAGTTGTTAGAGACCTCGCAGTAATTGTTAGTGCCCTCGCCTTGGTATCAAACAAATCGTATCTCGTTCCCATTATTGCCTAATGCAGAGCCCAGCAGCTCAAACTCGGCCGACCCGTGATGTTCTCTCCTTGTGGCCAAAAAGGATGATCCTGTGAATACAAAGTATATATGCTGAATCAGATGTTGAAGAAATGAAAAATTCATGCGCCCATGAGCACAAATCGCTGTCTCAAAGTTATGCTAATCTCACAGTGGGGCTTCGTGGAGATGATCCAAATCTCAGCGATCCCACAAACATTTGCCGCCCACTCGTCGAGAGACACATTACAGACGCCTCTTGGCGCAGCGTTGTTTTATTAAGGAAGAGAAAAACCACTCGGAATGACCGCATCGCGGAGACACTCGCCGGATATGAATTGCCGTGCCAGTTTCCATCAAGATCAAGGCAGCCTGTCGGTTCCTCAGTGAGATGTTGAGTCAGGAGGGACAGCAACACCTCGTCATCTGGACGGATCTAGATAGCAACAAAGGTCAATGACGGGGAGACGACACCCATCACATTTCCGATATCACCTCTTCTTTATTCCGACATGCTTTGGATCTCCAGACACTCATTGCATTGTCCATGCGGTACTAAACCCCTGGCTATCGGCGCGACCATCCCAAATTAGGCTCTTGGGCTGGTGACACACTTGGGTCGCAGTGCACAGCACAAGGCCACTAAACCCCCCTGCCGCTTGCCAGCCAGCTGGGACCCTTTAATTATGAACGGGACTTGCCTTGAAACTGGCAACCTCGCTCGACTCGACCTTCGACTCGACTCGATCCCGACCCAGCACCTCATCGTTCTTCGACCTCGGCCATCTTGTCTCCCCGTTCCCAACGGCTTTTCTCCAACCGTCGCACCGTTTTATCCCTCACAACTGTCGCCAAAATGTCTCCCACTGACGAAGAGCTCGACCGCGACTGGAAGCCCAATGGCCGCCGCCCGCAATCGTGCGTTTCTCCCTAATGCCCGCCGGTCGAAGGGTCCAAAACTGACAGCTGTTGCCCAATTATGCAGGACTATTGCCAAAGTGTTTTCGGAAGAGCTCATGAACATTTTTCGCATCGACAACAGTGTTGCAGACCTCGACGAGCAAGTCGATAAACGGTCAGTCGCAGGCAGCTCTCCCTGAACCCCACCAGGAGCTTGGGCGTTGCGCGCGCAATGCAGCAAGCACCTCAACCCCTCACGATGCCGAAGTTCTGGACACTGACAAACGGCACCCACCTTTAGGAAGAAGGAGATTGACAGTCAGACTTCGGAGCTCGAGGCCCTCGAGCGGCGCATTCGTGAGATGGAAGAGCGGTTGAAGGGAGGCAAGCCACAGACGGGTGCTGGCGACAGCTCGAGGACAGCAGCCTCGGCGGCCGAGAAAGACCAACACAAGTATGGCGGCGGCAGCCGCCCAGGAACAGCGCGGCAAGGCCAGCAGGCCGTTCCGGGAGCTCTCCCGCCCACACCTGTGGAAAGCGAAGGTGAATATCGCCATCTCGTCCTCCGTCCTCATCACCACCATCCCCGATCGACTGGAGCCCCGGCAGCACCAGGCTATGCGCACGCACAATCGCAGACGCACCTGCACGGGTACCCCTCTGCGGCACCTGCGCGAGGTTCCATGCCTCATCCTCATGTCCCTGCGCCAGTCGGAGGGGATGCCGACTCGATCAAATCCTTGACCGCGTCGTCCATGTCCTCGAGTACAACATTTGCTGACTATGTTATTGTTCCCGGCCTTTCAGACGGTGACCGTGAAAGACGACAGGATTCCTAGATTGTCTCTCCCCCTTGCGTTTCTTGTTTTCCACCTCATGCGAGCATCACGGCCATCATCACTTTTTTACGCGACGACCATATCATACACGCCATACAGCCACACATATATCATCGATGATGACATTTTTCCACCACGCATAATACCCTCTTACTGACCGCGACGCCATACCACGCCACGTACGCTGCCCAGCCACATTTCTAATAATACCCCTATTTTCACCAATTTCTCGCCGGCATTTTGACTTGCTTCATCCTCGACCTTAGCACACGAGCAGCTGCAGCCCTGACGTTTACTCCACGCGCCCATGTGGAGAAGGCGTATGCACGCCAAGCTCGCCTTGTTTCCTCGTTCCCCGCCGTCCAAACCTCCATCTGCCCGCCGACTTCTCTTGACTGCACTTTTGTTTATTCTCCCTTGGTAGCTCTTCTCCTCTGGTTCTTTTTTGGGGCATTCTCTTCGCAATAACATTCTTTTGTTTTGTGTTATGGATGAACTTGGGTTTTAACACAACCTCTGGGTATCGATTTGACTGCAGAATAATGACACGAGGAACGAAACTATAGGGGGAGATGAAGACGGTGTGCAAGGGAATATGGATCAGATAAGTATACATGGTGATATATCTGATTCGGGAGGGTGGGCAGACGATGGGGGGGACGGGGGAAAAGAGGAGAGAGTGTTGAGGTCAGGATAGGGGAAGAGCGAGGACATATTGTACATAGACGCATATCTCGAATTGCAGCAGCAAGCATGTCGGCATCATGGAAAGTTGTCTTTGCACTACTTACTGGAAAGTAAACTACCACAACGAATAACTACGAAAAAATCATGCATTTTTCCGGTGTTGTGCACAACTCTCAGGATGTTCAGCTATATCCACATGGGTGACACCCGAGTCTCTCCTTTTGGGCTGAGTGCAGGTCATGTGTGAGTTTTGTTATGTGTGTGTGTGTGTTCTGTGTTTCCAGTGCCAGATGGGCAATGGACTGCGAGTATCCAGTCATCTGGGTTTTAGGTGGTCGGGATTCTCCGTTCTTTTCTTTTTGTGCTTCGTGTGATGGGTTCTGCAAGTATCCAGGAGTTTGGATTGAGGAAGTTAAGGTATCCCGGGCGAGGTTTGGAGTGTACAGAGAGGCTTGCGGTGGAAACGAGCGGTGGGCACGACAGCGGATGGACACGTCTTGCTGCTGAGGTCTTTTCTGTGAGATTGGAAGAGGTAGGTAATGTAATGTACATGCGGGTAAGCGGTCGGTGGGGGGTGGGGGCGTGTTGGCAACGTGTAGTGAAGGTGAGTCGTGGAAATAATGTGGATGGCCGGTTTTTGTGGAAGGGTCCTGGATGGGGATGGAGGTGAGGTTTGACACAGAGGGGGGACGACCTGAGGGTGACACGGGGAGAATTGGTTATAAATTTTTGGTTTCGAAGGACGAGGGGGGACTGAGACAGAGGGAAATAAAGGGGTTGATGGGGGATGGGATGACCTTGGATGGGCAGAGAGACCTCGGAGGAGAAGATTTCTCGAGTGTTTCCAAGGCGGCTTGAGGTCGGAGGGGGATCCAAAGGCGCGAGGGAGAGGGTGTGATTGGTAAGGGGGAGCGTTTGCGAGAAAGAGAGAATGGTTACAGGAACACAATAAACAACATGACGACGCTGACCGACCCCACATGAGGCAGTGGAGGTTCTTTTTTGATCCCATTATGTTGCTCCAAAATAAGCATTGTTGAGCGGTGGATGGTCCCCTCACCTTCAGTGGTGCCTTCCTCCTGTGACACATGGCCAGGGATCTCAGTTATTTCCACGCTCCGCTTGCTTGCATCTTTCGACCGTTTCCACGCATCCCAGATTCTTTATTTCCTTACCTTAGGTAGGTACGCCTTGTCGGTAGCCGCCGGGGAAGAGCAACCTCACTCAACCTGTGACACCTGTCTGCCAACGTCAACCTGGCACGGCTCCTGACCGACAGCACCACATCGCACCACACTTTTTTTATTTATTCACCTGCCTTTCAATAAAACAAGACTCGTTCGCTCCCTCACGACTTTTTCTTTTCCTTTTACCAGTCACTCTCTCTTTTTCTTCATTTATTTTTCACTCGATCCCCATTCCCGCTCCCTGTTGGGCATCGATACGATGGCCACCTTATTCTTTATGCTCTTGATGAGCATTTTTTCGACTTTCATTCATGCCATTCCTACCTCGACCGGCCAGAAGGTGACGAAAAGGTCGGTTACTGTCGACCTGCCCCGAAATCCTGGGTATGCTCCCAATGGTCGTCTGCAGTATTCTCGCGCTCTCAAGAAATGGGGTGTGCCTATGTATGACGAGCTGGATGATGCGACAAACAGTTTCAGAGGAGGAGGAGAAAGTAAGTTGAAACAAACTCCCCCCTTCATGAAGAAAGTATCTTGACTAACCCGTGTCGATTAGCGGGCGATGTCAACGCGGAGAGCATCATGGGTGATCGCGAATACCTCAGCCGAGTCGGATTCGGAACACCCTTCCAGTACCTCAACGTCGACCTCGACACCGGCAGCGCCGACGTCTGGGTCTACTCCTCCGAGACCAAGACCAAGACGCGCCGCGAAGACATCTTTGAGTTGGAAAAGTCGTCCACCGCCGAGCTCCTGAACGGAAGCGAGTGGAGGATCACCTACGGCGACAGTAGTTACGCCTGGGGCCACGTCTATCACGACAGCATCGACATTGGGGGAATCCCTCTTCACAACGCGGTGGTTCAATCCGCTGTGGATGTCTCCCAATCGCTCTCCTCGGACAAGGACATTGACGGCATTTTTGGTTTGGCGTATAACCTCCACAGCCAAGTCAGACCCAAGCAGCCTACCGTTCTTTCAACCCTCAAAAGTCACCTCGACAAACCGGTCTTCACAGCTGACTTGCGGTACCAATCAGACGAAGGAGCCTACACGTTTGGTTACATCGACCACCACCGACACATTGGGGAGATCAATTACACGCCCCTCCTGCCCAATTCGAGCTTTTGGGAGTTTAACTTTACGGGTCTGCATGTTGTCGGACATAACTATTGGTACATCTCCCAGTGGCGGGTGATCGCCGACACGGGCACGACGCTCATGTTGTTGTCTCCGGATATTGTGAACATGTACTACGACGCGGTGCCCAACGCGACTTCGGACAGGTCTTTTGGGGGGCTGTGGCACTATCCTTGCAATACCACGCTGCCGGATTTCGAGATTGGGTTTGCGAATGGGTGGGTGGCGAGGGTTCCTGGGAGGTATATGAATTATACCACGTATGATGATTTGCCGGGGCGGTGTATGGGGGGTTTGCAGCCTTTCATGAGTGAGGAGTTTGGGATTTTGGGGGATATCTTTTTGAAGGCAGTGTATGCTGTTTTTGATATCGGGGGTGGGAAGGTAGGGTTTGCGGATAAGGATTTGGGTTTGTAAGGGGGAGAGGTAATAATGGGAGGGGGGGGGGGTGTAGGGGATTTGGGAATGGACATGGGTGGTATTTGGGACTGAGATGGAGGATTTGTCTTTTTATGTCACTGGGAGGTAGAACGGGGGGCGGAGTTGGCGGCTCAATTTGGTCCCTGCTAATTATATGCCATGTTTTGTCTGAGATCTTTTGTTCATGCCTTTGTGAAGGGGTTCCTTGTGCACTTGAGAAGATATATTGGCAGTTCTACAAAGACGCTGACTTGTGGAAGCTCAGCTGTTAGCTACTCTACAGAATTACGATACCAGTGAGCGTGATACTGGCCTCTAAGTATCTGGCTAGTTGGTCTGTTTTTGACACAGAACTCAACTCTCTCTCCTGAATATTCATTTTCTTGGCCCTGCTGAGCTATCTATTGTGCTGCTGTTGCTACTGGTGGCCGAGGAAGTTGTGCTATCCGTCTCGGAGCTCGAGCTGATCGAGGTGGACAACGATGTAGTCTTCGCCTCTGGCTCCAGAAGGACAGCGTTCTCCCGCTTAAGGGCAGGTGTTCGGGGCATGTGGGGTGAGGCTTCCATTGTGTGTGTCTGTGACTTTGAAATGAAACGTGAGGGTTTGTATTTGAGTTGTCCCCCCTCTGCAAAACGCCTTCATGTTGAGCCTAGACTGTTGTGTTCTGTTTGTTCCCGAGCCAGCAAACCTTTTATGGTTTTGGGCATCAATTTGACAGCACATAGCACCGAAGTCACCCGCAGAAGTATCATGTGGCGTTTGCAAGGACGAAAGATGATTTGACCAAGCTGAACTGGCAATGACGCACTTGAGAGTTTGAACAAAGCACTGAATGTCCCTACGGACGAAACTGTTGGTTTGGGCATTTCCCTCATCAATTGCCATATCATACACTATTGTACAAAACATTGACTACCTCGTAATCCTAACTGCTGCTCCAACAACACCAGAGGTAGCTAACATGAATAAAGCCAGTCAAAACACGCTGACATGCCTGCAGTCATCCCCTATTCATAAAATCGTCAAAATGCTCACACGCCAACTAACGATGCTAATGAGGCTGTTCGCCATATTGACCGATCGACATACTAATATCGACACCGATCTCCTTTTTGAAAAGCTCGGACAAGGTGGTGCCGTCCCTCAGGTACACCCAATCTCCGGCCGCGGTGTCCTGCTTCTCATGTTGACCTTCACCAAGGACGACGTAATCGTAACGCTTGGGGCCCGACATGGGAGACGAGAGCCAGATTTGCTTGTTGGGGGGCTGCTTGTTGATCACATAGGTGCCGGTGTCTTGGCCAAAGTCTACGGTCATGACACCAGCCTGGAGATTGCGTGTTAGTGCTGTGTTGGATGTAACATATGGGAGAGATCGGAAGCAACGTACAGAGTACTCAACATCCATCTCACTTCTCCTCTCGGCTAGGTCCTCGAGGTGATGCAAGAGCCTGTCCATATACTCATCGGCCAGGGCATGGTACTCTGAGTCTGTGATTTCAGCTGGGGTCTGGATGGGCTTCGGGGTCTCCTCCTTTGGAGTGACATCCTGATTGTCCGGGGTGATGCCCTGGTGGTGGGTGGCCGAGCTCTTGGAAATGAAGCGGGCGGAGAGGGCAGAGGCCCGTGGCAATGCTGGGACGAAAGTGGAAGCTGCTGAAAGGCTGGGAAGAGTGGCGCGCGAGGCACGAGTCGTCTGGATGCCACGGCTGGCCACCACACGGGCAAGCTTGGCGAGACCTGAGCGAACCATTGCAGGTGATTGTATGGTGAGTGTTTGCTGTGTGGAAGAGATGAGATACACAAACCGCCAAAGAGCGAGTTGCTGATACTGCTTATACCAAAGAATAAGCACAGTCACCAATGCAAACAACGAAGATGGTGAGCTTGAAGTTAATGAAGTGAAGATGGGAGCCAGGATCAATTCGAGCTTGGTTCCATGACATTGACAGGACGGGAGCTCTGAGCCTTGAGAGGCAGCTACCCCACATTTTCCTTTAACCCGCTCGTGGCAGGCAGGACCAGGCCAATAGTACGATAACCGAGAGCCAGGCGCACGGTCCGCTGGGCTATCAAGGTCCCTGGCTAACTGGCACGCTTCACGTCATCCCCCACCAGCCAACGCAGGAACATTGCAAAACACAGTCGCAAGAAACCACCTACCGCACCACAATCACACAAGCCATGATCAACGCATTCCTAGTCTTCAACGGCCAAGGCCAGCCTCGCCTAACAAAGTTCTACACCCAACTGGTAATTATGTTTTCTCCTCTATTTCTTCCAGCCCAACCGGCCTTGCCAACCCCACTAACCTCTGCATCTTTTGTTGCTTTAGGAAACCTCCATCCAGCAACGGCTCATCTCCGAGATCTTCACCTTGGTTTCCAACCGCGCCCCCGGATCCTGCAACTTCCTGCCTTTACCACCCTTACTGGCCGCCTCAGGCACCTCCTCGTCCTCCTCCTCGGCCACAGAACAGAATGATGTCCCCTCCCTCGTAACCTACCGTCACTACGCTACACTCTACTTCATTGTCATTTCAACATCCACCGAGTCCCCACTGGCACTAATCGATCTTATTCAAGTCTATGTTGAGGCGCTGGACAGATTATTTGAGAACGTCTGTGAGCTGGACTTGATCTTCAACTTTGAGACGCTACATGCTACACTGGGCGAGATGATCGTGGGCGGCGTGGTAATAGAGACGAATATGGAGCGCATTGTTGCGGGTGTAAGGGCACAAGGAGCAGTGGCCAAGAGGCCAGTCAATGAGGGATCAAGGGGTGGCGGAGGAGCAGGACTGGGAGCTATGGCTGCTGCTGGATTCCAGGGAATGGGTGGGAACTTTGTCTGGCATGGCAGGTGATATTTTCCATGACACCCAAAAGACAGACGAGAACCAAGCATCAATATGTTGGTATACAAACGGCCGCCATTTATTGCAGGGTATTCCGACGCCAGAACTCCGGATGATGAGAACACTATAATACAGGTAGGAGGGTGTTGGAACCAAGAGTCTAAGGTCTCTTGGGCTTGGGCTGCTGGGCAGGTTCCAGCGCTCTTGTATCTTCGGTAAAGGAGCCGAAGAATCCCCAAAATGACTCCCGAATCTTTTGTGAGGCTGTTAGAAGGATGGAGCAGGAGGGAAAGGTGGGATAGATGGCTTACTCCGCCATAAGGATTCGGCATTTCCTTCCAATCCATAAAGAGGGCCGTATATACAAGCACAACTACAGAGAGGCCAATTAATACAATATCACTTGACAGCACGGGGATATAAGGAGAGCTACCCACATGTGATTGTAAAGTATTGCGCCAACCGCACGCCCTTATCCCACCCTGGTCGGAGAGTAGCCATCTTAAGCCTCCTTTTGTACTTCTTCTCAAACCTGAGCTGCTGCTGCGGGGACATGGTCATCATGTCAGGTGGCCAGACTTTCTTGAGCTTCGTTTTGGGTACTTCGGTTGCGGCTTTGGCTGCGGATTCGAGTATTTGCGGTTTGGGCGCCTGTGCAAGGCGTCTGATGAGTGTGGGGAACATGGTGGGCTGCGCGATATGTCTGAGCTGTGAAAACGGGGGAGCTATCGAAGACAAGACTTGGATGGAACTGACTCCAAGACTGACGATGACCGTTATAAAATGCCAAGAGAAATAATTGCCCTGACGGCAAAGCTGGGTTGAACTGTGGCTAGAATCCCGGTAGAAGCCACAGCTAACCTCTGCCCGCCACAGCTGTGTGGTGGGTTATTCCCCACTCTGATTTTTGAATTAACCCCGCGTTGCGCTCTTGCCCCTCCATTCCATGGTGCCGTACCGTCGCCAGCCGGACAGCGGAGTCATCAGCCAAAATTTCCCCTGTGCCTACGAGAGCGTGTGTGAGGTTCCCGTGTCCCTGACTCAAAACAAGTCCAAGGTGTGTTGTCCCCTGCCTGTTGCCGCTGTTGCGAAATCGGGCCCCCGGTTTATTTCTGCCCCCAAGAAACCGTTCCCTTTCCTACCACCACTTACACATATCCAATTCTAGCAAGCCGGTGCGAACGAACGATTCGGAGTTTTGCGACAACAACCACAGTATGGCCGACACCACCCTGCCCAAGGCCATGGAGACCTTGGCTGTCTCCTCCAAGACCAAGGAGCTCAGGGGTACCGAGAAGAGAGATACCCTTATTGAGATTGAAAAGGTGCGCCTTCCACCTGAAGACAAATCCACCTATCAGGAGGCTACGGGAGCTGGGCTAACTCACGGCCAATGCGCCTTGGTCTACAGAGATACCAGCAAAAGTGGGAGGAGGACCATGTGTTCGAGGTCGATGCGCCATCTATCGACGAGTTTCCCCTGGAGTCCATCACCGCCGATGAGCTGCGCGAGAAGTATGTTCAACTTTCTGGAATAAAGAGGCAGATATCAGATTGGAAGGAGAGGGGGGATTTCAGACCTGGAAAGGAGTTTGCGCATGGTTTGGGCTATGGACACTAATACAGCTCGACAGGTTCCCCAAGTTCTTTGGTACAATCGCATACCGTATGTTTGTTCCCGGCTGGCATATACATGGACTGTTCACTGACTGATCGTGTAGCTTATATGAACGGCCGTCTCCACGCTGGCCATGCTTTCAGCTTCAGCAAGAGTACGAAACCTCTAATATTCAACTCAGCGCATTGCGTACTAACCTTGCATAGTCGAGTTCCATGCCGGTTACGCCAGGATGCAGGGTAAGCGTACCCTGTTCCCCCTCGGTTACCACTGCACCGGTCTTCCCATCAAGGCCTCCGCCGACAAGCTCGTGAAGGAAGTCCAAATGTTCGGTCGTGATTTCGAGAACTACAAGGAGGAGGACGAGGTTGAGGAGGCTCCTGTCGCTGCCAAGGGGCCAAAGGACGACTTGTCCAAGTTCAATGCCAAGAAGGGTAAGGCCGCGGCGAAGACCGTCAAGGCCAAGTATCAGTTCCAGATCCTCAACTCTGTCGGCATCCCGCTGGAGGAGATTCACCACTTCGCCGACCCTCAGTACTGGCTCCAGTTCTTCCCACCAGAGTGCAAGAAGGATCTCACCAACTTTGGTGCCCGTATCGACTGGAGACGTCAGTTCGTAACGACCGATGCGAACCCCTACTACGATGCCTTCGTCAGGTGGCAAATGGTCCGCTTGAAGGAGCTCGAGAAGATCAAGTTCGGCAAGCGTTACACAATCTACTCCATCAAGGACGGCCAGCCCTGCATGGACCACGACCGAAGTGAAGGTGAGGGTGTCCTCCCTCAGGAGTACACTGCTCTCAAGCTCAAGGTCGTTGAGTGGGCTCCCAAGGCCGCCGAGGCTGTCAAAGGCAAGATTCCCGAGGACGCCAAGGTGTACCTTGTGCCTGCTACCCTCAGAGCCGAGACCATGTATGGTCAAACCTGCTGCTTTGTCGGCCCCAGTATCACCTACGGTTTGTATAAGGCTTCTGAAAAGGAGTACTTTGTCATCACCGAGCGTGCTGCCAGAAACATGGCGTACCAGGGCATCTTCGAGAAGGAGGGGGTTCCTGAAAAGGCCGCCGATGTCTTGGGCTCTGACCTTATCGGAACCGTTGTAAATGCTCCTCTGTCTTTCCACAAGGAGGTTCGCGTTTTGCCCATGGAGTCTGTCCTTGCTACCAAGGGTACCGGTGTGGTCACATCCGTGCCGTCCGACTCCCCAGATGATTATGCTATGGTTACTGAGCTTGCCAAGAAGGCCGACTTCTACGGCATCAAGAAGGAGTGGGCTGAGCTGGAGATTATCCCCATCATTCAGACCCCTACCTCCGATCTTCTGGCTCCCTACCTCGTTAAGAAGCTCAAGATTGCCTCTCCCAAGGATGCCAAGCAGCTTCTGGAGGCCAAGGAGCTTGCTTACAAGGAGGGTTTCTACCAGGGTGTCATGAAGGTCGGCGAGTTTGCCGGCGAGAAGGTTGAGGCTGCCAAACCCAAGGTCAGAGAGCAGCTGATCAAGGCTGGTGAGGCTTTTGCCTACTCCGAGCCTGAGAACAAGGTCGTGTCAAGATCCGGTGATGAGTGCACTGTTGCTCTCATGGACCAGTGGTACATTGACTATGGCGAGGACTCATGGCGCACTATTGCCTATGACTATGTCGAGAACAAGGATGGCAAGGGTCTCGAGACCTACTCTCCTGACACTCAGCATGCCTTCAAGGGAGTGCTTAACTGGCTGAAGCAGTGGGCTTGCGCGAGAACCTATGGCCTGGGCTCCAAGCTTCCTTGGGATCCCACCTTCCTTGTGGAGAGTTTGAGTGATTCTACGATCTACATGGCCTACTACACTCTTGTGCCATGGCTTCACACCGACTTGTTCGGCCGCGAGCAGGGCAAGGGCAAGATTGCCCCTGAACAGATGATTGATGAGGTCTGGGACTATGTCTTTGCCAGGACACAGTTGACTGATGAGCTCGTTACCAAGTCCGGTATCCCCAAGGAGACCCTTCAGGGGATGCGCAGAGATTTCGAGTACTTCTACCCTCTTGACCTCCGTGTCAGCGGTAAGGACTTGATTCCCAACCATCTCACCTTCTGGCTCTACAACCACATCGCCCTCTTCCCCCGCGAGTTCTGGCCCAAGTCCGTCCGTGCCAACGGCCATCTCCAGCTCAACGGTGCCAAGATGGCCAAGTCCACTGGCAACTTCATGACTTTGGATGACGTCGTCAAGAAGTACGGTGCCGATGCCGCCCGTGTGGCTCTTGCCGATGCTGGCGATACCATTGCCGACTCCAACTTCGTCGAGGATGTGGCCGACAACACCATTCTCCGATTCTACACCAACAAGGAGTGGATCGAGGAGACTGTCAAGGACGAGAGTCTGAGAACTGGTGAGCTCAACGACTTCCAGGACGTCTTGTTCGACAACGAGATGAACGCCCTGGTTGCTGAGGCCAAGAAGCACTACGAGGAGACCTCGTACAAGCTTGCCCTCAAGGCCGGCCACTACGACTTCCTCAACGCCCGTGACACCTACCGTGAGGCCTGTACCGCTGCCGGTATTCCTCTTCACAAGGACCTCGTGTTCAAGTACATCAGACTCCAGGCTCTTCTGCTCACCCCCATTGCCCCTCACTGGGCCGACTTCGTCTGGCAAGAGATTCTCGGCGAGAAGACTTCCATTCAGTTCGCCAGGTGGCCTGACGTGCCGGCTTCGGACGCTGGCCTCACGGCGGCTCGCGAGTACGTCCGCCAGACGTCCTCCAACATCAACTCTGCTGAGGCTTCTCAGCTCAAGAAGATGGCCAAGGGCAGACAAAGTGACTTTGACCCCAAGAAGCCCAAGAAGCTCACAATTTTCTTGACTGAGGACTTCCCCACGTGGCAGGCCAAGTACATTGAGCTGCTGAAGGAGGTCTGGGATCCGGCTACCAACAGCCAAAAGATTGACGACAAGGAGCTCAACGGCCGCATCGGCAAGATGGGCGAGATGAAGAAGGCTATGCCTTTTGTGCAGGCCCTGAAGAAGCGTCTGAGAGATGGCGAGCCTGCCAGCGCTGTGCTGGAGCGCAAGCTGGCGTTTGATGAGAAGAAGACTCTTTTGGTGAGTAACCTCTCGTTCTGCCTAGGAAGAAAGATAAGGTAACTAACAATTCATTTCTAGGCCATGGTCCCAGGTCTCAAGCGCGCTGCCGGTCTCGAGTCAGTCCAGATCGTTGCCGTGCAGGAGGGAAGCAAGCAGGGCAAGGACCTGACTGCCAATGGTGCGGAGGTGGAGGTCACTGCTCCTGTTGCCGAAGCTGCCCTGCCCGGCCAGCCAAGCTTCTTCTTTACCAACGTATAGGTGTAGGCGGGAGTAAGAAAAAATTGTAAAATGGGAAATGAAAAGGAGTCATATTCCAGCGCTATGACGGGGTTCAGCGTCTCAAAGTTTCTTTGGTCGCGGCATTGCCTAGGATAGGTTATAAAAGAGACTCGCTTTGACAATTTTCTTATCCAAATTTTGGAAGAAGGGTGTGCGTCTGATGACGAGTTCTGATTTGAATGTGGTAAGGGGTCAAAGACACCGCTTGACATCACAGCTATATCACAGGCTGTTCTCCTTGCGAGCTGCGGAAGCTTGGAGTTATTAGTGCCGGAGCTGACCCCCGCGAGGCAAGTCTTGGGAGAGGCAAGTCTTGGGAATTCCTCGTGCTGCATGCGCTCTATCGACTTGGATGCGAGGGAAGGGAAACGGAGTCTTTCCGACTGTCAAATATCAGGGATTTTATCTCCAAAACTGTCAGACTTGACAAGGATATGTCCGACTCATAACGGAAGCATGATGTTTTCTCCCTCTACTCACAATCTGCAGTCTTCGGGTGATATCTCCCATTCCAACGCTTTGAATCATCACCTACCCTTGCTTTCCCCTCTCCTCAAATACCTTTCGTCCCCTAGTCCCCTCACTGATCTATTCTTTTCTTCCTTGACATCTTCACTCACTGTGTGTCTGTAATAAATATCCCCAATCTTTTTTTACTCAAAATATCCTCTTGATACCCCTAAATACCCAAACCCAAACCCAACCCAACCCAACCCAACCCAACACCCTCCCCGACTCAACAAAATGCGCTTCACCTCCTCCGGACTCGTCGCTCTCGGCGCCGCAGCCCTCGTGTCGGGTCAAACAACCACGACGAGCACCGAAACCGGCTCCGTCTCCACCATCACCTCGGCGACGACCGTTTTCCCGTCTTCCACGACGACCACCGCCACGCCGGCTGTTACCAGTCTGTTGCCTTTTCCCCTTTCCTCCTTGCCTTTTTCTTCTCGGGTTTCGTTGCCCACTGTTGTTGTCACCATCTTCCCCACAAGATATGAGCTCGCTGTTGAGAGACCCAAGCTGACGGTAGAGAAACAATAGCAACCGCCTCTGTCGTCCCTACCAACGCGGCGGGTAGCAACGTTGCTGGGCTGGAGGGGCCTCTGGCGGGGCTTGTCGTGTTTGCTGTTATGGCTGTGGGGTTGGTGTGAATTCGAGGCAATGGCGGTGGTGGTGGTTGTGATGGTAGTGAGATGGGGAAGTGATCGTCGTGGTGATGATAGCGGCAGTAGTAGTGATGCAAGGGGTTGTAATGTATTGTACATAAGGACATGTGAAGGAATCAGATGTTGAAGAATTTGTACCACAAACCAATTCTAATTCCCAACACTTTTTCGTCATCACTTGAGTTCTCGAATTCTGCTGGGCCAAGTTTGTTGCCACCGACCATATAACAAAAGCCTCGAAATTGTTCTGCTCGCCTCGCGGGTTTCGATCGGTGAAGTCTCCTCCGTTCGTTCGCTCGATCGCCCCTGTCACCTATCCACCAGCCCAAATCTCTCAGCTTTACTATCCTTCTGTTTTCCCAGCCCTCTAAGCCGAAACAGCCACCGCCTTCCCCCCCTCAACCCCCTTCCCTCCTCCCCCGGGCAAATCCTCCACCTCAAAAATAACCCTAATCATCAAGCTGCAACTCGGACAGACAGCAATGTCCGCCCCGTCCTGCAAGTCGCAAAGCGCAATCTCAAACTTGTCGCCGCAAGGACACGGGTAGTGGTACGTCTGCAGCGCCTCGTCAAACGTCATGTCCTCGATCTCAACCTCGTCGTAGATGGAGAGCTGCTCGTCGTCGTCGGCCATTTTGTCTCCCTCGCTTTCGTGGCGGTGAAAAGGTTGTTGTTGTTCTTGGGTCCTTTGGTTGCGGCAAACAAACAAAAAAAGTTTTGGAGGGGCAAAAAAGATGATGACTTTCTAAATACTAACCCCTGCCGCTTGGAATCGGTCTTGGCGCGGGGTAGACATTTTGTGGCATCTCATTGGATCCACCTCTCATAACAGCCAGCCCCACACAAATCACTTACATACAACCAACATTCACCATGGTAACCACAAGAAACGGGGCAGCAACTCAAGGGAAGAAAAAGACCAAACACGGATAAATCAGGATATACACTTAACTACGCTACAGAAGGTACAGCATACACTACAGAAAGAAATCCTCCAACAGTACCTCGACAGGCACAGATAGTACAAGATATAGAGAGAAGTGAAGAGACAATAAATTAAGCATTAAGGAAAAACGTGTGTTTAGAGAGAGAGTGATGTTGTCCAGCTAATGCAGCGCAAAAATGGCCAGCAGGACAGAGAGTAGTGGTGGTGATGGAACGACATCTTGTTCCAACAAGAGAAAATGGGTAGAAAAGACAAAGGAAAAGGTATCACTCATCATCAAAGACAGACAACCAACTGACAGCCAACCAACCAAACAACCAACCAATCCTCCCTCTGCATCCGCCACTCCCCCCTCACTTCTTTCCCGATCAAGATCGCAACAAGATCCAAGAGAAATCTCTCATCGGAACTACCCCAACTGCGAAATGTGCCTAAGACTGACTGGCAAGATAATTCGCAGCCTAAAAGAAAAGAAAGAAAACCTTTGGTCAGCCTCACGTCCTCACCCTCCTGCTCTGAGAAGGAAATCCATTCTTGGTCTTGCTGCTTACCCTCTCCAAATTGTAATCATACTTCTCCAGCGCCGCTAGCGCATCCGTCCGGGAGTACCCCATACTCGTGAGGTTCTTCAGGAGCGGATCATCGTGCTCCCCCTCCTCCGTCAGCGCCCTCCCAGCAGCCGGCCTTGCCGGAGCCTCCTTGGCGTTTTCGTTGCCACTGGCCAGCGTCACTGACGATGCAGTGGGGGTCTCATCTAGACCGGCAAAAATGGCATCCCAGTCGTGGGCATCACCCTTGGCTTTGCCAGGGCCCGAAGCAGACACGGGACCAGCCGTGCTGTTGGCGGCCGAAGTGGTCGATAGTGAGGCGAAGTCGAAGCTGCTCTCACCACCAAAGGCTCCGCTGGTGGCGGCCGAGTCGCTCTTGGGCTGGCTTGGCGGCGGGCTGCTGTCAAAGACGGGGTTGAAGTCGTCGAGACCGGACCGGGAGATGTTGGCAAAGTCATCGTCGGCAGAACCCTCCTTGGCATCCTCGAGACCCTCGAAATCGTCATCAAGATCGTCAAACGCACCCTTGGGCGCAGGAGCAGTCGCAGTGCTCGGGCGGTTGTTCGTTGCAGCGGCAGCAGGCTGGGCTGCGAGAGCTGAGCCAAAGATGTCGTCTACATTCGAGCTGGAGAGCTTGGTCAGGTTAGTGGACGAGGCCGTAGTGGCGGTGGCAGGTTTCTCGCTGCAAATAATGTCAGTCTCTGTGTAATAATGAAGGGTGGGCTGGAGCGAAAACGAGACTAAACGACGTTGGTCGTACCTCGCAGCTTGCTGCTCAGGAGCTGGGCTCTGGGAGGATCCCGCGGCCGCAGCAGCGTCTGGTGCAGACTTGGTGGTGATAGTTGGGGAGGCAGATCGAGACTCGATGCTCTTCTCGACCGGCTTGGTGGCCGGCGAAACAGGCGCAAAGTCATCGTCGAACCCGCCGCGCTCACTCTCACTGTCCGACTCGTCGTCACGCTCGAGTTCCGAGATGGGAGGGAACTCGTTGTTGAAGGTTGAGAATGCCTTAGTCGCATCCGCGCCCGAGGAGGCGGGGGCGGCAGCCTTGGCCTGTTTGAAGCTGGCAAAGGCCGACTCAAAGTCCTCCTTGGCCTTTTGTTGGTCCACGGCGAAGGGGTCCACGTTACCACTGGTGGCGGGACGCTGGATCGTCTCTTCGGAAACAGAACCAAAGACGTTGGAAGGCTTATCCGAAGCGACCGAGGGGGCTCTTGGCCGGTCGGAGCCGGAGCCAGAGGCAAAGCTCTGTCCCGTCTTGAGAGCCTCAATAGGCGAAGCAGCCCTGATGGGTTGGGACTCCTGGTGAGTCTCGGGGCGGCTCAAGGCCGGCGAAGCCTGGCGGGAGGTGCTCAGGGAGTCGGTGGGTTCGGGAAATGGCAGAAAGGTAGAGTTGATCTGCCTAGGTTCCGGGACTGTAGGTGAGTCGGTCGCGACGGTGGCTTGGCGGCTAACATTAGGGCTGCTCGAGCCAGGTGTCGCAAACGATCCGCTGCCAGTGGAGGTTCCGGTGAATTGTGCTGGAATAGCACTGGCGGGCTGAGGGGGAGGGGTGCTCGTATCACGGACGTTCAGACTGGGCCCAAAGACATCATCGAAGCTCTGGTTGCTAAAGGACCGAATGGGGGGCGAGGCAAAAGCCCCGGTGATATCGGTGCTTCCCGTCCTCCGGAAGAAAGGGTTATTAGCGCTCGTGGTGGAAAGGGCCGGGCTTCCGACTTGAGCCAAACCAGGCGAACTGCTGTTGGCCTGGCGGGCAAGCTCCTCGTTGCTCTTGGTAAGCTCCTCCACCTCCGTCTTCAGCTTGTCCCGTTCACCCTCGTTGGTGGCGAGCTGCTTCTTGTTGATAGCGACAAGCCCCTTTTGCTGTCTGGCCTCGGACTTGAGCTTCTCGACCTGAGGCTTCAGCTGCGCAATCTCGGCATTCACTGCCCGGATCCGCTCCTTAAGGCTTGCGTTTTCCTGTTGATCCGCCTGCAGGGCCGCCACAACGGTTCGGTGCTGGTTCTGGATGTCTTGATAGCTAGCATCAATCATGGCAAACTCGGTCTGGAGCTTCTTGGTCTCATTCTTGGAGGCTGTAAGCTGCGTCTCGAGCGACCGGACATCCTGCGCTTCCTTCTCGTACATGGCGCGCAGCTGAGCCAGACGCTGCTCAAAGTTCTTCTTCTGGATGCTGGACTGGCTGAGCTCATTCTGGGTAGCCGCACGTTGACCCTGCACATCCTGCACTTGCTTGGTCAAAGAACCAATCTGGTTGGACAGGTTGGCAAGCTCAGTAGTCTCGCTCGACAAGTTCTTGCTAACCTCGGGCTCGGCATCACCAAGCAGGTCGTCTTCAAAGGAGGGAGCAGGAGGTCTCATCGGGAGACTAGTCACGGAACCTGCAGCGGACGCATTGGAACCACCGGTAGGCTGTGTGGTAAGGCCGCGGCCAAAGGAAGAGGACGGAACAAAAGGCTTGAATGTCGAGGTGTTGGGAGACGGTCTGGCTGGTGACGTAGGGGCAACAGGGCTCATGCTAGTAGCGAAGGGATCACCACCAGCCGATCCGCCTGTAGCCAAAGCCACCTGAGCTGGCGCTGGCGGCTGAGGATCATCCAGCCCAAACAAGTCTTCGAGCGCAGATGGCTTTGGCTGAGGTCGTGGGGGTGCGTCAAAAGCTGAAGCGCCGGTGGCTGTTGGGGGTCTAACAACCTGCGCCCGCATGCTCGGTGGGATGAGGTTGGCGGGGAGGGTGGTCGGCAAAGTATGGGCGCCTGGCTTGGTGCGTTGCTGTCGGATAAGATACATGGCGACGGCGAACTCATCCCTGGTCAAGCGGCCCGCAGAGTTGATATCGGCCAGATCCCAAATCTGTGCCAGAGCATCCTCGGAAAGATTTGACTGACTGAAAAACCCGACAGCTTCTTCACCAGTAATGAACCCCTTCTTTGACTTGTCGAGCTCCTCGTACAGTTGATCAAACCGAGCCTTGTCCTGTGGAGTAACCAGCCAGTCTCCAGTCGTTTGCGCAACAATCGGGGGGCGGCCAAGGGGACTTCCGGTGCGCATCTGCTGCAAGGGCGCTGGGCCGGTGAGCTGTCGTGGGACAGCCGAGATGGGTGGTGTAGCCGTTGTGGGGGACTGTTGTCTGGGGATGCTTGCGCCAACCGGTGCACGGCGAGTGGCCGCCTCGTAAAGGGCCGCAGGCAGGATGTTGGGCAAGCCGCGCAACGCACCAGTCTTCATGGAAGAAAGCAAGTGCATGGCGATAACGAATTCGGTCAAGACGAGGGCGCCGCGCTGTTCGGTGTCGGCAAGCATCCAGATACGACCCAGGACCTCGTTGGGAAGACCAGACTTCTCAAAGATTTGCTTGGCCTGGTCTCCAGGAAGCATACCGCCAGCCTGAAGAGGCTGTCTCTCGAACAAGCCAGCATACTGGGCAACCTTCTCCGGAGTCAGCGGTGGGATGCGAATGGGACCTGGGGCGCCCGTGGCCTGGGCCTGAAGCGCGGGCGGCGGTGGAATAGGGGCAGGGGTCGGTGTGAAGCCATCGAATCGTGGAATAGGACCTTGCTGAAGAGCCAGCTCGGGAGTTGGTTCCCGGCCGGCCTGCGCATGCCCAATGAGCCTCAAGACGATGCCAAACCCAGCCGGGGTGAGGAAGCCTCTGTTTTCTTTATCCGCAATTTGCCAAATCTGTAGAAATATCAAAAAACAAGAGTGTCAGCGTTTTTGGCGAGGTCACAATATCGGCTGGTGGGGATGCAGCCCCTGAAACACGAACCTCGCCCAAGATTCTCGAATCTAGCCTTGTCTTCTCAAAGAATTTGACAGCAACTTCTCCGGTGACAACTCCAACATTTTCTGTATCAGCTGCTCGGAACAGCTGGCCGTAGACTCGTTTCTCTTCCGGTGTGAGGTTGAGGTTCGGTGCCCCTAAAGCCATCATTTCCGGTTAGCCCGTGCCCCCGTTGCCCAAAAAGTCGCCGGTCTGTCTGCCACTGCTTTTTAAAACACGTACCGGCATCGGCGGCAGCGGCAGAAGATGATTCGGCCATGGTGAGAACCAGATGTGCCGTGTGTTGCGAAAAGAGACCAAATGTTTTTTGCTCAGTCGTCCTTCTTCGGTGGTGGTGGTGGTGGTGGTGGGGGCTGATGTCTGTTTCTCGTGCCTGGTCGCTGGCAGTCGCGGTTTCGTGCGAGGGAAAAGGAAATGCGTGTATTACAAGAGGGAAATGCACGAAAGAGACGCTCAGTAGGAATCAGAAAACAAAAGAACAAGAATCATGCGGGCATAGCAGTGGACTATGGCATATGCGCATTCGTAGTTTGCGAGGTCGAGTCTGGTTGAGTGGTCGAGTGGGGGAAAATCAACCGTCCAGTCTGGTCTGGTCTGGCAACGTTCGTGAGGCTGGGATTGCGACTCCCCCAAGCTCCCTTGGGCAGCAGAGAGGAACCTGGAAGCCAAACAGCTGGCGGGAAAGTCCGCAGAGTGGGGATGCCTCGATCTGTCACAGCGCCTTGGCAGCAACCCAACCCTTGATTGGGTCCCAAGGGTCCAACCAAGCTCGTCCTGCCAGAGCTGCAGTAAACCCCCAAGCTCAACAGCCAACGGCAACTGCAGCAACGGTGCAGATGGCAGCTTGTTGCAGACAGTTGCAGACATAACCCCGTCTCCTCGCTAGTACAGGTCTCAGAAAGCAGACATGCGCGATAATTGAGCATCACTTGGAAAGTACCATTAAGGTGTGACAACAAATATTGTACTCCGGGGGATCTCTCCTATGTACACAGTCTGTCCCACTCCCCAAACAAAACAAGACAACATTATAATGTCCCTCCAGGTATTCTGCTGTTCTCCATTAAAATTCACTATTCACTTTCCGTCTAACAAAATAAAATTCACTGGGTCCGCGCTTGCCAAGGAAGTATACCCATGAAAACGCAGAGAGCCTCTTTTCGCCAACGGGATATCGCAGGCCTAAAGGGGATGACTAAAAGGACTCGGTGCAACAACAACAACCCTTCGTCCAAGGTGATTCGCCCACAATCAACATACCAAACTTTGCCACCACGGAGTATCCACACACGTAGCTTCCGTGCTTCCGCACTTAGTACTCGGCCTCGACATCCTCACCCTCCATCGAATCGGCAGCAACCTCCTCGTAATCGCGCTCAAGAGCAGCAAGATCCTCGCGAGCCTCCGAGAACTCACCCTCCTCCATACCCTCACCAACATACCAGTGGACGAAGGCGCGCTTGGAGTACATGAGATCGAACTTGTGAGAGAGAGCGGACCAGGCCTCGGCAATGGCGGTGGTGTTGGAAAGCATGCAGCTAGAGGCATAGTTAGCAAGTTGTAACAAAATAGAATACATAACAGCCAGGATATACATACACAGCACGGTTAACCTTGGCCAGATCGCCGTTGGGCACCTGGTGGGGGGGCTGGTAGCAGATACCAAGCTTGAAACCGGTAGGGCACCAGTCGACGAACTGGATGGTGCGCTTGGTCTTGAGGGTGGCAACGGCAGCGTGGGCGTCGTTGGGGACGACGTCACCGCGGTACAACAAGCAGGTAGCCATGTACTTGCCATTGCGGGGGTCGCATTTAACCATCTGATTGTTGGGCTCGAAGCAAGACATGGTCATCTCCTGGACGCTGTTGGCCTCGTGGGCAGCCTTGGCGGCCGAGATGACGGGGGCATAAGCAACCAAAGGGAAGTGAATGCGGGGGTAGGGGACCAAGTTGGTCTGGAACTCGTTGAGATCGACGTTCAAGGAGCCATCGAAACGGAGCGAGGCAGTAATAGAAGAAACGACTGGAAGATATGTCAGCAGGTGTCAAAAGAATACGTCTGGTGCTCTGGAAAAACATACCCTGAGCAATGAGACGGTTCAGGTTCTCATAGTTGGGGCGCTCGAGACCAAGGTTGCGACGGCAGATATCGTAGATAGCCTCGTTGTCGACCATGAAGGAGCAGTCGGCGTGCTCAAGGGTAGTGTGGGTGGTGAGAATAGAGTTGTAAGGCTCAACAACAGAGGTAGCGGTCTGGGGGGCAGGATAGACGCAGAACTCGAGCTTTGACTTCTTGCCATAGTCAACCGAGAGGCGCTCCATCAACAGAGCACCGAAACCGGAACCGGTACCACCACCGAAGGAGTGGAAAACGAGGAAACCCTGAAGACCACTGCAGTTATCGGCCACGCGGCGGACCTTGTCGAGCACCTGATCAATAAGCTCCTTGCCGACAGTGTAGTGACCGCGGGCATAGTTGTTGGAGGCGTCCTCCTTTCCGGTAATCATGTGCTCGGGGTGGAAGAGGCCACGGTAGGCACCAGTGCGGACCTCATCGACGACGTTGGGCTCGAGATCGCAGTAGATTGTCCGGGGAACATATTTGCCATTTCCTGCTTGGGCATACATCCGTCAGCTGGGCCAAAAGATATGAGGGCACACATCATCAAAGGTCCCAAGTACGCACCAGTCTCAGAGAAGAAAGTGCTGAAGCCATGGTCGGGGTCAGCAGCCTTGCGCTCCTCAGTGAGGTATCCATCGGGCTAATGATGTGAACGGGTCAGTATCACAATATTCCGACCGCTAAAAATCGGGGACGAGAGCATACCTGGATGCCGTGCTCAAGGCAGTACAGCTAAACATGCAAGGTCAGTAAAGTCCCTATTCCATCAAGCATATCGAGTGTAGTGTTCATCGGTGCCGAGCAGAGCAGAGCAGATCGAAAGTCATGATGTCGCCTGGTGTGTTGTCACGAGGCGAGGCAGCTCTGATGACGATGCGGGCAACCGGGGAGGAGGAGGACGAGTCGAGAGAGGGGTGATGCTGTACATACCTCCCAGCAGGAGTTGGCGATCTGGCAACCGGCCTGGCCGACTATAGACAGAGAAAGTCAGTATCAACACAAAAGTCGTCCAAAAGGGTGGTGTTGAGTCGGTGGTATGCGCTGATATCGAGGTGCCCCCAACCGATGCGGTGAGGCCAAAGACGCGCGCCACGCCGAGAAAAAAAAAGGAGCTTCAGGTCGGGGCAAAAAAAACATACCGTTCAAGCTGATAATCTCACGCATCTTGACTTGGTAGCAGAAGTACTCTTTGCTGCAAAAAAAGAGAGAGGTGCAATATGAATATAGCCTGTCAGCAAAACCAAAGACAGCAGCTGGGTCACAAGACAACAACAACAACGGGCGGGTTTGGCTGGAGAAGTGGAAATTTGAAGGTTGGTCGTTCTTCGGAAGCCTGAAGGTCGAACTTGGGTGACAGTGGTGGGGAAATTTGATTGTTGACAGAAGCGTTCCCCGAAGCAGGCAAGCGCGCTTCCTCTCCTTGCCCGTGCTTTATCAGCCAGTCACTGCCGTGCACTGAGCACACCGCAGAAAGCACCCCCCAAAACACCGCTGGTTGTGATCACTCCTTGGCCCGAGCGTCGCGTCTGCCCAATCCCAGTCCGGTCTGCTGCCCGGCTGGCTGGGTCCGGGATGCCGGCAGTCTCGCCGTCTGAGCCCTGACTTGCTTCACTCCCTACAGATACCAACCAGTTTATGTCTGTACCTTACAGACACCCGACCTACATACATATATGTCCTATACAGCATACATCACAGCAAGCCTCACACCAAGGGACATGGAAGAGATGGCTGGACAGTGAAAGAGCGGGCCTCCTGACGGTGACATGGTCCAGATTGATAGGCCAATCTCAATTTGAGAGGGATCCATATTTTTGCCAGCAACATCTGATGGTCAAGAGACCCACTGGAACATGGAATCACCAGTCAGTGCCAGTGCAACACTCATCCATTCGTTGCCGCACTGAACTGTCACAGCCTGTTGTCATAAAGTAATAATGCTTGCTGATTAATAAAAAAACAGAGAGTTTGTAATAGGATAAACACAATAATCCCATGCCATGAATTCCAACATGACAACGACATACAAACACCCTCATATCCAACAACTCAAGGTATCATTCCCAGCATATCCAAAGTCACCCTCCCAAAAAGGACCTCTGCAGATTCCTAGCATGCTCCGAGCTCATAGCATCCAGCTTGACCGCCACCAAACAACACTCTACCGCCGCCTTCCCATTCTTGACCCCTTGAATCCTCAACCGCCACTGCCCAGTCCGCACAATCCATTCCTCCAGTCCGCCATTCATATCCACCCTCCTCCTCTTCCTCGAAAACGGCTGTGAGGCCGGAACAGACAGCAGTAACGCCGAGGGCGAGTTCTGTTCACCACCGCCACTCACACCACCCAGTCCCCCAGCCGATGACGGCACCGAGCTATTCCCCGCCTCTTCCAAGCTCCAGGCTCTTCCGTCCAGCGTGACGCTTGCCTCGGGATCCATCACAACCCTTACCAAATCCTCGCTAAGCGGTGTATTCCCCGGCGTAGCTGGTTGGCTGCTCGCACCCCCTTGTGCCATTAGCAACCCCAGGGGCTGTGTTGTGGGCGGTAAGTTGAGCTTGGTAGAGATGACCTCGAAAAGTTTCGCCACGCGAGTCTTGACTTCCCCAAAGAACTCGGCTCGGATCGATCCATTCGGTCCAAACTGTAGCCTGGTGCTCTCATCGCCAATCTCGAGCACCAGCTCGTAAGATTTCTCGTCGACGAACGGGCGGGCGTAGTTGACCCATCCGGCGGCTGGATCGAGTGCGGTGGGCTCGGAAGCTACCGTGATGCCGCTTTTGAGTATGTCCCTGAGCCGAAGAACAATTTCGTGTCGTCTACGTGACAGGTTGTAGGATATCTGATGCGGGATCAGACGCTGCTCGAGCCCTTTGAAGTTGAAATACCGGCAATCTCGGAGTAGCTCTGCGCGATGGCCTTCATCGCGAATATTGACCGGATATCCTCGGAGAAGGTTGAGTAGCTCGGCAAAAATATCCCCGTTACGTGTTGGGATCGCAGGGGGCACAATCGATGGTGGCCGAAGAAGCCCTTCTCTGTCCAAGCCAGGAAAGAGCTCGTCTGGTGAGGAAAAGAAGACAGCAAAGCCCAGCGAGAAAAAGTTGGGTGAGTTCCCTGGGTCATTGAATAGCTCTCGTGGTATTTCAAACTGGCGCTCTCCAATAGTAGTAAAGATGCTCTCCTCGTACAACTGGGACATCAACTTGGGGACTAGCAAGACACAGCGTTAGCCCAACATGTCTTCGGCCTTGCAGCAAGTAGCAATAGCAGCGCTGTCTCACGTCTGTAAAACTGTGCATCGGCAAACAATCGCACAAAGTGCGTTGCATCTCGCGGTTTCACATGATACCCCTGAAGGTGTAGAGCAATGTCTTTAAACGTGTCTGGATCACGATCGATGGACAAGGTCCGGATGGCGTTGGAAATGTCTTCTCCATTTTCTTCGGCCTGTTTTAGCTGACACAGAAAGTATTGGGAAAAGTACGACGGCGCTGTTCATGTCAGTCAATTTGTGCTCATTCCCTCCACCCATTCAGATGATATACATACCATCGGATGATAGCGATGCGCCCGATAGTTTGAAGAGCTCAGACCCTATCTGTATGGGGAAGACGCGCTCGTGAGGGAGGATTTTGGGAATGTGGCTGATAAGCTGGGTTGTGGAAAGTGGTTGAGAGGAGAATGGCTGCGAGATGCCCATATGGCCATTTGTTGCTGGTGCTGCGTGAGCGTTCAGCTGGTCGCCGGCCGGTCTGGCCATGGAGCCAAGTGAGATCCGGTTCCTAGCTCTCAGTGGTTTCGGGATAAACAGACGATGGTAACACGGCGGAGTTCATCGATTGGCGGCGCATTCATTCATCCATCCATGCATTCATTCATTCATTGCATTCGAAAGGAAAGAAAAAGAGACACAGTAAAGGCGCCTTCTCAGCACCATGATAAAATAACAGGCTGGTTACATCAGTTTGTCAGAGGAGGCTCAGCAGTTGGAAATATTGAAGCCTTAAATGTCAGCAGGATGATGACAGGGGTGTGCTTCGAAAGCGTTCCCGTTTCTCTTTTTTCTCGCTCGGGAGGCTTCCGCTTCTGTTGCCGGATGCGTGGCTCGCGGCGCAGGGTGGCTCGTGCCCTTCGTCTCTTCCACACTCGCGACGTTTCACAAAAAGGAGCTCGGGCCGCATCACCATGGAGCTTCCTTTTCCGCAAGGAGGCACAGCTGCTGTCTCGGTTGTGGAAAAGTCTGACCTGCATCGGCTGCCGCGAGATTGGAGACCTCTGTTGTGTGATAGCAATTAGTACTACAGTCAATGAGATGGCGAGTGGCATCAAGTTTCTAATTCCACCGATGCTCATATAACTCGTTCGATGAAGGCTTCATTCAGCCTCGTGGGTTAAACGGCAATGCCATACTGCTTCACCTCAACATGCGTGACTTTCAAGTCGTTACTTCGCCTCAGGACGTCAAGTTTGTGAATCTGGATAGGGCACGCAGAAATCAGTGTCTTTCTCGGAGACCACAACTACTCCAACCGCTCAACATAAGCAAGTCTATGGTCTAAACAATTCAACAAGACAAATAGACCCGTTACAATGTTGTCACCGAGTTAGCAGTGGAGTCACATTTACCTCTCCTCGCGAGTCTTGAACTGGGTAGGTATCTAACTAACACAAGTCCCAACCCTGAAGTACCTAATCCGTTTTCAAAACACATGCCCATCAACCGTTGTTTCCTGTTGAGCATCACTCTCATACCTCCACTCTTTGGTAGTCCTCGACCGGGTAACCTCAGATGAATCCATTGAACTGTACCCAGTTCGGGCCGAGGGGTCCACCGCCCCTTCCCGACTCACCTCCGCTCCTTCTGCCAAAAAGAAGTTGACCACGCCTGCCATGTTAGCACCAAAGCTAACCAAAAAGAAGCGAATCAGTATCAGCTGCGCGATCCGAGATTCGAACTCGGGTCCCTCGCTTTTCCAAGAGCGAGATGGGAAGCGAGTATTCTAACCACTGAACTAATCGCGCTGTCCTTGTGTTGTAGTTGTTGAGGTTGGGTGTGGAGATATGCGTTGTATAAGGGCTGCAGGTAGTCTTTATCAAACGGAGTAATGGTTGCATGGTTGCACAGCATATTGAGTTTGATAGCTCTAGGTACATAGATATCACAATCTGACAGCTATCAAGATCAGGGCCAAGGTCACTTGAATCCGTTTGTTCCAAAAGAACCTACACGTGAAGCCATCTCATCAAACCCACCTGACCACGGAGAACCGCAGAGTGAGGCTTGGTTTGCGACTCAACATAAAACGGCATTTCGTCATGACTGGCCATCTCAGCAGGTAAAAATAGCATTGGCTCTTCTATCACAATTCCATTGTCAAACTTTCAAGTTTCCATGCCACGGCATCATCCCGATGGAAAGAGGCATATGGATCAAATGCTATCAGTCCGTTTGCTCCGGAAAGACACCGGCAATTGGTTGTCTATCCGGAGACAGTACCGAACATTGATTGGTGGCGGGCCCGGACTTGATTTATGGCTTGCATCAACATGGGGGGAGGTGATGACCTGCTCGCCTCACTGGCTCATCGCATATCATGATCAAAGTGTTTTTTCTGTGAGAATCCTGATGAAGATTCGGGGTCTGACCACAAGCTTCACTTTGAAATGGAAGGCTGAGCTTCATGTGGGAAGGTGCTGGACAATCAACGCACTGAGGCCCATCGTGCCATTATTGGCCACGAGAGGAGATGGGTGGCACAGGATGTTGGTGTGAGAGAATCAGCCAGATTTGACAAGCAATGATGCAGATGATGAAACTGTCGAGCAAGTTGAAAAGAAGGTGGTTGTCCGCCATAATGCCTCCTTCCCAACATTCGAACAGGCAAAATTTCAGTCCCACATGGTGTCATACTCTCCAACGTGTCTTCCCCCTTAATCAACCACCTGATTAAAACCCACAATATTAGCTGACTCTGACCAGCATGTCCACCGGGAAACTGGCAACTCTCTCCTCCTCCAACACCACCGCTTCAACAACTCCGCCTTCTTTGGACGACATTGAGAATTTGTTTACTACGTTGGCATCCCATCCGGTCGTCAAGCAAGTTGCCTCCATTGGCGCCGAGAACAAAAAACTCCGGAAGGAATACAGCGATCTCGAACGTGATAACACCCATACACTCAGGCAGATTGCGAGACTCCATGCAAGTCTAGACGCAGCTAGGAAGCAAGGTGATGATGCTTCCAAAAAGCTCCAGGATGCTTTGAAGCAGAAGCAAACTCTTGAGTGCCAATACCTCGAGGCCAAGAAGAAGCTCGCCGACAATGAGACGCAGCTGGGCGACGAAAGGGGGAAGATGCAGTGGCAGATTGACTCCGTGAAGCAGGAGCTGAGTGAGGAGACAGCCAAGCTTGAGAGATTATCAACATTTTCAGCCAGGCTGGTTCCCATTACGGAAAATATCAAGCACATGTATGTCCTCCTCACTCTTGTTCAAGTTGACTATGATATGATTGCTAACTTTGAAGGGTGAAGTTGCAGTATCATGGACTCCATCCGCACCTCTGCGGTCAAACTGGCCGAGACATACTTTTGTGATGACCTGCCCCTGAATGGTGTCAACTGGACCACGATCAAGAGCCACCCTGCTCTGAGCCGCACTGATCGGATCCTCCCTCTCCCCGTCTCCAACTCCGCAACCGCCAAACACATGCGAATAGCCACTTTCCTCGCCATTCTTGGATATGAGTTGCGCAATGCCATCTTCCAGCCCATCTATCTCCTACACAAATCCTCCGAGCTAAATAAATTCCTCGACCATCTGGCCGAAGAAAACGAAGAGGTCGAGGCTCACCTGCGCTCAGTACTCTTCCGGACACTTGCCGAGTACAGGAACATCACTGATTCCATCAGCACCGAATGCACCGATTCCGTGGTTAGATCCGTCGCAAGTTGCTTCGAAAGCCTTGTGCTGGAGGCCAAACGCCAGCCATTTGTTTCCGAGTTGAAGACATACTGTGCCAAGGCTTGCAAGGAGTGGGAGTACATCCAGAGGCTTGAACGACGAGTAGAATTTGAGACGGACCCAGAGGACGACGATTTGAACAATAAGAAGTTTTGGCTGCCGCTCAGCGCCAAGTCTTCATGCTCGCTCGAGACATCTCCTTCAAAACCACACGCCAATGACAGCACCAAGACTGCTTTGAAGGGGATCCATAAGGGAGCAGCATCGAGCGGGACGTCTTCTCCTCCTTTTCATTCACCGGTCGAAGCCACATATTTTCTGGATGTTTTTGTGGTCTGGCCAGCTGTAACGACCGAGCAGGTGAGGGGCACGGCGATATTATCTTTGGGGTACTTTGTTAGTGCCAGAGAGATCACCGCCGCGATGATGGAGCAGAGAGAGCTGTCTGCTACAAAGGACCAGCATAGGGCTGCCAGAGGTGGCAGGAGGAAGTCGAGGGCCATGTCGGTTGCTGGTCATTCCCTTGGGGAGAATGGAAATGCCACGGGTCGGTCTGTGTCTTTTTTATCCACACAAGTTGGAAATGGGCCAAAGGGAAGCTGAGGAGGAGTAGACCGAGAGTATCGCAATGATGGACTGATGTTTGGTCTAAACGATGATTGGATTGGGGTGATGATGGTGATGACAATGACAGTTTGATGATTTTTGACATGATCGGATTCTAATTACATGGCAGTTCATGACAAGAAGAAATAAGTAGTGATACATCACCAACCGTCGAGTACAGCATTCGAAGCAATTTGTGATGAGAACAATGTAAAATGTCAATTAAACAACCAGTGAAGCCTGTCAAGCCAGCACCACCACCCCCCCGATATCGTCGACAGTACCCAACCAGCAACCCCTGAACGCAAAACGCTTGGCCAGACTTTCCCACCCAACCCCATGCGTTCCTTGAAAATGATTTCAAGAGCCAAACAGAAAAAAAAGAAAAAACACAAAATGGTTAGGGGTATTATAGAAGTTTGTGCCAGCCGTCCGTCCGTCCAGTTAAAAAGAAACACCAGAGCGCCAAGTAAGAAAAGCTTCCCCAGTTTTTGTCCAGTTTCAGAGTTGTAATGATGATTTTGCAGTTTCCATCCATTGGCATCCAGACCCGGAGAAGTCAAAAAAAGAGACAACCTCGCAACTCCTGAGGAAATGCAAAAATGTCCTGTGTTACCCCTTTCCTTTTTCCATGTGATGATGATGCTGCTGAAAACTGAACCGAAAAAAAACCGCAAACCGGGTGTTGTGTGTATGTGTGTGTGTGTGTGTGTGTGTGTGTGCTGAGAGGGGTGTATACAAATCCGAAGCCGACAAAAAAAAAGTCAAACAGTAAGGGATATCATGTCATATCCTGACTCCTCCTCCTCCTCTCCCTTGCCACTTTCCAATCATTTATCGTCGTACTTCAACCCCTCACCCTTCTCCCCCCCACAACCGCCCCCCTGCTGGGCTCCCTATTCCCCGTCATGACAGTTGGCGCGCTCTGCACACTAACATCCCTCCTCTCCTGCTCCCTCCCCCTTGGCCCGCTGCCACTCTTCATCGTCTCAGTCGACACCTTCCTCGACAGGGTTCCCTGAGATCCAGCAGCACCACCAGAACGCCCGGCACTCCTAGCCCGGACTCTCCGATCTCTTATCTGCTCTAGAGCCTCCTCCCTCGTCATGGTGGGCGTCAACGCCGGGTTCGTCACGTCAAAGCTTGGCTTGTCCCACTCGTTTTCACTCCCGGCTGAGATATTCCCTCGGTTGGGAGTTTGGTATTGTTGTTCTTTTTGCATCTTCATGATCTTGGAAGCGAGGTTCGGGTCCTTGTTCTCGTCTTTGAGTGGCACCTTTGTCGTGGTTGTCACAACAGTAAGCGCGGCTTTGGCGGCGGCTTCCCGGAACCGATGAAACGAATTCGAGGTGTGAGGACGCGGAGCAGGGGCTGGTAGCTCGTTGCTGAGGGTCTTGACAGATGGCAAAGGGTCGGTCGAAGGCGCGGCAGAACGGGGGGACGGTTCTTGATGGACGGGAACAACAGGCTCTGGCACAGGATGCGGGACCGATCTATGAACCTCGACATCCGATTCCGGTTCTTCTTGCCGAACAACCTGCTTTACTGTTGCGGCTGGGGCGGGTGCTGGAACGGTGGGAATGCTAAACGTCAACGCTGGGCTCTCCTCTCTATGGGGGGCGTCGAGCAACGACAGTAGCGATGTCCTGTCCTTATCAAGCATCGCGAAATCTGGCGGGTCAACGCTCGGCGTGCGAGAATAACGTACAGGTTGCTCAACCGGTGTAAAGAACCTGTCATTCCGAGAGCCCAGCTCCTCCCTGAGCATGTCGGTCTTGGAACGCTTTGGTGAGGCGAGATCAGGAGACGGCTCGGCGTTGCCTCCAATGATGACAGCGTCGGCGGCATCTGCGATTCTCAAGAGACTGGGTCGTTTGCGTCGGGGGCTGGATCGACGACTAGTGCTTGTGCTCCCCCGGCTTGAACTGCTTCGACGAAAGGCTTTGGCCGCGGCGCAGACTCTCAACCGGCACTCGGTCTCGAGGAACTGCACTTGCTGCACTGCCCTGTCGGCGCGCTGCTTCTCCCACTCCCATTTCCGGGTGATCTCCTCAAAGTCGGGTACATCGGACGATGATGAGCTGATGGAGGATGTCCGTGGTCGCTTGCGTGGCGTAATTCTCTCGTCGTCGGATGCGGGGCGTTTGCCCTCCTCGGCCACTAGCCGGAGCTGCTTCTCTTGTTCGACCATCGTTTTGAGCGAGTCACGTTCCTGCTCAAGTGTCTTGATCTTTTCGAGAGCCTGCTCAAGTTGGTTCTGAAGAGCTACAAGCTGGTATTTGGCGGTAAAAGCGTCCTGTGCCCGTTCAGAGCATAGCTGCTTTTCGCGATGAAGCTCCTCTTCGGTCGACCTGTGGGCGTTCCGAGAATTCTTGAGCTCTTCCTGAAGCTTGACAAAGGCACTCTGGGTCTTGAAGGTCTCCTTTCGGGCGCGACGGATCTCCTTCTCCCAGAGTTCTTTGGTGTGTTCGTGTGTCTCCTTTGCGCGTCCATAGCTCTCCTGTTTTGTTTATTCCCGCATTAGTCTTTGTCTGCTTGGCGCCCGGATTAGCTATCGGAAAAGGACCGTAAACATACCATTACTGTCTCCAGTCTCTCGCCCACTTTTCGTTCCCGTTCTCTCCCTTCCTCTACCGCCCTCCTGAGCATTCTACACTCGTCACGGTAGCGGCGCATTTCGCTCTCGGCCTCCTCCCGGCCAAGCATGGCGCGCTTGAGGGCGGCATCGGCGGTCTTGCGCTCGAGTTGTTTTGATTGCACGGCGAGCGAGTTGAACTGGTTAATCTTTTCGTGAACCGAGCTGTCGCGCGCATTGTCCGTGGAAGCTCCGAGGGTCAGGCCGCGACCTCTAGTCTGGGTGGGCGAGAAGAGAGCGGGATCGCGCTCGCGTTGTTGGTTATGCGACATGGGCTGGAGGGGTGTTGTGGTGGTGGTGCCGCCACCGGCAGGACTCGACGGCATAGACATGGTCGAGTGTTGAAGGTATATGTTATTGTGGTGTCATGCAAAGCGATTCTGTAAGGGACTGATGTTGGGTTTGCGCAGTTGGTAGGTGGTTTGCCGAATGACGACAGGGTGTTGTCTTGTCTTTTTGTCCTGCGGAGGGGGTGGTGGCTTCTCCCCGTGCGTCGAAGTCTATTTACACCCTCACTCTCGTTTGTTATCAGGGTTCGGATCAAGATAAAAGCTCTTGTCGTGCCCAAAATACAATGGGTAGGATATGGTTGTGGTTGTGTGTAAAAGTGTGCTAGACCTGCACCATGAAAAATGTGCGACAAAAAAGGGTGAATGCAATGGCAGGTGGTGGTCAGTCATAAAAGTCGTGATCGCAATCTTGGGATTGATAATCTGGAAATTGTCCCACTGAGGGAGAAACAGACCACAGCGTTATTAATTTTACAGGGTTGCTGTATTTACCACTGACCTGCCCAGTGCTTTCTTCAGGCCATTTTGACCAACCACAGCCCGGCATATCGTACTGTGGGGAGTTGCTATGGGCGACGCGTGAGCTAGCTTCGCGGTCCAAAGCGGGGCTCTCAGTCATCTGCAGCCTCGCTCCAATCCGAGATTGCGGAACGGCTCACCGAAGCAGAAGCACAAGGGGGTGGGGGGGGTGGGTGTTAATGGTCACTCATTGATTGCAGCAATCGCGGACCGTCAGTTCCCATCCCTCCGTCACATCCCACTTCTCAGCCTCGCATGGCCGGTTAAAAACAACGTTGGAGATCTGGCCATACCGGACTTCTCTTCCTACATACCACCTCTTGCTGTACGGAGTACAATATCCGTTTGTCCACCGTTAAACACCCCAATTGAATCTACTTGTCCCCAAGCTCTCCTGAATCCCTCTTGTAAACCCCCTCCGATGGCCTCCCCCGAACCCGCAGTCCGGCGGCGCAAGCCCGAGGCCAAAGACTCCTCTGCCTCAGAAACCGAACAACAGCTCCCCCTCAAACGAGTTCAGACGCTCTCCTCCTCAGAATCAGAATTCACCAGCAAGAAAACATCCCAACCCGTAAAGAAGCCAAAGTCCAAGAAGAAAAAGTCCAAAGATGATGTCGACGAGTACGACACCGCCAATATCGCTCTCGACGCCCTCCGTGTCATCTCTTTCCTCTTCCTCGCCTCCTGCGGGTTGAGCTACCTCGTCTCCAACGGCGAGACCTTCTTCTGGGGCATGTCCAACCCCCCAAAGTACCTAACCAAAGCCTACTACAAGGAGCTCTTCGTGCGTTTCCCCCGCACCCTTTCGACCCGCCCCCTTTCAGTTACTAACACCCCCCCGCAGCAAGGACCGATCTACCTCACCCCAGCTGAACTCTCCCTCTACGACGGCACCAACCCCGACCTCCCCATCTACCTAGCAATCAACTGGACAATCTACGACGTCTCCTCCAACCGCCGCACCTACGGCCCCGGCGGCTCCTACCATTACTTTGCCGGCTGCGACGCCGCCCGCGCCTACGTCACGGGTTGCTTTGCCGAAGACCGCTCCCCCGACATGAGGGGGGTAGAGGAGATGTACCTCCCCCTGGATGACCCAGCCGTAGACAAGCACTTCTCCCGCGCGGAGCTCAAGGAGATGAAAAAGAAGGAGAGGGAGGAGGCGTTGAAAAAGGTGCACGACGGGCTGAAGCACTGGGTTGATTTTTTCGCAAAGAGCGACAAGTACAGAAAGGTCGGCTATGTCAAGATGCCCAAGGGGTGGCCGGGGACGGAGCCGAGGAGGCCGTTGTGTGAGGCGGCGGCGAAGGGGAGGAAGGTGAGGAAAATTCCGGGGCAGAAGGATGAATAGGGTTATTAGCTATATAGGTCTAGTCAAGAAGCGAGTTTTGTTTTTCCGGGCTTTTTTGGGGAAGGGAAAATTATGGATGAATCATATACGTGGACTTTTCTGTCTAGTCAAATTGTCATACAAAGCTTCAAGCCATATTACGTTGCATTTTTCATGATCACCACACTTGGCATATATTCTTGAACGAAAAGGTTACCATAAACAACACCACATATAAATTTTTGATACAGCTAAAAAATGCAATAGAAAAACACATTGGTTTCCTTTTGCAAAAAGCCCCAAGTCAAAAAAACAATAAAAAAAGAACACCGGGGCGATATCATGCAACCACAACAAAGAATTATGTACACCAAGATATCTCCCCCTAGAATTGAACAACATAAAACGACTCCATTCACCAGGCTCTTTCTCTCTTTGGTATCATCATCCCCACTCACCCAGCCCAAAACCCGAGGGCTAGATAGGTAGCCTCCTGTTTATCCCTTTGAAACAAGTCCCAAAAAATATTAAATTCCTCCTCCCGCCTTTTGAAATTGAAAAAAACATCACTCTAATACCCTGGTGGTAAAAAAGGACATTAAAGAAGCATGGCGACGGCACCGGCGGCAAAGAGCACAAAGGCTCCTGGCGCGGCGAGCATGCCAGCACCGGCCGTGACGCTTGGGGAGGCGCTCTCGGAGGTCTCGGTGCCGGGGGCGGTCTCGCCATCGGGGGTGGTGCCGGTGGGGGGAGTGGTGGGGGAGTCGGTGCTGCCGGTCTGGCCACCCGAGGCGCTGCCGCCGGGGAGAATGGTCTGAGCCTGGGCGGCAAGGGCCTTGTAGTTGGCGAGGGTGCGGTTGGGGTTGGTTGCTCTGTTTTGATGTGTTAGTTTGTCATATCTTCAGTTTGAAGAGGTAGAGGGAAAAAGACGTACGGCTCGTTAATGACCATGGACATGCCGTTCTCGCAATGACGGCCCTGAGCGCAGTAGAGCCAGAGGGGGTTGGTGTTGTTGATCTGGATGGTGTAGGTGGGGATCATGCCCATCGAGGCAGAGGCGGCCACGGGCTGGAATCCGGAGTGGAAGCCGGTAGCGTTGCTGTGCATGGCGATGGGCTGGCATGGCTTGTCGAAGGTGGACTGAGTGACGGTGTGGTTGCCAGCGAGGAACTGGAACTGGACAAACTCGCCTGGGGCGGCCTTGATGTTGTCCGGGGAAAAGGTGAGGCTGCCGTTCTGCGCAACGGTGACAACCCAGGTTCTTTGAGCGGAGGCCAAGCTCGCGAGAGCGGCAAGGGCAAGTGTCTTGAACTGCATTTTGAGGTATATGTGTGTGTGGGTTTGTGTTGTTTGGTGATAAAATAAAAAGGGGAGGTTTGAAGTGAGTGTCCGGCTCGTCGAAAAAGAGAGTGTTTGTTAAGTTGTTTTCTGATAATAAAGCGACTGGCGCTGTGTGAATATTACAGGTCTAGCCTGGTAGTTGGTAAAGGGTCAAAAGAATGGTTGACGGCGAAGAAGAGAAGAGAGAGGAAAAAGATTAAGAAAACAGGACGACACCTGAACTGAAGACTATGGACAGATGAAGAGGAAAAAAGAGAAGGCCAGGCCAGGAGGTCTGGGACGTGCCGTGATTTAAAGCATGAATATGGTCCCGGCGGGAAAGTGAAGGATCGTCTGAAGGTGCACTCGCACGCATCCACCTGCAGCGCATCTCGAGACATCCGAATGGTAGGGGGGACAGGGGGTGCTTGCAAGGGCCGGGGGGTCCAAGGTGAGGTCTTTGAAACGTCTCGACGTTTTGACCGCAACCTCTCGGCGCTAGGCTAGGAAAGCGGCGATGCCACCAAGAAAAACCAAAGGAAATTGGTTTATATCAAGGATCAATGCTGAACGAGGTCCTGCTCGTGTTTGCAGCTGGCAATTGATGTTGTTGCGAACGCATCATGGGTTCGTCTGTGTGATGGCAAGTTATCCTGAGATGGAGTTTTGGGGGACATGGATGAGAATCTCACTGGTCCCAGACTGCTGGGAACAAGCCATCTCTCTCCCGCCTCGATGCGGCGTTTCACTAACAACTACCCCTCGCTTGGCTGCACCAATACCTATGGCACTTTGTTAGCACCTTGTCAATGTAGTATATATTCATAGCAGCCGCCCGGATGTCTGTGTCTTCCGTGTGGCTTTGAAAGTCTTGGGCTTGCTTCTCTTGCGTGGCCAAGTCCTAGTGGAAGGGAGCTGACAGCAAAAGGATAAACGCCGTGGTCAAAGGAAGCGCTGCAAGTGCCGGCTGACGATGAAGCCTCTGATCCAGTGCCATCGCCGGCCACAGCCCCGGGGAGCAAGCCACAGCGGTTGCTGCCCTCGTGGCCCTGGGGCGGCTGTGGCCAGCATGGAGAAGAAGTCGAGGTTGACGTCGAATTGAGTGGATTCGGCCACAGATGGAGCCGAAATAAGGTTTGCTGTTGTCCAGTTCGCGCCGCTGGAAGAGCGGGTGACCGTGGAGGCTCTCCAGAAAAAACAGGGGTTGGCAAGGGGGCCGCCCATCAGACCTATGCACGGGCTTCTTCTGCCACAGAGTGCGGGTTCTGTGACGCATGTCAAACAGCTCTCGGTTTCAGCCTTCTCCCCCAAGCGCCTCGGCTCACACAGCAACATCTTCTGGTCGGCGCTTGCTGCTGGGTTTTTTATTTTCTCTCATCCATATCTTGGCTTTTCCCCTACGGAGTGCAGGTCCCGTAACAAGCACTCACCCTGTCGAAACATCCACGGCAAACGCAAGGAGGACCATTATTCGTAGCGTCGCTTTTGTTTCTCATTGATAGCTTTCCAAGATTCAACAGCCCGATCTACCAAAACATGCATACGCACCGACTTTTGGAGAAGCTGATGAGGGTGGTGGCGGATTCGCAGCATCTTCCTAACTCATCGTCCGAACTGACGCTTCGATTCATGTTCTCTTGTCTTTTTATGTCATGTGCCAACACCAGAGTCATGTCTAAAGACTTGTTTGTATTAGAAGGCCTTCCTAGAGGAGGACTCCATCAATCCCCTCAAAGTAGACTTAGTCCGACTCCATCTGCCTTTTCCTAGACGCCTTGTATTCTATTCCATCCCACGCCCCCAACCCCAGAAAAGCAGGAACAACAAAGCACGGGGCCAAGAAACACCCTCCTGCATCGGTACTGGCCCGGCTTAAACAACGAACCTGTTCCGTTGGGTCTCCTGGCCGGCATCTGAAAGATGATCGGCCGGATGTTGCGTGCTGGTAAACCCCCTCTCTTCCTTTCCATAACACTATCCGCTACCCATCCGCCATAAACCAACTCAACGGCGGCCATCCACCCTGCCTTTGCCCTGAAGATGCCATATAAATAGCCTCACAACCAAAGCCCCACTGTCCATTCAGCCTTGTCGTCGGTGACTACCGTCCTGGCTCTTGCCCATATGCTGACTGTCCCCAACTCCTCCATAACCTCAAAGATCCAAAACCAACTGCGCCGCCACCTTCTCCAAATCTTCCACCTCCAAAAAAACCCCCTTCCTCTCCGCAGCCGCTCGCGCGATCGCCTCCCTCACAAAAACATCCATATACCCCGACAGAGCATTGTTAGCGTCCTTGGTGATCTTGGTTTCCTTGTGCTCAAACAGCTCGTGAACGATCTTTGAGAGTAGCTCAGGCGGGATCGACTCCCTCTCGTCGTCTTCGTCGTCTTCGTCGTCTTCGTCTTCTTCCTCCTCCTCCACTTCTGGCTGGGTTCGTCGTCTGCCAGAGTCGTTCTCTTCGTCGGAGAGTGTGGCTTTTCTCTTCTTGTTGGCACCAGTAGTGGTATTGGCTGTTGCGCGTTTACTCGAGTTGGCTGCCGTTTTTGTAGCAGCGCTGGACTTGTTAACGCTCCCGGCTGGTTGACCGCGGCCGCCCGCACCAGTAGACTGTTTTGGTGGCATGCTGATATACCTAGCAAGTCGAATAGTTGTTCTGCTAAGACTTTAGATGAAAGGTGATTTCGACGTTAGGTAGGAATCTGGGGCGGTTGAGGTTCGTTGAATTAATTGAACAAGGTTGGAGTTGAAAGATTGAAATTGGAAAGCGTGACGCGACTGGCCAATTACGTAACGTGACCGTTTGTCAGGCGAAGCATCACCATTCTGGTCTTCCATCCATATCACCGGCAACCTTGGTGTTGATATATGGAAGGAGGTATCTTTTACAAAATGACATCTCAAGTAGTAGGCAAGGACGAGAAAAATCACTCTAAACCGCAAATTCAGTACTGTCAAGGATCTATGATTCGCATGCAACCAAAGGAAATAGCCAGGAGTGGCAAAGCAATGCCATCGTGACGAGGAATACACCAGGAATGGCTGAAAGAGTATAAATTACAGCGAGTAACCCTCGGCCCATCCGCGTCCCATAACGCCAGACATGCCCAATTTTAACCCGCAAGTGTTTTTCCACCGTCCCAGCACGTCCATGCGGCCACGAACGGATCCACCCTGTCTACCCATCTCTTCTTCCCCAAAACCGCCACCATCCTTCCCCTGTCATTGTTGTGTTTGTACAATGGCTAAGTGCATTTAGCCGGAACCACCCTTGAAGGCCTTGCCGAACATGAGGACCTGGAGCTGGTCATAGATGGACAAGACACCAGCACCGGCGACACCACGGAGGATGTTGGCACCGGCACCCTTGAAGAGAGACTTGACACCCTCCTTGCGGACGATCTGCTGGAAGGCATCGAAAGAGGACTTGTACTTGACAGCCTCACCGGAGGTCATCATCATGCGACGACGGACGGTATCAAGGGGGTAAGAGGCGATACCGGCACCGGTGGTGACGCACCAACCAAGGGCGAAAGAGGCAAGGAAGTTGTTCTGGAGGTCACCGACAAGGAGGACGGGCTTGATGGAGTCGTACATGCCGAAGTAGAGACCACGGTAGACGACAATACCGGCAACGGAAGGACCGAAGCCACGGTAGAGACCGCGGATGCCGTCAGCGGCGAGAGTCTTTCTGTAGACGTCGATGAGACCGTTGAACTGACGGGCACCGCCACCCTTGGCAGACTTGGAGTCGTTGGCCAGACGGGTACGGGCGTAGTCAAGGGAGTAGACGAAGAGGAGGGAAGTGGCACCAGCGGCCTAGAGATATCAATGTTAGCACAGGCCTCAGGCGAACAGCAGATCTAGAGCAAAACTTACACCACCGGAGGCAAGGTTACCAGCCATCCACTTGGCGTAGCCATCCTTGTCCTTCTTGTAGCCGAACATCTTCTTGAACTTGTCACGGAAAGCGAAGTTCAAGGCCTGGGTGGGGAAGTAACGGATGACGTTGGCAGTGTTGCCACGCCAGAGGGACATGACACCCTCGTCGGCGGTGACGCGCTTGAAGCAGTCGGTGATACCAGCATAGCGGCGGTCGAGGCGGCCGGCCTTGATCATCTCATCCTGGAGGGTTGTTAGTGATCTGTCAGAAATGTGTGGTTGCGGGACCTGCCGCTCTCCAGGGAGGGCTGTAGCTGCTGGCACGTGACAGCGGAGATCAGATTGATCCACCGTAGCATATGCAGCAGTTCCAGCCGCCCCGCCCACAAGAGAGCAGTCAGGGAGGGCAGATGTGTGCCCGGTAACAACTTACCTGGTTCTGAACGAGAAGCTTGATGCGCTCGATGGGAGCAGCAGCGGTCTTCGAGACGGCGGCGGAGACACCACCCACTGTTGAATGTTGTCAGCATGCTGTTGTGAATTGCGAGGCCCAACCAACTGCGGCGCAGCGAGGGACACCCAGCATTCTCAAGGAAAAGAGAAAGCGAATGTGAATGTGTTCGTCCGGTCGTTGATTTCGGGTTCTACGTACTCAAGAAGTCCACCACGAAGGGCTATTGCAAAACATGTTAGTTAAACTGCGCACAATTCTGATATCGTCCGTTTGGAGGGGTAACCGCTACAGCCGGTGCCCAACAGCATTCGTGAGGATGCCATCATGAAGGCCATCATCCAAGAGACCATTGTTCCGAGTCGTCGTGGTCAATTGGTGATGGCAGTCATGACGACAGGGCTCCGAGAGGTTTCGTGGGCGCCGGCGTGGACGGATCCGAGGGAATTAACGGAGATGACGGCGGTAGAGAGGTTGAACTTACGGGCATGCCCAAAACGTGAGGCTTAGCGTCAGACATTTTGAAGATTTCTGATCAAGTCGGCCTCGATTAGAAAAGAATGAGTGGAGAGATCTCTGCGGTGAGAGATTGGAAACGGGAAGAGATGGGGAGGTCGCGAGAATTAAATTCTGCGGACGAGAGGGTTTGGGGGGGGAGAGGGAAAAAAATTCGACAAGTGGGCCTTGGAAGAGACCAGCTTTTGAGCTTTGCGAGTCTTCCCGGCGCCCCTTGTCAGTGCGGGCACGGGCCATCGCCAGCCATCCACTGCCTTTCTGCTCCATTTCCAGCCTTATCACTGGCCGGCACAGTAGCGCTAACAGCAACGCAGTTGCCGGTTAAGCCCGAGGCTCCAGTCTTTTTCTTTCTCTGGTAGTGAGCGGCCGAAGGGGAGCCATTTTTCTGTGGCAGGATTTTGCCTGGAATTGCATCAACGGCCGCCCGGGGTGCGTTGTGTGTGGGCTTCCTTCCAGCTTCTCACATGCAGCAGCTGTCACCGCAAGTCCAGCCCGCCGCCTTCAAAGTGTAAACTTTCATGACCGATTCTCAACCGAAGTTTCAAGCCCCCCTCTCCCCCTTGAAAAGTGCAAAGTGCTTTATCGCCGGGCCGGGTTTCGATCATGGTTAAAAATTCACAAGGATTGCTGCCAACTCTTCTAGCCCCGTTCGGCTGTAAAGGTTCCACGAGGCTAATAAAAAGTTTCCGATCAACGCTGCCGACAGCAACCAATCGGCCGGATCCAATTGCTATGTCTGTTCGAATTGGAGTTGGGAAAGGACCCTGAAGAACTGACAAGTTGACAAGTTATAAGCAAGGTGAACCCTCGATTTTGATATCCAGATGGCATCATCCTCCCATGTCTTGACCTCCCGGTCTGTCGGCATCCCACACTTTCCCCAGGCTTCCCGGCCTTGGCAGCATCAAGATACCAGTGGCAAGAGTCAAACGGCACTTGCCGGACAGGGCAACGATCCTCAGCTTTTCTTTTGAGATACGGAGACATGGAAAGGCATCACGATTCTGAGATGCGGAAAATCCCTGAGGTTGTGGTGGATTTTGGTTGTTATTTGTGCCTTCCAACGTCTGTTTGGGTGGACGAATAGATAATGTTGTGGTTCTTTGCCAACTCATCTCAGGGCCGAGACCTCCAACCTCCGGAATAATCCGGTGTCTTGGAACCAGCAGCTGCATGAATATTACCCAACTGCCTTATTGATATACTGGCGATAATTACGGCATGACGGGCTTGCTTGGAGATCTACATGTTGGACTGAGATAAGATTTCCAACAAACAGCTTGCTCGAACAACCCTCGAACAATCGAAGAAGACCAGGACAAAGAGAGGCTCGGCGCGGCAAAGAGTCAGCAGCAATATATCATATGGACTGGAGAAGGCATCGACACACTCCACCGACACACTTTGCATATCTTTTCCTCGTCGTCGACACCTCAATGGCCAGTCTATTGCACTTAACGCGTGGTCGCGTAGTCTTCAAGTGATGTCATCAACTCGGGGGCTTCTCGGCCAGCACGAGCACAAGCACACGAAGAGGCACTGGCACCATTGGATTGGGAATCAGTCTCGATTTTTGTCTTGAGCTGCATGGTTCCTGCGCCCTCCGCGGCATACATCACATTCTGCTTCCAATCCCAAAGAAAGTTCTCGTCACGTCATCAGTTTTTGGGCATGCTGACTTTATTGTGTGGTATCACATCTCCATGCTCCGGGCTGCCGGGCGGAGCGGCGTTTTCTGTTCGTATCTTGATGCAATTCCGATCTAAGGAATCCTGGAGCGCTTCCGATCCCTATGCTACACCGTGCTGAAAAAAAGAACCCCTTTCCCAGTGATGTAGCCGTAAATAACCCGATGAAACCGTAAACCCCAAGCGAACCGCCGTTAACAAAAGTCGTTATTTGTCCTGCCCGTCAGGTCCGTTGAAATGAAGTCTTTGGTGGGAATATTTACTCGGCGGCGGTAACGGCGCGAGCTAGAGCGTGTCAGCACAATTCCGCTACTGTCGCGAACCATCAACCAAACATACTGTAGATCTTCATCTTGCTGTGGCTGACGACCTGCTTGATCTGGCCCTTCTCCTCCAAGTCGGCAAGGCACCTCCGGGCGAGGGAGCCGTTGATCTTGAGTCTGTCGACGAGGGTGGCGACAGTCACGAGGCGGTAGGACTGGACATCCTTATAGAGCTTGTCGGAAGTGGTCTTGTCGAGGATGACGGCGTGCTGGGCCTTGTCCTTGACTGTTGTTTTTGCCAAAGGTTAGCCATCTGCGTCTGCGTCTGCGTCTGCGACCGTGCCTATCGCCATCGCCCCAACCCCAATTACAGAGGCATCAGGGCATCAAATTTTCGACATGAATGAAGCTTACCCTTTCCCTTGGACCACTTCTTCTTCTGCTTCTTCGCACCAGTTGCCGCGGGAGCCATTTTGGATGTCTGTTCTGGTGTTTTGGTGAACGGGTCAGAGGTCGAGGTCCAGCGGTCGCAATGTCAAAGGCGGGGAGTTTTTTCTGACAGAGGTTCGCTGCTCTCTGGCAAAGCTTAGGTCAACCGAGCCCTAAGGTGAATGCGGCCCCGTGAGTGGCTGGTGGGCCGCCCTGACCACCTCAAGCGGGGCCACCAAAAAATTCACGACTCCCGAACTCAGAAGACTTGCTGTGCAGCCCGCCCCAACGCCAACTTCGATCAATCCATCCACCACGACAGCCAACCACCAGCAATCATGTCTGACGCCGGCGTTGAAGTTCAGGCCTACGAGGTCCTCCCCAAGGAGGTTGCCGCTGAGGTTGGCAGCATCAAGCTCTTCAGTACGTTATTTTGCCCCATGCAGCAGACCCCCCATTTCGACTGCGGGACGACTTCAACAACCGACAAAACTCGAAGATGGGGAACTCAGACGCTGACTGGTGTCAATTACAGACCGCTGGAGCTACGATGATGTCGAGATCCGGGATATCTCCTTGACGTAAGAGCCCTCTACCTTGGTCGCAAGATCAGAACCCGAGCAGGAAGCCCGATTGCGAAGTTACGCGCGCCGATCGAACCACCGAAAGATATTCGAGATTCGGAACGCAGGCTTCACATGGTGGCTCTTGCTCTCTCTCTGGCTGGGGAATTGGAGGCTAACGGGACTTTGTGTGCTTCAGCGACTACATCCAGATCCGGGCTCCTGTCTACCTCCCTCACTCTGCTGGTCGCTATGCCGCCAAGCGTTTCCGCAAGGCCAACTGCCCTATCATTGAGCGTCTCACCAACTCCCTCATGATGCACGGCCGCAACAACGGCAAGAAGATGATGGCCGTCCGCATCGTCGCCCATGCCTTCGAGATCGTGAGCATCACCGAGCACCCAAGGAAGTTGGAGGATCTGAGAGAACTGACACCATCACGCACAGATCCACCTGATGACCGACCAGAACCCCATCCAGATTGCCGTTGACGCCATTGTCAACTGCGGTCCCCGCGAAGACAGCACCCGTATCGGCTCGGCTGGTACCGTCCGCAGACAGGCCGTCGATGTCTCTCCCCTCCGCCGCGTCAACCAGGCCATCTCTCTCCTCACCACTGGTGCCCGCGAGGCCTCTTTCCGCAACGTCAAGTCGATTGCTGAGTGCCTTGCTGAGGAGCTCATCAACGCCGCCAAGGGTTCCAGCAACTCTTATGCCATCAAGAAGAAGGACGAGTTGGAGCGTGTCGCCAAGAGCAACCGGTAAATGGTGTCTCTGGTGGAAGGCATGTGGTTCGGCGTGGAACGGATTTTACGACTTGTTTTGCAGGGATGTATTTGCCCATTACGGTCTGGGATGGCTGCACGGCACTCTTGTTAAACAGGCACAAATAGGGGTCTCTCATAAAAAGGGAGCAAATCGTCAATTTCCGAAAGGCGTCATCGGTGTCAAAAATACCATGCCACATGTGCACATGTCTTTTCTTGTGTGTGTGGCCTCCTCTACATCTCTTTGTATTTTTCTGTCTTTTTTTACCATAGAGATGGGGGGCTATAATCTGTGTCTCAGTGATTGGAGACCGTTTCCCATAAATCTACGAAGTAAAAAGCAAAGAACCTCCAGTGCCCCGATGCTCCAACGCTTGCTATCATACACATTGCAAAGACGACCTCGATCTCAGACAGACGAACAGAGAGGTGCTTGATAAATGACCCATTTGCCAGGGTATTATCATAAGCCAGCCGAGCCAGCAGATGCTTTTCCTTGTCCTCTTGCTCCCAAAAAAACGCCATAGCCATGAAGAGTTTCTCTGTTTTGGAATAAAAGCATGCCTGGCCAGCAGAATACAGGGAAAAGGCATCAAGCCTGGACGAGAGACACTTGTACTCGCCATTCCAAAAGAGCAATAAAAACCACACCAGTCCTCCATCTCAGCTCAGGCAACAGTATGACCCCCCTTGCCAACCGGAACCCTCAACCACATGCCCACATGCGGGATCCCCTCCTCCCACCACTTTCCCATCTTCTCGTCCACCTTGAACCCATACCTCTCCCAGACCTTGACCGCCTCCTCCTGCGCATGAATGCAAAACAGGCCCCGCCACTTAGGCAGCTGGCCCGTCACGTCCATGCCCAGTCTGTCAAAGCCCAACACGGAAGGGCTAGGGTTGAAGATGGTGTAATTCGTCTGCATCCAGGTAACTGCGGCGCGCACAAGCTGGCCCGCGATTCCCTTGTTACGGTACTCCTTGAGGACAGCCAGACGACCGAGCTTCACGTACGGCTCCTGACCGTTGTGGAAGGTGGTGGGGAAGTCGCGGATATAGAGGGAGTTGCGACGGTTGCCTCCTTGGATCTCCTGGGGCTGGAGGGCCTGGACCGTCTCGCTGCTTCTAGGGCGGACGGGGTCGCCGACGTTGGTGAGGAGGCCGTTTAAGTAGATGCCGCCGTTGCGGGGGTGGGCTGAGTGGGGAAAGGGGACTAGGCGGAGGGTGCCGATGGGGAGGGAGGTGGTCCTGGTGACACGGGGGCGGACGAGCCTGCCGGTTCGGGGGTCTAGGATGGCTGGGAGGATGGTGGTGAGGACAGAAGCGTAGATTACCCAGTGGCTTTTAAAGCAGGGTGTTAGTTATGAATTCAAAAAGGGTAAACGGGGGAGACGGTACCAGCTACGGTGGTCGTCACTGTCGAATTCGTTCTCCAAGGCAACGCCCTGTTCTTCGACGTAGACCTTCTCTCTGACGCTCATGGCATCGAGGAAAGCCTTGGGGATGTTGCCTGGCTGGTCTTCGTGGGTCTTGTGCCGGTTGTAGTTCCAGAGCTGGCCTTGAGGCTTGATGAAAGAGATAAAGGGAGTGGGAGGGGCCGGCTCTCTTGGAGGGCGGTCGGTTTGAGGCTCCCGGGGAGTGAATGAGCTGAAAGAGCTCGTGTCCATGGTCACTCTTGTCATGATGTTTGAGCTGGTTGTTCAAAGTAAAGGTGGCGAGTGAGTTGTAGGAACTGGCTTTGAAAAGGGAAGAGACGAAGGGCACACAGTTGTTGAATGAGTGACAGCTGAAACTGGCCGTTCTGTTGAGGGAGTGTGGTGACTAACAACCTCACACGGCCAACAGCACAATGACTGGGACGATGTCAAGATGAAGTCTGCCCGGCTACCCCTCTCGTGTGTCGCTTGGAGGGTTTAGACCTGAAAGATGATGAGGGTGAGAAAATTTAAAGGAAGATGGAGAGCTTATCTGACTCACTATTGCAGGGAAAGTCGAGAGGGGTGAGTTGGTGTTGGCATGGTTCTTTCCTGCTGGACTCCGTGCTCCGTACCTTCCCAAAGCCGCATTTTCGGCGTGCACGGACCACAATTTCGGAAAGCACGGACCAATTTTCGGCACAGTGTGAATAGCGAGAGGGTGGCTTCCGGCTGCGAGCACCGGATTGGCCGGAATAGTGGAGTCACGTTCCGGGAGGGTGATGGAAGCACGTTCCCTCTGATGATGGTTGCCTGGCAGAATCACGCGATTGTTTGCAGATGTCCTTATTGGAAACTCAAGATTACCCAATGCCTCAACCGAGGCCGATGTCGCAATGCTCACAGTTCAGATGGCCACAAATATCTGATCACTCCCGGGGAGGGGCCGATCAAAAGACTTTGAAGATTTGTTTGTTTGCCTTCTGGCGGTATCAATGCTCTAATGTTGACCGTACATGGAGTGAAAGTACTTATTGTACCATGCAAAAGACTTGTAATCTGGCTCTCCAGCATTTGCCTTGTTGCCCTCTTCCTCCTTCTTGATGTTGTCATGCTCGTTGGAGCCTGGCAGTTCCGCAAGGATTGTGTAGTCAGGGAACGCCCCGGGAATGAATGGACTAGCTGTCTTTGAGGGCACATCATCTGATCTCACTGCCGTTGTTGCTGGCAGTTCAACAGCAGCTGTCGTTGGCGATGTCACCTCCAGATTCAACCTCCCAAACCCCGACACCAACGCCGACAATTTCCTCTCCTTCTCCGCCTTCTCCCTTATGTTCTCATGCATCTGCCTCGCCCACTGAGCCGACAACTTTGCCTCCCACCTCTCCTCCCCTTTTCCAAGCCCATCCATCCCGGCCTTCTCTTGCCCATCCATCTCCGCCTTTCCTTCCATCTGCCCCTGCTCTCTCTGCAGAGCAAGCACAGCCTCATCAACCCCTCTCCCCAATGGATGCCGTCTAATCAACTCGACATCCCCCCCCTCAAACACCCTCCCCGTAACCGGATTCTTAAACTCCCCCTTTCCCCTCACAATCTCCCCAACCAATTCCTCCACATCCCAAGCAAACCCATCACTCGTAGCCAAAAACCTTTCTCTCGGTATCTCTCCCACCCCCACCCCAGATTTGAACGTTGTCGAATTAACATACCCAGCCTCAGCAGAAACAGAAAACTCGTGATCAAGATGCATAGCGACATCGGCCCAGAATTGTTCGTATGTCTCCCCTTCTGGCATTGCAGATCGGAGCAAGTCCATTCGATCCCTGGCTTCTTGCTCGGCGTCGGGGGAGTCACCTTTGGCAGAGGGGCGCAGGTCGTCGATTGCTGTGCCGATTGCAGCAAAGTAGTCGTTTTTGGAGAGGCAGGCTTGGATTTCTCGGGAGAGAGCTCTGATGGGGCGGGGGGGTTTGGGGGTTTCCTCATGTTGGGAAGGGACTGGTGGGGTGAGGGCGGAGGAGAGCTTCCCGTGAAGTAGGGCTTGGAGGAATGCGGTTATGTCTAGGTTGGTTGAGGTTTCTGAAAGGCGGACGACGGGAAGGGTTTGCTGGAGGGCGAGGATTTCTCCTAGCAAAAGACTTGCTTGGGTGGTGAGGTCTGCGTGGAGGGTTGAAAATTGCTGCGAGAGGGAGGTGAATTGTTCTGGGGTTACTGTTTGCGGTCGGGGGTTCTGGGGAGGGAGGAAGCGCTGGGGAAGACCGCCGGGGGACCAGGATGAGTGGGATTGGAGAGAGGTGTGACGGGAGAGGTCGGTGTTGGCTGATGAGGGTGTTGGTTGGGGTAGTGTTTGGTTGGAGCGACGCGCGCTGCGCTGCGTGAAGAGGGAGGCCATTTTGTGTTATTATGTTGTTTCGATAAATGATGTGGACAGGTGAAGAAGACAAACATGAAGATGAAAAATCATGAAGAGAGGGGGGGCAGCCTCATGTACACCTATGCAGCAGCTCGTTAGTGCGCGCCACATTGGATCAGGCTGTCAGTCTGCCTACCTGGGGTGTAAGTGTCTGCCAAGGGAAGCTGAACTGCTAACTCAGCTGTCCCGACTGAGCGGTTACAGAGGCGCTTCTCAATAGAGTCCATGTCACAGGTATCATGTGTGCTTGTGTCTGGTGTGTGGTTCGAAGAAAGTCTTCTATTTCAGTATAGGTGATGATTGCAACCCTACCTGATACTACTCCTTGACCAACCTCCCAGCCCTCAAAGCACCAAAACTCTGCCTCAGCGCATCCCCAATAACCCTCATCCTCGGTGGCACAAACCCCTCTGGACACAACAACACATACCTCACCACCAACCCCTTCACACCCCCAAAGTCCTCACACGCAACAAACACCCTCCTGTCCATCAGCAGGCTGCTCTTCCACGTAGTCTTTGTCTTCCGGCAAGTCCTCAAATCCATCGGCGGCTCATCTTCTCCTCTCTCCTCCGCTTCCCCGTCACCGCCCACAACCAACCCCTTGCACAAAATCTCCCACATGCTCCTAGTCCCCAATCCCGACCCAATAAACTTGATATTCCCAGAGCACCCCGCACCGCCAATAAAGTCGCCAGTTCTCAGTATAAACTGCACAACCCCCTGCATAGCTGGTAATTTCGACCCACCCGGCGCAGAAATCAGACTACCACTGCCCCCAAACTGCCCGCTCATCCAAGAGAGTAAAGTCTCTCTATCTGCTGAGAGGCCATCATCAGACCCTGGGTTTTCCCGACTTAAAATCCGGGATAACGTCTCCCATGGCGAGGAGCTTACTCCCGCCAGGACAGGAAAAGAGTCAATGACCGCTCTGAGCCCATTTCTCAGTTCTGGAACAGAGACATTGGCTGAATAGACACATGCTAGTAAGAAGTCCAACGCCGGGGGGTCGGACAAGAGGTGGTGTGCTCTGACTTCTAATGGAGCAAACAAGAAGATCTCGTCACAGAACTGAGATCCGCAAGTTGCAGGAATTGGACCGGGGCGGGCGAGTTGTTCGAGGCATGCCAGGCAGTGGGATAGGGGAGAGGCAAGGATGGATGAGATGAAGGTGTAGGTTCTGTCCAGTTGGAGTTGCTCTTGGATGGTGCCGCTGATATGGTTATCTTGAGACAGCGAGGAGAGGAAGGCGGAGAGTCTGCGGCTTAGGAGGTAGGCGAATAGGGATGGTTTGGCGAAGCAGATGGTGCCGTCTGGCATGTTGAGGCCGCTTACGTGCCACAAGCCGTGAGGACGGGTGTTGCTGTCGTCGGTGGTGCTGGGGTGGTAGTGGATGCAAAAAGCTGGTTGCTGGTCTAGAAGGGATATCCTCACGAGGAGCAAGCGTGGGGAGGGATCGATGCCGATGGCTTGTCTCTTCTGGGCGGAGATCTTTTTGAGAGGGAAGCAAAGCTCCCATTGCATTTCACCGACTGGTTCGATGAAGCTGGTGAGGTGTGTAGGAATCATGGCCGCAGCTGGAGTGAAGGGTTCAACAGGAGGGGCATCTTCTACGCCGAGCTCCTCCATGAGCATAGTTGTTCGGGCCGCATCCGAACTTTGAAGTAGAACTTGCATATCGAGAAGGTTATTGGCCGCGAGAACCAGGTTTGCGTAGTCGGCCATGAGGCATTCTCCGGCAACCTGCAGACCTTGGTCGTCAACATCATCCCTTAACCCCAACAAAGCCGTGAGAGCCCAAAGGGCATTGCGACTCATGTCATCGGTGTTGATGTCTGGCGAGCGTCTCCAGCAGTAACTCAGCACCTGCGTGGCCTGACGATTCCACTTCCCAGCATCCAGCTGTTTTTCCCGAGCGCAGATACTCTCAAGGGCCACCTTCCCTTGAGGAGCAGCCCGACGTAAGCCAGCCAAAGCCAAACAGATGAGACTCAGCGTGTCTGGTTTCGGCTGAAAAAGCGACATCAGCACCGAGTCCTGCGGCAACACTTTGTTTTCGTCTTGCAGAATGTCCAATAATACAGTTGTATCTGGTATCTCTTGCAGCCACAGCCATTTTAAATCTCCCTTGCCCTCCTGGTGTAGATATGCCAATATACCAACTGCTCTTCCATAATGGTGCTGGAGCACGTCCCACCATTGATACCTTTCCGGCGTAAACCCAAGATCCGACAACGACATCCTCGAGATGCCACTGCTACCACCAACTCTTTGTTGAGAGAACAGAGCCCTGAGATCATGCACCCACTGGACGAAGTTCTGCAAAGGAAGCTCCGCGGCTGACCACGCCAGCAAGTCTCGCCTCTGTTGGAGTAACCGGAAGAACAACAGCTGATGCCAGCATTCATGAGTGTAACAGCGCAGCTGTTGACGCTGGGCCAAGAGGCGCGCAAATTCGACACACGAGGAATGACTTTCTGACCGGACCAGTGGCAGCATATCCTTGATGAGGACGATATCCTCGTTCAAGATTCGCTCGATACAGGCGTCATATACTTTGGGGTCATGATGGCGTAGTGGCTCTATCTCGGTGGCAAGCTTTGCTCTTTCGGGCTCAACACCTCTTGCGTAAAATCGGATGGTCTGGCGGACGATTGCTAGCAACGCTTCGGCTGGAGGGGAGTCGCCATGGGTTTCTCCTCCAATCACCACCCTCAGGTATGCCCTGATGTCTTCGTTCATGATGCGAGATGTCCCGAGGGCCTCGAAGATCTCATCCAAGGTCTCTTTGGGTGGGAGTTGCTGTAGGCTTTGCCATAGATTCAGGGGCAGAGATCCGTGAAGCCAGTTGGCGTTCACTATAGCCACCCCAAAGTCGTGTATCCTCATGGCAAGATTCTCTGCAACGTCCGTCTCTAGTATAGAGTTGTATTCTTCCCTGGCCAACTGCATGACTCGAGCCACGTCTAAGCTGACATATCCAGAGAGCAACCGCTGAAGGTTTGGATAGACTTCCAAGATGGGAAGTGTCCTCGTCAGAGCTGTCATTCGAATGTCAAAGCCGGCTTCGTAGGTTTGTAACCACATGAGGATCGAGTGGATGGACTCGTCATCGTCGGTCTCCAGCACTGCTTCGGTGAGGGAAAGAAGATCATTGTCCAGAGGCCTCGAGCTGTTGATACAGAGGTGTATGACGAGATTGATGGCGTGTGGGCCAGGAATACGCTGTGCGTTGTCCAGATTGGCTAGGAGGCGGTGGAGTAATAGAACGTCTCGGTTGACGACCGGTACGACGTTGAAACATCCAGGAACCGAGTCTTTCAGGCACGGATACCCTGAGCCGGTAATGTCTGGTCCTTCGAGATCAAACACATAGCACAGCTTTTGTCTCTGGGTTTCTGAAAAGGTCCCTTCTTCCCAGTTCCTTAGCCGTTCCTGGTCTGGTCTCCAGTTGGCCCAAAATATCCTGTCTGGCACTAAAGCGGACGCTACTATCTTTGCTGTGGAGGTCTCGGGCTGATTAGATACTGATCGAATCCAGGAAACTGCGGTACAGAGACTCATGTATTTCCGTTCTTGTTGCAGCATGTCCAAGTGGGTCCTGAAAGCTGTGGAAAAGTCTGTCGCGTTCAAAAAGTCGATGATGTAGGAAGGTGGAAGGATGTATGCATCAGGGCCTTCCTCCAGGGTCTGGAAAAGCTGTTTGATGGCTGGGAGAAAGTCGGTGCCCGCCAGCAGGCTCAAGAGGATTTCCGCAACTTGGCTGTCTGTTCTGTTGATGAGCAACGGGTTTGCGCGTGCACTAAGCGTCAAGCAGCTCAAGAATTTCGGGCTGGTTGCTTCTAGCTGGCATTTCTCTCTCATTGCTACCAGCAGTGTCGTGCCAACGGAGTGGGAAAGGGCGTGGAGACAGGCGACCAAACCAACTCTTTCCGAACCGTTTTCCCGCGCAGCATGTTCCAAGACCAACTCTCGAAGTAATGAATCGCATTGTGATGAACCTTGAACAAGCCCTTGCCGGTTAATAAAGGCATCCGTGGCATCCCTGAGAGCATCAAAGGGAAAATAATCGAAAGAGCCCAGCTGGAGCCTGGCACCAGTGTCGATGATTTGTCGATGCCATATTTCACGTGGTGAGCGTAGAAAATGAGCCATCGTGAGATGATTTTGCTTGTAAACCAGTCGTCGAGTCCTAGCTCATCCTGTAATAGGCTGCCAGCCCCATGAGGTGGTAAGTTGAGGAGAGTGGATGACCCAATGGTGTGAAAAGCGTTATCTTGTCGAGTAGAGGGCGTTGATGTCTGATTCCACAAGGATTGCCATCACCTGGTGGAGTTTTCTTGTGCCTTGAGTCCATCTACTTGGTGTGGTCAGTGTGTCTCATGTCAATGGACAGCCACAAGGCTCCTCGAAAGGTGGCATCGGGATGCTCACAAGCCGCAGCCCGGGTACCTGGTTGAGCCATGTTCTCTGGCAGACCCCATCCGCAGGGGAGTCTGCGTTGGGTCAAGGTGCCATCGTCCTCCTCAACAATGTGGTGTTTGATCGGTTACTCTGGCTGAGCGAACCATTCAGCTTGGCCCACGCTATTGCAGGCGCGTCTGTAAGAGGAAATGCGGCTTCATCCTTCTTGGCGGGATGACAAGACGGACGGCCAATGAGAGGCTCGTTCAGGTCCGACAACTTGCTTAGGTCTCGACTGCACTCGAGCTACTGTGCCGTGATAAGAGAGGGAAGACTTGGATTCAAAGTCCCTATGCTGGGGGCCTGTAGCACGCGCACTGTGCGGCCATGAGGTGTAAGCTTGTTCTGGACTGGTGTTATCGATGGCCAGAGCCTCGTCTCGAGAACCGCCCAGAGCGACGTGAAATATGCGGCTAGACGCCACAAAGTGAGGGTTCGGCTACTTGGAGTCGACCAGAAGAATGAGAGCAATCTGGGAAATAGCGGACAATCTGGTGCTTCATCGCTGCGGCTGGAGGAGATATATTGGACGAGGTCGAGACTTGAGAAGATGAAGTGATTCCACGCTCCCGTCGCACAGAGTGGACCACAGTGGGGCTGATTCCCCGTGGTCTAACCCTGTGTGCTAACAGGTTCCCGGCAGAATCAACAGCAAATCTGTTAGCTTGTTAAGCAACGCCTAATATCATTGCTCTCATAAAGACTGCGGTTTCACAGACATCCTGTTCCTGTCTTTTTCTTCATGGATTTACGATGCGTTTGGACTTGGTGTGGATCTTGCTGTTGGGGTCATGAATTTAACATGAAGGGTTCTTAAGGCCACACCATTAACCCTGAGTCTTTCGTGTGAAATATGAGACCACGTAAAGAGGGTCAAGATTAAATGATGAAAGATGTTGGACTTTGAGACAATAATCCAAGCACCTGTCTAACTAGGCGACGTGAATTAAGGCAGCAATCTGCGTTGAGAATCTAGTCGCCAACCAACCACTCATGAACCCGACGACCCGACTTGCAACTCGTACTTGACTTGAACGGGATCCCAACCTTCTACTGGGCGTGTGGATATATCTGTCCAGGCGAGATCACCTTCGTAGTTGTGGTATCCTTCCTCCCATCACCTGTCTTGTAGCACATCGGAGATACGCTGAGGAACACGGGCTTCTGCATCCCATGCTCGGCATCATTGTCATAGCAAAGCACAAAATCTTGACCTAGCAGAACCAAGGTGTTCCTTCGAGGAAACATAAGGCCAAGTTCTGACCGTTGCATCCCGAATTGGAGAGCAAGTTCGCTGGCCTTGAACACCATCTTCTCAACCGTCTGTTCGATGGCTTGCGGGATTCCACCAACGCATATGCGGCGAAGTTCTGTTAGTATATTTTCGCGGACATTGTTGCGGTTCTGGAAGAATGGCGAGCTCAGGTAGTCGGACATAGGCGAGTGAGCTTTGTCCTTCTTCGGTAGCAAGGCCGCCATGACGGCCTGGAAGGTGGACGATCTCCATTTGTTGGTCTCCTTGTCATTCCGGAGGAAATTGACGTAGTCTTCTTCAATCGTTGCCATGTCATACTCCCCAATGGGCAAGCGAACTATATTAACGAGCGAGTTTGTTAACATTGGAAAAATTGCGTAGTCGTGATCTAGACACATACCCTCAGACTTCTCCGTCCCAAGTAATTTGCGGTAGGCGATCCAAACTTCAAGAAGCCTCTGCTTCCCCTGCTGGGGACCCAAGGCACCGAGCCCGAAAGGAGCAGAAAAGAAGCCATACATCATGTGCTCCCAGAAGATGCCCTGCAACAGGAACCTCAGCTGATCCCTCCCTTCCCTCTCCAAAAACCCGCCAGAGTCTAGCTGGTTGACCTGGAAAAAGTCAACCGCAGGCAAGTTATGCGTTATTTTGCTGATGTCGAGATTGAGCTGGTCAAAGTCGACTTGAAGGTGATCATCAGTTGCCGGCCGATAGTCGTCCGAGTTGTCGACCAGGCTGCTCTCCAGCAAGCGGACCTTGTTCTCGAGATCCTTGACAGCTTGTTGTTTGTTGAGTTCCCACTGTATACCGACTTGGTTGATGAGGTCTTGACATTGAGCGTGGAATGCTTGCATCTTCTGTTCGTGATCGATCTTTTGCTGGCTCAAAGCCACCTCATGCTCCTCCGTCAGCCTCTGGAGTTTTTGGTCGTGTGCATCCTTGTACGATTGGTACTGTGTCTGCATTCTGTTCTTCTCCTGTCGCAGTGTGTCGATCTCGGCTTGAAGCGTTGTTCGGACCTTCTCCGTCGCAGCAAGTTGATCGGCCTTATGACTGTCGAGTTTCCTTTTCAAGGCCTCTATTTCCGTATTGAGCTTGCCCATCTCCGCATTAAACCTGTGCTGATGCCGGTTCCTCTCCTCCTGGAGCTGGAGCTGGTGTCTGTCTTTCTCTTCCTGAAGTCTTCGTTCGTGCTCCGGGTTTAGTTGCTTGAGACGGTTGTCCAAGGCCTCAAATTCCCCCCACCATTTGTTGCGTTCTGCAATGAGCTCGTCTTGGTCCTTCAAACTCTGCACCAAGCGTTCATTCTCCAACTTGATATCCTCCACCCGTGCCGTTTGCTTTTTGTCATAGTCCTCCCAATCTGCCACTGAGGCGAGCTGTTCGTTACAGTAGTCAATGATCATGTCAAAAGCGGTCTTTTGTTGCTCCAGGCCTTTCCACTTCTTAGCAGCCAAGTATTTCTTGATCCCTCCTTCCAACTTGATCTGTTCCCTCTCAAGCACGTCCCTCTCGTGTTCCACTCGCTGTTTCTCGTCCTCGACCAGCTTCTTCTCATTTTCCAGTCGCCCCTTCTCGTTTTTCAGGGAACCGATGTTCTGGTGGAGAGTACCTGTGTTCTTCCTTTCGCTCTCCAAACGTTCTCTTTCGCTTTCCAAACTCTCCGTCAAGCTTGCTACCTTCTGGGTCAAGGTGGTTTTCTCAATCTTCCAGGCCTCGACCTGAGCCTCCAGGTCGCGGATTCTCTCATCCTTGGTAAGTTGATCAGCAGGCTCTCCTTGGATTTGGGATTGTTGGCGTGCCCGGAAGCTCTGAGGGTCTGGGTTTTGGATAGGCAAGCTCAGTTCTCCTTGAGCCTGGGTGTTTGGAAGGGCCATCTCAAAGCTGTGATGGGCGATGCTTTTAGGTGGGACGGCTGGGGGTGGTCCTGCAGAATCTTGTAGTGTAGGTCTGTTGCCATTTTGGTTCAAGGGACCTTGGAGACCTGAATAAGACTGAGGGTTTGGCTTGAAGTATCCCGTTGGACTGGAGGACCTCGAGAGCCCCAAGGATATTGAAGGAGTGACGAGAGTTGCAGCGGGCGTACCGAAAGACGTCTGACTGACAGGCAGTCCGTTATTAGGGGAGCTAGAGGAAGGGGGAGGGCTGGAAGAAGACAGGGGATATCGTGAAAATTGTGAGTGGTAGGTGTTGTGTGGAAGTGAATAGGTGCGGGGACCGATCGTGGTTGATGGTGGCGGGAATTGTATTACATGTTCGGGGTGGGAACCGCTGAACGGCGCTTGAAGAGTGGCATTCACCGGTGAATAGGCGTCCTGAATCGCATCCATTCGAGGACCTGTGGTAAAATTTACAGGAGGAAGAACCGGGGCGTCAGAAGGTGATGGCTGAACCGACGCGGACCGCACAGGTTGCTGAGCGCGAGCATGAGGATCACCAGAATGTGTGTTTGGTGCTGGCTGGTGTGGAAGAGCATGCTGGGGTTGGGACATCATCCGTTGGTAGTACTCTGGACATGCTTGGGAGAGCCGTTCCTTGACCACATCGGGCAGTTTCAGAAATGTAGGTGCATCGAGCTCTGATAATATTCCGACCTCCTTGTTGTTGAGATAGCCCATAAGCCCAGGTGCTTTTGTCAAGACGACAGCCAGTCTGTGCGGATGGTGGTTGGCTATATACCGAACCCGATCTTCAGGGATTTGACATATCCTGCTTTCCGAAACTCTCTTGAGAATGTGTGAGTGGAGATGAGCAAGCCTGTCGACGTCAATTTCGTTCAGCAATTCAACAGGCAACTGGTCCTGGCGCTCTCGTGATAGTTTGTTGAGGATATCTGGATCGTTCTTTTGCTTGAGCTTCTCTGTTGGCCTGTCTTTCCTTGCAAGGTTGGAGACCTTTTTCTTGGTTTTGTCAAAGATGTTTCGAGCAGTAGACGATCCGCGAGGAGGAACATCAGGCCGTAAATCCGGATATTCCGGCGTCGCGAAGTTGTTGGGTATGTTCGCCATGCTGACGACGAGGAGGTGGAATACCTAGAGAGTCAAGTTCAAAAGAAAGGAACTGAACCGCGAAGGGTGGTGATGGCATCGCACGAAGTAGCAAGACAGAGATGAGCACCAAGAAGGTGCATCGCCTCCTCCGTAGCCTGATCACCCATCGGGTTATCTCGTCTCTGTGCTGCCGACCCCCCGCCAGAGCTGAAAAATGGTGCCTTTCCATCAACACCTCAGGCTTGTGTCCATGCAGTTTGTTTGTCATTGCACACAGTGCACAAAACGGAGTGGTAACTGATTACTGCCCCTCCCCCCTCATAGCTCCCCAGCCCAAGCTGAAGGAAGGCGCAGCATATTGCGCTAGTAGGCGCCACATGCAGCGGGGTGGTGCGCGGCGCAACCAACTCACACTTCCTCTCACCAGTCCCATGAATCCAGCCTCACCATGCGAGCGCTTTGAGTGTATCCGTAACCGACATGGATCATCCAATTGTTCAGGCCGGGGGCGCAAGGCCCAGGGCAAACCCCCTTGGAGGGGCATCATCTCTGTGTTCTGTCTGACCGGACAGGAACTTCCATATCTTCTCACCTCTTTACTTTACAGATACATGCATCTTGCTTCAAGTGTTTCTTTCTGATGTTCTGAATCACCTCGCTTCAACCCATTGGCATTATTGGCATCATGGCTTCCTCGACACCACCCCCTCCTACCGCTAAACCGCCGCCACCTCCCCCCTTACAATCAGGCTCAACATCTGAAGCATTTGGGCAATTCACGTTCACGGGGTTACCTCCTGGACTGTTCTCAAACAAGCACACAGCTCCGCAACGAACGTCCTCTCCCGCTGCCCAGAGCACGAACGATGCCCCGGCGTCGACTACATCCCCGTCTTCATACAAGCTCTCGGCATCAGCATATGGCTCTCAAAAAAATCCCCGTCCCCCAGCTTCAGCTCCGCCATCCCAATGGCAACCCCCGGGCCCGGCAAGCTTCAGTAGCCCTATGCCGCCTCTGACAGCCCCATCATTTGGAGGTCAGGTCAATGTGAAAACCCAGGGTGGCCAGGGACAGCGATCAGTCCAACTGCAATTTGAAGGCCAACGAACGCCCGATGTCATGCCAAAACCTCCTCCACCAGCACAGCCGGCCGCTGTACCAACAGGAGAAACACGTCTGCAGATTGCTCTTGACTATGGCACCACCTACACCGGTACGTCCAGCCCCTTGATTGCCCATTAGGTAGATGTCACGCTGATGTTGCGGGCAAAACCAGGTGTTGCTTATTTGCCCGTATCTGCCAACAACTTGAAACATCGCGGGTTGGAGGAATTCACAGAAGACATCAAAGTAATCACAGCTTGGCCACCAAAGGAAGAGCAGGAAAAAGTCCCATCCCAACTGTCCTACTCCGTCACGCCTAAAGGCTGTGCACAGTATGGCTACGACATTGACGATAACTCCCTGGTGTTGAAGAAGACAAAGATTCAGCTCGAGGCAATGGGCACTCGCCTCGATGAGCTGCGGACCCTGAGCGAGTTGCTCAAGGAACTTCGCGATCTGGACCTCAGCGAGGAGGAAGTGATCGAGAACGGCATTCCGGAGCATCTTGCCAAAGAACCCGAGGAGATTGTCAAGGACTACTTAAATGAGGTTGCAGAGAAGACAGAAAAGATCATCACCACTGAGCTTGGCAGGCATGTGCTGTCAAATGTTGCCATAGACTTGGCTGTCACTCATCCAGCAGTAGGTGCTTATTTTCCCATGCCTTGTACTGTATGTGGCTAACTCATCAAGTAGATTTGGTCAGACCGAGCCCTCAACTCTACGTACCGTGCCGTTCGGGCAGCCTTTAATCATGACCTCTTCCCCAAGCTGGAGAACATTTCATTTGTCTCCGAGCCGGTTGCCTGTGCTCACTTTACGCTTCGTGAGGCATGGAAGAACAACCGGGTGCGGTTCAGAAAGGTACGAGCCCGCAGTTTATGGCTACCTTGGCCGGTGTTGAACTTGACTAATAAGGCAAAACAGAATGATTGTTTCATTGTGGTCGATGCTGGCGGTGGGACCGTTGTGAGTCTTTCCATAGCATTCATGACAAAGACCAAGTCTAATCAGACCTGCTGTGATAGGATCTTGCTTGTTACAAAGTTGTGGACATTGACTACGAGAAGAAGGAGATGAAGCTGGACCAAGTCGGAAATCCTTTGGGTAAGCTTGCTGATTATTGTTGCCTGACTGGGCTCGCTAACTTTTTCCCAGGCGCTACTTGTGGGTCGACTTGCGTCGACGATGACTTCGAGGCTTTCGCAGCGTACCAGTTAGGGGACAAGGCCTGGCAGCAGCTCACCACGGAAGGTGTCAAGCATGCTGCTGGAGGGCACACTATCATGAGGCCTACACTTCGCGGCATACAAGAGAAGTTCCAGGTCATCAAGCACAGTTACGACGGAAAGGAGAGCGGATTAACAGCTCCTATCTATTTGCCCAAGAGCTTCCGCATCTCTGAGGAAATGAAAGGTGTCTCGAACGGAGCGCTGAGTATAACACCGTAAGTTATTGTGACCAATGTGCTGATGGCGTATTCTTACATGCCATCTACCAGGGCCGACCTGAAAAAGATGTTTGACCGATCGGTCAACAAGACTGTCTATCTTATTCAGCAAGCTGTAACTCAAATCAAGCTGGGAGAAGAGCTTCCGGTCAAGGTAAGCAATCCGCCCTCCCACGCCTGATGGCTGTGAACACACGCTAAACCTTCACAGACCGTCTTCCTTTCTGGCGGGTTTGCGCAGAACAAATACCTGATCCAAAGGGTCAAGGAGTTTTGCACCAAGCAAAAGATTGAGCTTGAAGAAGGAAACGGCTCGTGGGCTGCCGTCGCCAGAGGTGCCATCATCAAGTCTCTGGGTGTCTACACTGAGAAGCCCAAGCATGTTATAAGCTGCCCACGATATTACGGCATCAAGGTGCGCAGGCCATTCGCTTCGTACGAGAACCACGCCCGCAGCGACATCGATGTCGATGCCCAGGGCATCAAATGGGCAACGGACCAAATCCGTTGGTTTATCCAGAAAGGCGACGCGATTCTCCCCAACAAACCCACAGTGGCAAGATACGAATTACACTTCTCGATGAACGCAAGCGAATTCCCTGGCACACAGTTGCAGAACAAACGAGGTGGGCGCGGAGTCCCACAACAGCCGGCGGCCGTCTTTCGGGATGTTGTATTTTTGTCCTCGTCAAGAGACAAGGCACCGACAGCGATGAGCATGGTCAAAGAGGGTACGCACAGGTCATGGCAAATGTTGATGATGATTAACCCTTTGCTAATATCCAACCTAGAGTCCGAACAGATGTATACATTGAAGGTCAATTTGACCGATGTTCCGCAGGCACATATTGTTCCCGTGGAGACGGGAAATAAGCAACAAGGGAGGCAGTTGCAGTTCCATGTCGTGGTTGAGATTCAGGTGTTTGACGAGGTGACTGTAAGCATCAAGAGTGGGGAGACTACATTGGTGTCGAGGAAGATAGCCTTGGAATAGGGGTAGCCCAGGATCACTGGAAATGTTGAGTTCTGTTTCGCAGACCCAAGAGAAAACCCATCCATAATGCTCTTACTTGTTGCAACAGCTTTGAGTCGGGAGTCGTGAGAATAGGTATCCAGCGGAAGAGAGCCATACTCGAAAAGAGAGAAGGGGGCAGCTGGATTAGGCAGTGAATGTCAGCCAGCTCCGGAGAAAGACGACACCGATATCGATCCCTTTCCGTGGAGATCTCGAACCGCGAACCATCCCCATCTCTAAGCCATCTTGAGTCTACCTTGGGGGCTAGAACTACGAGTCTGCCAATATAAAGGCTCCCTTGAGAGCCTTGTGCCAATGCCCAATCCGACTGTCGTTTGGCGCGCCCAAAGCTACCCTAGCTGCAGGCGACCTAATGCAAGCCTCAGCTCTACGTGCAGGGGTTCTAGAGCGGCTGTTCTTGCACACGGCTTACACGCTCAACTTGTACACAGTGCGGGCTGTCGAGATACACAAATACCTGTCAAGGGGGACCGGATGGGCTGCTTGGCCACCAAAAGTCCCCTGGTGTGCCTCGGCGGCCATCAAGTCCTCGTCTTTCCCTCACCTTGCACTTGCCCCCAGTATGCTCTTTACTCTTTGGCTCCTCTGACTGGAACTTGAACTCAGAGTCAGAAATACAATCTTGCATAACCTCCTCCTTGCTGCCCCTTTGGACAGACCTCAGTCATTGCCTTTGCTGTATTGTACTATTCTTTTCTGTACCATCTGTAAAGATCATCAACCATGGCCAGCCGTGTCAAAGGATGGCTTGATCGCCGAAAGAGCATGAGCTCTCTCAAAGCATCCTCCCAAGCAGCCCCGAACAATGATAACCCTTATGGGGCGGACTACAACAAATCGGCTCCGAGAAACGCAGGCATGAATTCGCAGAGGTATTCTTCCATGTCTGTCTCATCTCGATACTCAGGGGCTCTTCCCGGGCGCAATAACCTCGGCCCCATCGAGGAAGACAACAACGGCGGGTTCCTGCCATATCGCCCTCCCCCTCAAAATCCCGCTCCTCCAGCAGCATCGCAATACGACCTGGGATACGGCCGCCCGGCACCGACACCGGTGCAATACTCTGCTCCTCCGGTCCCCGTTCAGTACCAGCCTGCCCCATCTTCGTATGCTCCCCCAACGCAAAGCTTCAATCAGCATCTCGGGCCAAACCAATACCAGAACCACCCGATCCCCCCCAGAACCCCCCCGACACCAAACAGTCAACACAACAGCCTGACCAACATCTACACCAGCGGTAGCAGCAACCCCAGCTCCTACGGCGGAGGCGTGAGCACCCCCGACACCAGATACAGCAGCGACAGCCTCGGCGCCTCCAACCGCGGCTACAACAACTTCCCCCCACAGCCTCCGCAACAGCAACAAGACTCCAAACCACCACCGCCCCGCCCTTTTACCCTCAGGAAACCCCAACCCCAGCCCCAACCCGTCAACAACCCGCTCCCCAAACCGAGCGACTTCTCCAAGCAGGCCAAAGCCTCTCCCGTCGAGGTCCAGCGGTGCATCAAGCTCCTCCGCGCCTTGTTCAAGCTCCGGATGAAGATCTGGTCCGCGCAGGAGTCCCACTGGTCGACGCACCCAAAGACGATCGAGAACATGGCACAGGCGGACGACTTGCTGAGGGATATCCAGAACATGGTCGGGGACTGGCAGAACAGCATCGCAAAGGGGCAGATGTACTGGGACGAGGAGGAGAGGGCGGAGCTGAGGGTGATTATGCAGAGCCTGAGCATGTTGAGGCCGTACGGGATGGGGGGCGGGCATGGGTTTAGGCAGCAATAGGGGGAGTGGTTGAGGTGGGGAGAGTGAAGATGATACCCATGGTGTTTTTTTTTCTCTCCCTTCCTTCTTGACCATCTGGAGAAAATGTTAGCATACATGATAGTGTTGGTGCAAAGAAGGGGGATTCATACTTGCCTTGCATACCTAGTCGGCGAACATGACGAGAATCCTATTCCTACTGGGGTGTACTATTCTATACTAAATTCCACATAAAATACACAAACCCATCCCACCAAAACACCTGCTTGACCAGAAAAAAACAAAACAAAAAACTCCCCTACTCCCTACTCAAATCCTTCCTCTTCTTCCTCGGCCAATCCGGACAAACATCAATCACCTCCCTCGGAAACCACAGCTCCAAAAACAAAAACAGCAAATAATCCACAATCACACACAAGCAAAACAGCTTCCCCGCCCAGATCCCGCACCCGTAATACCGCTTCAGCCGATCAATCAACGCAAAACTCTGCACCCCCGACCGCCCCCTCGTCGCGCTCCAGCTATTATTCGCATTATCCCCCTCATAATACCCATAAAACTCCCCCTCCGAAATCGCGCCGCAGATACCGTTATACACCCTCTCCGTCCTCACCGCGACATTCTCCCAGCTGTACATCTCCCTCACCTGCTCGTGAAACAACTCTGTGCGGACTTTATTCGCCCTCATCGAGGCGATCGCCCTCCCCGTGGCAGCCACCAGGTCGTCCTCCTCCGGCTTGGCAAACACCGTCATGTGACTCGGCAAGACCTCCGGGATCCCACCGACCTGCGTGCAGACTACATACAACCCGCAACTTGCCGCTTCCACAATCACCGTCCCAAACGCCTCCGTCAGTGACGGATGGAGATAGATGTGTCCTCGTACCATCACGTCCCTCACCTCTTCATGACGAATCGGACCGAGCATCTCCACCCTGTCCTGGAGGACATTCTGCTCAATCATTTGCTCTAGATCAATAGATTTGGGCCCGGAGCCGGCGATGATGAAGCGGGTGTTGGGGTGGTTTTCGAGGATGCGGGGGATGGCGGCGGTGAGGAGGTCGGTGCCCTTGTTGTAAAAGAGGCGGGAGATGACCACGATGGTGATGATGTCGTGGGGACCTAAAGGGCGGGCCGGGGGTGGGTAGGAGGGGTTTTCAGAGGGGGAGAGGGGTTTGAAGTTTTCGGCTACAACGGCGTTGGGGATGACCGAGACCATTAGGGGGTCGAGGGAGGCGCGAAGGACGGTGTTTTCTTTGCTATTTGGGGTAAGTCGTGAGGGTGGGAAAAGGGGTGAAAAGGGGGGTTTACCAGGTGTGGCTCACGCAAATGACATGATCTACATCACTCAGGGTGAATTTTAGCAACTTGTTGGTGAGAATACTGGCTGCATCCGCAAAGCCAAACAGTGAATGATCGGTAAACACAGTCCGAAGACCCATGGTTCTAGCGTGGAGGATGGCTTCATGGCAAAAGTTGCTTAGACTGGCATGACCGTGGACAATGTCGATGCGCTCGCGGAGCACGATGTTGCGGAAGATGGGGAAGAAGGAGAAGACGGTCGGGAAGGTGGCAGAGCGGAAGATGACGAGGAAGGGAACGTGGTAGACCTTGAGGCCGTTGGTGAGGTAGCGGACTCCGGTGCGGCCTTCGTAGGCGTGGGTGATGATGATGACTTTGTGGCCCCTGTCCATGAGCTTGGTTGAGAGCTGGTAGATGTGGCTCTCTACGCCGCCTGGTTGCGGGTAGAAGAAGTCGCTGACCATGGCGATGTTGTATGTGGGCGCCATTTTGAATGGGGGAAGTGTGAGATCCCTCTCATTTTTTGTGAATTGAGGATAGTGTTATGGAGCTGTCATGAAGACAAGAGTGAGTGTCGTGAGTGAGGGTGAGATGGCTTCATCCAATGCCCCTTCAGGGGACACCAGTGATTGGATGGCGCACGCGTTGGCCTGCGACGGTGTTTGGGAGGGCTGCCAAGAACGGGTAGATCCACCTCGAACGGCTCGATAAGCGATAAGCAGGGATAGCGAGAGCGGTCAATGCTGGCAATTGGATGAGCCCCAGAAAAAAGTTGGGACCCCACTGCCAATTGCGCAGAGCTCGACTGAGAGCTTGGATGTCGACTTTCTTTGCGCCCGTCTCCGATTTGCAGCCAAACAAGAGTCTGATTCTCCAGCTCTTTTCTGACATCGCGAACCATTTTAATGACATTTGGGATTTTAAATACTCCAACATGTACAACAGATACATTCCCCCACCAAAACCAAAGGCGTCGCGCCCATCTGACATACCTGTGCGACCACCGCCCGTCTACCGAGATTCAGAGCCAGAGCCACTGCCGCAATGGTCGGAATATGCAGAGCCTGCCCCGGTGCCAGTACAGACGTCGTCATGGCTTCAACCATACGCCAAGCGCATCGACGCTACAGCACAGCCAACCAAGATTGTATTCGGCGATGACGAGCCCCCAGCTCCCAGCGCGCCAAGCTCGGGCCCAGTAGACGACACACCCAAAGTGGCTACCGAAGAGGAGGAAAAGACACCCAAGAAGTCAAAGAGCAAAAAGAACAAAAAGTCCAAGGGCGACGAGGGGTGGGTAGAGGAAAAGCCCAAGAAGCGGAGGAGGGTAGAGGAGGAAGAGCAAGAAGACAAAGAGGAGGGCACTCCAACTGTCGCCGAGGAAGCGGAGTCAGCCGAGAATATCGCCGACGAAGAACAACAAGACAAGCGGAAACCAAAACGAGAAAAGAAGAAGAAGAAGCCAAAAGCCGAGGAACCAGAAGAAGACGATGATGCGGTTCGGAGCAGGCATAAATCCGTGTTTGAGAAGGTCGCAAAAGCTCTCCAGGCGCAGGCTCCTGAAGATGACGAGGACAAGATGGATGTCGATGGTGCCGAGCCAGAGCAAGAGGAGGAGCCAGTCGTGGAGCACGGCCTCGAGCCGATCCCTCAGCCAGCACCAGTCGCTTTTGACGAGTCGAAATTGACGTACGAGACATTGCCGCAATGGATTGCCTCGCCAATTCGAGTTACAGAAAGTACGACGAAATCGTTTGAGGAGTTGAAGATTGCTGCCGAGCCAGCCAAGGTTCTTCAGTCCAAGGGGTTCAAGGAGGCTTTCGCGGTGCAGACTGCCGTGTTACCGTTACTGTTGCCAAATCCCGACAGACAAGGAGATGTGGTGGTGGCTGCTCCTACTGGTTCTGGAAAGACGTTGTCATATGTTTTGCCGATGATTCAGGACATTAGCTATGGCCGGATCACGAATCTCAGAGCGTTGATTGTGCTGCCGACTAGAGATCTTGTTCAGCAGGTACAGCAAACGTGTGAGGCATGCGCTGCTGCTTTTGCTTCAAATGGCGGGAAACGAGTCAAGATTGGGACAGCTGTGGGTAACAAGGTGTTCAAGGAGGAACAATCGGCGATTGTGGAAAAGAAGGCGAGATATGGCGCGGCGGAAGATGCCCACTCGATGGAGGCGTTGTCAAGTTGGACTGCTAGCGAAACTATCAACCCTGAGGACTATGCCTCCAAGGTTGATGTGCTTATCTGCACGCCTGGTCGTCTGGTGGAGCATATCAAGCAGACGCCGGGATTTACACTGGACTACGTTCGTTGGTTAGTGGTCGATGAAGCCGACAAGCTGCTGGCGCAGGACTTTCAGCAGTGGCTGAATCTGGTATTGGACAAGCTGAGCGTGGAACGAAGACCGTCACGGCGGGTGTTCCCAAAGTCCAACAAGAAGGGTGTGCGAAAGGTCATACTGAGTGCCACCATGACGCACGATATCAGCATGTTGAATCTGCTGAAGCTTTCAAGGCCGAAACTGGTTGTGCTGGAAGGCACCAAGGCTGGTGATCAGTCATTGCCGCCTCTGCTCAAGGAGTATGCCATCAAGGTCCGCGAGCCAAGTCTTAAGCCGCTGTACTTGGTCGACTTGCTTCAGAGCGAGCTTTTGGCCGCTGTGCCCCTGGTTGAGAAAGTTGCGGAGGAAGAGACAGCATCTGCATCTGAGAGCAGTGGCTCGGATTCTTCTTCGGAATCAGATTCCTCTTCAGGCTCAGACTCAGACTCTGATTCTGAGTCTGATTCTGATTCTGATTCTGATTCTGATTCCGACTCTGGCTCTGACTCTGGTTCCGACTCTGGTTCCAGCTCTTCCGACTCTGATTCATCCTCGGAGTCTGAAGCTGATGAGCCAAAACCAAAAGCCAAGGCACCGGCTACCAAGGGCAAATTCGCCAGCTCTGCCCTCATCTTCACCAAATCCAACGAAGCCGCTCTCCGGCTTTCTCGCCTCTTGGCCATTTTGGTACCTGGATTGGCGCATCTCATTGGCACCCTTACCTCAACCACCAAAACCATCCGTCGCACGCACACCTTACGAGCCTTCACGCAGGCCAAGCTCCGCATTCTTGTCGCCTCCGACATCGCTTCGCGTGGTCTCGATCTACCAAACCTGGAGCACGTCATCAACTACGACCTCCCCATCAGCGAAACAGCCTACGTCCACCGCGTGGGTAGGACGGCCCGTGCTGGCAGGGCAGGTGCGGCTTGGACATTGTTGGAGCATTCCGAGGCTAGACGGTTCTGGAGGGATTTTGCTGGTGAAGGAGAGGGGGCTTCTACGAATATCTTGCGCACCACGCCGGTTGAGAGGGTCCGTCTGGACAAAAAGGAGGAGAAGGGGGTTGGGGAGAAGGAGGAGGGTGCCAAGGTGGAGGATTTCAGTGAGGAGAGGGTGCAGGCTTATGAGAGGGCTTTGGCGCAGTTGCAGCAGGAGGCTACGTTTTCGAGGGGGAAGAAGGGGAAAAAGGAGGGGAGGTGACATTAGTTGAAGTATATCTTGATGGGCTGTCAACGGCAGCAATGGGTGAAGGAAGATCTAATGCCAGCCTTGCATAAATTGTACAAACCTAATTCTGCACTGTCCAAAGCCTTGGAGGGTAGTTGCAATGGCTGTACATAGATGATAGGTCTAGATTCTAGAGCATTCCAATCATGGAAAGACAACCGGTGGTCGACGAAACGACCGAAACGTAACATTGTGGTATCTGTACGTAATGAGACGTCCCGGGATATCTGCCGCATTCGCCGGCTCAACGGCCCCACTTCACGGCGCCGGCCCGGCAAACCCTCCGGTCAAGCGCTGAAAAGGGACATGGGGTCAAGAAGTAGTATGAGTGAATGAAGATGCTCCGGTCTCAGATATGCTAGGTTTATGCTGCACGCAGCCTTCTGCTAATCTCGAACAATGAATTTCAGGCTTTGCTCTTTGATGCCAAGACACACTCTTGGCAATTAGCTAATCAGATACCGATCTGGTCTTGTGAGCGGAGATGATCTGATTGGCCAAAGCTCGCCCAAGCTCGGGCGTCGCATCAGTGGACAGGGGTCTGTGGGCGCTGTCAAGAAGATGTGAACAGCGTAGCCACTTTGGATTTTGGAACAGATTGATAGAACAAGAAACACCAGATCCCAGAGACGAAGAAGGAAGGTCATCAGACTCTTCTTAGTTGAGGCCACATCTATAACTTTTGCTCCATTTTCTTTGCGATATCTCCTGTCGCCTGCCGCTTGCTTGCCTTTGACTCTTGCGTAGCGGTGCATTCATTCTACCTATTCATCCACAGCAAGCTCCAAATTGGCGGGGAACTCGAACAAGTACCTTTTGGGTGACAGCTGGCTGGAGCTCTACTTTCCCACCTAACACCAGCACCATCCAACACCAACACCAACATAACAACACCGACTCGATTGTTGTTTCGGCGACACACACACGCACACACTCGCCCACCATGGCGCGGCCAACATTATCGCCGTTGTCAATATTATTATCTGCCATCTTCCTCTTCTCCTCCCATGTCTTTGCCGTTTCCGCTGTCCTGGGCGTCGATCTGGGCACAGAATACATCAAGGCCGCCCTGGTAAAGCCGGGTATCCCCCTTGAGATTGTCCTGACAAAAGACTCAAGAAGAAAAGAAATCTCGGCTGTCACCTTCAAGCCCTCTCAAAATGGCCCCAAGAAGGGCACCTACCCCGAGCGCGCCTATGGCTCCGATGCCATGGCCCTTGCCCCGCGATTCCCTGGCGATTCGTTCCCAAACCTCAAGCCCCTCCTCGGTCTCCCCGTCGATGCCGCCGAGGTGAAGGAATATGCGAAGCGCCACCCAGCTCTTCAATTGGTTGCACACAAGGTCAAGGGAACCGCCGCTTTCAAGAGCGCCGGCGCATTTACACAGGAAGAGGAGGCATGGCTGGTGGAGGAACTGCTGGCTATGGAGCTCCAGGCTATCCGCGCCAACGCTGAGGAACTCGCTGGAAAGGGAAGCTCTGTCCGCTCTGTCGTCTTCAGCATTCCTCCCTTCTATACCATCGAGGAGAAGCGCGCCATCGAGTTGGCCGCTGACCTCGCTGGTCTCAAGGTCCTGTCGCTCATCACCGAGGGTCTGGCTGTGGGTCTCAACTATGCCACCAGCAGACAGTTCCCCAATGTCAACGAGGGAGGAAAGCCCGAGCACCACATGGTATTCGATATGGGTGCTGGCTCCACCACAGCTACTGTGCTCAAGTTCCAGAGCAGGACGGTCAAGGACATTGGCAAGTTTAACAAGACTGTTCAAGAAGTCCAGGTTCTTGGCAGTGGTTGGGACCGCACCCTTGGTGGTGATGCGCTCAACTACTTGATTGTTGATGACATGATCTCCAAGTTTGTCGAGTCTCCCAAGGCTCAGAAGGCTTCCGTGACGGCTGAGGGCGTCATTGCCCACGGCCGCGCCATCGCCAAGCTGACCACGTCTGCCGAAAAGGTCAGGCACGTTCTCAGTGCCAACCAGGTTACCGGTACCAGCTTCGAGGGTCTCTACGATGATATCGACTTCAAGTACAAGCTTACCCGCGCCGATTTCGAGGAGATGGCTTCGTCTCAGATTGAAAGAGTCAGCATCGCCGTTCAGAACGCGCTTACTGCTGCCGGACTTGAGGTCAAGGATCTTGACTCTGTCATTCTTCACGGCGGTGCTACCCGCACTCCTTTTGTTCAGAAGCAGCTCGAGAAGGCCCTTGGCGGTTCGGACAAGCTCCGCACCAACGTTAACTCTGATGAGGCTGCTGTTTTCGGTGCTGGCTTCAGGGCTGCCGAGATCAGCCCCAGCTTCCGTGTCAAGGAGATTCGCATCTCCGAGGCTGCTGTGTACCCTGCCGGCATGAGGTGGAACACTGACGAGGGCAAGCCCAAGCACCAGCGCCTTTGGACTGCCAGCTCATACTTTGGCGCCCCTGCCAAGGAGCTCACCTTTACCAACAAGGAGGACTTTTCCGTCAACTTTTACCAGGCTTTTGAGTCTGCCGAGGCTGACACCAAGGTCTTGGCCACTCAGAACTTGACTGCCACTGTCGCCGAGCTTGTTGAAAAGCACAAGTGCGACAAGGCCGACGTCAAGGTCAAGGTCGGCGTCCGTCTCACCAACGAGGACGGTGAGGTGGACGTGACCAAGGTCACTGTCGAGTGCGAGACCGAGACCGCCGAGAAGGCCGGTATCGTCGATGGCGTCAAGAACCTGTTTGGTTTCGGAAAGAAGGAGCAGAAGCCGCTGGAAGGTGATTCCGAGAGCGAGTCTGCGGACGCGTCGTCGTCCCCGACCGATTCATCCTCGAGCACCACTGCCTCGTCTTCTGCCGCCTCTTCTGCCTCTGCCTCTGCCTCTGCCTCTGCTTCTGCCGACGGAAAGCCTGCCGAACCGAAAAGGGAACTAATTGTTATCCCAGTCAAATTTACTCTTGAGAAGTCTGGCATTCCCCAGCTCTCCAAGGCGGATCTTACTGCCATCAAGGACCGTCTCAAGGCTTTCCAGGCGTCTGATCGCGCTCGGAGACAGCGCGAGGAGGCGCTGAACCAGCTCGAGTCGTACACCTACAAGGTCCGGGACATTGTTGAGAATGAGGACTTTGTCCGCGTCTCGACCGCCGAGGAGCGGGCCAAGATTGAGAAGCAAAACAGCGAGGATAGTGACTGGCTGTATGGCGATGGTGCCGATGCCACCGAGAAGGTGCTCAAGCAGCGCCTGACCAACCTCCAGAAGCTTGTCACGCCTGTTCAGCAGAGGATCGAAGAGTTGGCCAAGAGACCTGAGCTTATCAAGGATCTCAAGGACGCCCTCAACAGCACCCAGCACTTTGTTGCCGACATCAAGAAGCAGATTGCCGACCACGAGGCGTTCCTTTCTGCCCAGGCTTCGGCCTCCGCCTCCTCATCCACCACCAGCACCGAGAGCTCGACCGTCACCGAAGCCCCTGCCTCGTCTGCCGACGACTTTGACGGCCTTGAGGATGAACCCAGCAGCTCTACCAAGACTGCCACGAGCATGGAGGACCTCAACAAGGACCGCGGTCCTGTTCCCCCTGTCTATGAACTGGCGGACCTGAAGGAAAGCGAGGAGCTTTATATCACCATCTCTGCCTGGCTCGAGGAGAAGCTCATCGCCCAGGAGAAGCTCGGCGAGACGGACGACCCCGTCCTCTTGGTCAAGGACCTCGTCGACCGCAGAGAGAAGCTCGACAAGGCGGGCATGGATCTCGCCATGAAGGGCGTCCGCAACTTCGAGAAGCGTGAGAAGGCCAAGAAGGCCAAGACGAAGAGCAAGACCAAGACGGCCAAGGCCAAGTCGACGTCGACGCAGAAGAACGGGAAGCCGGCGGCGCCGACTCTCAAGCTGCAGCCCGGTAAGGACGGGAAGATGCCGAGCCAGGAGGAGCTGAACGAGATGCTCAAGGAGTTCTTGGACAAGCAGCAGCTGGAGAATGAGAATCAACAGGAGGCCAAGGAACCAGTCTTTGAGGATCCAGTGGAAAAGAAGGAGGAGGGGGGACATGATGAACTATAGAGGAGGGCGTCAAAAATATATGCATCATTCAGTTGTTTTGGGGGTTTACATGGATGGATGGAGTTTTGGCTGGGAGGTGCGAATTGCAAAGAAGTCATGTATAAATGTTGAATGTGTACAGATGGACAAATCGAGCTAGATCTTTACATGCTTTTTGATGTTTTGATGTTGAGGATTGGTGAATTAGACCCTCTCCGCCCCAGCCCAGGGGTCATGATGGGAGACTTCGACCCTTGGTCCACCACGGCTGTTATTTTCGTCTGGTTGTGTTTGTGTCTGGGCTGAGCGCGAGGTCCCTCCATAGCCATTGCCATTTTCGTGACCACCCTGCTCCTCCTCCTCCACTCCCCTGTCAATATACCTCCCTTCCTCACTGTGACCCCTCCCCCCCGTCAAAAGCGGCCGTCTCCCCTGCCCTTCATCGTCCTGTCCAGTAAAAATCTCCACCACCCTCCCCAACCACACCTTTTTCCCTTGCCCCCCCCTCCGCTGTGTTTTAAACACCACCAGTGAAAGAAGCTGAACAACCCCCGCTACCACAACAACACCCAGCTCCACCCCGGTCGTTTTGTTCAGGGCGTCTTCCCACGGTCCAGCGCAGGGTGTGTGCCGGTTGAACTGCTTCTCGCAGCTGGAAACATCGCCGTTGTTGCCGCTCGAGGGAAAAGGCCAGGCCATGTCCTTGGTTGATTTGAAGCCGCAGCAGGAGAGTGAGTCTTGAATCGTGCGGATGGGGGTGGCGGAGTGGGATGTCCAGAGGGATCGCCAGGTTGTTTGGAGGGCGCAGGGGAGATAGGGGGATGTGAGGGTGGCGCCGAACAGGGTGGACAAGATGATGGTGAGGAGGAGTTGGAGAGCGTTGGATAAAAGGGGGAGGAGGGGTTTGCGGGGGTGGGAGGAGGAGAAGAAGGATAGGGAGGTGGTGAGGAGGGAGAGGAGGGGGAGGAGGATGGTGAGGAATGTGAGGGTGGGGGAGAGGGGGAGGGAGAGGGTGGTGCTTGTGTGGTGTTGGTAGCTGGGGAAAAGGTTAGTGATGACGAGGGGAAAGGGGAAACGGGGGGACAGACATGGCGAGGCCGGTGAGGGTGATGATTAGCTGGGAAAAGGGTTAGCATTGGGGTGATTAAAGGTCAGGGTGGTGGCATACCACGACGTAGAGGGCGAGGAGGAGGGCCATGGCTGCGTTGAGGGGCGCCGAAGCAACAGGTCTGGTGCAGTTTAACTCGCGATCAAAATGGTCAATATGAAGTCGAAGTGACAAGTTCAGGGACAAGAAAGGAAGAAGAACATTTGTTTTGCTTGTCGCCCAGAATTATAATCTGAAGTTGTCGGATAGCTGCACCACGACGTCAACAGCCGGATTTTACCCCGCCCGAGGCCTACCGCAGCAAAAAGCCTCCAATCTCAACGTTTTGAGCCTCGCAAAGAGGCATACCATCGCCCGCAACATGATCTGGCTGCCTTTCACTGGGCGGATCATGTGCTGTCCTGTCCAGATTGGCTGTCTACCTACTCACATTCACACGCCCGACGAATGAGCACCGTAGAGAAATGTGACCACAAGGGCACCCCTATACAAAGAGCAGCAGCGCCAACTCAAACACCCGCGGCCAGTCAACAGCCGCAGCTGTGTTGGTGATTTTCGCTTCCAGACTGCCGGGTCAGCCAATGCTGCCTCCGCCCCCATGGTTCGCAACTGATCAAGAATGCGAGTCCTAGATTCTTCCGACCGCTCGCTCCAGTCCTCTGAGAGGATGCGTCCTGGTACTCTTTCCATCAAAATATACACCCTCTCGCCGTGCTCAAAACTGCAGTAGACCTTGGGGACTGTAATCGATGTGTTTTCGGCCACAAAGCGCATCGCATTGGCCTCAGCCAGCGTCGTGAACGCCCCCGCCTTGATGCACCGCTTTGATGACACGCAAACAATGCCCCAAGGCGATTTTCACAGACGGCGCATCCATCCGATAGAATTCAGTCGAATAAAAAGAGCGCGATAAATCGATTGTAAGCCGTGTCGTTGATTGGTTTCGACTCCATGGCAACCTCTGGTGTGACGCGCGCTGATGTTTAAGTGAGAAGATGAGTTCCAAGGCCGAGCGTGTCGTGACCAACACACCGAGATGGACAGGCGGTGCCAGACATCATGTGTTTCTTTTTCGTCACTAACTCTCTTTGACAAAAAAAGGAGGCCGAGGAATAGTGAAGAGATGGACAAAGCGATTCGAGATAAACAAAATATATTTGACATCTTCTTTGGATGTCAACCGATGAACGATCTTGGAGCTGGTGGCAACGGAACAGGTGATGGAACTGATGGAGCTTTGGGGTTAGGGTTCCTACTTGTTGTCTCGCTCACCAACACTTCAGGACCCACCATCAAAAGGGGTCACGAGATATGGTATGTTGATGCAGATTAAACTTTTACATGTTTACGCCTGCTCGATACGCCACCATTATTCTATCCCGAGCTCATATTTCCACGCACTTATCTTCGTCTCTCGCACAGCCCATATTGAGTCCTCAAGCTCCTTCTGTCTCGCCTCAATCCCCTTGGCAAGATGAGCCAGTACCTTGGAGGCAAATTCATCAGATTTCCCTTCCTTCTTTTCTATATTTTTGTATATTTTACCAGCAAAACCAAAGATCTCGATCAACGATCCAGCCCTCGCGGGGCTCTTGGTTGGTGGGGATGGGTCAGGAAGGTTGACACTGGCCGGTTGTGAATAGTAAACGCCGGCAGCATGTGGATGGTAGAAGCCGTGGAGCTCTGGGTTGTAGAAGCTTGTACGATCTGGTTGAGAGCCGCTTGCCGATTCAGGTCCAGAACTTTCGGCGCCACTGCCCCCGGAACTCAGTGATGTTGGCACACTAGGGCTGAGCGAAACCCTGTGTTCGTTGAAGGGTCGTGTCGGTGATGTCGAAGCGGCGCCGTTTACCTCGCCGCTCCCCGTGAATAGCTTCTCCAAAGTGCGCCCTACTCTTGCGGGCAAATCCTCCATGTTGGCGAGGTATCTTTCAATGGCGTCTTTGGTGGAGTCTTTGACACAGTGCCTGTAGTCGCTTTGGTTGCTGTCCAAATATCGACGAAGATCGCTTCTCATGGACTGAATCTCACGATCCCTGATGTCTACATATCGAGTCGTTAGATAACGCTGTATGTCTTTGGCAGATGAATCCCAAAGTATTTACCTTGAAGGTTCTGGAGCGGCGCAACGGGCGTCAGGATAGCAACGCTTTCTTTATTTCCTGTCCATATGGCCAACTTCAGATGCTTTCTGAAATGATGCTCCCAGCCAAACCAAAGGAATATGTTGGCAAGCTCAGCGCTGCACACGCAGCTGTCGCCATGGTAGACCTCGCACTCCCGAGTGAGACCCCAAGGCCGATCGTCTCTCGAAATCGGGTCAAACTTGCAAGCTATGACATCGCGACGTCCATCTGGTCCACGCTCGCGGCTGAAGATCTGTAAGGGCAGGGTGGCGGGGTCGGGAGGGCATTCGCACACCCAAGCGCACTTGCAAAAGGAAATAAGATGCTCGAACGTGCTGGGAATATTCCCTGTTGAAGCAAGATCACTGAGAAAGCCCTGGAAGTCGCTGAGACTAACACCTGGTGTCAGGGCTGTTGGATGGGGAGGTTCGCCGTGTCTCTGGAAGCTTATCTCTTCTGGTCTCCGCTCGCTGTCGACTTCGAGATAAACTATGCGCCGCTTGAGGAAAGCGCTGCGTTTCTTGACGCGCGTGACCTCATCGGGAGACCAAGAGATGAGGCGCTCGGTATGGTTGTCGTCATGTCGGAAGAGGAGTCTGCTGCATACGGGAGCGGCCATTTCTATCTATGACACTGTCAAAACGATCGCGAGAAAATGGCCAGAGCGACATGATGTGTTATCTGTTGGTCATTACAGGGTTCCAGGGGTTGAATCGATGCTTTTTGTTCACCCACACTACCTAGGTAGGTACCTATGTGCCTCACAGCTTGGAAGGCCAGAGGAAACCCAAGTCCAGAGGACTCCCCCTCCCTCCGATACCGTGCATATTGGGTTTTGGTGGGGGTTCCTTTCTCGGTGTGGGCAGCGGCACCAGCCCCCCCCTTCTTTCATCCCGTTCTGATCCGGAGCTCTTCAAGGAGGGAAATGCGGGCAAGCAGTGGTCGCCTTAAACTCGGTTGAAAGGAGACACCCACCCACCTCGTGGAAACGGAAATTGGTCAAAGCTGGACCGGTTTGGTTGCTGGCTGTGCTAATATTGTCGTGAAGCCTCCGTCTCCTGGCCAATCAATCCCTTATCGCAACTATCACACCTCAAGCCACCGCTTTGCCGCCCGCTGCATCGTATTTTGACGCCTTCACACCCCGGGTCCCGATCCGGGTTGGGAAGACTTTTGCACAAGGCTCGAGCTGGCTGTGCTCTCGTCTGCCGCGTCACTGCGTTTCTGAGAAGGATGACATCTTTGCTCTGCCCGGTTTGCTTGACTCGGACTGTCATCATGTCCAAATCCCATTAAATTGCGGCCCTCTTCTTACCCTCGTTTTCTGTTGTTCACATGCGCTGACATTCTAGACTGGCGGCGACCTGATTCACATGGAAAGGATGGCAGCTCCAATCTTGACGCGTGCCGATGTCACGCTTGATGTAAGTTACTGTGCCAGAGCAGAAACCGCCATGAGACTGGAAGCTGATTAGGATATCGAGCCGACTCGAACAGAAAGCTGATATCGCTTGGCTGATGATATGCTCAGCTCTTGTTTTTCTTATGGTTATATCGATCTCTATGGTTTACTCTGGGCTTGGAAGCCGGTTGTTCGCCATCACCTTGTTCAAACAGCCCCTGCTCACTGGTGCTATGATATCTTTCCAGGTACGGCAATTCCAATTCGTTCCCCACGTCACAGGTTGTCTGACCTCGACACATTCAGTGGTACTTATGGGGTTACGCCTTGACATTTACTCCTGGAAACACTTGGTTCGGCAGCCTGTCAACGGCAAATGGTCTACAGATGTCGCCCAGCGATGTCTACTCAACCAACCAAGGGTCATCAGTCACGACCAGTGAAGGGCCATCCGTCCAGCATCTTCCAGAGCTAGCCTTTGCCCTCTTTCAGGGCATGTTTGCAGCTTTTACGTAGGCCCTCGCCATCGCCCGTTCAAGACCTGATACTTGCTAACCCTAAACCAGTGCTGCTCTCATCTGCGCAGGCACAATGCAAAAGATGCACTCAGCAAGGTACCTACTTTTCGTCAGTGTATGGTCAGCTGTAATCTACAGTCCAATTGCTCGCTGGTCTTGGTACAGCGAGGGCTGGTCTCACCAACTGGGCAGTATGGACTTTGCTGGCGGCACCCCAGTGCACATAGCGAGCGGCGCCGCTGTTGCCGCCATGTCTATTTTTTACTTCTTTGAGTCCAATGGGTGGCAAAGGGCCTACTTGCACCTATCTAGTGTTACGAAAAAACGTATAAATGAAAACCTCCCATGGGCAGCGGCCATGTGGGTCAAAAGCTGGTTATTCAACACCTCACCATGGCTCCCAGAGTACAAACAGACCGACATCATTTCAGGAAGGGATTACGAAGTATACGACGTCAACCAAGCAATCTTTGGGACCGGGTTACTTTGGTTTGGCTGGTATGTAGTTGCCCCCCAGAGCTCTTCTTTGCGGAGTCCAAAGCTTCCCCTCGTCAGACCCTATCTGACACATTCAACAGGTTCGGTTTCAATGGGGGTTCAGCACTTGGGGCAAACAGTCGGGCCGTATCTGCATGCTTGGCCACACACGTGGCAGCTTGCGCTGGCGGTACTACCACTGTGTTCTTTCACTGGGTTCTAAAACAGATATACATGAGGAGCGCCGATTATGAGCCGCGCGAGTTTAGGAGGCTCACTGCCGTGCACTTCTGCGATGGGGCTATCGCTGGGCTTGTAGCCATCACGCCAGGAAGCGGTTATGTTAGTGGCGAATCTCAAGGCTTTGACAATCTTGTATTAAGCTAACAATGCCAGGTTCCTGTTTCTACGTCGGCCATATTCGGCATTGTCTCAAGTGCTGTCGTGTACATGTTGAAACCCCTCACTTCTGAATATCTCCCAGATGACGAGCTCAAAGTGTTTCTCATACACACCGTTAGTGGTTTCATCGGAATGTTTCTGACTGGGTGTTTCGCGAGGTAGGAGAAGAATCAGTCACCTACACCGGATAAGACTTGTATCTGACAGCTATGCAGTCAAGAAGTTGTTGAATCGGACGGCTTCTCCGTATTGACGACAGCATCGGTGTCTGAACGTCTCGGGTAAGCTTCATGGCCAGCGTAGAGACGACACAGCTACTGACAGTTACTAGAAATCAAATGAAGGATGCCTTCGCCGGGCTTGGCTACAGCTTCTCCGGCACCATTATAATTCTAATGATCGGCAGATCTATCATGTTCGCAGTGAAATGGATGCGATCAGATGAGACAAAGGACCGGGCTGCTAAAGCTTGGAGCAAGGCTAACATCTTCAAGTTTGGAACGGATGGAAGTCCGGCAATCCAAGACCGCCTGCGGGCACGGGAGCGTCATACATGGGAAGATGATGCGATGGAAGGCGGCATTCCCCTCAGTACACTTGACAACGATCGTGGCCCATCACCAAGGCAGTGGAACCGAATGGAGTGAGCCGAAAGTTGGAGTTTGGGCAGAGTGCAGAAATTGGTTCGGCGAATGATGATTCTAAGCAGATAAAGGCGCTTAATGTATGATTAGAAATGGAGGTCGTTGTTTGAATCAAAAGTCTTGAATGGCTCACGAGAGGCGACCACGATCTGAGCATCATTTTGAGACGGACTTTGGATCCCTCGTGTAATCAGTCACTGTATATCGCTGACTCATGTTCTTTTCGGGAAATTGGAAATTCCGCCAGAGCGGTCGCCACTCCAACCCCCTGAATCGAACATGAATGCGGCGTGATGACTCCCGTGGAAACAAGCCACAAAACCGTATCAAGCCAAAGTTGGCGCAAGGCGTCGATGTCCGGCTGCGTCGACCGCGAACCACAGTGGCGGCTCAGCTATCAATAGTACCTAAGGTAAGTACATCAACACAGTTCCCACGAATCAAGATGCACTTCGACACGCCGGTTATGTTTCTCTCTTATCGTCTTCACGGTCGTAGGTATGCACCCCTCTTCGGGATGATCTTGGCTACCAGGTTAGTTCCAGAGGGGGGTACCTTATGATCTACCGTAGTATAAATTGAGGCCTTGTCATATCTTAGTACTGTTATACCAGTGTGCTTCGCTTGTCTTGAATCCAAGAAGACCATTCACAAACCCAATTTATTCTCATACATTTCAGCTTACCTACAATTACCACCCATCAGCAAGGTACTCAAAATGCAATGTTTTCTGTGCGAAAAGCCCTCCAGCCCCCATCATGGGAAGCCCATGGGTCGGCGGTGCGTCAAATGCAACGACTCCTATTGTATTTCTTGCACTATTGACGATTGCCGAAACATTCCCTGTTCTGAGCATCACTCATGTTGGAACGAGCACATCGAGCAATTCACAAATGAGAAGCTCAAAGCTCTTCATCAACCAGCCAACCCGACAGCAGAAATGTTCATCAGAGCCATCACCTGTTCCGACCTTGATGATGCTCAAATCAAAGCACTCCACGGCCACGACAAGCTTGCGCGCTGGTTTAGCGTCAAGAAGGGAAAAGAAGAAGATGACAAGCCGGAACTCTGGCTGTACGACCGGTTTCGACGTCTTTGCGACCCTCATCAAACTGGAAACAGGATCACGGGGAACCATTATCCGAGCATCGTGTCGTTCATTGGAAATACATATGCTGGGAAGTCCACAGTCGTTAGGGCAATGCTTCTACTCGGACTAGCCGAGCAGAGAGCAGGAAACTCCTCGGACGCTTTGGGTCGAGAGAACGCGTTGTACAACCTGCTACAAAGCGTCTTGGACCGCCCTGAGAAGCACGAGTTGCCAGTCTCACAGGGTGGCGACGATCCCGCAACCTTTGGAGTCCACCTTTATCGCAACAACATCACCACTCAACCAGAGCCGTCGCCAGATCCTCAATACCCCCTACTTTTAGCTGACTGTGAAGGGTTCACAGCCGATTTTGCTCTCACCAACGCTGAGAAGGCCGTCCCGGACACAGAAGATCCTGACGAGCAGGTGGAAACGAGAACCATCAAGGCCGACGACTACGGCAGAGGCAAAGCAGGGATTGACCTGTTTTACGCCCGGTTTCTCTACGCTGTCAGTGACGTTGTTGTGTTTGTCACGCAGAATCCCAAAACCAAAGGACACGACTTTCCTCGGATCCTCGAGTGGGCTGCCGGAGCAATGCTCAAGACTTTCAACCAACCGTCTGGCAAGACATTGATCGTTGTTCGCAACAAGTACACCCCAGACAAAAAGGACAGCACGCCGGAGATGCTGAAACAAGAGTTTCTGGAGTCGCAGAGCCCAACCCTGTGGAAGAGGACCGGAGTGATTGCCACTTTTGTCGAGCGCTTCAACGCGTCCACGAGCTTGGGGTTGATGATCAGGAGTAATAACGATCTGTATCGTCAGCTCTTCCGCAGCATTCACCTTTGCTACATCCCTGACAACAACCATGTCGACAACCATGGCAAGCCAGAGAAGCTTCTTGAGCATTTCGGAAACCTCAAGCGTGTTCTTGATCGTGCGGTTGTCGAGGAGCGGGATATCAGAGCGGAGAGCTTGACCCGCTACAACGTCGCTGGGCTTTCTCTCTTTCTTTCCAACACATTTCGACATTTTTCCGAGTCGAGCACACCTCTCGACTTTTACAAGGCCACCTGTCGCGACAATCACACACCCACCAATCTCAGGGAACATATTGCCAACTTTTTGCGGCTGGCGTATGACCGTGAAAACAGGGTGAACAACAACCAGCTTGCTGGTATGGACAGCATGATTGAGAATGTCATCGCTTTGTCTCTCTTGATCCTCGCTCGGAGACGGGACTCTGCCACTTTTACCCCCGAGATCAAATTCGATCATGACTTGAGGAAGTACTGGGATGGCGGGCTGGCCTTGTACCAGCTCTTGCATGAGCAGTGCTCTTACACCTTTCTGAACTCACAAGGCGCTCTGACTCCATATAGCTGTCAAGTCCGGGGGCACGGTGGCAAGCGAGGCAAACACCAACAGCACGTCCCTCCCCCGTCCGGTCCCGGCCACAGACACAACCTCCAGCCGGTACCGGGCGACTTTGTCCCCGGTCACGACTGGAACAGAGACGTCTGGCGCCAGCGCATACGAGCTCGGTTCTGCGAGTTATACCGCAAAGTGTACCGCTCCCCCCTTCCTCCCCACCAAGACAGCTACGAACCCCAACCCGCCGGACAGTTCCAGCAACAACAACTACAACAACAACAACTCCAGCTCCGAGACCGCGAGTTCAACCATCACGGCAACCAACAAGTCGACACCTCCATCCTCAAACTCCGCCGCGAACTCACCCCCCTGAACAAACCCCTCTTCGCCCAACTCCTCTCCACCAAAACCTGCCTCTCCTGCCTCCTCTCCTCCCCCGACCACGCCTCATCGTGCGGCCACGCCTTTTGCCCCCGCTGCATCCAAGAGCTCTCCACCCCCTCCCGCTGGAAAGCCGCCGCCTTCGAATTAGACTCTTGCATCCTCTGCGACGGCCAGGACGGGCACCAAACCATCCAGCTCAGACCCCGCTGCTCCGGCGTCCGCATCCTCACCCTCGACGGCGGCGGCGTCCGCGGCATCGTCGAGCTCGCCCTCGTCCAGGCGCTCGAGCAAGAAATCGGCCTGACAAACGTCCGACTGGCCGAGATGTTTGACCTCATCGTGGGGACCAGCACAGGAGGGATCGTTGCTCTCGCGCTGACCTTTCCGGGGAAGCTCCCTTCCGACCCTGCTGCCGTCACTTCTTCCCCGTTGGCGAGGCGGGGTAGCGGGATCGATACCAGGATGCAGGACATGATCGCCTTTTTCAGCAAGATCTCCACCGCGACGTTTGAGAACTCGCGGCTTGGGTGGCGGGCGCTGACGAGGGGGGCGATGGTTTTCAGGAGGGTGGAGAGTGTGTATAGCGATCGGCCCTTGCGGTCGGGGTTGGAGCAGTATTTTGGGGACAAGACGAGCCTTTTTGCGCCAACGTTCAACAGCGAGAGGGTGCTGGCTTCTGGTGCGCTTGGGTCGGGGGTGAGGGTTGCGGTGACGAGCACGAGGGATGATGGGGATACGGAGGTTGTGATTGGGAATTATAACAGGCCTTTGACTACCTATGCCACTGACAGTGTTGGTGGTGGTAGCAGCAGATCTGGTTTTGAAAGGGAGGATGATTTGGAGAAGGATTTCAAAATCTGGGAGGCGGCTATGGCCACCGCGGCGGCGCCGTTTTATTTGCCAGTGTTCAAAAGAGAATGGGGGGTGGGGGGGCAGGAGTACATTGATGGGGCGGTTTACGCCAACTGTCCGGCACGAGTGGCGATGGATGAAAAGACAAAGATTTGGTCTCGGGAGAGTGGGGAGGGGAACGGGGTGGTGCTTGATGCGCTGGTGTCGCTCGGGACGGGGAAACAAGGCCCAAAATCGGACAAGATGCCTTTTGCGAGCAACTTCAGGGGGTTTACTGCCTTGCAGAAAATGATAAAACGGCAGCTGGACACGGAGAGATTATGGGAGGGGGTGGTGGAGGGGGCGGAGCGGTCGCAAAGGGGGAGGTTGATGAGGCTGAACCCGGAACTGAAGCCAAAGTATGTGCAGCTGTATCAGTGTGAGGAGGTGCCGAGGTTGTTGAAGGAAACAGGGGAGTGGGCGGGGGTTGGTGGGCAGGGGAGGGACAAGATCAAGAATGTGGCGAGGGTGTTGATGGCGGGTATGTTCTTTTTCGAGGTACCAGACTCTTATTCTCCAAGGTCTACTTTGTCTCATCAGCAGGCGTCAGGCGGACCGGATGGGAGGTTGCTTCGGGGAGCGGTGCGGTGTCGGTTGAGGCATCAGGCGCCAGCTGTGGGCGAGCTGCTGAGGAAGGTGACGAGGTTTTATCACACAGAGCTGACGACTGAGGAAGCAGCCGAGGAGGAAAAGAGCTTGGCATCGGCGGATAGACAATGGAGGACTCTGACTGACATCACCAGCGGGTCCGTCAATCCGAGGGATATGGTCAGAGTGAGGGAGCGCAATCCAGACGGAACGGGGATAGAACAGTTCAGGCTTGACTTTGAGTTGCGTGTCAGAGACAAGGCAGCTTTGCAGGCCATTGTGGTTGAATTTCAGGCCGACGACGAGAGTGACGCAAGGAGCATCAACGAGCAGGAAAATGAACGTGGCAGAGGGAAACGATTTGCGATTAGCGGGTTTCCTGTCACGCTCGCGGACCTGAATGCAAGGGGACAAAGGATATGGCTACAGTGATGTACCAAGATGAATATTTATGTCAGATAAACATTCCCAAGATTACCCCTGAGGAATTACACAAAGTTCCACAGATTAGAGAGTCACGAGAATGCATGGCAAAACAACTGCCCTCCTCAATTGTGCAAGACGAAGGCTTATCCCCAGAAAGCCTCAATTTCCGTGGCCTTGGGATGCATGACGGTGCATGTGCCGCGGTTGATCTCCTCCCCCTTCCCAGTAGACATCCACATCTGCTGTCCGCACCAGAGAATATTCTTGCGTCCCGCAGCGTCCAAAGTTAGTTCTCCAGTTACAGAGTTGACGCACCCCTTGACGAATGCGACCGAACCCCCGACGTTGATCGAGTTCTGGATGGCATCCTTTGTGTTGACTTGTGGCCAAAGACCCCCATTCGAGTTTGTTGCTACATAGAGAGCATACGTGTAGGAGTAGGGCGGAATTCCCTTGGCCAGAACCACGCGTCCTTGGTCGTCGAGCTTGAAAAAGTATTTGTATTGTACCGACGTTGACGTGGATGTGGAAGGGGGTTGCCAAATCATCCCGCCCGTCAAGGCGTTGAGCATGTTAGCATACATAGCGAGGGGCTGTCCACCGTAGTCAGTGGCCAACCCTCTAAATGCCTTTACCTGGGAAGGCGGTAAGCATGTTGCAGCGGGGAGCACTGTGGTTGTGGTCTGCGTGACTGTAACGGTGGTGTGGGCAGAAACTGTCTGAGTGACTTGGGTTGTGGCCGTTTCAAGGACTGTCTCGACATCGGTGGCGGCAGTGGTTTCGGTCAAAGAGACGTAGACAGTGTCGGTGACAGACAATGTGGTTGGCACAGAGACGGTGATGGGGTCCGCTGTGTGTGACACTGTCTCCGTGGCCGCGGATGGAGCTTCAGCCGTGATGGTTGTGGGTTCTACACCGGCACAACTGCAAGCCTTCACGTAGGCCTCCCAAGATGGGCATTGTTCCGAGGCGTACTCTGGGATGGTGGATGGCTCAGAACCCGACAATGAAGAAGTAGGCTCGGGCTCGGGGGCCAGGAGGGTGTCGCCTCGTGCCTTGACTGGATAGGCAGCACCGGTGTTCGTTGCCGTGACGGTCTGTTGGGCTGTCTCGGTAACAACCACAGTCTCAGTGTTGGTGATGAGCTGAGTGTAAGTGGCATCTGTGACGGTGGTCTGAAGGGTGAAAAGTTCAGTTTCAGTCTCGGCGGTCGTGGTGACAGTCTCGGTGAAGAAGGCCGTGTGGACAAAGGTGTTGTGCTCAGTGGGCAACTGAGTGACGGTCTCGGTAACGGTGCTCTGGGCTGGCGTGACGGTCACAGCCAGGTTGGTAGAGCAATCTTGGAGTCCATCAAGACCCGAAGAGACGACGGCTGCAGCGCAGACGGACAGGTTAGCGTCTACTTCTCCAATATCTGCTGGCTAGCTCACCCTTGAGACACTTGTTGCTGCGACAGCATGCCGCTGCTGCGACTTGGAGCCAGGTGAGACCTGACAGCAAGATGGGGCCCTGCTTCATGGCGAATGAGTGACTGAAGTGAGTGTAGGCTGGAAAACGAGTGTGAGGTGACCACAAAGCAAGGTGTGAGGAAGGGAGGTCAAGGAATACGAAGTACTAATGAGTAATATCTGCTTGTCACCTTGTCCACCTCGGCGTGGAGCCTGAAGTTTGGCCTAGAACCCGATGACATGGTTGCCAGCAGCACCGAACGGTCTGGATCCTGCAGCAACGGGGCTCTCACGATGATCCATGATTGGTGTGTTGGCGTCAAAACCTGGAGAGATGCAGGGGGCAAGGATCGCCAGATTCGCCGCTAGCGATCTGAATCCCTGCAGTATAGGACAGTTTCCGAGATTTCACGTCTCTTTTGGGAAGTTTGGCACGTCGCCCCACCAGCTGAAGGTTCTCGATGGCGTCCTTAGGGTTTCTGCATGCGTTGTCAATGGTGTTCTTCGTTAATTTCCGTCCCTTGTTGACCTCCAGCAGCCAGGTGATGCTGGCTTGCGGCTCCGGGAGTATTGATTCAGTCGATGTCAGTGATATCAGTCAATAGCCACAATGAGATCTTATCTAATCAATCAGACACACCACATGGTCGTACCTTCCCTCAAGAATTGATTCAACACAGGGAAGGTGGAGGACTCAAATTTTTCAGAGCACCAACCAATAAAAATTATTTGTATTGTCTACCTCTAACTTCCAAGCACCAAACACCATCGAACATAAACCGAAAAATCAACCAGAAATTGGATCGAACAACCGTCAGCCCCAAAAAGAAGTATACACAACAACTTCACACTCCGATTACAACATGGCAGCAATGACACCACCGACTACAGCCGCCGCGCCCCAGTTCATCACGCTGGACAGCTTGGCGGATCCAGCCGTCACGGGCTCAGAGGGCTGAGCCTGAGGAGGAACAAAGGTGGGGACCGGGTTGGTACCATTGTGGCCACCATGGGCTGGCTGGGTAGGGGCAGGGGCGAGGCCAGTGCCAGGAACATGGGGAAGGCCAGTGCCGGGAAGATGGGGAGCACCGGAGCCCGGAACGTGGGGAGCACCGGAGCCAGGAACATGAGGAGCGCCAGAACCGGGGACGTGGGGAGCATCAGTGCCCGGAACGTTGGGGACACCAGCGCCTGGGGCCTGGGGCACACCAGTGGCGACGATGTGAGGCACAGTAGCCAAAGTTGTGGGCTGACCGGGGGCGAGTCCGGTAGGGAATGGAGAAGCGGTGCAGCTGCATCCAGGAACGGTGACGGGAGTGGGCAGCGGCTTGACCGGGGTGAGGGTGACGACGACAGGCGCCTCGGATGGGTTGGCAGCAGGGAAGGTGTAGGTGGCCGAGGTCTGAGGGCAGACGGAGGTGGTAGCTGTGATGACCTGGGTAACAACGGTGACGGAGCCGACAGGACACTTGGGAACTGAAGGAGGGCATGAGGTGATGGTCGAGGTCGAAGTTTCGGTGTACGTGATGGTCAGGAGGGGAGCAGCAGTGGTGGTGATGGGGAATGAACTGGTCTCCACAACCGAGGTCTCGGCGGCAGAGGTCTGGGTCGCAGTGATGGAGGGCTCAGCAACTGAGGTCTCGGTGGCAGACTCAGTAACAGTCTCGGTGGCCGACTCGGTAGCAGTCTCGGTGGCCGATTCGGTAGCAGTCTCAGTAGCCGACTCATACTCTGTCTCGCACTCGCTCTCTTCGGCCTCGGTAGCAGTCTCGGTGGCAGACTCGGTGGCAGATTCAGTGATGGTGGCGGACTCTGTGATGGTGGCGGACTCTGTGATGGTGGCGGACTCTGTGATGGTGCTAGACTCCTCAGTGGTGGCAGTAGCCTCCTCAGTGGTGGCAGTAGCCTCCTCAGTCGTGGTAGTAGCCTCCTCAGTCGTGGTGGCAGACTCTTCGGTAGTGGTGGAGGTCACCTCCTCTGTGGTCGTAGCGGACTCGGTGGTAGTGGTCGAGGTCACTGGAGCTGGGCAGGCGCCGGTAACCGATGGGACAGCATCGACACCCGTACCAATAGCCACAAGAGCCTCAGCACCGCAATCTGCGGACTGAGCGAGATGGATGTTGCGGTTGTCTTGGTCGAACACGACATAGGCAGCCCTGAGGAAGTTGGTACCAAGGACAGGGAGGCTGTCCTCATAAACTCCCAAAAGACAGGTGTCTGTGTCGGGCACACGAGACACAAAGTCGCCGAAAGGAACGCTGATGACCTTGCCATCGAAGTTGAAGTTGACAGATCCACCCTCACCCTCAGCAGGGCAATCAACAGCCAAAGTCCCGTCGGCGTTAGCCGTGGCCGAAGGGAACGCCGCAACAAACTGGCTGTAGATGGACGTGGGAAGGGCAGTGAGACTCGCGCCGCTGTCGATCACGAATGGCTGACCCGCTGCACCCTCCGGCTTAGCCCAGGCATCCACAACTGAACCGTCGGCCTGTCTGACCGAGAGACCATCGAGGCGGATCCAGTATCTGGTATACCCATCAGGAGATTGCGCGGCAGGGACAATGGGGAGTTTAACCAGGTCCCCAATGAACTTGTTGGTGTCGATGCCACCGAAAATCACCGAACCGCTCTGGCTTGTAGATCCCTTCAAATCCAAAGTCCAGGCCCGGCTGTTGATGTGTCCCTGTGTCTTGAGACTGTCGAGAACTAGGGGATACCCATTGGTCCAGCCTTGAAGGGATGGGCCGAGACCAAGAATGGCGTTCGTCGGTCCGGAACTGTCGTAGGCAACCCCAAAGATCTGTTGGGTGATCCTAGAGGCTACGGAGATACGTCAGTCAACTCGGTTTAACACAACGTCCATGATGCACAAACTTACATCCGATACCGATGTAATCGGACACGTATTGCCAGTTGACATAGCCACCATTGCGCAGAGACATCGAACCTTGCACCCCAAGATCGATGAGGGAGCTCGACATGGTGAACCTCTGCTGGCTCTGGCAGAAGGATGGGTTCGATGACGTGGCACATCTAGGGTTCGCGAAGAGTTCGGATTGCGTGGTATCGATTTGTACAGGGACATTTTGGCCAGGCGTCCCGAACTTGACGTTGATGGTGTAGAATGTACCGGCCCGCTTTGCCGAGGATTCAGTGACCAGTTGTCTCTTCGAGTGTCTGCTGAAAAGCGAACCACCCTCTTGAGCAGTCAGAGAGTGACGGACTAGCCCAGATGGCTGAACCGAGGCATTGTCGGTTGCAAGAGCCGCAGCCGGAAGGAGGGCGAGGAGCGACAAGAGTTTGGAGGAAGGCATGGTGAAGTGGTATCAATGAATGACTGGGGCAGGCTGGGAAAGAGTGGAACGGACAGAAAGTGTCCTGGGTTCAAAGAATGAATGACAATTGCCTGGCCTGAGAGAGAAGAGAGCAGCTTGCATTGGGGCTGGCCATGATGTTTATAGTCCTCAGACTGGTTTGCTGTTGTCTCTCAAACAGGGATTGCTTGGCTAAGCATATATCGCGGTCTGGACTCTGTAAGTCAATAAACAGGGGGTCATCCAGGGGTTCAGCTCGTCAGCGGACATTACAGCTGTGCACGCTAACCAAAACCGGGGCTGCTGCCAATAGTGGATGGGGCACACAACAACAATTTCCCGGGGCGGCTGCATTGAACCGCGTGGTTGGGACAACAGGTCACTGTTGCTCGGAGTTTTCAGTCCGTCTGGCTGTTGCCGCCCTCCGGCTCGGAAAGTCCCACCATTCCCGGATGTCAAACGGAGGACGGATCGGCGTCGCAGTGCAAAAAGCCGATGGTGACACGGGTGAGCCTCACCGAACGCGAGGAATACGGACAGTGCAACGGAACGTGGCGAAGCCGATCATGGCCACGGCCCACATGACACCCTCAAACAAGCACTGCCGAGACTGCCCTAAACTTTATAACAACCTCACGCCTACTTTCCGTCTATATTAATTTTAACACCGGCATCTTTCTTCATCAGCGCTACATTTTATTATGATCCGTCCAAACAAAGCAAAAGCCTCGCCAGACCTCTCCATCCACCTCCATGCGCCCACCCCGGACAGAACCGTCTTCTTCCCCGGCGAAAAAATCACGGGTCAGATCCGAAGACAAGAGCACATTGTCCGCCCAGAAGTATGGCTCATCCTCTTCCTCCACGGCCGGTCCGTCGCACGCATCGAGAAGACCACTGGTTCGGGCGAAAGCCAAACAACGCACCACTACAACACGGAATACACCCTCTTCCCTCGCCAGCAAGTAACATGCATCAACGGAAGCCCGGTGCATATTCCCCCAAACAGCCCTGAAGGGCAAGCGTGGAATTTCCAGGTGCAGATCCCTCCCCATTGCCTCAACCCGAAGTTGGCAAACGCGACAAAGGAGGACGGCTGGTGGGCGCGCAACAAGCAGGATCCAGAAATGGCGTTTGTCCCACTTCAGACTCCGAAAATTCCCCTGCCCTGCTCGGTGATGTCGCACCAAGGGCATGGATCGAGCAAGCAGGCGACGTGGGTGGAGTATTGGCTTGAGGCGTTTTTATATGACAAGGCGCCGTTTCACAATAGTAATCTTAAGCACGTGGCCAAGTCTAGGTTGCCGGTGGCGGTGTACCCGATGCCGTTGGCGGGTGTGCAGACGGTGAAGATGCTCAGGTTTTGGTCGGCGAATCAAGTGATACGATCGCAGCGGTTGCTGGCTGGACGGGAGGGGGATAAGCTGAGTGTTAAGGAGAAGATGCTCAAGATGGTGAGGAGTTCGAGAGTGCCGAGGTTGGGGTTCAGGGTTTTGGTTGATTTACCTGCGGGGATACAGTTGGGGGAGCTGCTTGGGGGGTTGAGGGTCGGAGTGTGGAAGTTGCATGAGCTTACTGCTGGGTTGGGGGATGACAGTGAGGAGGAGGATGAGAGACACCCCGAGGAGAAAAACAAGGGGAAGGTGACGAAGACGGAAGAAGCGGAAGGAGAGAGACTTCCGGGTTATGAGCAAGGTGAGAGCTCTACTATCCGAGCGGCACGGCCTTCCCATGAGCAACCGCACGCCGCCTCAGAAAACGACATCAAAATCCGTCTCGTCAGCCTCAAAATCAAGGTCAAGGCCACCACGTCTGTTTCGGTGAAGGGGAGCGTGCTCGATAAACATGACATGACGAAGGAAACCGACATTGCCAGACTTGAACTTAGTACGCCCTCTCTGGGCTTGCCGGGTGGTGATGGAAACGGGATTGAAATCCCTTTTATCAGCGAAGAGACCCGGTACGAGCAACGGCTGCCTCAAACTGAAGACGCACCGCCACCGGCGTATTCCGACAGTGGGAAAATGATGGATTTGGGCGCTTCGCTGGGGATAAGGTTCAGTATGAAGTGGCTTGAGATTTGCGGGAAGAGGTATTCAATTGAGCAGTATCGAGGCGGGACATGGAGTTGGGGGGGCCAGGGGGATCTGGTTCCAGATTTTACGACGTTTAATATCCAGAGGGGGTATATGCTTGTGGTCAAGTTGGGACTGGAGGTGGTGAAGGAGCGGGTGGAGGTTAGGTTTGCGAGGAAGGTTGAGGTTTTGGGCGCGACGGGGTACTCGTCTTGAATTACGGGGCTCTTCAAAGGGCCAGCGTTGTGGTCCTTTGCGTTCCGGATATGACGGGCTTTTTTGCTTTGTGTTTTGGAAATCATTGATTGTCTTGATGGGTATCTGGACAGGTGATTTTTATATTTGGGTTTTTTTTTGAGGGGCGTAGATGGGATCACATGCATATGACTGGTTTGGATATCCGGCTTTGGGGCGTTTTGCTGAGGGTGTTTCATAACAAAGGTATTCTGCGTTTATCATCCATCATTCATCAAGGAGATATTACATCTACAATCTACCTACTTCTTCAATGATGCACTACATCGATAATCTATCTACTACCTCAATTCTATCTGCACACGATTACACTCCATAATGTAGCAAGCACCAGGCTTCCCACCCGTTCCCACAGTATCAATTCTGAATAAATTACCTGTACCCCTGCCCGTCCATCTCCGCCGGTCGGTTGTTGTACCTCTGATTCGTACCGTCGTCCATCTCCTGTGCATTCACCGGCCTCTCCCACGCAGAAGGCAGCTCCTTTGGCGCAGTCCCGTAGACGTATCCGGTACCGTTGTTGCCGTTTGCCTCGGTGACAGCAGTGCTCCAGTTGCTCTGCGGTGTGTGATGCTCATAACTGCCACCCTGCCCTTGCTTGTACTTTTTGAGCTTGTAAGCCATAAACACCACCGCGATGAGCAGTATCGTACCGGCCACAGCTCCAACAGCAATACCGGCTTTGGCGCCGGTGGTGAGACCTTCTGATGCTGGCGGGACTGGTAAAGGCGAGGTGTTGGATTCGGGTGGGACGGAAAAGTCGGGCGTTGAAGATGGGGATGGGGAGGCAGTTTCCCGGTTTGATGTAGAGTCTGTCTTTGTGTCCGAGACTGTCTCGATTGGTGTTGTCGATGTCGAAACCCGCGTTGACGAAGACCTGCTTGTCGTTGATGTGGCAAGGGCATCCAAAACGACGAATTTCTTCGAAGACTTTGACCACTCCGCCCAGACTTTTGGCCGCGAGGGAAAGACGTCAAACTGGCCGTTCCCACTGTCGCAACAGCCGGCGTCTTCTGGGCAGCAGAAGGCAGTGTCGGTATTGGTGACGTTGGAGCAGGAGACGATATCCCCCGGGGTTCCGTTTCCGCATGGTTTCGGGCAGTCGGCGGAAGGAAAGGATGAATCGGTGCATGAGCCCCTGACGAGTTCCTGTCTTGGGCCACGGCAGTATTTGTTTGTCATGCATGTGTACCCTTTATCGCCATTGCAGCAGACTGACGCGCCATTCGCGTCTTGGTTGCACGGGAAGTCGCCGGGGGCTTCGTCGCCGTTGGGGTAGAAGCATTTGCTGACAGCTTGCTGCGAGAGCACGCGGTGGTTTGTGAGTATCGCGAGGAAGAATAGGAGGAATGTGAGGGATGCCATCCTTGCAGGACGGTCTCTGCCGTGTGATGTTGAACAAGAACAGGACCGAGGAAGAAAACTGGAAAAGAGTCGTACCTTGTAAGGCTCAGGCGAAGCGGCGCAGTCGAGAAGAATGCGACCTTCGCACCCCTGTCTGTAACCGCTTAATCCACTTCATGCTGGTAGGCGGTGCAAGCTGATAGCGGCCGTGATGTTCACGGTATCATTGGCTCGTTTCGCTTGCCGTGGCGGCTGTTGGTTCTACACCTCTGCCACGGTTATTGTTGTTAGCGTGACAGGGGTCTTTTGGTGCAAATAGCCCTGGCCGCACTAACAACAATCTCGTTGGTAGAGGTTGTAGGTAGCAATGGCGAGACTTATAACCCAGTTTGGATACTGAATAAATGGCGATCTATGGGGCTGGGACTCAACATCTGCGACCCCCAAATTGAGACCGCAAACGTGTGGACAGGGATGCATAGCTTGGCACGGCCAAATATTAGGCCACCGAGAGGGAAGGCCAAAACACCACCGGCAGGAACCGGGCAGGATCAACCCCGATGACGGCCAGGTTGGCGATGCTTGGCGGTGCAACCAAGGTCAAGAATAGTAAGGTAGTGTGCCAAGCTTAACCTCGCAGCCCCCATTTTTATCCGCATCTGCAGGTCCCGGCAGCCGGGTGATTTCCTCCGCCCCGAAGAAGTGGTGTCGTCATACACCTTGCACATCGAACCCTCATGACCACCACCAATGTTAAGAGAACCTGTAACAACTCTCTCATGCCTGCCAATGAGACAATTTGTGTTCCCAAGCCGTGTAGGAAACTTCCTGATCTTCCCATCTTGCCCAGGCAGCCATAGCATCCTTTCCGGTCCTCCAAGTCGCACTTATAGTCTGCTCATTACCCCAATTGTAACCGGCAAAAATGGCACTCTCAACCCTTTCTCTTTCCACCCGAACGACGGCTAGGGCCATTCAAAGAAATCTCATAACCAAACAACCAACAGCTTCGCGCCTGTCATTGCCCGTATGTGGTGACGTCATCGGACCATTAACAGCACCCTTCGCAACCGCCTATATGCACACAGCTGCTTCATCTCGAACAAATACCTCCCCATCCTCCTCCCGCAACACCTCACCAAGACTCCAATTCTTCCCTCGCTACTCTCAAGTCAACAAGTTTCCCCTCGCCGCAACCATGGCCACTATTGCCAGCTCAAACCCTCAGCACACGATGCAGACCTCGGGGACCGCCGACTCGGTTTGGGTCCACAAGGTCCCCTACGATCAATACCCCAAGTTTCACACCCTCGACCGCAATCTCGAGACAGATGTAGCCGTCATCGGTGCCGGCATCTCTGGCATCACGACCGCCTACGAGCTCGTCCGCCGCGGCAAGAATGTTGTCATGCTTGAGGCACGTGATGTGCTTTCTGGTGAGACAGGTCGCACATCCGGCCATCTGACCAACGACTTGGACGATGGTTTCGTTGAGATTGCAAAGAAGCACGGGGAGGGTGGTGCCAAGATTGCCGCCGAGAGTCATGCCTGGGCGAGGGACAGGATTGGGCAGATCGCCCAAGAGCTTGGGATTGAGTGCGAATACCGTCGTTTGCCTGCTTACGACATTAGCCAGTTTCCTGTTGGACATGAGAAGCATGACCAGGAGATCGATGAGCTGAAACAGGAGACCGAAATGCAGAAGAAGATCGGCATGCACACCAGGTTTGATGTGAGTTGATTATAATGTCTTCAAGTGGAAACATGATTCGAATATTTGCTAACCAATCTGGCCCGAAAACCAGCCCAATCTGAAGGTCAAAGGTTGGAGTGGCAACATCGACCAGCGAGGTGGTATGGTGGTTGACAATCAGGCGACCTTTCATCCAACCCAGTATCTCGTTGGTGTGCTCAACTGGCTGAAGCAGCAGCCCAATTTCCAGTGCTACACCCGCACTCGGGTCATGTCGGTCGCGGAAAAGGGTGTCGAAGTTCTTGGCCTCGGCCACAAGAGGGTCGAGATTCAGACGGAGAATGGGCACACGGTGAAGGCCGAGAATGCCGTGGAGGCGACGTGCGTGCCGCTGCAGAAGCTGTCGGTCATTACCGAGTTGGAGTTCTACCGGAGTTACTGCATTGCCATCCGCGTACCCAAAGGCAGCATCGAGGACTGCCTACTGTATGACAATGCTGAGGAGTACAAATACGTACGCCTGACAGCTTGTGACGACAAGGATGACTACTTGGTTGTTGGCGGCTGCGATCACAAAGTTGGCCAGGAGGAGACAACACCGCGGTATGCTGAGCTGGAGCAGTGGACTCGTGAGCGGTTTCCTCAGGCTGGCAAGATCGATTACCAGTGGAGCGGGCAGATCTTTGAGCCAGTCGACTTCTTGGGATTCATCGGCAAGAATCAAGGCTGTGATAAGATTTACATCGTGACGGGAGACTCTGGCGATGGACTAACACACGGGACGCTTGCTGGGAAGCTCATTGCGGACGAGATCGAGGGCAACACAGTCACCAACGATTGGGCCACGCTGTATGCGCCGAACCGGCTCGCGAGTATCCTCAAGAGCTTGCCGAGCTTGATCTCGCACGACTTGCAGATCAATGCCCAGTACAAGCGCTTTCTGCAGAGCGACATCACCGATATTGAGGATCTCGCGCCTGGCTGCGGCGGTGTGTTGAATCCGGTAAGTTTAGTCAGACTTTGTAACGTGTGAGTCCGGTGACTAACAGAGCATTAGAAAACCAAGAAGCCCATGGCTGTCTACAAGGACGAGAACGGTCAGGTGCATACGTACAGTGCTCTCTGCCCTCACCTCAAGGGTGTTGTTTGCTGGAACTCTGCTGAGAAGAGCTTTGACTGCCCGGTGCATGGCAGTCGCTTCTCCAAGGAGGGCATCTGTGTGACTGGACCTGCGAAGGCGAACCTGTCGCCGATGGACAAGGGTGGTGAGGTTGACCAGGGCATTGCTGTCGGGGCGGAATAAACCATTGAGCCAGGCTCGACATGACGTGGCATCAAAATTTGGCGTTCAGCCGTCTGGCGGATTTGTAATATACCTACCTAGGATAAGAGGAAGGGGAAGGAGTAATCAAGATTATCAGATTTTGCAAGGTCCCCGTTCTGTGGGCCTACTGCAAATCAAAATACCTGCCAGACGTAGCTTGAGCCAGCTACCTTACCTATTTAATTAGCTACTACTTCCATTCTGCCCTTTAACCATCTACCTTTCCACCAACTCATCCCTCCGTGATCAGTTCGGCATATACCCACGATCAACAGCAATTATGAAATGGTGCCCGCGAGAAGAACATCCAGACTGTCATTTCCAGGGAAATCCAATGCTGATTTTGGAAGACATACTGCCAAAAACTGAGGAAGATTTCTCTCCCTATCTTCTACATTCACACCCCTCAGTCTTCCAATGAACCTGAAGCATTAAGCGCCGACAGAAAATAAAAATCGAAAATAAAACGGGCGGTAAAAAGTATAGGTACTTCGGTACATCGAGCTCGTTGTTACGCCCCAAGCGTAATACTCCCGTACAGGAACCACTGGGTGGTACCCAAGGTGCTGGGACACCTCGGCCAATCATTGGGCCAGGGATGGAAAGACCCATAAGCCCCCATACGACCAATCAGGAGGTGCTCAGTCTGATCAGTGGCCAAGACCACTGAGCACACTGAGCACATCGATCATGAAAGGTTGCTCCGTCTGCCCAGCCGCCAAGACCACTGAGCACACTGAGCAAGGTACAAAGATACTTCAGAAACATATGTAGATAGTTTCACATAAATAGGGGGGAGTGCCCGGCGCTCCCCATGTCGAGGAATCTGATTCCTCATGCAAGCTATCAAGTTCATTTGTCTACAATCTACTCTCAGTAGCTCTTTGTTAGAACGACCTGTTGTTGACAGTGAACCCCATGTCTGAGACGCTTGTCACAACCTTCGATCATCCTGTCATATTCACCTTCGGCGTACTGCCTTGGTCTGTATCCACTCCCGGTGCAGGTTGTAACACATACGTTATCCCTTAGTTTCGATTTCTCCGCCGTTCGTCTTGACTCGCTTGGAGCGTCGAGAGACAGAGACACGACACGACGGTTTGATCGTCCGCGGTTTTTGATGGGTGCTGTGAATACTTGCCCAGGTGCGTCGCATCAGAGTTGATGTCAGGACCATGGCTTAAAGTAGTTGGATATGGCGCTTCTGGCGCTTTGGGCGGTAAGCATTAGGCGATCTCAGCCCGCTGCCAAGTCCTTCGATATACTCCGTGTCCAATACTATTCCTTTGATAACCGCGAGGCACTTGATTGCCTGCCTTACTTCCTTCCCACCATTGGTTCTCGATAGCGGTTGGTCGTTTGACGTGTGACACGTATACAAAGAGCAAACAGCGCCTCATTGTGGGTCTCGCTAAGTCTAAATACTCCTCTCTCCATCACTTTCGTTCTTACGGCGACCTTAACATAGTCACCGCCGCGATTGAAGCTGACCCTTACCAGCCTGGTGCGCAATACGAGCCCCGCTTTTCAGAATATTCCCAGGATGACCACGACAGAGGTGAGATCGCTCTCTATATAAGAAGCGGCGTCCGATGCTAACTACCGGCACTCCATCCTTAGGCTTGCAGGGGACTCCGCCGGATCGTCCCAGTCAACGACACTCCCGACGACGCGACGATCGAGTAAGTTCCACCCGGTTAAACGCATAGAGGCACGTCTAACCGGACAGTATTATCGCAATCCACGGATTGGGCACCGAGTCGCCGCGGACATGGGAGTTTAAGAAAAGAAATGGGGATGGGGTTGTGAACTGGCTGTCGGACGCCGACATGCTGCCGGCAGCCCTACCAAAGGCCCGCATATATACGTACGACTGGAATGCAAACTACTTCGCAAATGCACCCGTGCAGACGCTGCTCGGCCATGCCGATACGCTACTCGGTCTTATCGCCGAAGATATTGGTTCGCAAACGCGACCGATTATCTTCGTCGCCTCTTGTTTTGGAGGGCTTATTCTGGCCGAGGTATGTCCCTAGATCATATACGGCGGGCAGCGGTTAACCTCCCCAGGCAATCATCCGAGCCGCCCAGGAAGGCAGCGCCTATAAACATATCCTGCTTTCCACTGTCGGCATCGTGTTTCTCGCCACTCCATTCCAGGGTAGTGATGCTGCGAAGCAGGCTCGGTGGCAGGTGCTGGTTAAAGGCATTATGGGAGAGCAGGCCTCTGACCAACTCATAAAAGACCTCGAGCAGAGCCACGACTTCGTCCACCAGCGCGTTCAGAAGTTCGCCGAGATCGCTAATGCTAAGGCAGTGCAACTGTCCCTGAGTTGCTTTTTCGAGACCAGGAAGACGGAGATGTTAAGACGTATTCTATCGCCGGGGTGGGCGAAGCGCCTGTCAAGGAGTGTTACCCGCAAGATTGTACGTTATTTGCCCCCGTTCGTAATATTTAACTGACCTTGATAGCTTGTGACGGAGTCTTCGGCCTGCCTGCATGGTTTCCCTCGCCAAGGCTTGGATGCGACCCATTCAGGGATGAACAAATTCCAAGGTCCAGAATGTCCCAACTTTAAATTAGTTAAAGATGCGGTCAGGAAACTCGCTGGAGACGCATCGGTTGTTTTAAAACTGCGGAAGAACTGTAAGCTGATCATCTCCTGGGTGGGCTGATGCGGCCAGAATAGTGCTAATATGGCGAAGCTTCCGTGAAGGGACACTGGATCGTCCGGTTCGGACGTAATAAGGAATTCGTCGGGCGTGAATCAATTCTCGAAGATCTTTTTAAGAGGGTTCTTCCTAGTGGAGACGAAGATGACTGCCAACGGACCGCCATCGAAGGTCTGGGGGGGGTTGGAAAGACGCAGATCGCGCTGGAGACCGCTTATCGTACTCGCGACGTACAACCGGAATGCTCGGTCTTTTGGGTTCCCGCTGTGGATGCCACCGCTTTCGAGAATGCATACCGCGCTATCGGCCAGCAGCTTAAGGTACCGGGAATCGACGAAGAAAAAGCAGATGTCAAGGCACTGATCAAGTCCGCATTGGGCCGCGAGAATATGGGTAACTGGCTTTTGATCATCGACAACGCCGACGATGAAAAGCTACTCTTTGGGGATACCGCCCTTACCGACTATCTTCCATTCAGCCGGAAAGGATCTATTCTTTTCACAACCCGAAACCACAAACTTGGATTAAGGCTGGTCGAGTCTGAAAATCATATTATCGCAGTTGAAGAAATGAGCAAAGACGAGGCCCTTAAGCTATTAGGGAAAAACCTGAAAGGTTCTCAGATGAGCGACACAAGAAGCAACAGTGCGTTGCTAGAGTTTCTTACTAACCTCCCTCTGGCAATACGGCAGGCGTCTGCTTATATGGCTAAGGAGCAGATCTCGACTGCGCGGTACCTCAAGCTATGCAAGTCCAGTGATGAGGATATGGTTAAGTTGTTGAGTAGTCACTTTGACGACCGACACCGATATAAGAACATTCAAAATGCTGTCGCCACAACTTGGCTGATTTCGTTCCAGCAAATCTCAGATCACGACGCGCTGGCGGCTGACTACCTCAGATTTCTGTGCTTTCTAGCCGGGAAGGATATTCCGCACTCCCTGTTGCCGCCGGCGGGGACGCTAGAGACTGTTGAAGCAATCGGGACCCTGAAGGCGTATGCATTTATCTCCCAACAGAATGAGTCGGATAGCTACGATATCCATCGGCTAGTTCAGATATCAATGCTGAGCTGGTTAGATGGAAAGGGAGAGCGACAGGAATGGACGGCCAAAGTGTTAGAACGGCTTGACGATATATTTCCTTGGCCCAAACACGAAAACCGAGAAGAGTGGATAAGGTATCTTCCTCATACGCAACATGCTCTTCAACTACGGAAGAGAACAGATGACGAGGAAGCGACAACAGGTCTTCTTTCCAAAGTGGGTGAGAGCTTTCGCAGTTTAGGGAAGTATAAGGAGGCCGAGCAGATGCATCGGCAGGAGCTGCAGCTAAGGGAGAAGGTGTTGGGCAAGGAGCATCCCTCCACGCTCACCAGCATGAACAATCTCGCGGGTGTGCTTGATAGCCAGGGGAAGTATGAGGAGGCCGAGCAGATGCATCGGCAGGAGCTGCAACTATGTCAGAAGGTGTTGGGCAAGGAGCATCCTGACACGCTCACCAGCATGAACAATCTCGCGGGTGTGCTTAATAGCCAGGGGAAGTATGAGGAGGCTGAGCAGATGCATCGGCAGGCGCTGCAGCTAAGGGAGAAGGTGTTGGGCAAGGAGCATCCCAACACGCTCAGTAGCATGAACAACCTTGCGCTTGTGCTTGATAGCCAGGGGAAGTATGAGGAGGCCGAGCAGATGCATCGGCAGGCGCTGCAGCTAAGGGAGAAGGTGTTGGGCAAGGAGCATCCCTCCACGCTCACCAGCATGAACAATCTCGCGGGTGTGCTTGATAGCCAGGGGAAGTATGAGGAGGCCGAGCAGATGCATCGGCAGGAGCTGCAACTATGTCAGAAGGTGTTGGGCAAGGAGCATCCTGACACGCTCACCAGCATGAACAATCTCGCGGGTGTGCTTAATAGCCAGGGGAAGTATGAGGAGCAGATGCATCGGCAGGCACTGCAGCTATGTCAGAAGGTGTTGGGCAAGGAGCATCCCTCCACGCTCACCAGCATGAACAATCTCGCGGGTGTGCTTCGTAGCCAGGGGAAGTATGAGGAGGCTGAGCAGATGCATCGGCAGGCACTGCAGCTAAGGGAGAAGGTGTTGGGCAAGGAGCATCCCAACACGCTCAGTAGCATGAACAACCTTGCGCTTGTGCTTGATAGCCAGGGGAAGTATGAGGAGGCCGAGCAGATGCATCGGCAGGCACTGCAGCTAAGGGAGAAGGTGTTGGGCAAGGAGCATCCCTACACGCTCACCAGCATGAACAACCTTGCGCTTGTGCTTCGTAGCCAGGGGAAGTATGAGGAGGCCGAGCAGATACATCGGCAGGCACTGCAGCTAAGGGAGAAGGTGTTGGGCAAGGAGCATCCCTCCACGCTCACCAGCATGAACAACCTTGCGCTTGTGCTTGATAGCCAGGGAAGTATGAGGAGGCCGAGCAGATACATCGGCAGGAGCTCCAGCTCTCTGAGAAGGTGTTGGGCAAGGAGCATCCCTCCACGCTCACCAGCATGAACAACCTTGCGGTTGTGCTTCGTAGCCAGGGGAAGTATGAGGAGGCCGAGCAGATACATCGGCAGGCACTGCAGCTAAGGGAGAAGGTGTTGGGCAAGGAGCATCCCTCCACGCTCACCAGCATGAACAACCTTGCGCTTGTGCTTGATAGCCAGGGGAAGTATGAGGAGGCCGAGCAGATACATCGGCAGGAGCTCCAGCTCTCTGAGAAGGTGTTGGGCAAGGAGCATCCCTCCACGCTCACCAGCATGAACAACCTTGCGGTTGTGCTTCGTAGCCAGGGGAAGTATGAGGAGGCCGAGCAGATGCATCGGCAGGAGCTCCAGCTAAGTGAGAAGGTGTTGGGTAAGGAGCATCCCGACACGCTCAGTAGCATGAGCAACCTTGCGAGTGTGCTTGATAGCCAAGGGAAGTATGAGGAGGCAGAGCAGATGCATCGGCAGGAGCTGCAGCTAAGAGAGAAGGTGTCGGAGATCAGATGACTGGGCTTGCAAGTTAGCCGCACACAGCTTAGCTGATCTCTCATTCAATCTCTTTCTCTATTTTTCTATCATAGCGTGTCGCAGGAGGGGTCTGGGGGTCTCCATTAATTTATAGCCCGTCATGATACTCTAGATCCTTCTAGATCCCGCCTCTTTCATCAATTCGAGTACTCTGTTTCGTCCTGAAGACAGGTGGCTCCAGAATGCTTTGTAGCGACGTCATATAGTTATGACCCACTCGAACAACAGGGAGTAGAATGGCTCGTGTGGAGAAAGTTTGAACAATGGAATCGTGTTCTTCAGGGCGCGTCCTAACTATAAAGTTCAAGACAGAAAGCTGAGCTGATCTCTCATTCTTTTTCTCTCTCTTTTTTTTTATCACAGCGTGACACAGGAGGGGCCTGGGGGTCTCCATTAATTTATAGCCCGTTACAATACTCTAGATCCTTCTGGATCCCGCCTCTTTCATCACTTCGAGTACCCTGTTTCGTCATGAAGATAGTTGGCTCTAGAACACTTGGTAGAGAGGTCATTTGGCCCACTCGAACAACTCAAGATCGGGCTAGTTGGCTTGACGTAGTTCCAAGCGCCACAACAAACTTTATTTGATCTGATTTCCTTTAGCAGCCGCGAGGCATTTCATTATCCGCCTCAATTCCAACCATTAATTGTACAGGTAGATAGCGGTTAGGCCGTGATGCGGCTAATTGCTTGTTTGCCGCGTGACATAAAGTCTTACTTACAGCCTGGTGTTAATTTCATTGGCATGGTCCTTCAGTACACGCTGCTCATATTTCTTCTTTATCATACGAGACAGCTCCCAAGATGATTTGACTACAGTAACTAAGCCTGTGAGAGCGGCAGCTAATGCCAAGGGAACTAGGGAGGTATGACGCCATAACTGCTAATTTGTTGATTGAATGCGATAAAGGAGCTTAGGTAGGTATGTAAATATGGAACGAAACTGTAGTCAAGACAAGCAGTATGTTAGTTTATCGCACGATGTAACTAGGCCTTTACCTTGATTTTCAAATTCGGTATTCGAACTTAAGCTAGTTAATTTGGACATTTCGAAATCAAACACGTTTTTTCCAGGCTGAAATGGGCAGGAGAATAGGGTGGAAGAGGCAGTGCTGCTCCTAACTACACACCCCACCCAAGTCCAAAAGCGGCAATACATTTCCCTTGACCGGGAAGAACAGCGCAGCACGTTCCTCAACGACTACGGCGATGGAGCACATCCAGAGGTTCTCGAGGCTCTCTCATGCCGAACCACCAGGGATCAACCGATCCAGCACAATCACAATGCCAGCTTTTGCTGTCTAGACGCCAAGAAACTCGGTCTCCTCTTGATCATGGATGGTACACGTCTCGGGTTTGCATTGGCATCCAAGCAGAACGACATGACACTGGAGGGTATCTTTCGCCTAACGGATATCTTTTGGATCGTCTAATGGGTGAAGCTATAGTGTTCAAGGATCCTGCCTTTGGGGCAGTTTTTTCTTACGAAATGAAGCAACGTGGAATGCTTGTTGCCAACAACAGGATCTTGGAGGCCCAATTCGAAGTCCTCTTCAGAGATCGGCCTTTCGGCGATCGACTCTTTCTACAACTCGCGAAAGTCGCTAATGGTCACGCGCATGAGATGGCAGAACATTTCAGCAATATGCTTTACGATTGGGAGCTATGGAAGTAGTTGGAGACCAACCAGGTGTGTGTCGAGTTTGAGCAACCGCTGTGACAAGGGGAGTATCTCGGCTTGGAACAGGTAGTTCAACTCAGTATAATAATCTGTTATGGCCTCAAGGTCCTTGCCCCTTGCCATTTGGGTAGGAAAGGCAAGGCCTACTTATAGTCCTCCGGATCCCCAGGACCGTTCTGAGCTCCCTGGTCCTCGAACCTGTCTTATCTGTCTGCCTTGGCCGGGCACCTCCTTCGGCGTCCTGGCCACTGATTCCACCAGTAATAGGTACATATGATTCCTGTCCTGCAGTCTTCTTGCAGCTCGTATGGGTCCTCAGTCCCTCCTGCCCAACCAACCCGTATCGGCACCCTGGTTCTGCCTTCGTGGTGGTCGCCGTGATGCCTCCGCTGAGCCCCGGTGGGCTCAGTTGGTTGCCGGCCCCAGATATTCTGATCCTGGGCATATCGTTGGGCTATTGTTGGTTGGAGTGTGTACTGTCTAGGGGCACTGAGTCGTGGGCCCGTGTGACACAATCTCCCCCCTTCTCTAGGCGCGCCCTCGAGCCGCTTGTTGCCAGTCACTTCTTCACTTTGTCAGTTGGTTGCTCGGGGGTCTCTGGGCTTACCTGGGTTCTGCTGGTGGAACTGCAAGACGGCTGCTTTGGCTCCGTTAGAGTGGAAGTGCTCCCACGGTTCCCATGTCCAATCCTTCCTGGCTGGCCAACCATGCCACTTGGTCAGATACTTCACACTTCCTTGGGCAGAGATCGAATCCATAACTTTCTCGATCTCGTAGTCTTCAGGCTCGATAGGGGCTGCCTCCCGCAGGACCCGGCGAACGTCAGGTTCTCCCTGATTGCCGGCGCGGTAGGGTTCTATGAGCGAGACGTGGAATGAGTTATGAATTCGCCAGCCCTCAGGAAGCGTGAGTCGGACGGCGGTGGGTGATATAACCTTCTGGATCTTGAATGGTCCGAGCATCTTCTTGTCCAACTTCTTCGCCGGCCGCTTGGTCTTGATGTTCCGGGCGTTCAGCATGACCAGGTCGTCTTTGGCGTAGGTGGGTGCCTTAGAACGTTTCTTGTCGGCCCAGTGTTTTATTCGGACACGGCTCTTCTCCAGCTGGTCCTTTGCTTGCTTGTGGATTTGTATCATCCAATGAGCGTACAACTGACTGCCAGGATTGGAGGTCGTACCGAGTGAGGGGTTGTGCGCGGCGGGGTGGTAGCCGTAGTTAGCAAAGAAGGGTGTCATTCCAGACGAGGAAGAGACGGTGTTGTTGTAGGCGAACTCGGCAATTGGCAGGAGGTCCTCCCAGTTGCTCATTTCATAATTGACGAAGGCGCGAAGGTAGACCTCTAGGGTCTGATTGAGTCGCTCGGTCTGTCCGTCGGTCTGTGGGTGGAAGGCGGTGCTCATGCGTGTTCGTACACCGACGAGTTTGAGGAAGTCTTTCCAGAGGTGAGCCGTGAATCTAGAGTCTCGGTCAGAAATAATGTCTAGGGGTACTCCGTGCAGCTTCCAGTAGGAGCGCGCGAAAATCTTAATCAGGTCCTCGGTCTTTTCCTTTCCACCTTTAGTGGGACGAAGTGTGCCATCTTGGTGAAGGGGTCGACCATGACCCAGATCGAGTCACATCCATTTGACAGAGGTAGGTCAGTGATGAAGTCCATGGCGACAGTCTGCCACGGCTTGTAGTGAAGCTCTATTGGTTGAAGCAGCCCATGAGCGGAGTGTCGGGGTGGCTTGTTGGATTGGCATTCAAGGCACCCGCGGACATACTCTCGGACTGTTTCTTCCAGGTTAGGCCACCAAAAGTTGCGTGTAATCAGTTCCATCGTCTTGTCTGAACCCATGTGTCCTGCCACCTTGGTGTCGTGTTCTGAGATGAGGACATCCCGGATGAGCGTCTTGGGCACCCATAACCGGTCTTTGCGGTAAAGCAGTCCATCCTTGATGGCCACGTTCTTGCCGGGCGTTGATAATTGCGCACGGTACTCTGGATCCTGGCGTCCTTCCTTCACGACCTTGTCCTTAAATTCCTTAGTCCAGCGAGGGACTTCGGTCCTCAGGCTGGCGATGCGGGCTGAAGAGAGGAGGACGCAGGCTGAATGTTGGTCGAACATGGTGCCTTCGGAGTTGGAAAAATGCTTTTCTGCAAGACTGACGTAATCGGCTGGTCTTCCTCCCCCTTTCTCAGGTCGGTGTTGGGACAATCGAGAGGATATCTGCCTTCTCGTTGAGCCGACCCGGGCGGTAGTTGATGATAAACCAGTAGCTCGAGAACTGTTGGGCCCACCTTGCCTGTCTTCGGTTGAGCACTTTGGCCGTAGTGAAGTAGGCGAGGTTCTGATGATCCGAGTAGATCTCTATTCGGTGCTTAGCTCCCTCCAGGTATTGTCTCCATCGGTCCAAACAATCCACAATTGCCAAAAGTTCCTTGTCATGAATTTCGTAGTTCATTTCGGCTGGCATGAGCTTGCGTGAATGGAAGGCGATGGGGTGGAGTTTGCCATCGGCACCTTTCTGGGAAAGCACTCCTCCGAGTGCGAAGTCTGATGAATCCGTTTCCACGTAGGCCACCTTGTCGGGGTCGAAGTGTCCTAAGATGGGGGCGGTTGTGAACAGGTACTTCAGGGTAAGGAAGGCCTTGTTCATTTGCTCAGTCCAGGTCAGGCCCTTTTTCTACCTTTGCCATGTCCGTCAAGGGTTTGACGATTGCGGAGAACCCCTTGATGAACCGGCGATAGAAATTGGCGAAACCCACGAACTGCTGCATCTCTCTAAGGTTCTTGGGGGCTTCCCATTTCTTGATGCAGTCGACTTTGTCCTGTGCCATTGCGATGCCATTGGCACCAATGATGTAGCCTAGGAATTCCACTTCATGGACCCCCCAATGACATTTCTGGGGGGCTACAGCGAGCTTGTTCTCGGTGAGGCGGCGGAGGACTTCTTTCACAAGACGGTCGTGCTCTTCTTCAGTGTCCGCGTATATGAGGAGGTCATCAAGGTACACCAGCAAGCCGACGTCGATCAGGTCCCTGAATATGTGGTTCATCATGGACTGAAAGGTGGCGGGTGCATTGATGAGTCCAAACGGCATGACAGTCCATTCGAAGAGTCCGTATTTGCATCTGAATGCGGTCTTCCACTCGTCCCCTTCCTTGATCCGAACAGGCAGAATCCTGACTTTAGATCGATTTTGGTAAACCAGCGGGCCGTGCGGAAACGGGCTTGGAGCTCGCTGATGAGCGGAATTGGGTATCGGACCGGGATGGTCACGGCATTAATGCCGCGGTAATCGACCACCGGTCGGAGAGGGTCGTTCGGGTCTTTCTTTTCCACGAACATGAGAGGGGCGCCGCAGGATGATGTGGATCTGCGGACACGTCCAGTACTGATCATCTTCTCCAACCAAGGTTTTAAGGCGTCCAGCTCTCTGGCGCTCATGGCATAGAGTGGTCCCCACGGGGGCGTCCTGCCCTCTTGGAGGTCAATCGCGTGGTCCCATGGTTGGTGATCCGGGAGTCTTGAGGCGGCCTCGCTGGACATGATGGGGAGGAATTCTCGGAACTTCTCAGGGACAGCTGCTATGGCGGCTTCTGCCGCGGCTTGTGCCGAGGCGACTGTTGGCTGGTGACGGGTCTTCCGCATCGCGCGGCTGGTGCAATTTTCTCGGCAATAGGAAGAGGAGAAGGTGATCTTTCTTGCGTCGCCGAAGAATCCAGCAGGCTGGTGTTGTTGGAGCCACCACTGCGGAAGTATTATGTCGCATTGGTCGTCCATAGCGCTGAGTTCGAAGTTGAGTCGTGAGAAATGATCCTCTTGATGTCGCAGGACGAGTCGGTCGGTATAGTACCTTCCGCCGAGGTCGTCTGCTGTGGCGTTGAAGGCCTGGATGAGCCGGGGAGTGGCTCGTCGAATGAGGGGCAGCTTCCAACGTCTTGCCTGTGTGATTGACATGACGGGGATAGTACTGCCGGGGTCCAATAGTACTCGTACTGGGTGTTCGGCATCATTGTAGATGAGCGTCATCTTGACAATCGGGCGATCGCCTGTTTTTGGCTCGGGACAGTGTCGTTTGTTATCTGGGCTGATGTCGTTGCTCGCTCGTTTGATTCCGCAGGCGCGGAGGATGACACCGGAAGGCTCGGGTCCGCGTGGTGTGGCACGGGAGCCTACTGAAAATCCGAATCGGAGTCGTCGTCCATAATCTCGGTGATCCTCGCGGCGTCAGTCATGATGGCATCGACTCGGGCGCGTTTGGTCGCGGATGGTGCTGGTACCTCTTCGTTGACTTTTCGTTTGGTGGAAAAGGTTTTTTCCGGCGGGGCTGGCAGGTCCTTGCCGTTGACATCCTTTTTAGCATAGCAGGACAGGGTCTGGTGGTTGTCTCTCCCGCATCGCCAGCATGCTATTTTGTCGCGTTTGCGCTGGTCAATGTCTGATTGGTCGATGTTGCGGAGAGCATCTTTGTTGGAAGACCACTTCTTGTCCTTGGCGTCAATCTTCGGTTTGTCGCCACCAGTCTTCCTTCCGTCCTTTTCCTTTTTTGAGGATGGACTTTGGCCGGCTTGGGAGCGGTGATTCTTGCCTAGGCGGTGTTGGCCCAACTTCGAGTGCTCCGGGTTCGAAGTGGGCTCGCCTTTTCCCGACACACCAGGGTTCGTGAGCATATTCTCGTAAATTTGGCCGGCCTCCTGAATCGTGGCGAAGAAGTCTTCGTCGTCATCTGGCAGGCCGCCTTGGCGAGAGTATACCATCTTGATGATGTCGGCAGGCAAGGTTCGGGAAACATGGTCCTGAAGAGAGGACCAGACCAGCAAACCTCTTCGTTGAGATCAAGAAGATCGGTGACGTATTCCGCCGTGTCCCCTTGTACCTCAGGTCTTTCATCTTCTTGAGGTTGCGGTGTCGAACAGCGGGGTCCTTGAATCTGGACTGGAGGGCAGTGGCATATGCCGTCCAGGTGTCAGTCAGACCCATCTTCTCCGCCGTCTTGATACGCTGCGCGTGGAAAGACGCAGCCTTGTCGGTCAGTAGAGAGCCAACCCAGTTAATGCGATGAGCGTCGGTGACGAAGCTGCTCTCGTACGTTTCTAGGTAAGCCTCTACCTTCATCCACCATGGCCGAAACTTAGACAGATCCTTGGCGTCAAACTTGGGCGGTTTCTCCAGATGAACTGGATTGACCGTCGCCGAAGTTGGGCGACGACCCAGGCGGTCAAGCGCATTGAGTAGGGCAGCGCTGATGTCTTGGGCTGGATTGGTGTTGTTCTTGGGTGGGTGCCGGTTGAAATTTGGACGACGGGGCTCATCGTCACTATCAGTGGATGAATCGTCGCCAGGTGCTCCTGGAGTGGGAGGGTTCCTTGGTGGGAGGTTGCCTCCTGTCCCTCCAGAGACGAAGGTGCCTGCGCGGGCAGATTGGTATTGTGTGCGGGCGCGTGTCGATTGTCCTGTAATCTGTGCATGGAGAAATGCCTCAGACGAAAGAGGATCCATTTCCCTGGGGAGTCGCACAGTGCGCGGGTCAGTCGGGATATCCGGCGGTATTCCTCTCTTCGAGGAAGACGTCTTGCTGGGAGGAGCCGTGGACACGGTTGCTGGCAGCGGTCGTTTGCTGGCAGCTGCTGGTGCGGGGGTACGCGACAGTCGGGTACGCACTTCTTCTATTACGGAAGCGGTATCCTTGGGTCTGCCGTCGCGCAATCTCTCTTCCAGAGAGCGAATCACCTCCTCGGTGTACTCCTGGAGAGAGCTTAGGTGCTTTCCGGCCACATCGTCGAATTTGGCGAGGTCAATTTGTGGCCGGGCGAGGAGTTCCTGCAGGGTAGTGTCGGTTTTGTTGGCGAAACCCTGTATGGCTTCCTGGGTGTCCCTCACGTTACTCGCCAATGCAGCTAGATCCGCCTGCTGCTTGACGGTCGCAAGCGTGAGTTGCTGAATGGCGCGAGCGCGTTGGTCGGCGTCATCAGTGAGTCGAGCGACTGCACCATAGACTTCGGTGGCGAAGTTGTTGGATGCCACCGTCAGTTTTCGGTGAAATTGTTCCACCTGGTCTCGGGTAACCTGGAGGTGGGATTGCTGCATACCGACCATGGTGTTGTAGAGTTGTCGCATGGCCTCATATTGATCGCTGACGCTGTGCAGCTGTTCAGGCGTCAGGGTGTCCTTGGTTTGTCGTAGTTCAACCACGGCATGGTAGGTCTCCTGGAGGGCTTGGTGCATCTCGAGGAGCCAGGCGGGGGGTGTCTTGACGACAACATTGGAGTTCTGAATGGGTGGTGCATCTCGCATTACCACCTCAAAACTAGCGGGCTGGTAGAGAACAAGCGCGTCCTCTCCAGGTGGGGGTGTCCGTCCAGACCTGACCATTGCGTCGTTGCGCGGTTCAGGTGTGGGTTGGCGAGATCCTTGGGGTTGGGCATGCTCGCCAGAAGAGGATTCACCGGTCATGGTAGCGAGGAGTCCTTAAGTACCTGAACACGAGCGGGGGTGTTCTGGGTAGAGTCGTCTGTCGCGCGCGAGGTGGCTGCATCTGCGGCTTGCCTCGTCTCGGTTGAACGCAGGAATACGTTCTGGGCGGGAGTCGCCGGTGTGGCTGAGGTGATAGACGTTTGCGGATGTGATAGGCGTGCTGACGTAATGGTAGGACGACGAATATTATTGTCCACAGAATCGGTCTCGTCGTGAGAGGAGGATGGTGGTTGAGAGTGCGAGACTGAAAAGGGTGGTAAGGAATCACCAGTTCTTGCGACAGGGGAACTCTGCGCCTGGATTGGTTTGCCTGGGTAGTTGTGGATTCAGGTAAGAAGGGTGGACTAGGAGAATCGAACGAATATTCTCCGTATGACGAATCTGAGCAAGTGAAGTCACTATCTGCTTGCCAGTCGTTGCAGGGTAGGGCGGCTAGATGGTTCCGGTTGCTGAGTGTTCTGGGTGAGGGTGGTGATGACGATGTGTCGCTGTCTGACATCGACAGGTGGGGTTGTTTTGTTAAGGTCGTGGCATGCTGTGTATAGGGGTAGTGTGTTTTGGTGAGCTTGAATGATAACAGATTATCTGTGACAAGGGGAGTATCTCGGCTTGGAACAGGTAGTTCAACTCAGTATAATAATCTGTTATGGCCTCAAGGTCCTTGCCATTTGGGTAGGAAAGGCAAGGCCTACTTATAGTCCTCCGGATCCCCAGGACCGTTCTGAGCTCCCTGGTCCTCGAACCTGTCTTATCTGTCTGCCTTGGCCGGGCACCTCCTTCGGCGTCCTGGCCACTGATTCCACCAGTAATAGGTACATATGATTCCTGTCCTGCAGTCTTCTTGCAGCTCGTATGGGTCCTCAGTCCCTCCTGCCCAACCAACCCGTATCGGCACCCTGGTTCTGCCTTCGTGGTGGTCGCCGTGATGCCTCCGCTGAGCCCCGGTGGGCTCAGTTGGTTGCCGGCCCCAGATATTCTGATCCTGGGCATATCGTTGGGCTATTGTTGGTTGGAGTGTGTACTGTCTAGGGGCACTGAGTCGTGGGCCCGTGTGACAACCGCTCGTTGAGCACCTCAAAAAGAGCTTTGATTTTCTGATTGACAGTAACGGACGGTTTGTGCGTCTTGTCACTTCTTGGGCTACTAGGCGCTCGGATATCCGGAGGCTTTTATCGGCAGTGGACAAATGGACAGACGAAAATCACCCTGCGCCTGATTCGGATTCGGATTGAGCGTTGAGCTTCTTTGGCATAAGAAGTCTTCAAAGATTCTAGAGAAGAGAGTTTTCAACTTGATTACATCTCAATACAACATCGGTGATTTCTCACTCAAAACTTGACTATCAAAAGTTTTTTCGAGAGGCAAAGTGACCGTGTTCGTTCTTACATAGATCCTGTGAAGCTGAACCTTGAGCTCACCACTTTACATGTACCTCACGCTGGCGGAAGCAATCTTTATCGATCAAAGAACTACCGTTAAGGGGCCTCCATAACCACGCGACGTGGATTCTTCCTCATCACTCGTGCCAGACTGTCAACTAGATATTCCTTGAGCTGGTCCGATGCTCATCCAGAAACGGCACCAGTGTAACATCTGCCTTTAGATGCCCAATCGACTTTCCCGTCACCGGCTGGGAACCCTTCTCTTTCCTCGCAACCACAATTCGGGACTGGCAATAATGAGACTACTGAAGAAGCCGGAAGCCAAGTCTTAAAAGTTGGTCGAATTGGTTACGGACACCCTGCGAAATGGCAAAAAGCTTTGTCAAGGCTGAGGCGGGACGCTCGATCCTTTTTCAGGAGCGATGCAGCCAGATGGTACATGTGCGACTTTCTGATCGGGACAGGCAGTATTTCAAGGCGAGGGGCTGATTACTTCAGGCGGACTTTGGACGCGCTGACCAGATCGCCCATCGGTGGCCCTGATATTGAGGCGGAGTACCTGAAAACTCTTTGCACTGTGTATTCTGCAGCCTCGAAACATACAACCAGGCTGTTGGCCCTATCCTATAACACAGCCACCTCCATATGCCATCACTGGGAGGCACGGCGCGGTTGGTAGTGGCCCGTGCGCTGTCCACTATCACAACAAACCAAAATGCTATTCCAGGTTCGTTTCAATCAGAGTGCTTTGGGTCTGCTGTATATCCCAGCCATTTTCCCCCATTTTTCTGGTGCCTTGCGAGGGAATATTCGGTTTACATTCAGAATTTCTCTACCTTAGTCTTCCCGCGACGACTCCCTCAAGCCACATCGCAATTCCCAGCGAGCGGGTCTCCACTTTCCCTCATGTCAGGTCTCGATGCGCTGCTCAACCGGCCACGTCCCAGCGCCTGGCAGCGATTTGTTCAACAGCCATGCATTTTCCTCGCGCACAAACTCTACACGTGGAGACAAATTATTCCCATACAGCCGATACACCCCGTCTCAGTTGTTTGTATTTCCGACACCCACAACAGCCAACCCGCGCTGCCGGACGGTGACATCCTCATCCACGCCGGCGACCTTACGCAGTCGGGATCCTTACAGGAACTGCAGACTGCAGTTACATGGCTGCGCGCCCAGTCACACCCTGTCAAGATCGTCGTTGCAGGAAACCACGACTTACTCCTCGACGAATCCTATACAGGCCATCGCGGCGATAACTTCAATGCAGGAAAGGCGGCTGGCAAGATGATCAACTGGGGCGATATCATCTATCTCGAGAACAGTGAGACGACCGTTACCTGCGCCAACGGTCGCCAACTACGCGTTTACGGCAGTCCTCGCTCCCCTCGCCATGGGAACTGGGCCTTCCAGTATCCCCGCAGCAAAGACGTCTGGACGGGAGCGACACCAAAAGGTGTCGATATACTGATTACCCATGGGCCTCCGCGTGCACATCTCGATCTGCAAAGACTAGGTTGTGACTACCTGCTGCGGGAACTATGGCGAGTTCGCCCCAAGCTGCATGTGTTTGGACATGTTCATGAGGGTGCGGGTACGGAGTGGCTGCAGTTTGATGGGTTGCAGAGAGCATATGAAGATACTGTAATTACCGGCGGTGGGTTCTGGAATCTTTTATGGACGCTGAAGGCGTTTTTACTCACACTTTTCGGCACCGCTGCCGAGGCGAAACACCTGCTTGTTAATGCAGCCATGGTAGGCGGCCTACGGGATGACGAGCGAAGGCGACCGGTCGAGGTGATGATATAGCATTGTATGTACATATAGACGGGCGAAGAAACGACACGGGGGGTATCTATGTACTACTTTTATACAAAAAGTACGTGAGGCTCCTCCGCAATGATATTCATGTCCAAAAATCGCTTGCTCCTGCTCTCCTCCCCCGGCCGCTTACCGGACTTATCTGGTATAATCAAAGTCTGCCGCAACGCCGGCACCTTTGCCACCCAGGCCGGTTCCGTTTCCAGGACAATCTCCCGGGCTTTTAACGCATTCTCCGCTGCGGCGCCAGTGATAATAGCGGGACTGCCGCGCGGCAGTCCGCGCTCGATCAGACGGTTGAATGCCGTTACTAGATATGATGGCAAGACAGCGAGGATGGCGTACCGCTCCGGGTCTGGGTCGATAGGGTCCGGGATGTCGGAAACAGCCCACGATGGTTGGTTATAGAAGTACTCGATTTCAGATCGCAGGCCGGTGATGTACCCGGTGACCAGATACTCGTACATGCGGTACAGGGATGCTGTGGGGGTCTTGCCTTTGCTGTGTGCTGGTTGCCCCTTGCGTTCATCTCGGTGAGCCAAGAGCCATGCCACTGTTGGGGCGGTGGTGTCGGCGGTTGCGTTGTTCGGCTCCCGGCGGAAGACTTTGGAAATGGCACGCGCAAGGTTAGACATTTTGGATGAAATTGTTGGAGATCTGATGCGAGGGGAATTTGTGGTCAATGAGGAAGGACAGTGAGCGGAACGTGAAGAGACAACGGAGTAAGGATTTTAGATGGTGTCAGGTTGAAGCTGTTGGTGGGTTGAAGCTGTTGGTAGGTTGAAGTTGTTGGCAGGTTGAAGCTGTTGGCAGGCGTTGAAGAGGAAGTTTAGCCGCCCGCAATGCGGCACAGTGCAGCTGTCACTGTATAGGTTTGACAGCCCCGTTCGGCCGGGCATCAAGCGAACCCTGCCTTGTTCCATCTGCTAGCAGATGTGCAGGCCGTTCCGCCCAGAATGATATTTTAGGATCACATTCGTCTGGTTCCTTACCCCTTATTATCGAGAATAAGCATCGCCGCGACCCTCGAGCCTTATTATAAAACCAACCGATACTGGCGCTAGGCTCGCGTTGGCCCGAGACTACGACGTCGCGCTGTATAAAGACCAACGTCCACATGATGTCGAAAGATGAGGCTATATCGAGGGTTAAGAGTCCTGAATATGGACGGAGACTGGGATGTTGATGAGGATAAAAGGTCTACAACTTGACTAGTTCGGATGTCAAACCAAAAACCTGAATAGCAGCCTTCTTGACATTTGTTATTTCACGATCTACCTCTCTCATCCAGTCCCAACCTTCATACCTCCCTTATCGCTTGCAGCCGCCGTGTAAAGCCTCGTCCGTCCATCATGGGTCAACAGTATTCTCGCCTGCGACAACGGCGCAATGCCGACCGACTCCGTGATCTGGCACCACGGAGAACCTCCGGACGTGAGGATGCCCTCCCCAATCTGGACTATCAAACGCTTTGGAATGCCCTCAACAACGTTGCTGCTTACATCAACCGTCGCAATGGCAACGTGACGGTAATCGCAGTCGGCGGCGCTGTCAACACCATCCACTTGCGAAGCCGCAATGCAACACACGACGTTGACTTTTTCAACAACCAGTTGACGGTCAATGATTACGAGCTTCTGATCAATGGTGCCAAGGATGCGGTTAGGCGTGACCGGCGGCTCACCGAGGAGTGGTTCAACAACCGCACCATTTTCTTCATCCCCCAGGAACGGCGCGATGAGCTGACGGAGGAGGCCCTCCTCATCCACGAAGTCATCTTCCGCGCGGCGGGCCTGACCGTGCTGGCGGCACCATGGCAGTACTCCTTCTCCTGCAAGGTGGACCGTCTATCCGGGGGCGGACTCAATAGTGCGCAGAGCTATGATCTCGACGATGCCGTGCAGTATATACATCGTTATCTGCTGCAGCGCGGTGGAAGACAGGTGAACAAGTCGACAGTGCGGGGGTGGTTTGTGCATTATCAACTGCAGTGGACGCACGCCAATGAAACTGTGATTGCGCGTGTGAATGCGGCCTATCGGGCCAGGTTCCATGTGAATTACGATGTCATTGTGTGAAATGATTTCAGTTGGCATTGGGGATGTGCAGCAGGCTGCATACTCTTGATTTCTCTCAAATAGATGGGGGAGGGGGGGCATATAGGCGTCCTGGAGTATATTCCTTGGATATCTAACTTAGTTTTGTCCTAGCATATGGTCTGCAATACACTCTTTTTTTTGTGTCTGGTATCATCCGTGACCTTATGTAAAGTCTGGGAAGAATTATCATACAAGGTTAAATGACATTGTGGTTTCAGTTTGGGGTGCTAGGAAGCCATCTGTAAGCCACTATGATCTTGGTATTCGTTTTCTACTCCCTCAGCTAGAGTTGAAGCAATTTACAGCTTTCCGTGCGGCACAGGGCTGAGAGGGCGTGCGAGTTGTGTGCTAGGTGTGCAACGAGGGTTTAGCACCGGTGTAGATCATGTTGGCTTCAACTGGTGTGAATTGTCCAGATTAACGTAGGCTAATACCTAACAACATAATCGACGCTGCACATAATCAGACTCCCATATCCCGCAGCCAGCCATGATTGCTAAATGTGGTGCCGATGCCGGCACCGCCGACCATATTGCCCAGGGCAAGCTTATGAAGATGGCTGAGCAGTCGAAAACCTGTGGCAGAGAAGTCTATAGCCAGCATCTGCCAGGGGCGGCCTCCCATCATACGGTAGGTTCAACGTCAGCTGAATCGAGTTATAGACTTACTTGAGACGTTTGATTTTTATCAAGTTGGCCTCCTGTCCCATGCCACATCGTCTCGGCAAGATGGTTCATGGTTTGCATGTTTGTTGAGTCTGAATTTGAATAGATTCCATCTTAGGTAGCTGCTTCCAGATCAGTTGATATTCTAACTACTCGAAACAGCTGCTGACTTGCGCTCTCCATATCCAAGGTCTCGGCTGTACGCCGATCTGCTCTTTGGCCTCAGTTTCCTGCGAACAGGATGAGGGTTGACTGTAGACCTGTGAGGTGGCCTATTCTCCAAGGCCAGGGCGATCACTTCATTTGGATCAGTTGAAGTCTTTCCACATGTTGTCTTACGAGCGCCTATTATGTCTTGAAGCAAATGATAACTGAGAACGGCTATGTGGAGTTGAGACCATAGAACAGTATATAAATTAAAATTTGGGAATGAGTTGGGAAGGCAATCGCCTTTGGCGAGGGAAGATGCCATACTTATAGAAATTACAAGATCATGAGTATGGCGTATCAGTGGGACGCTGAAGACCCCGGGAATGCCCCTCAGTTGAAAGGGATTTCCAAGGAGCATAGAGTGAATTCGTCTTTTATAATAGGCAGAATTCCCAACATGACCCATGTTCGGCATACCTGCACAAGGAAATTGACATGGTACAACATGCCGCCATACTAGATGAGGCTCAAAGTGTATCCCTCAGCCGCTAAATAACACAAAGGCCTATGTAGAGGTTGTTTCCCAAACAGTTACCTTGAACGCATGTCCATCTTCAGTTGTGGCCCACAATTCATGGCACGGCAAAATACATGAAGTTCCCTGGCTACTCGCGCTTCCCATACTTCTCTGTGAGATGATCAAGCAGTTGCTCACCCGTCTTGAACTCCCAAGCATCAATCCCCTGATTGTTGTTGACAATCACCTCGACACCATCAGCGATATCCCAAAACGCATCACCATCGAGAAAAAAGAGGATATAGTAAATCTTTGCCTTTTCGGTCCTGAAGGCATCAGACTGGTCTGCCCAGGCGCGGGTGATTGCACGCTTCCAGAGCATGAAGTTGAAGTACCGGATGTACTTATTTGGCTCGGAGCCGTCAAAGCGAGTGGGCTCTTTGATGCCCTCCTTGTCCTGGGTGGTTATGCCTTGGTGCTGGTGCTTGCCAACACTGACCTCGAGGTCGACAACCTGCTTCTTCAAGTTGTCGACTTCATTCTTGAGATTGGTATTCTCGTTCTTCAGTTCGCGGATCTGCTTGTTGGCGTGTCCGGCCAACTGGTTCCAAATGGCAAGCAAGCTACCCAGACCGCTAGGGCGAGCAATATGAGGGTGATGAATGTTGACCCCCAAGTAGTGAAGCACGTCAAACCTGGATAGTATCTCGGGCTGGCTCTCAATGGTTGAATGAATGTCTCGGTAGAACGGCAGCGCTTTCAAGAGTTCACTACGAATATTAATGACGTCCTGGGTAGTCGGTCTCTAAAAAGATTTCTGTCTCGTCCGAACATAGTTGGCCCAAAATCAGGCTCGCTTCACCCTCGGCTCACCTTTAGCTTACCTTAAGCTTACTACCGCTTACTTTACGCTTGCCCTACACTCTCCATTCTCTAAAAACGATAACTTTACATAACGCTTTATATTTATGTTTATAGCCTCCCTCTCCGATAGTGTCACAGTTAAGCCAACAGGCAGGTCAGACCGTGTGCGGGGCGCAACGCGCACAGCCAATCGCTAGTAGAACCAATCAGGACGGGAATAGCCTTACCTGTGGGATCATTGCCAAGGGTCAATGATCCCAGGAGACCACTAGGTCTATATATACGGAGGAACTGGCTGGTGTAGTGTTACAACCTGCACCAGGAATGGATACAGACTGCAAGGCAGTACGCCAGAGGTGAATATGACAGGTTGATCGAAGGTTGTGACAAGCGTCTCAGACATGGGTTCACTGTCAACAACAGGCTGTTCTAACAAAGAGCTACTGAGAGTAGATTGTAGACAAATGAACTTGATTGCTTGCATGAGGAACTGTCTATCTACACCAGCCAGTTCCTCCGTATATATAGACCACTGGACCGTGGACCGTTGACTTACAGACGGTCCCCGGCCCGCTCCTGATCGGTCCCTCGTGGCCCCACTGTCTTCCAGAACCGTGACGCCCAGTGGTTCCTGTACAGGGGTATTACGCTTGGGGCGTAACATATAGCTGCGCGTTGTCCAGTACGCGGCGATGGAAGTTTCTGGTATAGTGGTTTGTGTATGTGGCTATGTGAGTTCGGAATAGCTTTATCAAGGGTGTTGCCGAGGGTTGTCGAGGTCTATATATGCCAGGACTTATCCCGTTACATTACCCCCCTCCTCTCCTAGGATGTCCGTCTAGGGAGGGGAGCCCTTTCCGTATTTCTCCTCGAATATATCTAGCGCCTCCGTTTCCTCGAAGTTACTTAGGGGTTCCTATATAGGCTTAGCATAGCTAGACCATTTTATCAGGAGCTTTGCCCTTCCCCTTACTTTCTTTACCTCGAAGATCACTTCCACTTCCCACTCTACTTTCTCTTCTCCATCGCCGTTGATTCCGATCAAGGTTGGAGGCTGAGTATTGTCCTGTTTTTGTGATGCTAAAGAGTCTTCCACTGCCCTTTTTAATACATAATGCGGAAGACGTTATAAATCCCTAGTGGAGTATTGTTACGTCCCAAGCGTAATACCCCTGTACAGGAACCACTGGGTGGTACCCGAGGTGCTGGACACCTCAGCCAATCATTGGGCCAAGGATGGAAAGACCCATAAGCCCCCATACGACCAATCAGGAGGTGCTCAGTCTGATCAGTGGCCAAGACCACTGAGCACACTGAGCAAGGTACAAAGATACTTCAGAAACATATGTAGATAGCTTCACATAAATAGGGGGGAGCGCCGGGCACTCCCCGTGTCGAGGAATCTGATTCCTCATGCAAGCAATTCAAGTTCATTTGTCTACAATCTACTTTCAGTAGCTCTTTGTTAGAACAACCTGTTGTTGACAGTGAACCCATGTCTGAGACGCTTGTCACAACCTTCGATCATCCTGTCATATTCACCTCTGGCGTACTGCCTTTCAGTCTGTATCCATTCCTGGTGCAGGTTGTAACACTATATCAGAGGCTCATATCCTCAAATTTTCTCTTTCTTTTTTCCTTTTCTTCTCCAAGTTCAGTGTACTCGTAGAGTGGCCTAGCTAGTTACAATACACTACATTGAGACCGTTAATTGGCGCCGACAACATCCCTCCAGCTCCCCTAAATTCGGCCAGCGACTACTGTGGAGTCATAGCTCTGATGTGATGAGCTATACGCCCAAACATTCGGCGTACACGAGAGCTTTTCTTCTTGTCCGGCCCCCATAAATTCAAGGCGCGTAAAGATCTTTGGGCAGAGGGATGAGCTTGGCCCAGCACCTTGCGCTGCAACTGGAAACAGTCCTGAATTATAGCTAACGCTTCAGGACGTCGCTGTTGGCTATTATTAGGTAACGGCGCGGTTGTGTATGGCCTGGAGAGTGTTAGGATGCTTGTCGCCGAGAACGTCGCGCTGCAGTGCCAGCACTTCCATGTAATTCTTCTCCGCCTCCTCATACCTCCCCTGAGCAAGGTATGTGATGGCCAGATGCGCCATACTCCAGATCGTGTGAGGATGCTTGTCGCCGAGAACGTTGCGCCGCAGTACCAGCACTTCGACTTTAATTTTCTCCGCTTCTTTATACCTCCCCTGAGCATGGTATGTGGCGGCCAGATACGCCATACTCCTGATCGTGTCAGGATGCTTGTCGCCGAGAACGTCGCGCTGTAGTGCCAGCACTTCCATGTAATTCTTCTCCGCTTCTTTATACCTCCCCTGATTATGGTATGTGGCGGCCAGATCCGCCATAGTCCTGATCGTGTCAGGATGTTTGTTGCCGAGAACGTTGCGCTGTAGTGCCAGCACTTCCATGTAATTCTTCTCCGCTTCTTTATACCTCCCCAGAGTATGGTATGTGGCGGCCAGATGCGCCATACTCCTGATCGTGTCAGGATGTTTGTCGCCGAGAACGTCGCGCCGTAGTGCTAGCACTTCCATGTAATTCTTCTCCGCCTCCTCATGCCTCCTCTGAGCATGGTATGTGATGGCCAGATGCGCCATACTCCAGATCGTGTCAGGATGCTTGTCGCCGAGAACGTCGCGCTGTAGTGCCAGCACTTCCATGTAATTCTTCTCCGCCTCCTCATACCTCCCCTGAGCAAGGTATGTGGCGGCCAGATGCGCCATACTCCAGATCGTGTCAGGATGCTTGTCGCCGAGAAGTTCCCTCCGATATTCATAGGCTCTTAGGTCCACAGGCTCCCGCTCTCCCCACCTCCCACGGTCATACAGATAGTCCGACACTCGAGTCAACAGCGCCGCTGCCTCTACCCCACCCCTACACAACCCGGCCCATCCGGCCGCAAGCTGCGCATGTCTGAGATATCTCTCACACTCTTCCCATAATTCTCGTCGCGTCTCCGGAAATAGAGATGTGGCAGCACGAAGAGCTACCTCCGAAAAATGCCATTGGTCCGTCCGCCGATCCTCTTGGCTTAAGCTATACTGTGTAGCCTCCTGCACGAGTTTGTGCATCTCGTAGGCCCCGTACCGTTCGCCGGACGTGCGCGGACGTAGGAACGAAAAGTGTTGTAGAAGAACCACTGCTGCTAGGACTTTGTCATCATCGTCCTGATGCTCATCTTGGTGCTCGTCCTGGTCCTTGATGCATACGGACTTCGCGCTTGTGGTTTTTTCATATCTGGTCGGTCTTGCCATCATCTCGGCTGCCTTCGCCACCAACTCCAACGGGATGTTTTGGTTATCTACAAATGCAAGCGAGTGGAGGATATTGTAGGCCATCTGGTTCTCCTGTCGGATGTGCTCGATTGAGATACCCCACGTCTGCATGACGCTGTTCGACACATCCGCTCTGCGGTGTCGGTCGAACTCCGTCTCGCTGAGCAGTTGCCATCTCTTTATACGTCTCTTTAGCTTTGATAAATACTCGCCGATTGGGGTGGCCGTCCTTCCCATATATGCTGCCGCCTGTGATACCGCGAGCGGGAGCAAGTCGAGCTCGGCAAGTAGCGCCATAGTGTTGTGGGACTCCTCCTCGGCAATCTCTCTACACATGACCGTTTCGAGCAATATCTTCGCCTCTCCCTCCGTCATGCTAGCGACATTGATCGCTCGTCGGCCGCCCACAAGGCTGCCGCTGATCCGCTTATCACGACTTGTCCACAGCACCGTCCCTGCGGGGCCCCGGGGCACGAAATCATACAGACTTTGCTTCTCTTCTGTGTCCTGACCTTGGTCTCTGCTTGATTGTGTCCGGCCCACCCCAAACACAGCGATGTTGTCGGCGTTATCGAGAATAAGCAGCCAGCACGGGCTCGCCTCGATCCGCTCACGCACGGCCATTAACAGCTCCGGACCATCCAGACCATCCGCCAGGCCCAGCCTCTTCGCAATTACCTTGTAGTCCTGCGTAAATGTCGTCTCGTTGTCGGCGTGGACCCAGAACACAGAGCAGGCGGGGTCACGGCTCCGGCGGTAGGCATACTCGAGCGCAATCTGCGTTTTGCTTTTCCGGTCAGCGGATGCAGTGTAACTTAGTGGCAGACTTACCCGGAGCCGCCGAGACCCCAGAGCGCCGCGCTCTGATAGTCGGGCGAAGGGGGTAGAAGCCGGTCGAGCGCGGCGAAGACGTAGCGGTCCACTACGTCCTCATTGCGCGGGAACGGGATAATCCGCTGCGCAGCGTGCTGTTTCGCCCGTGTTTCGTCTGTCTTACTGTCAGTTGCCGTCTATCGTTAGCGTCGAACAGATAGACGTTGGCTTACGATGGATGTGGAGAGATCCGTTAAGGTGACCCTGGAACAGCAAGCCGCCGTGGGAAGCTTCCGCATTCCCAAAGCACTGCTCCACATGTTGTCCCGCCCGCGCCATTGCGTTAGTTGACGGAATTCTCTCGGACATGATGTGAAATAATTTTATAACTGGGACGCGCTGGCCGCTGGATGAAGATCACTGCAGAGACGAAGTAATGCTTTTGGAAACGAAGATAATGCTAGTAAGAACGATAACTGCACGAACCTGGCGCGTAAGCTGGCTGGAGAGATCACATGGGAAGAGGCACTACGGGCGCTACGGGCGACTGAGGGCGGAGTGCGGCTGAGCCATGGAAACCGCCCATCACATAATGTGACGAACCCTCGATCAGGACCTCTGAGAGGGATACTAGATCAAAGGCGACTCCTGAATACCGGTTCGGTGTAGCCAAATGGCACACAACAATGATCCACGGTTGTCTCTTACAAACGCTAGGCCGGAAAGCTTACAGCTTGTCAAATACAATATGGGGCCCAAAAAAGGTGTCAATTCTGGTGTTGTACGAGGGAGAGTTTCCCAGGTGGCTAGTTGAGGCCGAACCTGGTGGCTCAGGTCTCATGTTACGTCCCAAGCGTAATACTCCTGTACAGGAACCACTGGGTGGTACCCGAGGTGCTGGGCACCTCAGCCAATCATTGGGCCAGGGATGGAAAGACCCATAAGCCCCCATACGACCAATCAGGAGGTGCTCAGTCTGATCAGTGGCCAAGACCACTGAGCACACTGAGCACATTGATCATGAAAGGTTGCTCAGTCTGCTCAGCCGCCAAGACCACTGAGCACACTGAGCAAGGTACAAAGATACTTCAGAAATATATGTAGATAGCTTGACATAAATAGGGGGAGTGCCGGGCGCTCCCGTGTCGAGGAATCTGATTCCTCATGCAAGCAATTCAAGTTCATTTGTCTACAATCTACTTTCAGTAGCTCTTTGTTAGAACAACCTGTTGTTGACAGTGAACCCATGTCTGAGACGCTTGCCACAACCTTCGATTATCCTGTCATATTCACCTCTGGCGTACTGCCTTGCAGTCTGTATCCATTTCTGGTGCAGGTTGTAACATCTCACTGCCAAGGTATTAACCCCTTAACAGCGGGTCCCTTTGACTAATTTCACACAGCTTACACCACTGACCGTGTTTGTCTGTCTACATCTCCTTAGGCTTTATTATTGTTAGTGCGGCAGGGGTCATTTTATAGCAACTTCCACCAAAAATCCCCCTGTCACGCTAAAAATAAATACCGTGGAGGAGGTGTACCTCTGGTGGGTATTTTCAACAGCGTTTTGATCATTGAGTGTCACAGTTAACCCAACGGCAGGTCGCGCAGTATGTGGGGCGCAGGACGTCCCCAGCCAATCATTAGGAAAGTCAGGAGACAGCCAATAAGGGCCGGCCAGAAGTGCTATGGCGCCAAGACCCACGAGCACTCTGCAGGATGCAAGATGCTCGGGGTGATCGAAGGCATAGCACGACGAGCACTTTGCAGGATGCAATGTGCTAGGAGTGATCGGGGCCATAGCAGGGTTAGCACTTCACGGTCCCAAGGTCTATATATACGGAGGAACTGGCTGGTGTAGATAGACAGTTCCGCAGTATGCAATTTCAGATTGTATTCACGGTATCTTGTGTTTACATTGAGACATCTTGTTGTGCACTGTTTAGCTGCACCGAACCAATTGTCAGAAGTTACCTTCAACCCGTATCCCTTTCAGAGGTTCTGTACAGGGGTTCGTCACATTGAGGAATCTTACCGAGGTGTTAAAACTGCAACTTTCCTGGGCACTGGCGTGCACGTCACCATATATAACCACTGGAATCTGGATTGATCCAAGCTGCCAACTTGGATCACTTGTAGCGAAAAGATTCCTTATCAAGGATCTTGAGACCACTGAATGTTTTTTTAACTGAACTGAACTACCAAGACCTGATTCCAGCCTTGATTCCAGCCTTTATCACACCCAATGTCAACGAACTCCTCTCCAACATTCTGTCACACGGCAACTAACCAATCATCCACGGCCACATCAACATCAGATCACCGTCAGGCCTCCATGAGGGGTAACTGCAGGCTCTAAGCCAGTCGTTGGGAAGTAAGGCATAAATACCTTTTCGATAGACAACAGTCAAACAACTGGGGGCCACTGAAGATTATTAGTCTGAACTGAACCATTATTCCAAACCCTGATATTACAGCCCTTGTCACACATTCTTCTTCACGGATTATGGATCCCTTCAGCGTTACTGCCAGTGCTGTAGCCCTTGCGACTGCCGCGTTACAGAGCGCTAAGGCTCTTCACGACCTGGTTGATGGACTCGCGGATGCGCCACATTCTGTTTCGCACAGCAAGAGCCTTCTTTCCCAGACCCAAACAATGTTAGGAACTCTAGCGCGAACACTCGAAACGAATTGTGCGCCTGACACAGTTGATGCCGTTCTCAAGGAGATAGAGCTTAACAAGGTGTTAGAGTCGACAAAGTCTATTTGTCAAGGATTCACAGCTGCCATGGCAAGAGTTACCAGCCATTCAACGGATTCGCATTTCAGCAAACGCGACAGACTCGTCGTATACTTTAAAGACACAAAGATAAATAAACTAAACAGAGATTTGGCGGACTGTCAAAGAACCATCACGATGGTTCTATCTTCAATCACGCTGTACAGGTCCCACTCATTTAACCGAGAAACTCCACTAACACAGAATAGGATTGTTTCGAGCCGCACCTCTGGGAATATCGATCAGCTTCGGACTCAATTTGCTACACAGGAGCAGGCTCTAGCCAATCTGAGTGCACAACTATCGATAAGAGAACCAGAGCCACAAGCAGATGACAACAGCATAGCTGCTGAGGGAGACTCGAGCGCGCGGTTAACGGATAGCCTTAGAGATGTCTGCCAGAAGACTCTGTCGGCGACCCGCGCATGGCGTACCGGTCAGAAGTTTGGTGATATGAAGACAGACGACCATTCGATTGCTATGCAAGGGATAGTCGGCGTGGCACAGCCAGGCGTGGACCAGTCGTTTGGCAGCCTAACGACCACGAAGAGTAGCCGTGCATTTCAAGGGCAAATGGATGCAGGCTCTTTTAGCAACCTCTTCAGCAAATGATGTTGGTTTTCCTTCGTAACTGGAAACTGCAGTTAGCCACGGTCTTAAGAAGTTTTCTTCTTACTATCATCTCCTTGCATTTAGCCCCATCTCAATACACATGACCTAATCAATAATACGTCTGCCCATGCCGCCTGTGGCTTATTTGCTCGCTTCACTTTCCAACAACTGGCCCAGGACTTGGAGTTTACTGTGCTGTTGGTCGTAGCCAAGGCCTGTTGGTGGCTACGTGTGACATCAACCCAGTATCGCTCTCAGAGGTTCTGATCATCGGTTCGTCACACTCCTTGACACTCTCATGTTGCAGCGGATGATGCTTCAAAAGAAGAAGAGAATCCACGAGGGAAATAGCCTTAAGAATCCGGAAGTGTAGTTTCATCCACAATCACCTACAGACTTATTGTGTATCGCCATTAGAAGCTATTTATGGCTTCAATAAAGGCAGCGATTCCCTATGCCTTGTTGCCCAGGTTAAAACGTAGAAGCTGTTTCTAGCTCCAACAAAGGCAGAACATCGCTGCCTACACAGGCAAAATGAAAAAAGCCGTTTCCGGCTTTAGCAGAAGGCTGGGATTTCATGTCATCATCCTTGTCACGGATAGCACAGGTTGACAGGTCAATGGCAGTGGTATTCAGCTAAGCTACAGTCTACGCTCTATTCCGCCTGGTACGGACAGGCTCTATTGTCAAGACGTAGCTTAAAGAGCTACCAACAGATCTCACGGTAGCGAGATGCAGAGTCTTTTTGGTCGCATTTACAGTATATAAACTCACGGATTGATGGAGCAATACAAGTTCTAGTACAAGCTTACAAGTACGACTGAGACAAGCCTATTGTTGTGCACCTTTTGGCTGCACCGATCTATCATCTAGAAGTTACCTTCAACTGTGTCCCTTTCAGAGGTTCTGGATAGGGGATCGTCACACCGGGCCGTCCTCGGACCCACTTCGGCTCAGGGCGATGCTCACTGCGCTCACTCTTTGCTCAGCTTCTGAGACTAATACGAACTGAGCCAAAAAATGTTGTCGGGTGACTATACAGGTATGTAGCGGGTAACGGAACAAAATCCTTCATTGACGGTCTTGTTCCTGGAAACCGGACCATTGATGTATGTCCGTCCCTTATTTTCTCGGCATTTTTGGCCACTGCCTAACCTATGGTAATAGCACCTGAATGACGAATTCCTCCATGTCTGCAACAGAATACAAATATGGTCCTTCTTCGAAAGCGTTCCGATGAGCTTTGGCCTTGTTGTGGAAAAGGAATCTGCTGTTCTCGATTGGTTGCACATCCGACCACTTTCAAGCTGATTGTTGTCTAACTCTGACGCTAAAGGGCTTCCTGGAGAGCATGTTCGATACATGGAGGCCGACCACCGCCATCTCTGCAAATTTGACAGCCCCACTAGTCCAAATTACTTGGTCTTATGTAATTCTTTCCTTTCCACCATCAAGCAACTGGAATTAAAGAGTAGGTGGTCACTTTCAGAAATGATGATGGTTTAGACGTTGACTAAACACGTTTCAACAGCCTTGGACCAACCGACAAATCTGCATCGGTCACAGATGAAACAGATCTCCTCACTTCTTCGGATCGAGAAACGGCCAGAGTCAATCTTCATTGCCCTCAACGAGAAGCAGCACCGTGGTTCGTGCCAGTGGTTGACCAGCAACGATGTTTTCCAAGCATGGGTGAATGGGTCTCCCCTCGTCAAGGAATCCTCAACCCTGATGGCACGCGGCTACTGATTGCCTACGAGAATAGAGCCAGGCTGATTTCTGTCATCCTCAGGCTCGGCTGGAAGATGATGGGGCGACTGGTGACGAAGTGCGCACCGACAAGTATGGGGATACTACTGACGACGACATGGACGATCACGAGGTAGTCCAAACCGCCGAACTGGGCGCTTTTTGGGGAACTGACCCATCCGACGCCGACCGCTTGCTTGCCATACACGGAAACGGAACGACACACCTTTTTGACTGGTCTTCTCTTAGCCAGCTAGGCGAACCCGTCAGCCTCGAAATCCCAGAAGCACTTTGCCCATCTCTCGGTCTCTCAGACTCGTGGATCTCACATCCGAAATGTCGATACTATGTTCTCAAAACATGCGGGCAAAGACAAGGAACATCTAATGTTTTTGCTGTGCTAAACACGGCAAAACTTGCAGGCGGTGTTCAGCAGGAGGCAACGGCGCTCCAACATCGGGCATTTGAGAATGTCGAGGTACTGAGGTTTGTCGGGATCCTTCGGTCGACTTCGTTTTTCTTGACACGAAGCAGTGGGTGTGTTCGATGAGTGTGAAGTACCTGGGGGAAACGACACATTATTCGAGGCACTTTTTATTCCGCCGACGTGGCACACGGGGGATAATATACCTGTGATTGGGATTGTGTCGAAGGGTTTGATGACTATTGCGGTGGGGTCACAGTTGGTGTGGGTGAATGGGTTTACGGAGTTTGATGAGAAGGTGCTGCTGGTTACAGTGTGAGGCGAGGCCTGGGTGATGATAGAAAAGAGGCCTTAAAAGATGCTTGAGAAACCCTTCAGACATCATCATCTATTCACTGCATTTTCTCTGTTTCCACGGCGTTGCAGGCTCCTATTATGCCCCCCTGAACGATTGAAGCAAGATTGGTCAAGTCGTAGGATAAGCTGTTCCAAGCCTGGGTTAGGGTTACCACCCCAAATCACCCCCCTCGGCACCACTTGGACCCATCTCACTATCTTGGCCCCAAGGCCCCCAATGATACGCTGTTGATGACCCCTGCAAACGGAGCCCGAACCCCCTGTCTAGCTCCACCCATCGTCATCCCCAATCCCCATTCCAACTTTCTCGCGTTTTGAACCTTTTGAACTCTACAACATCCCTCTCCCAAGATGACCCCGCGACAGCACCACCACAACCGTCGCCTCCGCCCAAAACGATGAAATTTCTCCTCCATCCTTCTCTCCAAGCCATATCGCGCCGCCTGCCCCGCTCCCGTCGCGTGAACCTCGTGTTCAGACTCTCGGCGCTGATACTCCTGCTCTCCGTCCTCGAGGCCTTCTACCACAGCCAGGTGTCGCTGTCGATCCCCCGACCGGCCGAACATCATAATCTTGACGAGCCGTTCTCGATTGGATGTCAGGATGTTTCCAAGCTGGTGACGCGGCCGCGGGAGAGCGCGGTGCTGGTCATGCTGGCGAGGAACAGCGAGCTCAAGGAGGCGAGGAAGACGGTGGAGAATGTGGAGGAGAGGTTTAACAAGTGGTTCAACTACCCGGTGCTGTTTCTGAACAATGAGCCCTGGAGCGAGGAGTTTGTCAGGGGGATGAAGGAGGTTGTGAGTGGGGAGGTGAGGTTTGAGGTCATACCCGAGGGGATATGGGGACCGACTGCGGGGTTGACGGAGGAGGTGGTGGGGGAGTATTTGAGGAAGCAGAAGGAAGAGGGGGTGTATAAGGGGGAGATTGAGGGGTATCATCATATGTGTCGGTTTTATTCTGGGTGTGTTTTCACTCTCTCTTCTCACGAGATGGCTCGAAACTAACGTCATGTGTCAACAGTGAATTCTACAACCTCGACGCCCTGAAAGAATACAAATACTACTGGCGCCTCGAGCCAGGCGTCAGCTACGGCTGCTCCCTCACCTACGACCCCTTCGTCATGATGGCCGACCGCGGCAAAAAATACGGCTACACTGTCGCCCTCTGGGAGGAACCCAACACGTGCCCCTCGTTATTCCGAACCGTCGACGAGTTCCGAACGCAAAACAACATCCCCATGCACCCCAACTGGAAAGCCATGATTGACGAGGAGACGAACTGGCTGCTGAAACCGGCGCCCATCCGCTGGCTGCTTGGGAAGGTCCTCCGTCGAGAACACTACGACATCAAGGGCGAGAAGTGGAATTTGTGTCACTATTGGTCCAACTTTGAAATTGCAGACTTGGATTTCTTCAGAGGGGAACAATACCAGAAACTGTTTAGACATTTGGATAAAACGGGGGGTTTTTACCGGGAGAGGTGGGGAGATGCGCCGATTCACTCGCTGGCGGTGCACTTGCTGCTTGGGGCGGAGGAGATGCATCATTTTAGTGATGTTGGGTATTATCATGAGCCTTTTTGGCAGTGTCCTCAGAATGCCAAGGGGAAGCAGCTTTTGGATAATGAGATGATTGGCAAGGCACCGAAGGGGATGGGTGAGGAGCAGGAAGGGGGCCATGGGTGTAGGTGTGAGTGCGGGTTGGGGAAGAAGGGAGACTGGAGGAGGAGGAATAATAGGGGGATTTGTCTGGAGAAGTTGCAAAGGCCGGCGGCGTATGTGAGGCCTAGTTGGTGGGATTTGAGGAGGAGGAGGTGGCCGTATTCGGTTGGGTTTGATGAGGAGGGGAGATATGTGATGTAGGGCTGATCTGGTGCCGTTTCTTCAGCTCTTGGATAGAGGTTGTATAAGAGAAAAAGGCTGGATCAAGGGCGTTCTTTGATATCTAGAATGATACCTCCCGAAATTCACTCCTTGTCATCATTTCCAGGGCTCCTCATAAAGAACATCATACTCCAGCATCAAAATCCCCGTCTCTTTCCTCTCACATCCCCTCAACTCCAACCTCCACCCATCCTCTCTTCCCTTTCCCTCAAACATCTTCACCCCCTCCCCCAGCAACACCGGCATAACCGCCACCTCCACCGTGTCAACCAGTCCCAACCTCAGCATCTCCCCCGCCAACTTGCCCCCACCCATGAGCCAGATATCACCATCCTTTCCCCCCTCCCTCCCCTTGAGCGCCCTGACAAAAGACTCCACCTCCCCTAGCTTCACAACCTCAACCTGTGTCTCCAGATCTCGATCCAGGGTGTCGCCAACAACAACCACGTTCCCTGTTTTGTAATAAGCCCGCAAAGGGTTCTCTGCGGGGTCCATGGCAAGATATGCCTCGTGTGTTGTTCGGCCCATGACAAAGCAGCTGAACTGGGCGTACAGGCTATCGAAATCAATTGTCTTGTCATCGACGATCCAGCTGTAGGAGCCGGTGGGGGTGGCTATGAAGCCGTCGAGCGAGGCGGCGAGGTTGTACCGGACTTTGCGGGGCATGGTGGGTAGGTGGAGGGATGTTGTTTGGTTCAACGTGTGAGGGGTGATGATGTGACGGAATTGAAGATGGGGGGCGGGGGGATGGAAGAGATGTCGATTTAAGGTTGATGGAACTTGACATATTTTGGTATCAGCATAAGAGCCGGCTCTGAATGGTGGCCTGCTACTAACTACTTAGGCAGACGCTGCACGACGTATGGTTGGATGCAGGGTAGGTAATATCGGAGGAGCATTACCCCGGCTGCCAAGTCATAAAGGGCTTTGGAAAAGACATGCACTATGAACCTTGTGTAATGAAATGGAGTTTACTTTTTGAAATAAGGCTTCAATTGTATTGTACACACCATGCACAGGCCACCGTGACTTGCTCTCTGGTACACAAAAACAGCATTTGTATAAATCAAATTTTTACACAGAACGCCAACACAAAACCGGGTATATCCATCACTGTCGTGTATAAGCTAAAACATCTAATCATACCACCGCATACTTCGAGTACAGCTCCTTCAAGTCGTTAAAGTTTGTAACGAACCGCTGCCGAGCTAAATCATGTCAGATACTTCAAGTTGCAAGTTGTAACAGAGACAGAAGCACACATACCTTGGACACTGCCAAACTCAATAGTCACAAGCTTCAATTTCTTGACCTGCTTCATACCACCCTTGCTCAAATCATTGTACTGTTGAAACCTGCCAGCACTGGCCAGATTCCACGTTGAGACCCCTTCTGTCCCGCCCCCGTTGTTCTTCTTCTTATTGTTAACACTTTTCGTGTCTTCGGGAGCGGCTGTCTCCTTGGCATAGATTTTGTCTCGTCCTCCCGCAGGCTGAAGCACGACTTGGCAGCACTGTGATGGAGCTACTTGTTGGCGTGCTTGAGGATGTTCAGACCGTCCCTGGCGGCATTTGCAGAGGTCCGGGTTGATTCGAATATTTGAATTGACTGCTCATATCAGCTAAAGCTAGAAAGTAAAACCGGAAGGAAACATACTGTCAATGGCCAACAGACTACTTGGCTCTGCTGATGTTCTTCCTCTGATGAAGAGCACCAAGCGGGGTGGCTCAGGAGCCTGAATGATGCATCCCATGGTTCCTCGAGGTCCCACTTGAATCATAGCAGCGGACTGGGTGGTGCTTGCGACGGAGACCGCTGAAGATTGAGATGTTACGGAAAATGCGACTGATGGGCGCCGCGGAAGCGGGCGGTTGGTGTTTGCATTGGACCTCTGGACTGGCGAAACGGGGGAGGTTAACGTGGTTTGAAAATCGTCACTTTGAGTTGAATAGCGTTGAGGAACGGGCGATGACTGAGTTGCCCCACCGACTTGAGCCAGGAGCATGGGGTGTTGCCAGAAGGAGTTGGAATTGCAGCTGTTTCCTGAGAATCTGTTGTTGCCGTTAGGGAAAGGCGTTTGCTGGAATGAAGACATGATTGGGGGCGGTGTCTCAACACTCTGGCTGGAACTGGTTGGACTAGTTGCGGGGGTTAGGGCAGGCTCTTGTGACAGGGTCAGCCTCGAGAAAGAACCCAGTGGAGGCAAAACTGGGGGCGGCGTGCTCGGGTTGAAACCCATGCCAGGTAGATTTCTCAAGGTGCTCGTGGAGGAGGTCAGAATTTCTTTTGGCAAGGCTCGGCCAGTCGGTCTAACAGTCGAAGACCATAGCTGCACCCGTCCTGTGCTTCGCCGTTGTGTTCCTCGCAGGACCCCTTCTGCTTGCTGCAGAATTATCTTGGCTCCAAAAAGATCATCAACCACTCTGTAACCGGTAAAGAATTGCTGCAAGTCAAAGAGGGCGCCCTTGGTGTGAAACGCCAACCTAAAGCCAGCTTGTCCACCCAGGTGGCTGGGATTTACGATTATGGAATAAAAGTCGTTGCCTTGAACCAGCGAATCATCCGATGGTATCACCATGAGACTTGTGCGGTCGACCTGGTAGACTGTGTCTCTGTTGGCTACACATATGATCATTGTCAGTTGTTGGTTATTCTTTGCGTCGTGTTGCCATATCTCCAGATATTGCTCGGCAGTATTGTGATCTTGCAAACGACTGGTACAAGTTAGTAACACGCAGTACAGGTTCTTAGGTCTCAACATACCAGGTGAAGATCTTCTCGCCCCTCCTGGGATCGTTCTCGTCATGCTGTGGTGGCCTCCAACCACAATGCTCATCCCAGCTATGCTGTTCCCTGTGTAAAGCATCTCGCACCTGAGCCCATGTCGGGACCTGACTTCCATTCTGAGCCAGTGCATCATGAGCATCGAATATCCTCTAATATATGGTTAGACTGGGGAGTGTTCAAGATCATGAATGACAGGCGCCTACCTCTCCTAGCTTGTGCAAATATCTCTGCACCGTCATGCCAAGACGCGGAAAGTGTGCCTCCAAGTCATCAATAGTCGCCCTGGAGGAGACTTCCATGCATTCATTGCCCGACCTAGTGGCCTGAAGTGTCCAGTAAGCTCGGATCATGTTGGCAATCTGCGATGCCAGGATCTGCTCGGTGGGTTGCTCGACTCTTCTCCTAGCGTGCCAGCATGTGGCCCTATCAAGATAGAAGATGGTTTCATCTATGCCTTGTGCGAGGGGCATGCTGCTTAGACTTCCGTGTTTCGAGATGGCAATGGCCACCAACAAATCCTCCAAGGGCTGTGGAATTTCAAGGACCCGCTCCGGCTCGGCTGGCCGGGGCTGGCCGAGCATTACCGATAGTCTCGCCTCAAGCAAGTCAAAACGTTGTAGGAGTAGCTCGCCGACCCCTACAATCAGCCTCCGAGTGCCATCACTGGTCTCACTGGGGTTCAGTCAGCACCGCTCAAAGTAGCAACATAAAAACAAGGAGGCACACATTTCTAGAGCCTTGAAGGCTACCGAAAGTTTTATGTTCAAGAAAGCAATACGCTCCCTCAGCATCATGACCTCGTCCTTGACGAGGAGAAACCATCGCCAGTTGTAGATCGGGCCTCGGTTGCGGCCATATGTAGAATGACGTTCGAAGAGTCGTAAGCACTCCTCAAGGACGCCGGTGAAATTGCCGAGCACATGGTGGAAGTTGTTGGCAGCAGCGGTAGTCGGCCTATTGTTGAGGAGTGAACCACGATCGGCTTGGTCAATGGCGCCAGCGAGGTTGAGAAGACTGATTCTTAGGTCCTTGATGTCCTGTCCGAACTCGAGGTATTGTTCGTGAGCGTCATGGATGTTACTCCATCCAATCTCAATAACCCTGTAGGCGAGAGCAAGAGCACCGTGAATCTGCGATATCTCAAAGGGCAGCGACATCGCTCCGCATGGATCGAAGCACGGAATGCAGACAGATCAAAGACAGGTCCATAGGTGTGGGGAGCATAGACAAGATGGGCAGGTGGGAGGGGCTCAGTTAAACGGCCCTAGCCCTTCAGTGGAGCGGGAAAGCAGAGAGGAAAGGACGAGGAGACGAAAGAGGGAAGAGACGCACCCCGCATTCTTTCCTTCCCGGCATTGCTCACCTGGAGCCTTGTTAACGTAAACATGGCATTTTCCGTCGTCCGCCCTGGAAATCCAAAGAATCCGCTTAACATCAATCGAATATCGCAGGAGGCGCAGGCATCGGCCCAGGCACAGACAGCAACTTGCAGCGTCGCAAGGCAGATTCCCTCGGAGGCTTTCAAAACTAAGCCGGTCACCGGGTTCCAGATGCGCCTACCGATGCGGGTGGCTGAAAGCACTGGACGGCGCAGCTCTGGCTGGCTTCAGCTGAAGGTCTAGAACCAGGAAATCCCGCTTCACTTCTCATCATGGCATCGCTCGTCTGCACCGAGTTCAATCGGCTCCCGGTGTTAGTCAATAATTCTAAAACACAGTGGCTCATTTGCTAACACGTCATGCAGGAGGCAGCCCATGCCTGTGCTCTCTCGGTGTCTATGGCGGGCATGGCGAGTTTTGCTCTGGTGACCAGACAAGGCTCTGAGCGACCACTTGAAGTGAACAAGACTGAGCTCCCCCGCATCCAAGAAGAAGAGCTGAGACGATGTCCTGTCTCCCATAAGCTCTGGGTACCCCAGATGCCCAAGATCCGTTCACCCTGATTCTGGACAACATATCACGACTCAAGGCTGCCATGGTGGTGGCTTTACCTTTGATATAGCAGTATTACACCATGTATCAACAAACAGCCACGGCCGAGCCGGATCCGAGCACAGGATTTGGCTTCAATCAGGCTCAACCTCCACCAGAGGCCCCAGACTGGGCCCCAGGATTGGATCCCCAAGATCAACAAGCTCTTTATGAAGCAAGAGAAGACCATGACGCCATTGTCGAAGAGATCCCATCAGAGAAAGACAGTCTGGGTCGCTTCTCGGTACTCTGCCTGATATTCAACCGCATGATCGGATCTGGAATCTTCAACGCTTCGTCGCAGATTTTCTACAATACCCAGAGTGTTGCCGTTACCCTACTGCTGTGGCTTTTCGGTGTTGCTGTCGCCTTATCGGGTATCATTCTCTATATCGAGTTGGGCTTGACAGTCCCAAGGTGGCAGAGACCGGATGGTACAAAGATTTCAACCCCAAGAAGTGGAGGTGAACTGCCCTATGTAAGTCTTACGCTTCACGAGATTATTTTGAACAAATAGCTGACAAAGTCTAGTTGAACTACTTCCTCAAACTTCCTCGGTTTCTGGCCACATGTCTGTTCGGAGTATCCTTCCTTGTCTTTGGCAACACGGCGACCAACTCGATTGCTTTTGCTGCTGCCGTCCTTCAGGCATCAGACACCAGCCAAACAGCCGGCCGAATGGTGGCCATTGCTCTGGCTGTCAATACCTTCTCTTGTCTACTCCACAGCATGTCTCGAAAATGGGGTATCCGTCTCAACAACGTTTTAGGCTCTCTTAAAGTGACTATGCTTGTCATCATGGTCATCTTTGGACTTCGTTGGCTAAATCTGGATGTGGCAAGAGACAACTTTGATTCGAGCACATCCTTGAAGAGAGCCGATAACACTCAATGGGGAGTTTACAAGTATGCAGAGGCAATGATCTACGCAATTTTCCCTTTTGGCGGATTTCATCAGGCCAACTACGTATGTTAACTTGTTGAATCTGCTATCAAAACCCAGGTAACAACTAACAAATGATAGGTTCTGGCTGAGATCAAGGCACCGCACAAGAACTTTGCCCGAACATCGGGTTACGGAGTGCTGTTTATTTGCTGCCTCTTTATGACCATCACCATTCTCTATGTAAGATATCCTCTCCTTTTTTTGGCGTCAGCTCTGTTCTCTTAAGCTAACAATCACTTACAAAGGCCGCCAACATCCCCAAAGCAGACCTCTTCACAGCTGACCTCGACATTGCCTTCAATTTCTTCAAGCGCACCGTCGGGTCTGGCGTTGCTGAAAGCAAAATCAAGGCCGCCTGCGGCTCGCTCCGCGCCCTATCTGCTATCGGGAACGTCATTGTTTTCACTTTCACCGCCGCCCGTGTCAAGCAAGAAGTTGCCAAGGAAGGTGTTCTCCCTGGCAGCATTTATCTTGCTTCTTCCTATGAGTTCACCTTTCGCCATGGGTTCAGACGCATCCCAGACCATCAAGCCGGTGGGTTCTTGCATACGGAAAAGTCACCCGCTGCAGCTTTGGCGTTGCACTGGACTGTTACTTCTGTTCTAATCCTTGCCGCCATGTTGTCGACTGACAGTGTGGTGTTCTCGCATCTACCGGGTTATTCGCTTCTGTTGATGGCGTATGCTTACGGCCTGGATGTGATTTGGTTTTCGTGTATTGGGGTGGGGATGCTGTATCTTCGTTTGTGGCCTGGATCAAACTGGCGGTACAAGTCCCCCATTCCGCATGTCGTGGGGGTCATTGCGGCGGTCATCTTTACTGTTACCAACATTGTGCCGCTTGTCATGATTTGGGTCTATGATCCTGCGCAGAGATATATTGCTCACTCGAGTGACAGGGTGGATTGGTTTGCGCCGCAGATGACTGCCATGGCAGTATTAGTAGCGGCGGCACTCTACTGGGTTGGCTTTAGGGTTTGGCTGTGGCAAAAGAGGGTGAGAGAGGGAGTTGTGTGGGAGGTGGTGAGGACGCCTATCTTTTGGGCTGGATCACAAGGGCAAGGTCAAGCTCAGCAGCAAGGGGGTGCTCAGGGGCAGCCGCAGCTGGTGCAGATTTATGAGATCATTCGGTTCAAGTGGAGGGTTTGGACTGGGGATGAGGAAGAGGGTCGGGGGTCCGGGAAGCCGGAGGGACCGCAGCAGGGAGGGTTCTGGGAGGGGGAGGTGCCAGTGGATGATAGTTATGGGAATGGGGGTGGAGGGTATGCTACTGGGAACAACTATGGGAGTGGGAGTGGGAACGTGCTGAACCAGAACCAACAACAGGGGTATCAGGGTCACGGGCAGAAGTATTAAGGGCATTTCAGAGGCTTTTGTTTTGGTTATATTTTCTGTTTCAAGCAAATGTTGAGCTGCATATGAATCGGTGCCTCTCCTTACTCTTGTTATGCACACCCGCCTGCTGTCAGTGTCGCTGTCCCCTCTTCATAAGAGAGAACAGTCAACACATTCAGGCCTGTGACTCACTATTACGACGAGGACGCAAGCTATTGAACAATTGATATATCACCCCATTTCTCGCCTCTATCAGCGAAGTAGTTTCTCTTCGCCCCTGGGCGCTTCGCGGTTGCCACAACATGAGCAACGACGTTGGGTCTGAACAAGGTCCTTTCAGGCAGGTGTCGTGACTGATGGTTGTGCGCGACTCGCTTGGCCTCGCTTTTCTTTTTCGTCCCAGTCTGTTCCCGCTGGTGTAATATTGATGTTGTGAAGATGAAAGGAAAATCCAAAGTGCTTTCATATATCCTCGCTACCGCCAGTTTGTACCATTTGACCGGTTGGTGATGTGGCGATATTCTGGGAGCAAGCTTCATCAAACAAGAGGCGTGGTGGCGGAGTGGTCTAACGCGCAAGACTAGAAATCTTGTTCCTTCGGGAGCGTCTGTTCGAATCAGGCCCACGTCGAGATGAATATTTTTCACTTTTGGTGTGTCCTGGGGTGTGGGTTTTTTTGTGGTAAGGGGTCCCTCCTTTTTTTTTTCGGTGTTGACACTTTTGGACTTGACTCGCGGGCATAACGTTTTGTCCTTTGGGGAATCACAGTTCAATGAAGAGCTGGAAACATCAAGAGGAAAGTTTTAAAAAGAAACACTGTTTGCCTTGATAGCAAAATAGTGCGAGGGAGGCGTTTATGACCCCTGAAAGCCCCTTTTCTTATTCATACCCCGAATCGCCGTCGACACACTTTATTTGTTTTGCCACCTACGCCGGCAAATAAACAAAACAAAACTTCTCAACAACAATATCTCTCCCACAGCAGGGGTGTGATGTAAAAATCACCAAAAGCTAAGTGTGGTTTACTCTCCCGCCGGGAATTGAACCCGGGTCTCGAGCGTTGACAACTGAGAGATGACAAGCTCACATACTGACCACTATACTACGGAAGATTTATGAGTGTGGGCACCCATCGTAGCTTGTTTCCTGGGGGTGGAACTAGTGCTCATGGTGGTCGCTACCTGTTACATACACCATCCGCATATAACACCGGGAATGGTGCGGGAAGTGGTGATCGAGTGGGTTGTGTGAGCTGTGTGAAGTTGTGTCACCACCCCACCTCCGCAGGGCAGTGTTTCGTTGATCAGAAGGTCCGTCCCGTGATTGCTGTGGTTATGGCCAGCGAAATGGTGATAAGCAAGCTCCTCCTCTGCGCTTTTGCGCAAACATCATCTTCCTCGCTTACTAGCTTCCTAGCTGTATAATCACCTCCCAACTGACAGCAGAGCCTCATCTCCCCTCTATCTCATCACGCTCACTGTCACGATGGAACTTGGCCTCTTGGTGGCAAAATGAGGGGGAGACTGTCCCCCGCATTTGCCATCAAAGTCAGCACCGCATGCAAGCTGAAACAAGGTGTTCCATCTGCAGAGGTGTCGTATAGAGGGATCTGAGGAAGGATCTCTGCATCTGCCGTAACGTACCCATCCCCCCACTTTCAGTTCCGGGACTTTGGAGACCTTTCCTCACAGCATTCTGCGTCACGGCATTTGTATGATGCTCGCAAGTGGAACCAATTAAACAGCCTTGACTGACCGAATTTTAATGTAGTTGTCTCACACTGGCTTTGTGATATCCTAATTTGCCGTGTCCAGGTTCTTTCGTGGTGGTTGTCGTTGTTGTTGCTGTTGTTGTGGTGGTAGACATGAACGGTGGGGTGACGTGGTGCCATCTCCTTCGCCCCCTCCGCGAACTCCAATCGCCCAAGCCAATTTAATCTGGCCATTCATGCCTTTCATGCAATAAACATCTTTCCTGTCGCTCCTCAGCCAGCCGGATGGCCGGGAGGACCGGGTAGAATGATGCAATAGATGCCTTGATATATATATCTCTTCAGAGCTAAGGCAGCTGGCCGCGAGGGATGCGGCCGGGAAGCCTGCTGAATGTGATAAGATACGGACGTGTAAAAAGATTATGTGGGGGAGGGGTAGTTCATGAGAGTGACGGGAGTTGGGGGCTGAAATGGAGGGGTAGGTGATGGAGCGATTGGGTTGTTTGGTTGGTTCATGAGGATGATGGTCAAGAAAAGCCTTGCATGATGTTCAACTATCGTACTGATACCACTTTCCTGATCAACAAAGTAAAAGAAAACAAAAGGAAAAATCTCGGCATGATACCCAATAATGAGTGTCCCCCCGGTCCATTGCAAATGACATGACGAAGAATAGGAGACACGAATGATCGAGGCAATGAGATGGACAAGCATGTGGAACACGCCAAACAGACCGACAATGACCTACAAATATCGCGGGTACATCGGAGCAGCGCCAACAGCAGCACCCATAACAGCCCCAGCAACCTGATGCAGGCCAGAGCTGGAAGTGATCTCCCTGTCTGAGACAGGATTCGTAAAGTAGGCCGAGTCAGCGCTGAAGATATCATTCCCACAGCCCAGGCCCATGTGGCTCGCATCAGCCAAGAAATTGTCCAGAGAAAGAGGTCCGCTCATCATGTCAGCCCAGAACTCTCCGCTGTGTGGGTTGTCCCTCCACTCATCCATCACTTCATTGTAACTCGCAGGCTTCACATCGACCTCTGGGCTGGATGCCCGGGCGGAAACCGACGGCGGAGGAGACGACGGCGCTGCACCTCCGGGCGGGAACAGATGCTGCTGCTCCTCCCTAAAGATCCAGGTGCGCAGGACCTGGCTTTCCACCACCTTGGCGACCTCAATCGACTTTTGGTTCATCTTCTCTGCAAAGTCCTCAAAGTACTTATCGATGTACTGCTGCAACAGAGGCTTGATCAGTCTGGGTACCTCCTGCCGGGCAAACGTCTTGAACTCCTCCCAGTTTCTGGACGACCCTCCATTCTCGTTATCCGGGCCTGTCCCATCCGAGTCATCATAGTAGGGAGATGGAACCCTCTCGCCAGGGAAGAGAATCCGATACATCTCCCGCCACTTATCCTCCTCAGAAAGCCCAGCCTTGGCCCTAGCGTGCAAGAGCTTGTCCTTTTCCTCCGTGATGACATCAGGTATATTGTGCTTCTCAAGCTTGCACGGCTCCTCAGACCGCTGGTGATCCTTGAGAGCGGCCTCATCCTCAAACTGCTCAAAGCACCTCGCGCAAGAGTTCTTAGCCGAGTGGCGACGATATAGATGCTCCTTCACCCGGTGGACGTCCTTCCACCCGGGGCCACAGCAGGTCTTGACATGCTTGTACTTTGCCGCGTTGTGCTTAAAGAACGGACAGGCGAACCGGCGTCCCGCTGCCGGGTCTTGCTTCAGCTTCTTCTTGTTTCGCGTGTCGATAGCGTCGTCGGTGGTGGTGGTGGCGGCGCCGGCAGCGACGCGGTCGTCAACAGCAGCAGTGTCCTGGTCGTCTCTCGCCCGCTTCGCCACACGGCGCCTTGGTGCTGTTGGAACGGGGTTTTCAAGGCATTCGTCCAATTTCTTGAGGATGAGAGCCATAGATCTGTCTAGAATCTCTTTCTTTTTCTTTGCGAGGAATAACTCCGAAGGTGTCGGGTGACTTGAGCCGCGGGATGCCATGAAGTTGACAGGGTCGAATCTGTTCTACGCTGAGGACCCTGGATCTCGTGACATGAGATTCAGGCCATACGTAACGGTGGTGAATCTCTGTTCGGCTGGGTTTCTGTGTCTGAAGCTTTGTTCTGAGTGCGGGTGTTGATACTGGCGGGGGTCACACAACCCGATGAGGTCGTGACGATGGCTTATAAGTGAGGGGAAGTTGGCCGAAGAAAGGATTGTGTTGAGCCGAGTAGCAGTCCGAGTGCTGGACCACAAAATGAACTGATGCGTGTCAATAATGCTTCAAATGTGATGTCGAACCCAAATAACCTCAGCTGGGCCTGAGGAAGAAGCAAGTCTCCATTGTAGAAAACCATGACTCCGAGACGGCATTATATACATGAGCTGCGATCCGTTTGCGCAAATGCGGAGAAGAAGCAGAACTCGGGGCTTGCTATTACACACCTTTCCTCCGGCTCCCGAGAAGATCAGAGCACGCTTTCTCCAATGGCGTGCTCCCACTCGGGGCGCATGCATCGGCAGAGTTGAACCACCCCAAGGCCGTTCAAGCATTGGACAGGACATCCGATGACACGCAGTACAGGCCCAACAGGGAAAACCACGCGCGTGCCTAGTGGTATGCCTATCCATCTGCATTCCCCAGCGGTGGCTATGCGTGCGCAAGTACTTCCAAGTGCTCAAATGCGACAGATCTCCTGTCACTTGAGGATCTTCTGGGACTGTAGATAAGGCTGAGAGCGGGGAAGGGACCAACACTATTCCCAATCGGCCGGCTCGGCAGCGTGGTGTTAATGCAAGAGATACCTCGCATCGAATTGATCCGGCGATGACGCACAGGGCCCAAAGTCAGGGACTTGGAGAGCCGACAAAAGATTCGGAGAAACCAGGTGAAAGGATAGGGCCGGTCCCTTGATCAGACGCGCTCAATTGCGAACAGCAACCCGCGTCCTGAACCGAACATGTAATGGCCAAACCGCCAACTCAGAGACATCACAGCCTCGTCAGGCAGAGCATGTCGTGGTAAAGATGAGTCGTGTGCCATTCAGGGCGCTTGTTCAAGGGTCGAACACTTGTTCTCCATGTGCTCAAACGCGTGATACTGGATAGAGCGCGTCAATATGCGACCAAGCTTCCCAAAAGGATCACCAAGAACGCCAGGTAACCTCATGAGAATAGGAATAACAAGATGGAGTCCAACAGATAAAAGGCGATGGTTTCCTCAAGAAACACAGACTTCCAAACCGTCAAACCAACCAACACACGCCTGAGCAGCCACCAAGCAGCTGAGAAGAAAGATAATTTGCCTCCCAAAACAAAACTCAAAATGTCGCAAAGAATGGGACCAGGCCTTCAGCTGTCCGGTGATGAGTAAGTTGACTTGATTCTGACTTCCAAGGAATGCCGATACTGATATTGCCGAAGAAGAACAACAACCAGCGAACCCTCTTACTCGCTGCAAAAATATCTCCACAGCAACGGAGAAATCCAGGATCGGCTGCTGAAAGGGCTGAACATGGCCGACATCTTGAGCCGGGCCCGAGCAGTGAAGGATGAAGTTGACACCTTGATGGATGAGATCTCGCCATCGTCGGAAAGCTCGAGCTAAGCCTAGCTGGTGGTTGATAGGTGTATTTGGGACTGTATTATAGGAGTTAAGAGCTGCTAGCGAGTCAATATTACCAAACATTACTGAACTGGGTTCTGAACGGGGCCTTGTTGCGGTGCTGGCTGGGGTGGTGGTTGCGCTGGCTCGTTTGCTGACTGCTGTCCTGGTTGAGGTGCAGGCTGTGGTGCTGGAGGAGGAGGAGGAGGAGGAGGAGGAGTTAGAGGCTCAAAATTGGAAATCGGCCCAAACGCCTGGCAACCTTGTCAGTCAACAGCCTGGGAAAGATCTGATCAACTTACCGCAGAATCAAGATCAATCCAATCGGTCGTTTTCCATTTGTCCCACAGACGGTATACCAATGGGGGAGGCGGTGGTTCAGCAACTTCAACAGGTGGATGATTCGGGAGAGCATGACGGGCCAAATCAGCTTCCCAATGGGCACGTAATGCATCTTCCAAGAGTTGCTCATTGGGAGATTGGGCATCCGCATCATCACTGCCCCCCTGGCCTTGCCCTGCAACCTGAGCCTGGGCCTGACTCTGTTCCGCCGGCGTTCGTCCAGCCCCAGTCACTTGGCGAGCCGCCTCATCTCGAAGCTCTTCCAAGATGATGGCCCATCTACGCGAGGGCGAATAGCGATTTGTTTGTTTCAAGAGCGCGCCAATAGCCTTTTCTGCGGTCTCGGTGAGTAAGGAGTCCATCTTGCCGTATCCCCTAAAGTGAGTGCCTCCGTACATGGCTTGCCGAGTTCGGATGTGCGGGAGAAGGAAAATAACGGCGGCTGCGCAGAAGCAGACGTGGTGCGCGAAGAAAATGGACTGGAAGTGGCTCTTGTCCCTCTTCTCCTGATCTCTAGCCAATGCGAGGCACATATTCAAAGCTATACGAGCGGCGTCAAGCAGTTTGCGCACAGCAGAATCGGCAGCCTGTTTCTTTTCGGCATCGGCCGAGTATGGTGCTGTCATGAACGGACGATAGACGAGAATGGCGGCGTGGCAATGAGCCAGGGTCAAGAGAGTGGACTGTCGACGGAAAATAGTGTGCAACATGGAAGGCTTGAGATGGCACATCATGAAGGGTAGCTGCTCTTTCCACTGTTCCAACTCGTTCCCTAGTCGTGTAGCGCTCTCCAACCTCCAGTCATCGGGTATCTCGCGAAACGTGTACACGTCTCGCATAATCTTATCGATGATCTGGTTCAACTTGGCCTGCTCAGTGCCAGCCTCCAAGTAACAGTCGCCCAGGTGTGGCCGGAAAGGGCCTTCGGGACCCATATCTTCGTCGTTGACAGGATCCGGGAACTCCTGGTCAACTGCTTCATTGGAAAAATGGCAGGGCCTTCCACACATCAACGAAATTTCCTTGTCAATGATGTAGGCGGTCCAAAACGTGCGCCTCTCGCACTGGATCTTTGCGTAATCTGGGTTGACTGTCATATCCCGACCCAGGCCTCGATTTCGGCCTCGTCTGCGATGGAGGCCGAGCTGAGTCAGCATGTGGACGGCATTGCCAAAGATATACCAAGCTTGGCTCAGCCGACATGTGCAAAGGAGATACAGGACTTGGAGGAGACGAGCTTGGATGGATTCCAGCTTTGGTGGGCCCGGCTCAGAGTCTGTGAGACGAATGGTTGCCAGGAACAGTTGGTCTCCCATGTTGAGCGTCCAGAGACGATCCCACATCTTTTGTCTAACGGCTTCTCGCCATGGTCGGTCGTAAAACATTGTGCCAATAGACATGCACATGAGCGCAATGGTGGCTTTTGCCGGGCCGAGATCCTTCTCCAGGGGTGAGTTTGCAGTCCAGTTCTTCCATACCCTTTCCAACCAGGACTTGACGGTGGGCCGGTGTAGAAAGTGAAAGGTCTCGGTCCAGCCGTTCTGAAAAGCGTTGAGCATCTCGAACCATTTGGCCGGACTCTCAGGAAAAGCCAGCGGCAACGTAGTGTCGAAAGGCTGGTCACTAGGCGGCATGACGAGGTCGCCAGGAACACCATATTCTTGTCCGTAGCTAGTGGGTATTTTCTGGTAGCGGGCCATCCTCTCCCAGGCTTTGTGAAGAAAAGCCAGGGGTGGTGTCTCGGGATCCGCATATCGATTTGTGAGCATGTAGTTCTCGTGATCCTGAAGTGGAATGCGCCTGACTGCGAATGTACCTCCATATTCAGTAGAGTCGTTCTCCTGCAGCTCTGTTTCATCAGCCTCTGCTTCTGAGGCCTCACCCTCGCCTTCGCCTTCCTCACCGCCCTCGCCCGGTGGCATCGAGTCTCGTTGTTTTGCACGTAGCTTGAAGGTGCATGCAACACGGCTGTTGAAGCAGTTCTCGCATGGTAGCTTGCCCGAGCAAGACACCTTTTGAGTTCGACAGAGATCACAGGCACGTAGAGCCCAGCTTCTGTCACGGACTTCCCTCCCAAACTCGTCAACTGGCTGGGCGAGGTTACGGGCTTGGCCATCGGCGGGAGGAGGGGGTGGTGTCTTTGCAATGCCCCTGATATAGGGTCTGTCATAGGTACACGCCCTGTCGCGCTTGGTGCAGTTGTTGCATGGCTTGAAGCCACTGCATTTCATACGTTTGCCATGGCATTGATCACAGGAGCGGGAGATGCGCTGCTTCTTTTCCTTGGGAGAGTCTGTCGTCCCATTGGCATCTCCTTCGGCAGCGTTGGACTTTCGCTTGCCCTTCTTCTTCGGACCAGGCTCGGCAATGCGTGTTTCTGGCAGGGCATTGCGGTGGACAGGGGGCGCAAAGGGCACCTCAAGCGAGGCATAGGTGGGTGGAGCAAACTGCTGCTGGGTATGTTGGTGCTGATCGGCCATTGTCGTCGTCGCTGTTGGCGGCGAGACTCTCGCAGCTGTCGGAGCGCGTCGACGCGTCGTTATGATCGGGTTGACGGATAGACGGCGCTAGCCCCCATCCACTCAAAATGCCACGAATTTCTCCTGTCAAAGAGTGGGGTCTGGGTTATGTGTACCATAGCTGACTAAGCTTCAAGCCTACCCGAACCGGCTAAGCTACCCGGTGGGTAAGGGTTTCTTTCGGCACTGGGATGATGGATCAGAGCTGTTGCTTGGATGTGCTCTCATCGCTATATAGTATTGTCCTCAAGTTTGGTATTTTCCTTTGCTCTAGCAACCGCCAATTGTTAATTCTGGACTTCGTGGACTTCAATCAATATATCCCCGCCGTAGGCCCACGCCCGATGACAGCCGTGCGCTCCTTCCCGGTTCGGCAGTTCCTGGATTGCTCGGCCCACCATCAGCTGCCGATTGGCCACCGTGAGCTTCCATCCGGCGTCTTAAAAAGTTATCCAGACACAAGATAGTCATGTTATCAACACCTTCAAAGACATCAATGTCTGGTCACGAGCGCTTCCTCATCTCGATCTCCTATTTTCACGCTTCTAGATAATTTCAGCCAATGTGATGGCTGTTGTATGTCAAAACGGTTTCCATCTGCCTTCCACAAGGGCTTCGATGGAATTTCACCAATTCTAGGCGAGCGGGCCCCGTGGACTGTGGGGGGTTCTTTGTTACGTCACCCGCGCAGTGATTCTCGACCTCTTTGCGCCTCGTATTTCCAACCTTCCGGCGTCCCCCACAAACGGTGACGGTTTTGGTTTCATGCAGCGGTCACATGGAGAGCTCTAGGCGGGGTACATGGTGCATTCTACCGATATTCCATCAGTTTCGTGACTTGACCTCAATTCGAAAATATAACAGAACAACTGCAAGCTGTTGTAATATTTTGACTCTCCCACCTTGTGTCCATTATACAGTTCACATATCGTCAACCACTCTACCACCATGTCGCCCGCTACCATTCGCCTCGGCACAGCTTCTCCCAGCACACAAGCTAGCACTCCCGAAACCATTGCTCAGCTGGAACAGATCGCCCGTCGTGCCGCATCGAAAAAGATTGACATTCTCCTGCTCCCGGAAGCTTACATCGGAGGATACCCTCGCGGAACGCACTTTGGCTGTGTCATTGGCTCGCGCACAGCCGAGGGCAGAGAAGAATATCTCCGATACTTCCAAAACGCCGTTGACTTGGGTGATACCGTTGGTGATGGAGCCGGTGCTGGGGAAGCATGGATCAAACGTGCCTTGCCGGGAGATGCTGTCCCCGGGTCGAACGAGAACAGCAAGGAGCCTGCTGCGAACAAACGGGGTGATGGCACCAGGGAACAACTCGAGAGAATTGCTCGTGAAACCGGAGTATTCATTGTCACTGGCCTGATAGAAAAGACCGGAGGGTCCATGTATTGCTCGGTTGTATATGTTTGCCCAAAGCAAGGAATCATCGGCAAGCGCAGAAAGGTCATGCCTGTTAGTTACCCCTTTTTGATCCCTTTTCCTTTCCAATACTAACGCCCCAGACAGACCGGCACCGAACGCCTGGTATGGGCTCAAGGCTCCCCAGCTACCCTCCGCGCAGTAAGCACCACCATCCGCGGCGTCCGCATCAACCTCGGCGCAGCCATCTGCTGGGAGAACTACATGCCTTTGGTTCGACAATCCCTCTACAGCCAAAACATCAACCTCTACCTCGCCCCCACCGCTGACGGGAGAGACACCTGGCTATCCCTGATGAGGACAGTAGCCATCGAAGGCCGCTGTTTCGTCATCTCCTCCAACATGGCCGTCCCCCCTCCTTCCATCCCTCAACAAATTCCCAACAGCCACCCAGACTCCTCCTCCGCCATCCTAACCGAAGAACCCGATCACGAAAACCCCCACGACGACCACACCCCCATCTTCTCCGACCACCACCCCTCCCCCTTCGCACCCAAACACCACAGCAACCGCCGGGCCTCATGCCTAACAGAAGAAGGCTTTGAGATCGCCCTCCCTCGTTCAAAATCCCCCAGCACCCCCACCACCACCACAACCACACGCCGCGCCACCCCCTCCCCCACCCGCACAACCACCTCAACAGTAAACACCCTCTCCCCCTCCTCCAAGCGCAGAACCTCAGTCTTCGACAAAGACGGCAACGAGATTGTGCTCTGCTGCAAAAAGCCTTCCCACGTTACCAACTCCCAAACCCAGCCTATGGTCCCTCCCGCTCCCAAACTGACAAACTCCAGCAGCGGGGAATGGGTCTCCCGGGGTGGATCAAGCATAATCTCCCCCTTTGGAGAGGTCCTCTCCGGTCCCCAATGGGAGGATAACACCAGCCTCATCTGCACCGACGTCGACTTTGAGGATTGCATCAGGGGACGCCTGGACCTGGACACGGCGGGAAGTTACTCGAGGAATGATTCGTTCGAGTTTGGGGTCAGGGGCTTGGATTTGAGTCCTTTGCCCTATTGAACTAACTAACCAACTTTTGGCACCATATATAACAAACAGCCCCTGGGCTAAATCCATGAAATCAATAGGTTTTTGTGTAATTGTATTTTTTGACAGAGCTGGGGTATCATGGGTTTTTATCTTTGTATAAACTCAAGAAATGAAGAAACGAACAAACAAGTCAACCCCGTCGAGTAGAAAAAAAAATGCTTGCGCAATCCTTGCTATTTGTCTGTTTTAATAAAAAGTCATGAAAGAAACAAACCAGGAATGGATATCGATACTGTAACTGAAACTGAGAGAGAACACAAACCGAGAGACGACAAAGAAAAACCCAAGGAAAACACCATTACCGCCCACTTTCCTGTCCTGTTGTTCGTTGCCATGAAACGAGACAAAATGCAACGCGTGAAACGAAAAACTCCAGACTACCTCCCTTGCCCCCAAAGAAACACAAGCCGCTGTCCCATCCCCCTTTCATGTCGTGACCCCTTTACTCCTTGGTAGTCCCAGCGCCAGCACTCCCACTCCCCCCCTCCTCCTCAACATACCCCTGCACCTCCCTCGCACTCGTCAACGGACTCGGTGCCGCGGCCACAGCACTATCCCCCCTCCCAAACCCAATACTCCCATTGATACTCTCCGCCCTCCCATGTCCCAACAGCCCGCTCCTCACACTGGCAGTATCCCTATCACCACCAACCACACTCCCAAGGCCCTGCTTCGCATAAAAGCTATTCCTCTCACTGCTCACCCCGAAATTCCCCGTCGTGGCACTGTAGATGCTCGCCCGCTCACCTCCGACCCCACCGGTCCCCGTCCTGTGGAGCCCCGGGGTGGTGGGGATGCCGGGATTTTCCAAGTTGGCGCTTAGCACGCTCAATGGCAGGGATTCCCTGCTTCCTCCCCACAGAGACGAAGGAGCCAGCGCCCGCACCGAGGCGTCTGTGTCGAATGAACGGCGGCGGCCGCGCTTGGAGGAGGAGGCAAGTGTGAGGATGGAAGCGTTGTCGGTAAGGAGGTTGTTAGCTGTGGCGGTGTGATAGGTTGTCGGGTGGCCCGTGGTGGAATTGGCGCCGGCGGTTGCGAGGTGGGCGGGGATAGCGGAGGCGGGGGAGGCGGTCGGAAAGGGCTGGTTGAAGTGAATGATGTGCGAGTTGGATTGGTTGCCGTTGCTGGCTGGGGTTGTGTTTTGGGCGCCACCGCCGGCCGTGTTTGGCGCCGCGGTTTGGATTGTTGTGAGGGTTGTGGTTAAGGACCTGACGGAAGGCGCCGGGGATGAGAAGGTGCTATCGCCGCCTCGCCGGCCGTTCACGGTGTAGGTTGTGTTGGTGATTGATGGTACTCCGCGCGACGTCGCCGTCATTGATCGTGATGTGTCGTGCTCGGTCGATACGGTTGGCGCCATGGAGCGAGCTCCCACTGTGGGTGGTGGTTGCCCCTCGTCGGATATTCTGACTGAAGCATTTTGATCGCCCGACACAATGCTGAATGATCTTCTGCTAGGATCCGTGGATTCTGTGTACTGGCTCTCTCTATTCGTGGTAGCAGGCGGAAGGCGACCGGACTCGGGGTATGGGTTGTTGTTCTTGGATGGGCGCAGCTTTGCGCTGTCTTTGGTGTGTCGGTGACCCTCACCATTGGAGGAAGATTTCAGGTTGGCCAGTTTCTTCATCAACGTGGAGAACGGCCGTCGTCGACCTGATCGACCTGAGCGACCCAACATCATGTCAGCTTTTGCTTATCGCTAGAACGAGCGAAACAAGAGAAGGTCAGAATCACCATGAGAAGCAGTCGCAGTCTCCGTCATCGCAGTATCTGGGACGCTAGAAGCGGGGGAAAGGTTTCGGCCTTGCGCGAAGAGAGGACCAGGTAGGTTGGATGCACGTAGGTGGTTGTTATCGGGGATAGCAGGTCAAGATTCTGGTCGCGGTTGCCGGAGGGGTGTTGGAATCTGGTACACGTCGGGTAGTAAAGAAAGCAGATGATATGTTGGTCGAGTGCGGCCGTTGTGGATGGGAAAAGATAAAGTGAGGCGTCGAGCAGGTTTACTTTTTGTTGCTGTCAATGGGGCGGTTCATGAATTGTTTGCAAAGCCGTGCGGAGAGGTCGCACAGGCCGTGGCGTTGTCGGATCACCCAAGACGATAACTCAGTGCTTTCGCAGGTGGCGCGTAAGTGAGACGGGTGAAATGGATGGCTTGGAAGGTTGCGGGAAGAGGGCGATGATGTCGGTATTGAACAATGGCAGAAGCCAAGAAGGGTCGTTGTTCTCCAGAAGCTCAAGCGGAAACATCCCAAGCTTTCGGTTGTCGTTCCGCACGCTCCACGCTCCACAGGGGGTTCAGTGACGAAGCCGGGCCCCAGGGTGCCGACACAAGATGGTGTGGGGCCCATCCACAACGCTCTTGGCACAACACAGTGATCACGTGGGAGTCCATCCACACCCTCACTTTCCCATTTAACGACTCCCGGACAGTCTTCTGCTGTTGTGTTGCATCTGATCAAGGTTGGATGCAGGACAACTCACTGGCTGGGTAGCGAGATGTCGGGATCACAACCGCCATGTCGATACAGCAACTGCCCGGGGACGTTGTTGCTCAAATCAAATCATCCACTATCATTACCTCGCTGAACACTGCCGTCTGTGGTCTGCTTCGAAATTCTTTGGATGCCAGATCTACGAAGATCAACATCTCAGTTGACTATGGGCGTGGAAGCTGCTCTGTCGAAGACAACGGTGTTGGCATTCCTCCATCCAATTTTCGGGAGGGTGGGGGACTAGGCCAACTGCACTGTACGTCATCCACCGCTCAAGCAATGTTTTGTTGTTCGGCCCAACTAACATCGTTGCTCTAGATACCTCGAAATACCCGCCGTCCGCAGACTGTCACGGCAAACATGGCGAGTTCCTGGCATCTCTAGGCGCTCTCTCTTTGTTGACCGTCACGTCACATCACCGTGATTACCGGTCACACAACTCGCTTACCATACACAAGTCCAATGTGGTGACACGGAATGTTCCAGCCCTGCCTGAGCAGCGCATATTGGACTTTTCCAGCGGGACTCGTGTTGTCGTCCGTGATCTTTTCGGCTACCTGCCTGTCCGCGTCAAGCAGAGAGCTACGGAAGTGGAGCGATTGGGCACAAGTAGGTATTTCGATCAGCTGATCCACGAAGCCGTTGCTCTTCTGCTTGCTTGGCCAGGAGAGGTGGCTGTAAATCTCCAGGATTCGATTGCTCGAAGAACAGTGTCTCTTCAGACATCTCCACTTGCTGATATCGAGAAACACCATTTACTGTCAACTCGGGATGTTCTTTTGCGAACACCCAAGCTTCTTCTTGCAGCGTCCTTGTTGGACCAAGAGAATCCGAAGTCGTGGGTCTCGATTGGTGCCACTGCTCCAGGCATTACCGTGAGAGGCTGCGTGTCACTGGAACCAGCAGCTACGAAGAGAGTGCAGTTCATCGCTCTCGGCATCCAGCCATCCCTCAACGAAGGTCACTCAAACTTCCTCTACAATGAAGTCAACAACGTGTTTGCCAACTCCAGCTTCGGTACCATCGAAGAAGCTGGCGTTGATGACGACGGTTGTCCACAGAAGATGGCTGGCTTCACCCGCAAAGAGCTGAAGCCAAGAAAAGGCGTGGACCGATGGCCCATGTTCTTTCTCCAGATCATATTAGAGCACGGGTTGGGTTCTGTGGATGCGGATGACTTTCTAGATGAAAGGCGGCCGAATCTCTCCATCATTGTTGACCTGCTTCAAGTGATGGCATATGAGTTCTTGAAGAAGCACATGTTTCGACCAAGGTCTGTTCACGCCATTAAGCAGCTCAAAACTGGAACCGTCTCTGGTTCTGATTTTGCTTTCGAGACGAACCGAAAATCAGCTTCGCAGCTGCCGGTAGCCAGGTCTGCTTCGAGACTAAGTGTTCGCACAAAGGCTTCAAGGAAGTCGACCACACGGGACACCGAGACACGCTCTGCATCACCATTTTCATCATGGCCCAAAACCAAGCATGTCGTCCAGCCACAAACTGAACTCAAGAGAGCAGTGTCATTGCCTATCGGTCGCACCTCGAGTGGCACGTCTCTAGCCGGCTGTTCCAATGCCATCTCGGATGGTTCAGAAACAGTTGAAAAGCCGCATGATCCAGTCGCAGATACATCTGCTGAGCCAATGATCTGGATTGACCCTGTTACCAAAATCAAGTCGATAATTGATCCACGGACTGGTTTTGCGATGAGGCCCAAACAGGGTTCCAATAAAAAGCCGAGCCTTGATCGGAGAAGAAGCTCAACAGCGCTCAGGGACTGGAAACCTAGCACAAACACCCGGGGCCGGTCCTTTTTCCTGCCAACGGAACGGCCCATCCCTAGGCTACCCCAGGAATCAGACACGCTTGGCTGCGAAGGAGGTGAACATGGCTGCCATGGGCTTGGGGTAATTACCCTCGAGAACAGCAATAACAGTGTTTCGACTGCTCTGGAAGGGAGAATATCCAAAGACACGCTACGAAAAGCCGAAGTGGTGAGTCAAGTGGATGAAAAGTTTGTGTTGGTGAAAGTCTTCAACCAGGCTGGAACAGTCCACAGGAGAGATCTCGTCGATTCTCCGCTGCTGGTGATCATAGACCAACATGCCGCTGACGAGCGTTACCGGGTTGAAGCTCTGCTGAAAGAGTACTTCGTGCCGGACCCAGATGACGGCAGGAGCTTGGTGGCGGCCAGAACGCATTTGGACAAGAAGTTGTTCTTTGACTTGTCTAGGCAAGAAGGAGAGCTGCTTTTGAGGTTCAAAAGGCATTTTGCTTATTGGGGTGTTATCTACGACGTGACAACCCAAGACCAGGCATCGAGGGTCACGGTGGAGGTTCAGGCCTTGCCGCCCAGTATAGTGGAACGGTGCCGTCTTGAACCCAGGCTTCTTGTCGAACTGCTCCGGAATGAGATCTGGAAGCTGCATGAAAACCCCAGCAAACAGGCTGGCATCGTGCCACGGCTCCCGATTGGTGACGAGGCCGATCATCAGTGGTTCTCCAGGTTCCACAACTGTCCAGAGGGAATCATTGAGTTGATCCACTCCAGGGCTTGCCGAAGTGAGTTCGCCTTGGTAGGCTACTAGTGACAAAGGCTGAAGCTAACCGGTACTTTCAGGCAGTATCATGTTCAATGACGTCCTGACCAAGGAGCAATGCTTTCAGCTTGTGCAGAAACTGGCTACATGCGCCTTCCCGTTCCAATGTGCCCACGGCAGGCCGTCGATGGTGCCTCTGGTGCATCTCGGGCCGAGCAGCAGTGTCGGGTCTTTCGGCATGGCCAGGGAAAAGAATGGGAAGAAACGGCTGTTGTGTGATATCCGGAAGTGGAAGGACAGTGTGGGAAGGGCGAATCAGACCTGAGAGCGTAACTGTGTAGTAGCACAATAGTAAGGGTGTGGTGATTCTTTTGGCAAAATGGGATAAGACGGAATGAGTCACACTTGGAGCAACCCACCTTTGTAGAGGCAGTTTCGGACCCTGATATTCAACAACAACAGCTCAACAAGCTGCGTGGCGCAGCGGAAGCGCGCCGGGCTCATAACCCGGAGGTCACTCGATCGAAACGAGTCGCAGCTAACTCTTTTGCAATTTTTTTTTCACAATTCAACTCTTTTGCGGGCCTCCATCGAGGATCTTTTCATTTTTGGTAGCTTTCTGGGGTTGGCTTGTTACTGAGCTGCCTTACTGGGTTAGGGTTACTTTGAGATAATGGTTATCTAATCAATTGCCAAGGCCATGTGTGGGGAGCTTGGAGCTCCAACCCCAACAAGGTCCCCAAACAGGCGTCACAAGCTCTCCAGGCCGCACATCAACAACTGGAGCGCATTCGTAGACATATTCTCTACTTTGCGCCCTTCCTTTTTTTCTCTTCACCGCTCCAAGTTGACCTCATACAGCAGCGCAAAAGCTGAAAGATGCCACCATGGCGCTAACGGTTTGTCGTTCCCTTTCCCATGCTCTCTTACATCTGTCCCAGCGACGACTAACACGATGTCTGTCTGTCAATTAGTGGCGCTCCTTTGACTTCTTCGAGTCGACCCCCATCACCCCCTCGGACCCGACCTCCCGCTCCTTCTTCGACAACCCTTCCCACTTCTCCCAGTCCATCGCCTCTGTCTGCTCCGGGTCGGAATCCTTGTTCCTAGGCGGCTTCGACGGCACGGTGCGGATCATCGGGCCCAACTTCAAGATCTTGAGGGAGTTCACCGCCTACGACAATGGCTCCTCGGTCACGCACATGCGGCAGGTGGAAGGGACGAGTTTGCTGGTTACGATTGGGGAGGGGGGCGCGGGGGAGGATCTGGAGCCGGGGCAGCCGGTGGTGAGGGTGTGGAGTTTGGATAAGGTTAATAAAAAGGATGGGAACCCCGGGTTGCTGAGTAGTGTTGTCGTGAATAACGGGAAGAGGCCTTTTCCCATTTCGGCGTTTACGGCGACGGATGATCTGACGCAGTTGGCGGTTGGGTTTGCGAATGGGGCGGTGGTGGTGGTGAGGGGGGATTTGATTCATGATTTGGGGACGAAGCAGAGGGTGATTTATGAGAGTGATGAGCCGATTACGGGGGTGGAGATGCATGTTGATGGTGGGGTGGGGTTGACGACGCTGTTTGTGGCTACGACGGCGAGAGTGTTGAAAGTGGTGATCAGTGGGAAGGGGCATGGGCAACCCCCTAAAACGGTGGAGGATGAGGGGTGTGGGGTGGGATGTATGGTTGTTGATAGGAGGACGGGGGAGATTGTGGTGGCGAGGGAGGATGCCGTGTATTATTACACGCTGGAGGGGAGGGGGCCGCCGACGGCGTATGAGGGGGCGAAGAAGCTGGTTGCCGTGTATGGGGACTATGTTGCGGTGGTGTCGCCGCCGACGCCGGCGGGGGAGGCGGATACGACGAGGAGGAGGTTTTGGGGGGGTGCGGCGGATAGTATTTATACTTTTACGTTGATACATCCGGAGCTGAGGATTATTGCGCACAGTGAGACAGTGTTGGCGGATGTGAAGCATATTTTTGCGTTGTGGGCGGATCTGTATATGCTGACGCTGGATGGAAAGGTTTGTTGCTCTTGGGAAGTAAGAGAGGATAATGGCTAATGTGACGATAAACAGATCTTCCGGTATCATGAAAAGACACTGCAGCAACGGTTGGACATGCTCTATCAGCGCAATCTCTATACCCTTGCCGTGGACCTTGCTCAAAAGTGCGGGATGGACGCTCAGCAACAGAATATCATTTACCGGAAATATGGGGATTACCTTTACCAAAAAGGCAATTACGACGAGGCCATGACGCAGTACATCAAGGCCATAGACAGCACAGAGCCATCACAGGTCATCAGAAAGTTCCTCGACACGCAGAGGATACACAACTTGATCGAGTATCTGGAGGAGTTGCATGAGCATCACAGGGCGACATCAGATCACACAACTCTGTTGCTGAACTGTTACGCCAAGCTGAAGGATATTGACAAGCTGGAAAAGTTCATCAAGTCTGAAGGGGATCTCAAGTTTGACCTTGATACAGCTATCTCGATGTGCCGGCAGGGTGGCTACTACGAGCAAGCAGCATATCTTGCCAAGAAGCACGGGGAGCATGATCTCGTGGTGGATATCCTCATCGAGGATTCTCATGCCTACAATGAGGCGCTGGATTTCATCTGGCATCTGGATCCAGAGACAGCATACCCCTGTCTGATGAAGTATGCCCGTGTTCTGATCGAACACTGCCCATCGGATGCTACGCAGCTCTTCATCGACTATCACACCGGCAAGTATAAGCCACGAGTGGATGCCCCCATCACAGCCGAGGCCGCCCCTGTAACGACAAACGGAGGGTTTGCAGCGGGAGCGGCCAATGCCGTTTCCAACCTCAGCAGTTTGCTACCATTGCCGTACATGAACACGGCGGTGCTAGCAAGCAATAACAATGCCAATGCAAAGCCAACAGTGGGCGACATGTCCCTCAAGCAAGAGGCCATCGCCATCAAGTACACCCCTCCCAAACCGCGAACGGCCTTTTCATCCTTTATTGACCACCCAGACGAGTTCATCGTCTTTCTCGAAGCCTGCCTCCAAGATGACGCCCTGTCAAAAGAAGACAAGACGGACATTTACACCACCCTGTTTGAGATGTACCTCCACAAATCCAACGAAAAGAAATCCGACGCCCACCGCGAGAAGTGGGAGGCCAAGGCCAAGTCCCTGATCGAAGCCGACAAATCCCTACCAGCAACGCAAGAGAAACCCCAGATTGAAAACTCCAACGTCCTTTTGCTCTCTCACCTTTCCAACTTTAGGGATGGAACCACGCTGGTGAAGGAGCAGTCGGGTTTGCTGTTTGACATTTTTCGCTCTTATACATCAGCAAAGGACACCAAGGGGGCGATCAAGGCGCTGGCTAAATACGGGCCGGAAGAACCGCAACTCTACCCCGCGGCGTTGTCGTATCTGACGTCTGACGCGAAGATTCTTGACGAAGCAGGGCCGGATGAGCTGGCAGCTGTGCTGGATAGGATTGATAAGGGGGGTTTGATGGCCCCGCTGCAGGTGGTGCAGACACTGTCGAAGAACAGTGTCGCGAGCATGGGGATGATCAAGCCCTACCTGGCCAAGAGGATAGAGGCTGAGCGGTTGGACATTCAAGAAAATAAACGGGTGGTCAGCCAGTTCAGGACGGAGACGATGGCGAGGAGGCAGGAGATTGCTGATCTCGGGGGGAAGCCGGCCGTGTTTCAGGCTACGAGGTGTGGGCAGTGCGGTGGGGGGTTGGAGCTGCCGGTGGTGCACTTTTTGTGCAAGCATAGTTTTCACAGGAGGTGTTTGCGGGTTACGGGGGGAGGGGAGGGGGATGATAATGTGGGGGAGTGTCCGATCTGCGTGGTGGATAATGCGACGATCAGGGCGTTGAAGAAGAGCCAGGAAGAGAATAGTGAGAGGCATGAGTTGTTTAGGGCTGATTTGGAGGGGAGTGAGGATCGGTTCAAGACGGTGGCGGAATGGTTTGGAAGGGGGGTGATGGGGGCCGGGGGGGAGTAGACGGGGAGGGTATGATAATGATCATGTTGGTTTTTTGAGATCAGATGTTTTTTTTTCTGATGTTATTGCTTATCTACCACATACCATCCGTACTCGGGCTTGCCAAACATAAACGCAGCATGGTCCAAGACCAAAGGCTTGCCCCCATCCCTGCAATGCTTCAGCTCCTTGAGCTTCGTCTTTAAACTCTTGTTGATCCCCCTTATCGGTCCCGTCGCCAACATGTCGTTCCCCAACAACCACTTGCATATGCTCCCCACGCTCTCGTTGCGGAGGGTCAGCGACTTGCCGTTCTCGATGCGGAAGTTGATGTAGTGTTTCCACTCGCGGAGGTCGCAGTACTTGGGGACTTCGTGGATTTTTTGCTTCAACAAAAAGTTGAGCGAGGCGGTGTGGTCCTCGGAGCGGAAGAGGGGGGAGTCGGTTTGGAGGTCGAGGATTTCTGAGTGGCGGGCTGTGAGAGTGAGGAAGAACTAGAGGGGGGGTTAGGTTACCGGTGGTAGAGGGAACAAAAAAGGGTTGGGCTTACGTTTGATGGAGGGTGGGGGCGTGGTCGGGGGTCTTCGGGGGTTGGGTGGGAGGCGAGGCGGAATTTAGGGGTGGATTCCCAGAGCCATTTTGGGGACTGATGGTGATGTTAATATTTGGCGTAGGGGAAGGTAGGGGTGAGAACGGACCAGTAGCTCTTGAACCCCATTCCAAATATTGTCATGGTTCAGCGCCTCTTGCTGTTCCACCTCTTTCACCTCGGCCGACTGGCTATCCGGATACATGGTCATGAACTGGTCGATAACGGCCTTGTAGAAGTCGGCATTATCCTCCACTCCTACGTTGCAGACTGGGCTCCGGACACTTTCCACGCCCTGGGCGGCGATATATGGTGCTGCTGGGCTGCGCAACAACCCCGAGATATCGCCCAAGTCAGAGTTGAGAAGTAATGTACCATGATGCAACGCGCGCTTGCCCGTCAATTTGTACGCTGAACCCGAGATTTTGTATGTCGACGGCGCAGGCTCGGGTCCTTCGGCATCTTGCGCTTCCTGAACAATATCATGTCTTTCGTTGACCTTGACACCCTTTATTCCCATATTCTTCAGCGCTTCCACAACCATGAGCGCGTGCTTATCCCTATCGAAGACATCCTTGGGGCAGATGACGGACCAGTTCGCGTTGCCGTGATCATGGACGACGGTTCCCCCTCCTGAGCGCCGGCGGACGAGGTGGTGCTTGAGCTGGCCGAATTTTATTCTTGTCTGTGCTAGTTGTGGAAGGTTGACTTCGGTCCAGGGGTTTTGGTTGCGGCCAATGACCACGCATGGGTCATTTGTGTAGAGGAAGAGGATGGTCGAGTCGGGGTCGGACTTTTCGAGGAGGTGGTGCTCGATGGAGAGGTTGAGGTATGGGTTGGCTGAGCTGGACGTGTAGATTTGGAACTTTTGGGAGATTGCTTTGGTGGTTATTGGCCGAGCGTGCCTCGCTGATAATATGGAACGTATGCGCCAGGCATTTCGGAGGGCAGGTGTGGCCATTGGATGGGCCTGGGGGATGTTGGAGGGGGGGTGTCTGCGAAGTTAAGGTACATAAATAAAAAGAACCTCAACGGCCTGTACCAAAAAAGGCAGCCGGGGGCCCGGGAACCAGGAACGGTCAGGGATTCGCTAGCGCCTCTTCCGCCCCCCGGCACGGGACCGTTGATCCCTGCGACAGAGCCAAGAAGCACCCAAGTCAAATCGCTGCGGGGAGCCGATGACGGAGACAGCATGGAGGGGCTCTGGCGGGTATCAGCTTTTCCATATGGCGTGTGCTGTGTGCGCTGCTCCCCAAAAATTTAGCCAGCATCGTGCCACTGACTCACCGACAACATCTTTGGCCAGACGGAACAAAGAAGAGAGGCCGAGCTTTTGTTAATTTGGGTAGATTTGGTACTAGACAGTCGAGTACTCATCTCCATTTTTGTACCACCACTAAGACCGCAACATAATGGACGGAAACACGTTTGGAAAGGGCTTCACAGTCACCACGTATGTGTCTTCACTGCCATGCGCCAGAGCACATCACCACTAACACACGGCTTGCGCACAGCTGGGGCGAGTCCCACGGAAAGTCGGTCGGATGCACAATTGGAAATGTTCCTGCTCAGCTGAGAATCACCGAGGCCGATGTCCAGCCACAATTGACCCGCCGCCGTCCCGGCCAGAGCGCCATCACAACCCCCCGCGACGAGAAGGACAGAGTTGAAATCCAGTCTGGTGTTCAAAATGGCCTCTCCCTCGGTCTCCCCATGATGATGGTGGTCAAGAACGAGGATCAGCGCCCCAAGGGTAGGCACTGCCGAGCTCAGCATGTTGTTTGGCGCGACATTGACACTGGTGTGCAGACTACGGAAACAAGACCATGGACATGTACCCCAGACCCAGCCATGCCGACTTCACCACCCAGGCGAAATACGGAATCAAGTCGGAAAGTGGAGGTGGCAGAAGCAGTGCCCGCGAGACCATCGCCCGTGTCGCTGCCGGCGCTGTTGCCGAGAAGTACATGATGGACGCCTTCGGCATCGAGATCGTCGCGTTCACCAGCTCCATCGGCGGCATCGACCTCTTTCCCCCTACCCCTGAGCACCCAACCCCCGTCACCGACCCCAAGTTCCACGAGTTCCTCGACAACATCTCCCGCGAGACCGTCGACAAGTTCCTCCCCGTCCGCTGCCCCGACCAGGCCATCTCCGACAAGATGGTCCAGTTGATCACCGAATTCAAGGACCGCAACGACAGCATCGGCGGCACCGTCACCTGCGTCGTCCGCAACGTCCCCGTCGGTCTCGGCGAGCCTGCCTTCGACAAGCTCGAGGCCATGCTCGCCCACGCTATGCTCAGCATTCCCGCCACCAAGAGCTTCGAGATCGGATCCGGCCTCACAGCCTGCACCACCCCGGGCTCCATCCACAACGACCCCTTCGTCTCTACCAAGGGCAGAGAGGTCCCACCATCAGTCGCCAAGAGCGGCGCCTACCTCAAGGGATTCACCCGTCCCAAGCTCACCACCAAGACCAACTTCTCCGGTGGCATCCAGGGTGGCATCACCAACGGTGCTCCTATTTACTTCAAGGTCGGCTTCAAGCCCCCTGCCACCATTGGCCAGGACCAGCTCACTGCAACCTACGACGGCGAGTCAGAGGGTGTTTTGGCCGCCAAGGGGAGACACGACCCCTGCGTCGTGCCCCGTGCTATTCCCATTGTTGAGGCCATGGCTGCTATCACCGTGATGGATGCGCTCGTCAGACATTTCGGTCCCAAGACTCTGAGCCAGTACCTCCCTTACTACAGGGAACCAAATGAGAAGGGCGAGGCGCAGGTTGCGGCACCGGATGATCAGCTTTAAGGGTTGATTGGGAGATCAAGGAGAAATAGATGTGGTTAAAGAGAGGAGGATATGGGGCGATGAAATAAAGATTTTTAAGAATTCGAAATGTACATGCAAGCGTTGTTATGATTAGAGCAAGATTGGGGTGGGCAAAAAGGCGAGGCAGACAAAAGAGACAGTAGGCAGCGCGGGCGCGGAAAAGCAAATGGTTGTTTTTTCGTTGGTTGTGGTCTAAAAAAGAATTGGTTATGATGATATCATGCAGTTTTGTTATTTCTGATCCGTGTCTGTTCAAGCCATACGTGCTCAGAAGCATCTAACTCTATGAACAGACGTAGTCCCACACCCAGACGTTGTATCAAGCCAGGATGGAATTTAACCATCCATCAAGGTTGACTCCCATCCCCTCGTCACCACAAAGCGCTGAGCAGGGTGAAGAGAGAGATAGCATTCTCATCCCCAGTCCGAAGACCAGACCAGGGATGAGAATACGGCAGTGAAGCACCACCATATTGATCGATAGGCCACGAGCTCTTGCTGGAAGAAGTGTGATACCAGCATGGCTTGGTCAAAGCTTCAAGTATATCACCCTGCTGAGTGACGGGAGAGGAGAAAGAGATTTATAGGTGAGAGTGGGCGAGAAGTGGTGGCGTAGGGGTTTGGAGGGTTGGGGATGGGGAGGTTGTGGAGGAGGAGGGATGGTTATCTGGGGAAGGGGGTTGGGTTGGGAATGGAAGAAGTGACGGAGATGACTGAGGTGCCCGTCGAGTTGAGGCATTACGACCGCCCGGGTGAGGTAGGAGCGCTCTTGAAATCTGACAACTGGTAACCGAGACAGGGAGCAGACTCGAGGAAGGAACGGGGTGGGTTCACTGGTTGGGGGACCTCTTGCTTAATTCCGGCGAGTTACCTAGTTTGTCATCTGGCGCTCTTTTCGGGAACGTTGATTGTCACTTCAGTCAGATGAGCTGAGATGGGTATGGATTATAAACTACTCGCCAACAGAGTTGGAAAGGCCATGGCTTCTCTTACCAAATTTTTAACGACGCTGGCGATATTAAGTCTGGTTTGGGGTGTGGAGGGGGAGGGAGGGTAAGCAAGTCAAACTTTCATATCATTCCCCTCGAACTTGTGATTGCTTGAGGTACGTGGTCTCCAAGGATAGCCGACAGGCGTTGAAAGGTAATACGTAGGCTTTTTGAGTTACTAGGGTGTCCCGACGGAAGAATTGTGGAAGCGGTGACTTGAGATGTAGGTATTGTCCTTGAGAATGAACAAAGGCCACGCCTGATCGAAGTATAAAGACCTCATGCAACACACTGAGCCAACCTGGATGCGATTTCCGTGCCGAACTTTGCAGGGTTCTCGAGTGAACTCTTCTCACCCAGGGCGATACAGTCGCGGATGACGTCTGCAAAGATCTTGCCCACCATCCTGCACGAAAATTGTCAGCTCATTGCTCATTATTTTGGGGTAGATGGCTTGACACTCACCTATCCAACGTAGGTTTAAGGGAAAGCGCTCGGATGACCTTGTAAGACGCTTCTCTGCTCCCGGGATCGTGCTCAATTTGCTTGTCTATCGTTGTCCAGAGCGCCAATTCAAGCAAGACACAGCCCAGACTATAGAGATCATAAAGGCGTCGATAGGCTATTTGAGGGTCGTTGCGTCTTGCTGGATGCTCGTAGTAGTCGAGTTTCAAGTTGATACCAGAAGCTGCGCCGTTGCTATAACCAGCGATGAAAGGACTCGAAAGGTCAAAGACTCTGTGGGCGGCTTGGGTCGAGGATTCGTCGCCAATACTGCCCAGAGGGAAGAACAAAATGTTGTTGGGTCGGATGTTTCTATGTAAACGATTAGCCGCGTCAGGCTTAAAGTGTGATGGGGCAACATACTTGTGCGCCCAGTCTACGGCATGCATCATGTGGACAGCATCAACAAGCTTCTTGGCAATGTCGAACCTCACGCCTAGGTCCAGACCATCCCGTGTTTTGATGAGTTGTCTCAAGTTGATGGGCATCCGTCGTTCCGAGATGGCTCCTGGTGGCAATGGTTGAGGAAGATTAGTTCGGATATTGATGGGCGGTTTTAGGACAAAACCAAGCCGGTTGGTGCGTTGTAGGTCGTCTAATATTCCATAGGAGTCAAGCATAGACATCTCGTCTGGCTTGGGAACATTCAATAGAAGTGCCAGTTTCTCAATCTCCCGTCTTTTGCCTGAAATCTGTGCGTTCTGCGCCCATTCTATGAGGGCGACTCGGTGATCACCTTTCTTTGGGTAATCGTAAAGAAGCGCCATCGTGAACGTGCCGCGACTGTCTACTCTGTAGTTGTCTGTCATGTGAAACGAACTGGCTCCAAACACATGGGGTCTTCCAGGAGCCCCCTGGATGGCATGGGCTCGCAAGTTGACCATCTTTGCCAACGAACGATAGTTACCAGCACCCACTGAGTCTCTTGAGGTCTCAGACTCCCGCGTATAGGCGGCGAGAAGTTTATTTAGTTGATCTCCCGTCAGCTGATTGAGGTTGTCGTATATGCCCTTGTTTAGACGGGCCAGTTCCAAGGGCTGGCCATAACCCCATAAGACCTCATTGAACTCTCGGAATCTTACAATCAGTTCATCGACGCCCTTTCCACCGCTTACCAGTAAGAACTGGATTCTTCTCATCACCAATAAGTTGGTGTTGCATTTGGTCTCGAAGCGGTTAATGTTTTGCGGGTCGAGGTCAGCATTGGTTTCAAAGTGAAAATCGTCAAGGTGTTGAATTCGGTGGTCCGTGGGTATCAGCTTCTTGATCTCGAAGCCGTATCGGTCAAGGCCTTTGATGTCAAAGAACAGGCGAGAGTTGAGAGCCAGCTGACGCAGCACAGCTTTGGCGCTCACTGGGTTGTCCTGGGCGTAGTGTTTGAACTTTCGTTCTCGAGTTTCGGAGGGTCCCCATATTTCACACCATGACCGGAAATTCTGTAGACATTTGTTAGTAGATACCTTGTCTACTGACCATGTTAGGACGGCAGGTATCATACGTTTTGATGATTCTGAATCCGTATCCGTTGCTCGCTCAGTTTCTGCTCCAGCTGTACAACATCTTTGATCAAAACGAATCCGGCTATTGTTTGTTAGAGCTCTCGCACTATTACACCGATATATCCAGGTAATGAATTCATACCGTTGCAAAGAGGAATCAACTGAAAGACGCCTGCAACAATGTTCGCGACCTCAGCCATTGTTGCTGGGAAAATTCAGAATGAGATGACGAGGAGGGAAGAGTATCGGCAGCATCGTGCTTGGGGCAGAGCAGCTGATATAGAGGCTGTCAAGCGGGGCATATGCACAAGACGTGCGTCTTCGCCAGTTCTTGCTGTTGGCTGTACACTGTGATGCCTGGTGAAGAGGCACAGCAGGTTGACACTAATCCGTAACCCTAACCCGAGCTTGAGGTGGTTGTTGCGCAGTCATCCCGGCCACTGATGCAGGAACGAAAGCTAGGGTCCACTTAATTTTAATGATAGCAACGGGCCATCTTGGATGCTTCGACTTCAACCGGCTTGAGTTGTAAGAAAAGATATTCAAGATAAGACTGAAGTGTTCTTTTCCTACCCTCGACTCAAAATGATACTGAACATCGAGTCAAGTTGCACTTGTAAAAGCTTCCAGCAAGTCCAGACCACCTCCACCGGGATGCGGATAAGCACAGACCCACTGATGCGTAGTGTGGGGAATTGGCTGATGGAGCAAATCCGAAAGGGTCTGAGCGTTTAGCATCAGTTCTCCCACGTAGCGTGCCATCTTCCAGATCAGTATTCCAGGTTTTTTTTATGTGTGTGTGTGTGTGTGTTGGACGGTGAGGGAGATACGATACGGCCTTGATAGAGCAGACTGCTGACTATCACGGGGTGAGGAGCAGGCATCAGAACAACAGTTGTTGACTCTGATGAGGGACAGCTCCACACAAACAAGCATCAGCTCAGGGGTAAGTCGCTCGACGGGCCGCAGCCGCAGAGGTACACGCAGATCAGCCAATTTGGGAAGAAGACGTCCATCGATCGAGTTGTCATATTGTGAGACATGGAGTTTACCGCTGCAGGAAGAAAACTTGGGAAAAAAAAGAAACTAGATCACAAAAAATCTTCTTCAGCACAGCACAGCACATCTGCTGGCGCCAAAGAGCCCCAGGTCAATAGGTAAACTGTTACTACACTACTACAAACAGAGAGCGCGCCAACCTTTTCAACAAAACGCGCTCTCGGGGAGAGTCCAGTGTCGGAACCTTAATTGCTAAACCCCCAAAGATTTGATCAATAAGTGTGGTCGGCAGAGACATTCTCAGTCCATCAATTTGTCCAGTGCCAAATCGAGACCCCTGCAAAAGTGGCTTCCCCTCTCCCGCTGTTCAACTCCAACGCACATCGATTTGCTTCAGGGGTGAGCTCTTCCTACCGACCTTAATTCCCTTCGCTCGCTCCTTCTCGCCAATTTCGCCATTCCCACACTCGTTTCCCCCCCAGGCTTCCAAACGTTCCGTGGTGTGCAGAGCCCGGAAGTCCGCCCAGCTGGAAGCTTGCTAAAATCAATAATCCCTAAAAGAAATAGAGGTGACATCGCAGCAAACCCGACCCAGACAGCCCCCTTCCCTGCGCCGCTGCCGTGCCCGCTCTCCCCAGCAGCGTCGACGTCAAAGCTTTTTCCGACATCTTTTGACAAATACAGACAGACAGACGACCCTCTCACGAGCACGACGACGATTCGACCACGTGCACCGGCCCGTCAATATCGTCCCGACCGACCGACCGACGCAAAATCATCATTTTGGGGCGGTCCCCGGCGACCCCATCGCTCTCTTGACGGGAAAGGCGCACGCGCAATCGCCTTTTAATTCTCTCCAGGGACCATCCCCGAATCATATTTCCCCAACTGCGCTGCGCTCGTCACTTTCAACTCGCGACTTGAGAGACCATAGATGCCTTCCGGCTGGACACAATGCCCTGGCAACCGCTGCCTCGCATCGCCTTCGCCGTAGCGACCTACCCTTTCGCTGCCTCGAGTCCCGCCGACTTACCCCTCGAATTGGGCGACGAGCTGTACATCATTGAAGAGACACCCGACGGTGATTGGTTTCGCGGGTACCTGGTGTCACCACCGAGTCTGCTTGCCGGTTTAACAAGCGTAAAGGGCCACACCCTCGAGGCCCGCGTATTCAGCGGCATCTTTCCGCGGAGTTGTGTCGAAGTACGCGAAGTGCTCGGCGAGAGCGACGAAACAGACGACAATGAGGCCGACAGCGAGGATGGCGTCGCGACAGACCCCCTATACATAGGCAGCGATTCTGCCAAGGGTGGATTGGTTCCCAATGGCGAGAAAAAGAGGAGGAAAGACAGGAATAGGGGCCTGCAGAAGAATGGATTGCTTTCGGTGCCAGTGCGGCGGGATCCAAATGCGCCTCGTCAGCCAGCCCCAGTACCAATGCTCAAGATTGGTGACGAGACGCCCACCTCAGCCTCGGAACCGCTCATCGACGAGATCGCGTCGTGCCTACGAGAATGGCACTCGACCAACCTCCACGAGCTACTCCTGACCCGTCAATACGCTAAACTCGACAATCTTTCACAGCTTATAGTTACGCTCAACTTCTCGAGACAACAGTTTTTGCACGATGTACTTACGACGTGGGAATACGAAAATCTGCGCGAGAAGACAGTTTGGGACTTGGTTCGGGTCAACAAGCTATGTGGTGGGGAGGTTATCGTGCGCGATCCGCACGCCCGAGGGAGGGTGTTGACTGGAGACGATTCAGTGGTAGAAATAACGAGGTTGCAGTCCATCATGAGCCTGTTGGACGAGACACCCACGCCCCAGATCGAACTGACGGCGCTCCACCACCTACTGGTAGACATCAAGGGGCTGGCAGGCGCATCCACCGAGGCGACAACTCTGGTTTTGTATCTGGCGACCAAGACGGGAGGCGGCAAGCTCACCACCATATCCGAAAGCTACATCGTCGAAATGCCTGGCGGTGGGCAGATGGGCCAACTGACGAGAAACAACCAAATGCGGACGCTTTTTTCTGATCTTACTGCCGCTGAGATTGGAGACGTTTCCTCGATAGATTCCGAATTGTTCCTCATTGTCAAGATTCGCGCGCCGCAACAGGTGGTTGCTGCTAAGCCTAGCTCTAGGTCTGGTTCGATGTCGCAGAGCTTGCCACAATTCTCCAAGGATCCAACAAAACCACCATTGTCTTCCGGGAACAAGTCAATGCGCCGGAGCTTGATGTGGGCGGGTAAGAGCACAAGGTCCGCATTCTCCAGAGGCAACAATAAGCTTGATTCGCTATCTGAGCAGCCGGAGGAAATAGCATCACCCACCACAGCAGGGGCCGAGAGCAGAGATGGCCATCCGCCGAGCACAGCCAATTCCAAGAACGGGCGGTCTTCCGTGGACGGATACGTCACCCAGACTGCTGACAGGACAGTGGGTGTCGGCTTGCTCAGGCTGAACTCTATCATGAAGCAGGAGGATGAGGTGGAACATATCGTGACCCTGTGGGCCCCGTCTGCCCGGTTTGCGACAGAGCGTGGAGACGGAGAGGAATGGGACCCGGTAATACGTGAGGTCCTGGACAGCAAGCCCGGCTCTTATGAGAAGTCGAGGAGAGCCGAGCGGCTCCAGGTACATTTGCGTGCCTTCAACAACCCGGATGCGGATGTGCTCATCAAAGCCACCCCCACCGTGTTGGCGGGCATCTGCAAAACAAACAAGATGGGATTCTCAGGGGCGCCAACAAAACCGAGGTCTGACATCTATTTGACAATCGACGAGGCGGCCCTGACCCGCCAAACGCTATTGTCTCGATATCGCGGCAGCCCGGCATCCCTTCCGAATAGTATTCACGGGAACAATCTGCAGCTCACACTCGAAGTGAGGAGGCACTCAGGCGAGCGCATCGACAATTGCATATTCCCGTCTTCCAATACCGAGTGCATCAGCACTTGGAAGACGGCTGCTGCCGAGCGTGGGGAGCCATGGAAACAAACCATCAAGCTGGTGATCGCGCCAGCGGATGTGCACCAAGCCCATGTTGTCATGCAGCTTGCGGATGCACCCAACAGCGCCTTTGCAGTCGCATACATGCCCCTATGGGATCAGCAAGCCTTCATCCACGATGGTTCTCACTCTTTGGTTCTCTACCGGTTGGACGAAAACACCGTCTCTGCACAGCAAAATGCGCAGGGCAAGGGCGGGTATCTCAGCCTGCCGTTTGCTTTCAGGGGCAGGGAGGAGCACCAGGCAGAAGTGACCGGCCCAATCGCCATGGTTCGCGTGGAGACATATCTTTGCAGCACAAGGTTTTCCCAGGACAAGATCATGTTGAGACTACTGGGGTGGAAGGACTCTGCGCAGGAAGCAATTCCTGATCTTCTGAAGCAGTTCATCTTTGTGGCCGAGATTGAGGTTGTCAAGTTGCTCAACGATGTTTTGGATGCCTTGTTTGGAATTCTCGTCGCCTACTCTGGTAACGATGACTATGAGGACCTCGTCTTCACCGCGCTGGTTAGGGTGCTCGACATTGTACACGATCGACGATTCAACCTGTCTCCGTTGGTCGACCAATATGCTGAGAGCAAGTTCAACTATCCGTTTGCGACGCCTTGCCTGGTCAGATCGTTTACTCGACTTTTGTCCAAGCCAACTGAACCAGAAACGGCAAGGAAACTGCGCGCTACCTTCAAGGTGGCACGGCATATTCTCAAGTTCATCACGCATGCCCGCGGCCAGCAAAAGGTCAAGGAGGCCGGCATTGGGATCACCAGTACAAACCCCGGGTTCACGCGCCACCTTCGAAGCATCTTCAAGGCCCTCGATGCCATGATGCGGAGTACAGCACCGGTATTGGTGGGAAGCCAGACGCTTGCTGTTCAGCATTTTCACACTTGGCTCCCAGAGCTGGCTGGACTGTTGACCACGGAAGAGATTCTCCATATTGCTATTGACTTTATGGATTCTTGCTCCATGGTCAAGGGCAAACTTGTCCTGTACAAGCTGGTTCTCATCATCAACTATGCCAAGCTGGACATCTTTTCTCACCCAGAACAGCGGTCTGCCCTGAGCGCCAATACCGTCAGGTGGATTGCACCGCACTGGGGGTACACCGAGGAGGTTACCGAGCAATGGAAGGATCAGGTTCGGCTATGCTGTTCCGTCCTCGCCAGCCAGGTTGAACACCTTGGCCCTGAAATTCCCGACTACATCCCCAAGATCATCCAGTCCTACCTCGCCCTCAACGCTATTCCGAAGAAGCCAAAAGATCGTCTATCTCTGTTGTTCCCCACCTCATACCCCTTCCCCAGCAAAGCGATCACCGGAGAGGTGGTGTTTGACGAGGCGCTTATTGAGCTATCTGCCGTATTGTCGGCGCTTTCTACTTCGCCAAGTGGAATGCAGCTTGAGCTGGCAGAAGACGACCTCAATATCGTGGTGGAGAACTCGCTGCGGGTGCACATGAGTATCCTCCAGGGCGAGACGTTTCCTTCCAACTGGCTCAGCGTGCACATCTTTCACCACAAGTCAACTATGCGGACATTGCAGTACCTCGCCAGCATCCTGCTCGAGTCCTTCTTACCACATCCTGATGAGGCCGAGAACTTCAGCACCGAGCTGTGGAAGCTCTTCTTCACCACGCTCCTCAAACTGGTCGGCAGCCCATCTCTTGCGCTCGAGACATTTCCCGAGCAAAAGCGCCGGGCCGTATGGAAGATTGCCGGTGATGTCCGGGAACACGGTGCCGAGCTCCTCCGCAGGACATGGGAGGCCATTGGCTGGGAGACGAGCCTTGAGGAGCGTGCTCGCTACGGTCTTTCCAAGATGGGCGGTTATCAAGTCCAGTACGTGCCGACATTGGTTGGGCCCATTGTTGAGCTTTGCTTGAGTGTCCACGAGGGGCTGCGACGCATGGCTGTCGAGGTGCTTCAGACGATGATTGTCAGCGAGTGGACTCTGAGCGAGGACCTCAGCGTCATACAAACGGAGATGATAGACTGTCTGGATGTGTATTTCAAGGAGAAGCCGCTGACGGAGAGCATCTTGCAGAAGCTGTTTGTTGGAGAATTACTAGAGCGTTTTGAGCCATTGAGCAGGCTGAAAGACGAGCCACTCTACCAGGCTATCAGAGAACTTATGGGCACGGTGGACGACTTCTTGGATCTTCTGGTTGCTGTCCACAGTGGTGATGGATCGGGCGAGGCATCACACCTCATCCACCGTTTGAGATTGATGGAATTCCTCAGGGATATGCAGAAGGAGGAGATATTCATCCGCTACGTGCACCAACTGGCGAACCTGCAGGCCGAGGCGAGGAATCACGCTGAAGCCGGCCTGGCGCTGAGGCTACATGCCGACTTGTACGACTGGGACCCCCTTAGAACAACACCACCGCTGTCGGACCCCGAGTTCCCTGCGCAGACTCACTTTGAAAGAAAAGAGCGGATCTACTTTGACATGATCAAGCACTTTGAGGACGGCGAAGCATGGAGTAGCGCGTTGGCGGCATACAAAGAGCTCCAGCAACAGTATGAGACCAACATCTTTGACTTTGCCAAGCTTGCCCGCACCGAAAGGGCCATCGCCAACATTTACGAGACCATCGCCAAGAGCGACAGGCTGGTGCCCAAGTACTTCAAGGTCATCTACAAGGGCTTGGGCTTCCCGGCTAATGTCCGCGACAAGGAGTTTGTCTTTGAAGCCACCCCTGCCGAACGGACTGCCGGGTTTACCGACAGAATGCAAGAGATGTACCCATCTGCTCAGATTGTGCTTAGTGACCAGATCGACGATGTGGAGGGTCAGTTCTTGGTGGTCTCCGCACTGAGTCCTCACCGCGACCTGGGGCATCATGTCTTCCAGCGCGCCAGGGTTCCGCAGATCATCAGGGACTATCTTATCTCTGCTCACCCTCAAGAGTTTTCTGTTAGCAGCAGGAGGAACACCACCGGGCCTGTGGAGGAACACTGCGCCGAAAAGATCATCTACACGACTGCGGAGCCATTCCCGACGATTCTGAGGAGGAGTGAGATTGTTGCCATGCGTGAGGTCAGGTTATCAGCCAGAGAGACTGCTCTGGAGAGAATCGTGCGAAAGACGGCCGAGATGTCTATTCTAGAGCGCAAGATATCAGATGGTGAAGGGGGCGACGAGGCTGTGCAACTGCTGTTTGATGCTGTGGGCATCAGCGTCAACCCAAATTCCGAGAGCAGCGTGGTTTGCTACCGGGACTTGATTCCCGGCATGACCAGGCACGGGGCACAATCACCTGCAAAGGACAGCGAGCTGGATGAGGAGGAGTTTGAGCCGCCTGAACTGAACCCTCAGGAGAATGCCATCAAGATGGCGTTGGTTGATCATGCCATCTTGCTCAAGAGGTGCTTGGCCACTCTCTCAAAGACTGGTGTTGAGGTTCTCACGCGACATGTTGAGGATCTTCAAAAGTGTAAGTTCTTCCCTTCCTTCGACTGACTGTTGGGAGATACATGCTGACGATATTTGTTGCTGCAGACTTTGAGACGACATATGCCACAGAGATCGCACTGTTCACGCCAGCTGCCCCGCCTGTTCGTGAGGCAAGCACTACGCCCTCACCAACATGGCCGCGCTCCCCTCCGTCGACTGTCGGCGGTATCCCTCACCTTTCCAAGCCCTCGATCAGCGGCATGTCTGCTATCACCGGAGTAGAAGAGGCTGCCGTCATCAGACCGGTATCGATCCGCCAAGGCCGCGGCGCCCGCCTAAGCTTCCTCGGTGGCCGCAAGAAGGAGCTTTCCAAGGATGGCTCCCCACCATTACCCACCATCAACGGTGACGTGCAAGAGGACTCGCCCAAAGACAGCGCCGCCAGCACCAAGGAAAACCGCCGCAGCTTCATCTCGGGCTTCCGCACCCAAACTTCAGCCTCGAACGACGCCCGGCCTAGTCTTACGGTCCAGACCAACGGCATGGACGGGGCCGGCTTCTCCATCTCACCAGGTGGTATCACGGGGGGCAGCCATCTCACAACCGCGACGACGACAACCAATAACGACTGGGTGACGGACTCGGCTGGGGGCAGCTTCATGGGCGGCCTGAGTGGTACCGCTACGGCGGTTGAATCCCCGCATGGCAACGGCGAAAAGACGCCTAGGGAGAGCACTAATAGCAGCAGTACTATGGGCGGGAGCGTGAGGAAGCGGCTGAGCTTGCTGAGGCTGGGGAAGAAGAGTAGTAAGGATAATGCCAAGCAGCAGGCGGGAGTGGTGGGGTTGGGGGGCGTTGATGAGGAGTAGGCTGCCTGTCGGGTTCTGGCTTTGGGGGACATTGCTGTGAAGGAGGATCATCTGATGATGCAGAGGAGGGGGTGGGTATGAGCAAGCATTGCAGGAAAGATAAAAGGGGTGGTGGTGTGCTTGATTCTTCGTTTGACAAGGACCCTTTTTTTTTTTTTTTTCGTTTCTTTTGTGGATTTTCTTTTTCAAGGTCAATTATTTCTTTTTAGTACAGACACTACCACGCTTTCTTTTTATTGTGTGGTTTGTGGAGGAGGGATTTTGTTTGGATTATTGCGAGATTGGGGGAGGCATATACCAGTGCTTTTTTTTTTTTGTTCTTGTTTGTTTTTTCATTCTACAGATTTATTATTGCTGTTGTATTGGGAACTTTTTTTGTAAATAGGAGGAAGGGAAGGAGGGAGGGGAAGGGAAAGGGAAAGAATGGTGTTCTGGATAGCATTCTTGTTGTTGTGCGTGGCAACAACTGTTGAAAAGATGAGTAGAAATCTTGTTTATTTCTTGTTCCTGTTACTTTTCGTTCGTTTCCAATTTTTCTTTTTTCTGCATGTGTTGTATTTTTGTTGCATTACTAGTTGTGTATACCGCAAAAAGAAAGCGAGTGAGGTTGGAGATGAAGGGAAGGGAGGAAGCACCATGTATTTTGTGTATATTTATGTTGTCCTGTATGTTTTACATGTGTACACAGTGGTGGCGGTGGTGGTGGTGGTGTGTAGGTTTGACTGGCGATGAGTTGTTGAGAGAAGAGGAGCGATTCACATTGAGTTAACATACATTGATCAAAAGACGTGTGTCGCACAGACACTCTATTTATCCTATCTATATAAGCCAAGGGAAAAACTGGTCTCTTTGGTGAGGGGAGCTAAAATGTCGAGCCGGACGAGAACCGGCTAAAGTCTGAAGTGCCGGCTGGGGTTGGATGCAACCTGGTCTGGACTATGGTCGGTTGAGATAAGCTTTTTCGCGGGTTGTGGGGGAAGGCTTGGAGGGGAAGTGCATTTTTGGCGGGTGATATAGAAAGGTGAAGCGAATGGGACGGTTGGCGGAGGGAGTTCCGTGGTGGGGGATGGATTCTGTTTCTAGTTGGTAAAAGAAAAAGGCAAGGTGGAGTGATGGCTGAGCATCTGGAGATCCGGGGGAAGCTTAATGTGGTGATCGGCCCAAGGGTCTTTGGGTAGTAGGTAGGTAGTGACCACAAGATCGAAGGTGTATCCTCCTCCTCTTGGAGTGGCCGTCAGCATGTAAACAGTGATGAAGCTGGGGCAAATCCATTCTCTAAATAACACAGTGCTGGGTTTTGGGCCAACGCTGAACAGCTTACGCGTCCAGCGTCGTCCCTCCCACCGTTCTCGACTAGCTCCACCTCACGATCGACCACTCGCCCCCATCTTAAAGCGAGCTCGTCCCGTCCCGATTTCCCGGGCCAGGCCACGGAGCTTAGACTTCCACCCAGGAAGGAAAAGAGGTAACCTCGTGGGTGTACCAGGGTTTCAGACTAATGCAGGCACTATAACAACACAGGCAAACTGCCGGGCTAGATCCACGGTTTCCAAGGGGGATATTTCCACCGGTTGTTGATGGGAAATGTGGCCACTGTTGGATTAGCTGAGATGGATCTCAAATCACGATAACAAATGTAATGTTGCCTTGGTGATGTGACAAGCCATCAGTAATCATCTTTTGCTCACCGCTTGCCTCATCACACATCACCCACTGGATGTTATCTCTCCCCAATCCCACCTGCCTCCATCATGTCCCCTCGTGCCTTCTCTTTGTAGATCCTGTGGCACCACTACCACCGAAAAAGCCATGACCTCCCGCTCCCGGTACCGTCTCCTCTTTGCCGTCTCTTGCGTTCTGTTCACCTACTCCTTCCTCAACCACCACAAGCTTCCCCTAAACTTTGACATACTCTGGCCGGATCAACAATCATCACGACGAACAACCCCGCCAATAGAGGAACGCCAACAAGTCCCGCTCGCGTCACTTGAATCCTCGTTTTTTACCTGGTCAGATCCCGACGCACCACCAATCCCGAAGCCACCGTACAAACCTGAGCTTGAAGAGTCACCGCCCATACCGGATCCGTTCCCTTTGCTGTCTGAATACCCGGCTCCGCCGAGGAAGTTCCTGTTGCAGCATGTCCCCAAACCGCCGAGAGGGCAATCGAAAGAGGAGGCGCCGCTCTTGATAGGGTTCACCCGGAACTGGCCTCTGTTGTTGCAATGCGTCACGAGCTACATCGCTGCAGGGTGGCCACCGAGCAGCATTTATGTTGTGGAAAACACCGGGACCATGTTTAGCAATAGGCAGGGGCGTTTGACGTTGCAGAATCCGTTTTACTTGAATCATACCCAGCTGGGGATGTTGGGGGTGAATGTCATCATTGTCAGTTTCCTGTCTTTTCTTTTGATTGCGTTGGATGGGAGGTATACTAAACAGAAAAAAAAAAAAAGACACCCACCCTGTTGACCTTTGCCCAGCTCCAAAACTTTTACCTCTGGTATGCCCCCCTTTTCCTCCCTCTCCTCACGGAGACTAACCACCCCCAAAGGACGGCCCTCAACCGCAACTGGGACTACTTCTTCTGGTCCCATCAAGACCTCCTCGTCTTTTCGCCACCCGGTGACCCTTCATCCACTCTCTACTCAAACGTTTTGTCGGTCATGCAGTATCTCAAAACCCCCGCCGCTCCCAGGTGGGCTCATCACTTCTTCGCCTACGACCATTTGACCCTCGTCAACACTGCCTCTGTCTTGTCCACCGGCGGCTGGGACACCCAAATCCCCTTTTACTCCACCGACTGCGACATGTACACCCGCCTGATGTGGGCTGGCTTCTGGCAAGGGGAGTCGCCCGATGTAGGGCGCATCTTTGACGTCAAGACAGTGGTTGATGACTCTGCTGCGCTACTGTCACTACCGGGTTACCAAGCGAGTTTCAACGGGACGGTGTATGAGGATCCGGTTGAGCTGGGGGAGGTGATGCAGGATGTAAAGTACAACCATAGCAACGACAACTCGGGGAGGAATACCTGGCAGCTGAGGCAGAGGGGGGGACAAGACGAGCCGTTCTATCGGGACGCGGTTGGGTTTGAGGTGGGGACGCAGATGACGATTGATTTGGGGAGGAAGGTGTTTGCGGAGAAGTGGGGGCATAGGGGGTGCGATATTGCGTTGATGGAGGGGATCGAGAGTGGGGATGCGTGGAGGTTGGAGAGGGATTGGGAGGAGGGGGATGGGGGGGAGGATAGTTGGTAGTCTTTTTCTTAGTTTAAGGGAATATAAGTTTTCCTGAAATACAACTGCACAACAGTAGGTGATGATTAGAGGAAGAAACGCTTTACTGTGCGGAGTATGGGATAGTAAAGAGAAAACAAAAAAACAAAAAAGGAAACGCTGGACACACCGCCCTGGAAAATCAAAAACGCTGTGTGGACGGGCCAGAAGTCAAACCTGGGTCTTCGCTCAAACTCGGGAGTGTAGTAACCGCTATACCACCGAGCCACGGAAATTGGAATCGGAACTGGAAAATATATACCCTCCCCTAGCTGGGTCTGTGTGGCTTGTTGGAGGGCTAAGGGTGACGGTTGTAGGGTTGGGACTTGCCGGCTGGTAAGAACGCTGTTTGTTTGGAAGAGGTAATTGTTACAACCTGCACCAGAAATGGATACAGACTGCAAGGCAGTACGCCAGAGGTGAATATGACAGGATAATCGAAGGTTGTGGCAAGCGTCTCAGACACGGGTTCACTGTCAACAACAGGTTGTTCTAACAAAGAGCTACTGAAAGTAGATTGTAGACAAATGAACTTGAATTGCTTGCATGAGGAATCAGATTCCTCGATACGGGGAGCGCCCGGCGCTCCCCCCTATTTATGTCAAGCTGTCTACATATATTTCTGAAGTATCTTTGTACCTTGCTCAGTGTGCTCAGTGGTCTTGGCCACTGATCAGACTGAGCAACTCCTGATTGGTTGCACGGGGGCTTGTGGGTCTTTCCATCCCTGGCCCAATGATTGGCTGAGGTGCCCAGCACCTCGGGTACCACCCAGTGGTTCCTGTATAGGGGTATTACGCTTGGGACGTAACACGAGACTGGGTTTATGATGGGTATTATCTTCGCGGGTATAGTAGTTACGACCTCAGACGGCCTTAGCAAGGCGAAACTGGCCCAGCCTGGCAACCGCGAATGGGCAACGGTAATCCAGGGAGTCAATGCCCTCGGCTGGGCCATCCCTCCTTTCATCATCTTAGCCGCGCAGTACCACCTTGCCAACTGGTATACCGAGTGCAAACTACCGTCCACCTGGCGCATCGCAACTACCGATAATGGCTGGACTACCAATGCGGTAGGCCTAGATTGGATCAAACACTTCGACCATTATACAGCGTCCCGTATAAAGGGCAAATACCGGTTGTTAATCCTCGACGGCCACGAAAGCCACCACTCGACCGAATTCGAGCGCTACTGCCAGCAGAATAACATTATCACGCTCTGCATGCCTCCACATTCCTCCCACCTCCTCCAGCCACTCGATGTTGGCTGCTTTGGGCCGCTAAAACAGGCGTACGGCCGCCAGATCGAGGACTTGATGCGCATGCATATCAACCACGTAAGCAAGCTCGAGTTCCTCTGTGCCTTCCGCGAGGCCTTCTTCGCCTCTATAACGGAGAAGAATATACAGGGTGGCTTTGCAGGTGCTGGCCTTATACCATACGATCCAGAGAGGGTGCTTTTTAAGCTAGATGTAAAGCTTCGTACGCCAACACCTCCAAACTCACGGCCCGGCACTGCACAACCTTGGGTCTCCCAAACACCACACAACCCTCGAGAAGCCAATTCACAGTCAACGCTTATTAAGACTCGCATTGCCAACCATCAAAATAGCTCTCCGACTTCAATGTTGGCTGCGGTAGACCAGCTTACTAAGGGTACAACAGCTATAATGCACCAGGTGGCTCTCCTTCGTGCAGAGGTCTCGTCGCTCCGTAAGGCCAATGAGGCATTAAGCAAACGCCGGAGAGCTAAAAAAACACGCGTAAGGCTTGGAGGGTCACTTACTGTACAAGAGGCACAGGATCTACTGGATCAGAAGGCCGTGGATAGGGAGGGAGTGCAAGAAACGCAGCCGGAAAGTAGTAATGCAGGGGGGGCTCGTACGAAGGTTCGGTGCTGTAGTGTGTGCGGCAAGCCTGGCCATAATGCGCGCACTTGCCAGGAGGCTGCAGAAGCATCTGATTCAGCTGTTTCTGATGTAATTATAGTTAATTCCTTATGTTGATGTGGTATAATTGAGGATGGTTTGTTAGGGTGTGGTGGGAGGTGGGTCACTCGCTGATATGGGTCACCCGCTGATAATGTACGTTAGCTCATCGTGCCTGTAGCTACTGCCTGGCCTGTGAAAACCACACTCCTAACTCCTCCCCCTACTTCATCTCATCCTGAATGCTCCTCAACACCGTGTGAAATTCGGAGTTGTTTTTGATGCCATGCCCAGCCCAGACTGAACACCGACACTGACATAAACCGGGCATGAAACAACAACTCAACAGAATGAATACGAAAGTCGTGAGAATGTCACCTTGATCACCCTATCATAAGTACAAAGAGTAGTTACAATTCAGCTCAAAGCCTATCAAGTCAATTCTTTTTACTGCTATGCTTACTTGCTATGCCGACATTAAAAGACACAAACACCAAATGCCCCCGGTTTCCCCATTCCTTCCCCAAAGAAAGACAAAAAAACAAAAGCCTCCTCCTCCTTTTTTCATCGCTGAAACCACAAGTTTAATTCATCCAACAATTTCCCATACGTACAAGACCACACCAGATCATATCCGACCGAACATATAAGTACCTTACGTTTCGTAATCCATCATGAAAGAACCTCCCCCCACCACCACCATCAAACAAACGAAATTACCACTCCCATGTAGACAAACTTCCCTTTAAAAAATAGACATCATCCCCCTCTTGTAAAAGGACTCACCAAAACCTCCTCCTCGTAGCCGTAGCCTTCTTTGTCTCGGTGGTCGTCGTCTTGCTCTCCTCCTCCCCCTCCACAGGCAGCGAAACAGTAATCTTCACCGTTTCAGTCTCATAAACAGTCTGCTCCACCGTCTGCGGTATGGCAGTCACAACCCTCGACACAGTCTGCGTCTTAGTCACCACGCTGACCCGCACAATCTCCGTCACCGTCTCGAACACGCGCACAGTCTTGTGCTGCGTGACAAAAGGCCCGGGGATAAAGTCGATAACGGTCGAGTGCCTCTTCCCAATGACGACCTGCTCCAGACCGCCGTACTCTTCACTGCCACCAGGTTTCTTCCCAACGACGACTTGCTCAAGACCAGACTCTTGCGGGGGTGCGTCGGCCTTCTTCCCGCCGGCGGCAACGACCTGCTCAAGACCATATTCCTCCGCTTCCGGCTTCGGCGCTTCAGCCCCAAAGACTTCCACCCCCCTCTCACCATCGGCAACAGCGCCGGTGGGAGTTTCATCGTCTGATTTGGGTGCGGCCCCGTAAACCTCAACCCCGGACTCGGGCTTCTCGGCGGCGGGCTCGGCGGGCAGCGGAACGGCGACATCATCCTGCGCTGACTGAGCCACAGCATTGACCGCCGCCGATGCGAGAACAAGCTCCGCACTAGCCTCAGTAACCGCGGCAACCGGAGCCTCAGAGACGTTATTCTCCGCCTCCTTCTCCTCCTCCTCCGCAGCAACAGACCCCTCCTCAACAGTTTCGACAACGGGGACCTTTTCCTCCTCCTCCGCAACTTCAATCGACGGAACCTCACCCTCAACCTCAACAGCAGGCGTCTCCTCAACAACCACACTCTGGGCCTGAACAGGCGGATCAGAAGCAACACCATAAACAACACCCCCCAAGCCCATCGAACCGTCCTCGGTACTAGCCAAACCCGCAGCCGCCTCGGGCACGCTCGCCTCAATCTTCGCCTCAGGCACCTTCTCAACAGCATAATTCTCCGGCCTCGGCTCAGACTTGTACGTGGCAGGCGCCAAGTCCTGCTGTCGATTCCCCAGCCCAATCACAACCACAAGCAACACCAACACGACAATAGCCACATTCTTCGGGTCGTTGAAAAAGTCCCTCGCCACCAGCGCGCCCGCCTTGACATATGTCCACCCATCCTTCACCGTCTCATTCCCGTTATCCAACGCCACCCTAAACGCCTCGGTGAGTAAATCGATAAATCCCGCGTTTTGGAGCTCCCGCTGACGTTTCTGCGCTCGCTCAGCCTGTCGGCGCTCGTACTCAGCTCGGCGTTTGCGAATGACTTCAGAGGGTGAGAGGGGCGTGGGAGGCGCAATGTACGAGTCGGGGTGTCGGTCGCGGAGGGTCGATGACTGATCGAGGCTAGACGTTGGCGTGATGGCTACGAGAGCTTGGGATACCGGAACAGACCCGTAACCTTCACCGACCGAGGGCGCTGGTCTTGCAAAAGGTGCACGCTCGGCAGCCGGTTCTGGGGTTGGGATCGGTTCAGGCGGGGGCATGTCGCCATAGATTTCGCGCATCCGCTCTTCGTCGCGACGTCGACGCTCTTCAGATGTGTCAAGGCCGTCTTGTGCCGCGCGGGGACGCGATGATGACGGCGGCTGCAGGAACTCTGGTGAGGTCACCCGATCGAAGGGTTCCATTGGTGGCTCAGGTGTCGATGGCTGGACTTCGACATGCAGACCAGAAGAAGGCCGCGAGCCATGCAGACCAGACGTCGGGCGAGATCGCTGGGCATCGGCTTGCGCCTCTGGAGTGAGCCCTGACTTGGCCGCAGCCTCGGCATCCAGCAACAGGTCTCTCTGTCGTTGCTCCTCCTGCTCAAGCTGGAAGACGGCCACCTTTTCGAGCTCATGCTGCATTGCTGGGGTGAGAATCAGTTCGACCTCGCAGTCCACCCGCTCCATTTCCCTCCAGCAGGCTTCCCAGGCGCCGGATTTCATAAGTCCGTTGCTAGCGTACACCTTTACCCGGTAAATCTTGCTGGAGCCCAGCTTCTCATAGCGGATCTCGGTCTTGCATTCCTTACACCAATGCCGGTTATCCTCAGTTGACTTTAGGTATTCCAACTCGCCTTCCTCATCGTCTTCGGCCGTCACGTTGGCTGGACCGAGATAGTGCCCGCATTCCAAGATCCTGGCTCTTCTCTTGAATGGTAGCTCAAGAGCTTCGAGGAGACGCTCTTCAAGCACCTCGAAATCGTTCTGCGGGTGTGGGAGAAGAATACCGCGCTCGAGAACAGTGTCGCCCAGTCGGTCCTGCAGATCACGCCACGAATCGCGCAAGGCCTTGATTTCGTCCGAGGCCACATAGGGAAGGCCCCCTTCGTCGATGGTCTTACCGCTGACGAGATCGAGCCCATTAAGCGTCTCGCCCCAGACCCAGCGAAGAGGCAGGAGGGTGACGTGGAGAAGAACGAGGGGAGCCTCTGTTCGGACCTTGAAACGGCTCGGTGTTGTTCGCCCCTTGGGAGAGTATTGCACCTGGACGGTGGGACTGCCGACCCGGGATACTGTGGGAAACATGATGGGCGTTCCGCTGTGTCGCTTGTTCGGCCTGGCGGAGCTTCCGTCGAACACTGAAGGTGTGGGAGAGCCCGTCTGCAATGCGCGGACTTCGGACGGGGTGCGAATCGACGAGCGGGCCGACCGAGTCGATACGCCGGACACGATCCTATCCGAGTTCCTGCTTTCGGATGTCCTACTCGAGGCGCACGACTGTCGACGAGATTGGCTGTCCTTCCCTTGGGGTGTCTTGGAATCAGAATCGTGCCCTCCATCTACCGACCCGACGGAACTGTGGCTGCGGGACCCATGCTCGCTAAATACGTCGTCGCCGTGGTGGGAGCTGTTATCGGCGGTGTCCTCGCTGGCGGTGCGAGAGTGGAGGTGCTGGCGGAGCAGCGAGCTTGTGGATTCTCGTCGGTTGGGGCTATCCCGAACGCTATATGTGCTCGTCGCGTCTGACTCTTCCCCCTCGATGTCTTCGGCTGTGGTGGCGCGAGGTTTTGTTTCGGGAGCTACGGTCTCTCGCTTTTCCGGGTCCTGCTCCAGCTTCGATGCGACGACGGTCAGCAAACGCCTTCCACGGTCACAATGGACGGCGGGGAATTCTACCTCTGTGGACAGCGGCACCTGTGCCGCTCGTGTATCGTCGTCGGCCATGTCTCGGTCGCTGGGGTCTACAAAGATTGCAAAATCCAGAGGTGGTGGCTCTTTGAGCTTCTGGGGCATACTTTGTGTGTGTTTATAGATACCAGCCACCACTTGGACGCTCGGGCAACGAACCGAAAAGCCGGTGCAGCAGCATTGGTCGAATCAAGTTCCACCGGGTGGAGAGGCTAGACTCGGCGATGCGCTGGCAGTCGGCAAGGGGAGGATGACGGGAGGATCCGACTGGTGTGGCCGGGTCTGGTGGTGGTCGGGCACAAAGTGACAGGCGGCGGCAGCAGGGGGCGGGGGCGGGAAAGGCGGTGACGGGTGCTGTGACAGGAGGGAGAGCTTTCTCTGCCAGTACACCCAAGTCTTGCATTGGTGGGCGAGGTAAACAAACAGTTGCCAGGTCGACACAGCCCCGCATTTATCTCAGGTCTTGGCCCAGACCACCCAACGGCGAGTGTGCAAGTGAATATCATATTGGTGTTCCACCGCATTCGAACCGCTGGATACACAGCTGCTTGATGTGGCGCCTCATTGCTCCGGGCTGGGATGAATTGACTTTGCTTCGACATTCCATGCCTGGACGTTCAGCAGTAGGGAGCATTGACAGGTGCAGGGTTCCGAGTTGGATGAACTTGACAGCTGCGGAACCTGACGTCATGTCTTGGCGTGTCTTCTCTGCCCCTCGTGAGAATAAGCATTTTCGAAGGAAATCTTAGATGGGAGATGAGGTGCTGTCTTGGTGAAAGGCATTGAAGTGGTAGAGATGGTACGATAGAGGCACTCAGCATAATACCTTGATACGTGTTCTGCCTTCGTCCATGGTTGAAGAGGGGCAATCCCCCAACCCTACAAAAAGCCATTTATAATCCGAGTACCGCTGTCCGATAACAAGCAGATAAACCCCTCAACATGGCCCTGTCAATTCCTGCCTTATTCCATCCCAATGTTGGATGCTGCGCCTTGACGAGGCGTCCAGACCGAAGGCTCACCGCCCCGATGTCACCCTCCGTCCCACTCCCAAGGGCTCGGGCTCCGAGTATCCCACACATGGGGGGGGGGCGCTGCCCGAACTGGCCATGACGTCCAAGTAAGCTTCCAAGTTTCCAACAGATGGGATTCCGCCTGCCCCTGCCGAGCCTGGTTTACCGTCGAACCCAATCTAGGCCCAGATCTCTATCAGAGTCGAGCATCTGGCAACCTGCTTAAAACCACATCCTACCCCTCGAGTCCCCTAGCCTTCATCTTTCTTTTATTTATTTATTTTCTACCCTTTACATCAAACAACAACATCAATCAACATGGGCGGCAACCCCGAACGCACCCCCTCCCCCTCCAGGCGGGAGCCTACACCAGAGAACATGACCATGATGCAAGGCTTCGAATGGTACATCCCCGCCGACCAACAACACTGGGCCCGCCTCACGAAAGCCCTCCCCCAGCTGAAAGAATTCGGCATCGACAACATCTGGATCCCCCCCGGATGCAAAGCCTCCTCCAAAAACGGCAACGGCTACGACATCTACGACCTCTACGACCTGGGCGAGTTTGACCAAAAGGGCACCATCTCCACGAAATGGGGCACCAAAAGGGAGCTCGTCAGTCTTTGCAATAAAGCGAAGGAGCTCGGCGTGGGGATCTACTGGGATGCGGTCCTCAACCACAAGATGGGCGCTGATCACAAGGAGCGGTGTCCTGTTGTCGAGGTTGACGAGAATGATAGGACGAGGGTGGTTAGTGGCAAGTATGAGATTGATGCCTGGGTTGGGTTTGAGTTTCCGGGACGAAAGGAGCAGTACAGCAGGATGAAGTGGCATTGGTATCATTTTACCGGGGTGGATTTTAACGCCGAGAATGGGAAGAAGGCGATATACAAGATTGCGGGTGAGCAAGGGGAGGGATGGGCGAGTGAGTGGGATGGGGATGTCGATGATGAGAAGGGGAATTATGATTTCCTCATGGGCTCCGACATCAACCATGAGCACCCTGAGGTGAGGGAGGACATCATGCGGTGGGGGAGCTGGCTTGCGAATGAGATCCCGATCAAGGGGATTCGGTTTGATGCTGTCAAGCACTTTAGCGAGGACTTTTTGCGCGAGTTTATTAAGAATATGGACAAGGAATTTGGGCCGGGGTGGTTCTTTGTGGGGGAGTTTTGGAAGGATTCGTTGCAGGACATGGTGAGATGCTTTTGCTATTCAGAGCTCATGGTACTACTGGCTAACATGGCTTTAGAACGACTACCTGGCAAGGATGAAGTACAAGTTCTCCTTGTTTGACGCGCCATTGGTTCATAACTTTAGCGACATCAGCAGGGCCAATGGGGCTGACCTGAGAAAGGTGTTTGACGACACCTTGGTCCAGGCGCAGCCTGTCTCGGCGGTTGTAAGTCACTTCCTTGGCACTTTCTGAAGCCGACACTAATCGGTTAGACATTGGTGATGAACCACGATACCCAACCCTACCAGGCCCTCGAAGCTCCCATTGAGGGCTGGTTCAAGCCTCTGGCCTATGCTCTCATCCTCCTGCGCGACCGAGGCTACCCTTGCGTGTGGTACGGTGACTTGTATGGCATCCAAGGCGAGCACCCCTTCCCTCCCTCCTGCGGTGGTGATCTCCCGAGGATCATGCTAGCCCGCAAGCTGTATTCGTACGGCCAGCAAGCCGACTACTTTGACTACCCTACCTGCATCGGCTGGGTGCGGTATGGTACCTGGGACAGGCCGTTTGGCTGTGCCGTGGTCATGAGCAACGCTGGGCCGGGAAGCAAGAGAATGCATGTTGGTGAGATGCACGCGGGGGAGGTATGGACTGATGTTATGGGGTGGAATGATGCCAAGATCAAGATTGGGGATGATGGGTTTGGTGAGTTTGTGTGTGGGCAGACGAGCGTCAGTATTTGGGTGAATGAGAAGGCGAAGTATCGGGCGAGGTTTGAGAAGGAGTTGTAAGTTTTTATTTTCTGGTATGCTTTGAGGGTACAATTACGGTTTGGCTAACAGTAGACAGTGATGCCGACATCTACAGGATACCCTATGACGAGTCGGGCTCTACCTCTTCGTAGGCCTGTGATCACAAGTATACCCATGACGGGGTCGTAAGCGAGGGCTACAGTTGAATAGAACAGACAACTATCAAGACGGTGTCCCACCAACTCGGTCTTTGATTGTTTGGAATGCTTCGTCAGTGCGTTGAAACCAACTTCCCTTTTGGGTTGTCGAGGGCTATATGTGAAGCGGTCCAATTACGTGTCCTGCAAAGTGTCAACAAGAAGCCAACTTACATGTGCTGTGAATGGGGGTGTGTCGTGGTTATATTGCATACTGGCACTTTACCCGGATTGAGCCCTTTGCACCGCAATGCTAACCGACGTATCGGCAGGCAACTCGGCACCTTCCTGGTCTTGTAACGGACGAGTTGTAAGAAGTCAGGTAACACCAGATGTGGAGGAGGAAGATTGGGACCCCCTGTTGATATCGGAGGCATGATTGCCGATTTGTTGTTCCCCTCTCCCCAAACTATGCAAGAGATACTATCACGACGTATTACGCGTCTTTCTTGGTCTGCAACAGTCCAATGAATCTCGGCTGGGAGAATGGCGATCTAAATCTTGGATTCAGGTGAGGGGGGTTGGGGGGGTTTGTTGGGTATAATAGGGTCCAACTGCCACCAAGGTCTATGAGTTCGTGTTGGTTTGATAGGCACATCCCAACATTGAGCTGCGTACCCTGCCTCACGCGCAAAGATGTTAGGCCAACTCCTGGTTGCTGCCCTGGCGGCAGGCAATGCCCTTGCCGCGCCGACAGCAGTTGAGAAACGCCAGACCTCCAACAAATGCACCAACCCCCGGATCCGAAAAGCATGGCACAAGCTCACCGACACAGAGAAGCAAACCTACCTCGACGCTGAGCTCTGCCTCATGAACCACCCCGCCACTCTCGGCCTGCGCGGCGCAAAGACCAAATACGACGAGTTGACCTCTGTGCACATTCTCGAGTCTGAAATCTCCCATTTTGTTGTATGTTCCCTTCTTCGCCCCCCCCACCCCAACCCCCCTTTTAACCCCTTTTTGCCCCATCTGACCCCTCCCTAGGGCGCCTTCCTCCCCTTCCACCGCCTCTACATCCACGCCCACGACGTCACCCTCCGCTCCCTATGCAACTACACCGGCCCCCACCCCTACTGGGATGAAACCCACGACTACACCTCCTTCACAACCTCGGACATGTTCTCCACCACCTCCCCCTCCTTCGGCGGCAACGGCGTCGGCGCCACCCAGTGCATCGAGACGGGGCCCTTTGCGAACTACCGCTCCGTTTTGGGTCCTGGGTTCAGGATCTCGCCTGATAATCCAAAGTGTATCACCCGTAACATCAACAACTTTGCCGCCAGCGGTGCCTCACCGGAGATTGTAGCCGGGTGTTTGGGACAGGAGGACTGGTTGTCTTTCTGGGCTTGCGCCGAGGGTAGACCTCACGGGGCGGGACATGGCGGGGTGGGGGCCGAGATGGGCAATCCGATCAGTAGCCCTAGCGATCCGACCTTTTGGATGCATCATGCTTGGTTGGATCGGTTGTGGGCGCAGTGGCAGGATTTGAGGCCGGAGGTTAGGCTGGGGGAGATGGGGGGGAATAATAGGATGAGGAATGGGTTTGGGGCCGGGCCGCCTAATGGTGGGTTCCCTGGGGGAGGTGAGGGCGGTGGTGGTGGTGGGTTTCCTGGGTTCCCGCCTGGGAATGGGACTTTCCCTGGGTTTCCCGGGGGTGGTGGTGGGTTTGGAGGGGGCCCGGGGTTTGGGAACCCGGAGGATCTGACCAGGCCGGAGGATGTACCGTGAGTATTTTCTGATCTGTTTGTGGTTGAGGGGAGACAAAGCTGACTGAGATTGTGTGAAAATAGGGAGGCGATTGTGGAGGGTGATAATGGGGGGAATGTGACGACGCTGGGACACGTGCTGCATATGCATGGGCTTATTCCGGATGCTACGATTGCTGATGTGATGGATACCAGGGGGGAGCTGTTGTGCTTTGAGTATGATTGATAAAGCTGGCTGTAGTTTCCATAGCACTCCTCGAGACATCCCGTTCGATATGGTGAGAGTCTACAACATTACGCTCTGCCAACAGGATAAGAGTATTTGATTTATTTATATACACAAGATACAGATTGAAGATCTAACAGGCGTCCGTCATGATGGGATGGATTGGAATCCTGGCCTCGACCTCGGCAGGCTCGTGTTTGCAATCCGAGGAAAAGATACATCAGTAGACCGATGCCTTCGATTTGTCCGCCCCTGACCATATGGAACGAGCTCCCTACCCTTGGCCCCCGGGTCTCCCTTCGACCTATTCTCGACAACCTCCAACTGTAAGGATCGACCTATTTTTGTCCTCCCAAAGAAATCTAGTGCTTTACTAGGTAGACTGGCGGTAACGGTGAATTGCCTTCTGTCAATCACCACCTGAGTTTGATTTGATGCTTCAAGTACTTGAGGGTGGTCCAAACCCAAGTCTTCCCAGTGCAGCATATCCCCAGGGGCTCGACGACGAAATATGTATGCTGTAGCAGCAGTATGCTTCGCAGTCTCCAGAATGTAGATCCGTACCTGGTCCTCCCCCTCCCGCCGATACAGCACAGTGAAGCGAGTGCGCTTTCCTCCAACATCACCCTCAAGAAGAAAGGCACCGACAAGATATGTTGGAAGATGAAACTGAATCATGTCCTGATCGTCCCAATAACCAGACGGGATGGTGTGTTTCATGCTCCACTCAGGAATCGAGACCTCAGTGCAGCGTTTGCGAAATGCCAATAGTGTATCATTATCGAGTGGTCGCGTATCGGTCACGAAATGGCAGGTGGCTATATCCGTTTTCAAAAGAGACTTGTTTTCTGTCCCGCTGATCATCTTGAGCGGCCGTGATTTTCGAAGGAAGAGAGATTCTCCGATCTTTCTCAGCTGGATCCCCAAATACGCCCCAGAGCCACGAGACAGGAATCCAACCATGAAAACGTATTCTCTCTTGAGACTTTCGTCTGCGCCCGCTGGTTGATCGTTCTTCAGGGGCATTCGATGAAAAAATATGTCTTGCAGTTGTATGCCTCTGTTGGTGAGGACGAACTGGGGATTGTGGGATGTCGATGGTCTCCAGACACAGACATGCTCGCACAGCGCGAATGCTTGTGGCGATGCGGCGAGCACACCACAGTGTCCCTCTTGGACCTCCTCCCGCGTCGGCTGCCACGCGAAGATTGTGATGTCGTTACTGCGCTTGATGAGCTCCTCCTGCAGCCGACGAAAAGCCATTTTCCCTTCACCATATATGAGCGGCATGTTTACCTCGAGGATTCCAAAAAGGCAATACGCCTCGTCTTCGACACGTGTCGTTGTTCGTGACGAAGCCCAGGATAGTCTTTGGGCTACCGAATACTCGGAACTTCGATGATTCCCCAACAGGAGGTCCTCCGGGATTTTTGTAGCTGCCGAGAGTACGTCGCTGTCTCGAGGCTTCTGGCCACAAAGTTTCCATTTGCTATCATAAAATTCAACCCTTTTCGGTGCAATCAACTCTTGAAGGGTCCATCCCCGGGTGATCCATCTGGAGAACCGGACACCAGTCCCAAAGTCGACTCCCGACTCCATGTCGGCGAGATGTACGACGCAGACCACTGCCCTTTGGTACCACTGGAACATGGAGTTGATGCTCTCGGTCAGCTCGGCACTGCTGGTCTTGTCAATACAACAAGTGTCGACCCAGACATAGTCTATGGCCTTGGAGCGGGCCAGTCGACATGTCTGTGTGATTTTGGCGTAGCCAGACTTGCCCAGGTGCAGGTGGGGTTGTTGCATGTCTCGAAAGGTGACTTCATCTTCTCCCCAGGTGTGTGATAGAACCAAATAGGGAGGAAGGGGCTTCTCGAAGAACTCTTCAAAGCGCAAAGTGTTGGCGTTTATTAACCGCATGATGAGGAAGTCTGGGAAATGCAATGGTAGCAGTCGTCAAAACAAAGCAAAACTCCGGGTGCTCGAGTCCCCTAAGGTCAGGTCGATTTCTTTTAATCCAACAGGTGGTCAACCCCGCATGAATGTGGCTGCGGCTGTGTGCCTTGTTGTCATCGAAGGCGCATCAATAGGCACACCATCGGCGGTAATGGAAGTTGCGGTTGGGCATGGCGAGCCTCTGTCAATACCATGCTTTGCAAGAATGCTCTCAATGCTCATGTCGTGGGCGTGCGACGACGCAATGGTTTTCTGAGAAAAAAAAAAGGCCTCTTCTTGTCTTCCTGCACATGTCAGCAGGATACTTGAGATGGAACGCGGGAAAGTTCACCGATCGCGACTTGACGGGATAGAAATGGTGCACCTCCACGCAGCAGGAAGGGAGCCTAGAGCGTAACACCTGAGGTGATGCAGGTGTGGAATCTGCAGCTCTGCTAGTTGTTGCGGCACGGTTCCCCATCTAGGTGCCGTGCTTCTCTGTCTGGTTTTCGGTCTAGGTATTGGCACGCGGAGTTTTCGCCATCCTGTTCAAACCATTTTGATGGGTTGAATACTGCCTACCTGCGTCATTTTCAGGTTCACTCTGTGCTGTTTTGTTTCGACACTATCTTTCTTGTGCTGAGGGGTCATTCATTGGTGTGTACTTTAGGTAGCACCAGTAGCTTGTTCATCAGATACAATAATGAGTTTCCTACAGCTATCTCTCATAAGCGGGAGCCATTGGGCATCAATTCCGTCGGTCCACTATTCTATTCGACATCAACATAGAATATAGGGCTCCTTAGACTTATGATGGTTGGTTTGTCAACATCCGCCATGTCTCATGACCGAGATATATCGCTTGACAACGACACCGAAGCACCTGAACTGCCATGCACAATATGTGAGGGGCAACACCCTCCCAACCCACGCTTATGCGGCAACTGTCAGTCTTGGAATGATCTCCCCCACCTTCGAATTTGCGACGAGCCAAGCTACCTGAAGTTGGACGCTTATCGTTTCATGAACCGCGGGTCTCAGGGGCCTAGAGGTGTTCACCCACACACATTCGACGACATAGCATACCAGGACCTCAATGCCTTCAAAGGTCGTCGAGGCTGTATGATATGTCAGCTCGTCAGCGACTCAGTTCAACATTTCGGCCAGCAGCATATTTCTAATGGCTCAAAATCTGCCCTCAAGTTTGGTCTGTGGAGGCCATTCCTGATGAGGCATGTTGCCTCAACAGCCTACACAGATTCGTCAACTCTCACAGCAGCACCATCGCCGAACCCCTCGCTTACAGGCCGAATCTGTATTCTACCCGGCGTCATCCTTACTCAAAGCAACGGGACCTCTTCATTCACACCCCTCGTCCTCAAGCTGGTGCTTTATTACCGCCACGACAGCTACGATCTCCAGCATGTCGAAAAATGGATGCCAAATCCCATCTCACTCCCCAACTTGACCGCATGGTTAGACGACTGCCGACATAACCACGGAGACGAATGTAACGACCTCCTCATGCCAATGGTGGCACCGCCAGGTCTCCGATTGATAGACACCCAACTCAACAGGATCGTGGACTGGACAACACCCAACGCAGACTATGTCGCGCTTAGCTACTGCTGGGCGGCAGCCACTCCAGAAACAACCTCTCCAACCCCAGCAGATGACCTCCAACTTCAGCTCGACAACATTGACCAACTTTCTCGTGATCACGGTCTCGATATCAGCCGTCTTCCCCCAGTCCTGGCAGATGCAATCCAACTCTGCCGCGACCTCGGCAAACGCTACCTCTGGGTCGACAGACTCTGCATCATCCAGGACGACGCAAAAAGCAAACACTCCCAAATCACCGCCATGGATCGCATCTACCACATGGCAGATTTCACCATTGTTGCCTTGAGTTCCAAACCCGGACTCCCGGGCGTTTCCTCCCGCCCCAAAGACACTTCCCCCGAAGCCCTTTACGGCCTATGGGACGGCCCGTTTGAAAGCTCCATCGGTCTTGCCTATGGCCCTGCAGCAGACAGAGCTATCAGAGGCTCAAGATGGGATGCAAGGGGGTGGACATTTCAGGAACGAAAGCTGTCAAGAAGGTTGGTGTTTGTTGATGATCAGCGCGCGTATTTTAGTTGTTACCAAGGTGCAAGATGGGAGCATGACACCCGGGTGGGGGCCGACACAGTCCATGACTCTTCCACCTCGGGGCTGCAAGTTGAACCAAGTTTTGTTGCCTACGCCTGCTGCGCGATTCCTTACTCCATGAGGGAACTGTCCTTCCGAAGTGATATCCTCAACGCGTTTGCCGGGGTGGGGAATGTGCTCTCGTCACGAATGGAAACGGAGATGTTGTTTGGGATTCCGGAGCGGTATCTCCTCCAGGGGCTGCTATGGCGGTCAGATGATTTTGCCGTCGGGAGGGATGAAACGTTGGGGATCCCGAGTTGGAGCTGGGCGAGCTGGGACGGGATAGTGGATTACGGGCCTGGGTTTAGGGCTACGTTTGGGTTGAGGGGGGAAGGGGGTGGGAGTGCTGGCACGCCGAATCTGTATGGACCCGGGCTGAGGTATTTTAGGGGGTATTACCCCTCTGACGTGGGGAATTTGGTGACGTTTTGGTATTCTGATAAGAAGCAGGTGAGGAGGGTGGTAGAGGACAAGACTTGGTTCGGGTTAGAATACATGACTGAGGAAGAGTTTTGGGATTATTTGGATGAGGAGTGGATGAGGGGGGATAGACTGGCGGAGACGGGGGAGTGGGAGACGAGGGCGCATTCGTGGAGGGGGTGTTGGCATAATCCTTGGAAGGCGAGACGGTACGAGGGGATAAGTGATGAAGCGAGGGGGAAAGGGGAAAGGACCCCGGGGTCGCTGGTGTTTACCACGACTTGCGCGTCGCTGTGGCTTCACCCGGCGAAACAGACATTGTTCAACACGCCTGCTACGGCTGTCTGCTTTGACATGATGACCTCCGCCCCGAAGCCAGATACGAACATCGACAAGCTTCCCTTCGTTGGGAGGACAATGCTCATGGACAAGCAGTGGGCTGAGCAGATCTTTGATGATCCAAGCAGGACGTACCGCGTCGTGGTTATCGGGGCTGGGGTGGCGTGGGATGTTCGGAGTTATGGTCAACCTGGGTGGAAGGATTTCGCGCCAGGAGCTCCATGGGGTCTCTGTGTTTTGATCACGGAAGAGATAGATGGGGTACTCTACCGTCTAGCCAGCGGTGTAATCGACCTCATCGCTTGGACAGATTTGAGACCATCATGGGAGTCAGTGGTGCTTGGATAAGGAGGACAGTTAGATAACCCTAACCCTTGATATGCCCCCTTTTGTGGATTTTCCATCATCGGACCAACTTCGTCACCCGACAGGATATCCTATCCGGAGATCGGCAGATAAAGCCAAACACGAAGTCGATCCCAATGATCTGTGGGATTCCAAAACCTTGATGCAGGCGCCTGTGGCCGTCGATCGAGCATGATCTGCCGAAGCACCACTCACAAACGACGCTGTGGGCACAGCCACACAGCCACAAGTAATGCCCAAATGGGCAAGTGTGGCAAAGTCCCGACTGACAGCACACTGACGCCACAGCTATCCCGCACGCATGCTGAGCCACATGTCAAAGAGAAGGTTGTGGCGCACACACAACTGATGTCACTCTCTTTGAACCTGTTTTCGAGACTGGAGACCGACGGGCAGATGGCAGTGACGGGAGAGGCATGGTCATGCGCCGGGGAGTCCCGATGAATTTTCTGTTGGGATGGGAAAACAAGTCATGCAGGGAAAGACCCTGAAATAGGCAACATGACATCGATACCCGTTCTTTGCAAGGCATGATGCTTCATGACCTGCGAGGGTTTGATAGGGGCTTTTCGCTCTAGTGTAGGCACTCACTGACACTGCTGAAGGTTCGACTTTGCGCAAACGGACTCAAGATCACGGTGCCTTGCCAGGGGACCGGAATAGAACATGCGCTGCCCTGCGGAGACGCTAGCTTCGGGCTTGTTGATGCTGCTGGCGGTCTGGGCTATTTGCTGTTCGGTGGTTCGTGTTTGAAGCATCCAATTTCATGTCTTGCAAAAGGTGACGAGACCGACAAAGGCGAGGTTTAGCATGCAGTTCGAATACACGTATTATGTCGGCGGTGGTGTGACAGTGGTCTCCTTACCATCGCAGACTTTCACAGCCTCAATCGTCAATCTCGGCTACGACCATTCTGGGGATGATGGGGGGTTGAATTGGATGTTTGTGCCGCTGGTGATAATAATGCGGGAGTTCCCGTTGAAATGGGAGGCCGCCGGCAGCCTCGTGTCTCTTGTGGCTTTCATCAGGAGATGGTATGGGACGAGGAATGCTCAAGCCTCATCAAAGGTCCCCGTCTGATTTGGTTGTATGTCGTCGGCAGTGAAAAGTGTGGAGTGTGGGTTTATGATGGAAGAGATCTTGGGGCTGTTGCTATTTTTGTTCGCACAGTCATCAAGCGCGCCAAGAGCTGTGGCTAGTGAAGGCGCTGATCTGCAGAAAAGAAGGGAGAGAAAGGTTCCACAAGGCTGGGGGGTCGGTAGATCGGCGGCTTGGAAGCCCCGACAATCGGTTGAAACAACGTTTTACGCTCCCCGTGTCCGGTGCGGGAATGGGGGGTTGATCTTGTTCACCGAAGACGGGATTTTGTTCCGTTGCAAGCGCCCGGTCGCTCGGTGGGCGCCACGTCCGTTCACCGTTCCGGTCTTGCTCCCGGAGTTGAGACAGGGGCACTGTAGCTGCTTTGTCCTGCTGTTCCGGTGATGCATTCTGCAACTCTGGCTATTTTTGTGGTGGCCAAACACCCAAAGTCTTCATTCAATGTCTGCTGAGGGATGGGATGGAAAAGCCTATCTGCGAGGCGGTGTTTGGCTCGTCTAGCTACTGATAGTCCATCAGCTGGCTTCGCAAGTAAAGAGTCTTCTACATACTGTACGGAGAGAATGGAGCCCAACGGGGCGATGGGGCCGGCGGTTGTTGCATGAAACTCCACATTGGACGTTTTGTTTTACAAACGGGGCCATCGAGGTTCTTGTGCCATATCAACAGCTCGGAATTATCAGGGGTTGGGAGCGCGGAGAGTATCACGTCTAATAAGTCCCAGCCTGTGGAGGATCCTCTGCTAGTTTGGGTGGGATGCACATGTTAGTCATGCTGTCAAAGTTTCAGAATGCTCTCCCCAACACGAATATCAGTACCAAGAGCGAATGGGTAGCAAAGAAGCTAGGAGGCTGTGCAGATGCTTGTTGACCAACAGGATTGCACAATTTCTGAGTTGATATCTGCACTGCCCGGATGGCGACCCGCTGTTTTCTGGTGTTTCGACCCCATTGTGTCCGACATGTCCGTCCATCCGCCGAGAACTGCCTCCCGTCCGCACAACTGAGCAATGAACCGGGAATGAGAATGAGAATGAAGAAGATAGAAACAGAGTCAAGAGGCTCAAACAGCTTCCCCGCACCAAGGTAGTCGTCACAAAGGTGCTGTCAACGTCAACTTGTGCAGCGAGTCGTCAAGGCATCAATTTTGGGGCCTTTTGCACACCGTCAGCAAACTGTCCTTCTTCCCAAACGAGCAGTTGGCTTCGTCACCCTCAGACCGCAGCCGCAGGGGGAGAAGACTAGAAGGAATTTGGCCGAGGTACTCAAAGAGCACAGCAGAAAACGGTGGGAAACAAGGTACCGGCTGTTAGCAGGGCTGCTCCTCCAATTGGGTGAGGGGTGCTCTGGGCATTGGATTACGCGTCCCCCCCCCTCACAGAGCGACACAATCCCTGTCAGCCTGCATTGGTTCGTCCAACCAGACCCACTCCCTGCAACGGGATGCCAAGCGCCCCGACCACTGCCCATACCGCTGGCCTTCCCAGGCACCCATAGACTGAAAATCCCCCCAACTCCCACAACCCGCACCCCTTCCCTCCAACACCTGCTCCGGCTGCCCCTTTGAAAACTACAACAAACCACCTGCCTGCTACAAATCCACGAAACCACGCAACTCTCGACGACAACGAACACGTCGACGCCGAGAACACCTACCTCCCTGACCTACTGATCAGTCACTCCTGACCTGATCACTGCAGTCCTATTTCCCCTGGGGGGCAAGCTATGTCAGGGCCTATGTCAACGAGCCCGGCTGCGACGCAGCCTGGGTTGATTGATACCCTCGATTCTTTTGTCGACTTTTCCGACTACGATACCAACAACCTCTACCAGTCTCCCTCTCTTTCACCTGCCGGCTCGAACAAGGGCGTGTTTGCGCGACCGATCAAGGCCGAGACAACAACGGCAAACACCCTGCTCCAGACCAACCAGACGCTAAGCGGGCCCAGCCACCAGTACGACCTATACAAACAACAAACTGGTATTGTTCCCGGAGCCATCGCAACAACCTTTTCGCTCAACCAGCCCAACGCCCATCTTCAAGGATACAACACCGGATTCGGGAGTTTTGATTATCTCAACATGGGCACCAACGATGAGTTGTTCGATTTTAACACGGCGCCGTCGCAGGGGTCGATGACGTCGCCCGAGTTGGACACCATGGACTTCGACTCGCCCTCATCGGATCCGACCTTCTTCTACGAGTCCACCATCAACCCGAGCAACATCGGTCCACAGGAGCCATCCGGGCTGTCCTCGCCGCCGCCTCAGGTGTTCCAGCCCGGTCGCGTTTGGCCCGGCATGCACCAACAGGCAGCCTTGGCCAAGCAGCAGCAGCAGCAGCAACAGCAACAGCAAAGACAGCGTGCGCAGGCTCAACAGCAACCAAACAAGTCCGCACAGAAGGCCAAGTCACCGCAGGCCAGCGACCCTATTGTCGAGCAGAAGATTACTCAGCTTCTTAACTCTATGCGCGCCAAGACCTCAGAGGAGCCCTCCCAGAACAATACCGTCCTCAACATTCCCCGCCCAAAGAAGGACGAGGACGACATGGATGAGGATGAGAGGCTGCTCGCAAGTGAAGAGGGCAAGAAGCTTAGCAGCAAGGAAAGACGACAGCTCAGAAATAAGGTGTCCGCCCGTGCTTTCAGATCCAGGAGAAAGGGTAAGTGCATCAACGTGTTGTTTATCATGAGCATATCACTAACACCCTCACAGAATACATCACCCAGCTTGAAAGTGAAATTGCCAACAAGGTCACCGAGAACGGCGATCTTCGTGCCCAGAACCGCGCCCTGGTTGATGAGAACAAGCGTCTCACCGACCTCACACGCATGCTTCTTGGCTCTCCCTCCTTCTCTGATTTCCTCAACCAGTTGAGCGCAAATCCTCAGATGCTTCCCCAACCTCAGCCTCAGCAGACCTCCCAACCAGAGCAGCAGCGCCAGTTGCCCAAGGACATCAACCCATATGCCGCCCAACAACAGCTCCACAACCAGCAAATCGGTCTTGCCATGGTTCCTGAGCAGGTTGACTTCTCCTCGCTGGTAAACATGGAGCCCAGCGATGGCTTCTCATACCAGCCCCAGGTCTTTGCTGTCCTCGAGACCCCCGAGCCCATCTTTGATGCCAACCTTCTCTCTGGCAAGACCAGCAACTTTGTTGGTCAACAGTTCGATTCGGTTGATGATGACAAAGACATGCCCGTCATCGAGCAGGCACCGACCCTCGCCGAGGCCAAGAAGCAAGAGCCCGCTCCCATCAATGAAGAGTTTGAGAATAACCCCGATTTCGTCCTCTACCACGACTCTCCTGCTCCTACCGAGTCAGTGACCAGCCCAGTTGAACTTGACGTCGAGGCCCTCTCCCAGTCCGTGTCTGAACTGGACACCTTCAGTGGCATTGAACCCGAGAAGGCACTCAGCCGGTACGAACTGGTGAACACTACCGAGGATGAAGCGGTTGCGGACAGGGCTGTCGCGAGGATACAACGGCTTACATCCAAGTTGGATTGTATCGCATCCAGGTTGGAGATGTTGGGTGTCGGCTTGTAGAAGCGCTTGATTGCTGCCTGAGCTCTTGGGATTACTTTTCTTTGTGCATATCCTTTCTGGGTCTTCCGTATATTCTTTTATTCGTTTTGAGGTTGATGAGAGCTCATCAAGGGCGTTTGGAGCGAGCGGACGGTTACCCTTGGGTTTTCCTTTTGGGACAAGGTTTTGGGCTTTATTGCAAGGACGTCATCCTTACACAGACCAAAACGGCGACATGCGATGTATTTCTTTTTTTCGCTTGGAAGAATGACTGGGTGTATGACGATTGATGATGGGGGAGGTTCCTTGAGAGACCATTTGGGAGCTCTACATGTGAGGAAAGAAAGCAAAGAGCTGGATGAGCGTACTACGGATGAAAACATTCGGTAGAGTTGTTTTTTTTTGTTTTTTTGCGAGATAGCGAGGGATAAGGACCAATGTAACTGAATGCACTATACACTAGGTATATGTGCCTCAACTCCGTTAATTTGCATATCATCTAATTCTTGTTCCGTCTTGTTCTCATGTGACTTGAAGGTACTGTTTATGGAGAGCTTGCACTCACCGGATTTAAAGATGGGGGGTTCTTGAATCATTGGATGAACGCCTGCAGAGTGGCCCCGCATCAGCTTGGGGAAGCCCCACTGAAAAGTAGCCGATAAGCCTTATCGCAGTCCTGGTCTGCCAGCAACAGAGTAAAAAAATCTAGACTGACAGTCAACAACCACCGTCCAACACACCCAATCCAACCGCCCATCAATCGCCAGCACCGCCGCTGTCGCCTTGGGAAAAGATGCCGAAAAGAAAGGTTGCCGCGCTCGAAAAGGTCGAGGCTGACCTGGTCAGTTTGCAGTACAAGATCCGCAGAGATCCCAGGTGTGCCGCATTTCCAACCCTCTTTCGCCAATTGATCGCTAACAAGAAGCTTTCACAATCGACAGATCTTATGCGCAGGAATTCTACGACCAATGGCTCGCCTACGACGCCCAGCGCCAGATTTTCGTCTCCTCTCCCGCCACGGCTTCTAGTGAGGACGTCAAGAAGTTCCACGACTTGGTCGATCTTGTCGCGCACGTCGCGAACCTCTACCCCGAGATTACCGCCCCATTTCCGGATCATCTGAAGGAGTTGCTCAACCAGCACCATGCCGTTCTCGACAAGGAGCTCAGGGAGAAGATTGTGGGCAGCTTGGTGCTGCTGAAGAGGAAGGATGTGATCGACTCGACGAGCCTGCTGACGACGCTATTTCCTATTTTGATCAATACACCAAGCAAGACGCTCCGATCTCTACTGTACACCAAGATTATCAGCGATTTGAGGGAGGCAAACAACAAGACCACGAATCACAAGTTGAACCGGACGATTCAGACGGTGCTACACAATTTGGTCACGTCTGACAGGACTTCGACCAAGGGAATGTGGGCTTGCCGTATCACGAGGGAATTGTGGAGAAGACAGGTCTGGAACGATGCGCGACCGGTCGATGTCATGAAGGAGGCCTGCTTGAGCGACAATGAGAAGGTTGTGGTGGGTGGTGTGAGATTCTTTCTGGGCGGTGACAAGGAGAGAGAGGAGGCGTTGGAAGATGATGCCAGTGATGATGATCTTGATCTTAAGAAGGTCAAGCATCAGGGGACGATCAACAAGAAGACCAAGAAGAGGTCGAAGCAGTATGAGAAGGCGATCGAAAAGATCAAGAAGTACGTGTTGACGAAACAAGAGACCCGAAGCAAGGTAGTGGCTAACACAACAACATTAGGCAAGAAAAGAAGAAGCATGCGCCACATCCCCTCAACTTCTCGGCGCTCCATCTTATCCACGACCCTCAGGGCTTCGCCGAGAAGCTCTTCCAGAAGCACCTCCAGAACACCAAGAACAAGTTCTCTCTCGAGAACAAGCTTCTTGTCCTCCAGCTTGTGACCCGTTTGGTCGGTCTGCACAAGCTGACCATCATCTCGCTCTACTCCTGGTTCGTCAAGTACCTGTCACCCAAACAGGCCAACGTCACCTCTTTCCTGGCTTCCCTGGCCCAGGCAACACACAACCTCGTCCCACCCGATGTCATTGAGCCATTGATTGTGAAGATCGCCAACGAGTTTGTCTCGGAAGCTTCAGCAGTTGAGGTGTGCGCGGCAGGTATCAATTCCATCAGGGAGGTGGCCATGCGCCAGCCGCTGTGCATGAACGAGACCCTCCTCCAGGATCTGGTCATGTACCAAAAGAGCAAGGATAAGGGTGTTGTTATGGCTGCCAAGGGTCTGCAGTCACTCTACAGAGAGGTCTACCCCGAGTTGCTGCAAAAGAAGTTCCGCGGCAAGCAAGCCACCATGGGCTTGAGATCAGGCGAGATCAAGCTGCGCAGGTTCGGCGAGGAAGAAGAGGGCGGTATCGAGGGTCTGGAGTTGTTGGCTCGGTACAAGGAGGAGCAAAAGAAGAAGAAGGCCGCCGAAGAGGCAGAGGAGGATGAGAACGGCGGGAAGAAGGCGAAGAAGGACGACGATGAGGAGGATGACGGGTTCAACTCTGACGAGTGGGAGATTGGTTCTACGGACAGCGAATCCTCTGGCGGGTGGATCGACGTCAGCAGTGACGAGGAAGATGACGGGCCTGCCAAGAAGAAGGCGAGGAAGAGCAAGGGCGGTGATGATGACGATGACGATGAGGCGCCCGACCTTGTGGAAAAAGAAGACCCGGCGGCTGAGGCGGAAAGGATAACGAAGCTTGCCACGACGACCATTTTGACGCCGGCTGATTTGGCCAAGCTGCAGGAACTTCGTCGGGAGGCCAAGCTTGACAAGATGCTGGGCACGACGCAGTCCAAGCGCAAGAAGGAGCTTATCGAGAAGCACATTGAGGACGGGGTTACAGCTGAGGATATCGAGCTTCCGGCTATGTTGGGCAAGAAGTCGACCAAGGAGGAGAGGGTGGCTCTGGCGAGAGATGGCAAGCCAGGCAGGGAGGAACACAAGTCTACTCAGGCCATCAGGAAGAGCAAGAAGGAGGCCGAGGGCAAGAGCACGACCAACAAGGAGAAGGCGAGGAAGAAGAATTTCTTGATGACGATTGGCAAGGCAAGGGCCAAGAACAAGAGGAGTTTGGTCGAGACGAAGAAGGCGTTGACGAATCACATTGCCAAGAGCAAGCAGGGCGGGAGAAGAAGGAACGGTGTTTAATCATTTTGGATGTGTCTACCTAGCTGTGTTTACGAAGGGTGTGTGTGGGTTGGAAAATAAACATCAAGCATGTTATTGCACCTTTTATATCACAAAATTCTTCTCGCATCATGACCGGTCCGAGCCCCCTCCCATTCCTCCTCCACTCTGCTCCATCTGATTCACAAAAAACTTGGACACACCTCCACAGCCCCCGCAGGGAACCATGTCGTACTCCCTGCACGTCTCGCACCTCCCGCACTGCCACGCCTTGAGCCTGTTGCACTCGCCGCACTCTGGGCAGTGCCAAATCTCAAGCATGCTTTCCCAGCTCTTGAGACAAAAAGGAATAAAACTCACCCGAGGTGGACATCGTCTCTGGGCAGTGCTTTCATTCTGCGGCACCCACCAACAGCAATTCGCTTCGCGACCTCTTGCTTTCAGGGTTTGTCCTCGGGTAGTTTCTTGACTTGTTCAAAGTCGCGGAGCCATTGGGTCAGGCTTTTCCCGTCTTCGTCCAAGATTTCCCCATCCATCTCAAACCTATCGATGAATGGGCGGAGTTGTTGGAGGAAAGTCCGGAAGAGGGACTCGGGTGTCATGGAGGTGACGGCGGGGGAGGTGCGGTTGCGGAGGAGGTAGGTGGCGAAGCAGGCGTTGGGGTGGATTTTATTGCTGTTGTTGTCGTCGACATTGCTGAATACCCCGGGCGATGATGGTATCGAGGGGCTTTCCGGGGGAAAAGGGGGTTATTGCAGGTTGGGAGTTGCTGTTGGGGTTGGGAGGGGTGGCAGTTGCACTGTGGGTTGCAAGGGGTGGCCGAGTTTGGCGCAGAGGCAGGTGGTGGTTGGGCTGCAGTGGGTGGAGAGGAGGCATAGGCGGGTGAGGTTTGCGGTGTCGATGGGGGTGGTGAGTGGGATCTGGGGATGGGGAGGTTAGTCTTGGGATGGTGGGTGGGTGGAAAGAGGGGAGAGGGGGGTTAGCTACCTCGGTAACGACATATTGCTGTTGGGAGGATGACCTGTGGTTGGGAGGTGGCTCTGGGCCGAAGACGGGAGGTGGGGAGAATGAGGTAGCTGAGTACGTAGCTGGGAAGCGAGAAAGATAATTGCTGTTTCCTGTGGGGTGGCAGTGTAAGGTCGAAGATGGTGTGTTTGAATCGTCGAGGGCGAACCAGGACTTTGTAGACGACGGTACACGCTACTTTGGCATTCCCCACTTCACCTCCGTCATGGACACGAAAGGGCTGCGTCTATGATGAACTTGGGAAGAAGTTAGGTAGCTGAATCGCAGGAGAAAGGCTGTGGAGTCTACTTACCTGGGGGGAGGGGGGGGGAGGATCACAGGCCAAAGGATATGGTGGCTCGTCGTGTGGTCATTTGGTCCCATGATGCAGCAACTAGAGAGTAAAATACTTGCGTGAGCACTGAGTGCGCGCTGAAAATGACCGGCGTCGTCGCCAATTCTGTTGGTGTTGAGGTTGTGTGAGGAGAAACATGCCTAGTTTACAGACAACCATGACTGTACCTATCGTCGACTTTGTTGGTGTTCTATCATGATCACACTGAAATGTTGATATCTATTAATATTCATTAATATTTATTAATATTTGTTGATATTTTTTCACATTCTTCAATTACTCCTGTAACTTAAGCAGTCCCAACACGGCTTGCCCCACTCATTCTTAACCTCATGAACCTTCAAAGCCCTTCTCGCATCCTTCTTCAAGTCTACTCAAAACCCTGTCAAGATCTTCTACCCCCCAAGCGCCCGAGGCCAGATCCTATCAACAACCCCCCATCGTGTCCTCAAACAACCTACCAGTCCCCCTCTGCGACGTCACAGTCAGCAGATCATGAAAAGAATGAAGCTACAATTGATATTCCGAATAGGCTACCGACTACTGGCCCAAGACCCAGCTAACATACAGGGTGATGGCGGACTGCTCTACTCCTCATGACTTTTTCGGGATTCGGAAACAGGGGTCATGGGGCCTCCCTCATTAGAATAAAGAGGCCATAGGAATCGCCAATGTCCTAAAACTGCCTATGTACATGCCGTAGGTCTAAATATGTTGAAGCGGCTAAGTTTAGAGGTCTATATACAGCTACTTTCCTCTTTGGTGATATCTTGATACAGGTCCCAACTTGCACTGGAGCCTTTTGGATCGAGTCTGGATCGACTCTACATCCGGCCTCTGAAACCCTCTACCCGTCTCATCCTTATAACACAGCCATACTGTAGTTACACCCTCCACTCCCTCCTTACCCCAGGCCTTCCAACAACACCCCAATCCCTCCTCCCAGTCAACAGAACCCTGCAAGCCTCCGCCCTGGCATACAGGCTTATGTCCCCCTTGCCAGCACCCTTCCCTCTATCTCCCCTCCCAGCCCCCTTGCAAACTTCATCCACCACCTCCAACACCCCCCTCCCATCCACATCTCGGGCGTGAACATTGGCTCCATGTTCCAACAGTGTTGTTAGTGCTACCTTCCTGCCCAGCCTAGCCGCCACCAACAAGGCTGTCTCGCCCCTTCTGTTCCTAGCCTCGATCTTGCACCCCTTTGCTCGAATGATAGTTTCAAGAATGGCGAGTAATGTCTTTGATTTGTCGTCCTGGTCGTCTGGAATATGGGTGATGAAAGCCATAAGAGGTGTGTTGCCTGACTTGTCATAGGCGTTGACATCGACGTGCGAGTGGTGGAGAAGGCCAGTGAGATGGCGAAGTCGAGTCGTGAGGGTAGATTCGTTCGAGACGGTCGAAGCAGAAGCGGTGGAGGAAGGCGACGGTGATGGAAAAGAAGTGATTGATTCTTTGGAAGAGTCTAGTTTTCGTTTGAGACTGGGTCGCTGGTGGATGGAAGGGGCGCCGACAGAAGAAGAGACATGGCGGTTCATGGACTGCTGGTTGAGAATAGCCTCTGCAAGACAGTGTAATCCGTTACGGCCTTCAGCGTCCTCCACCTGTGGGTTGTTGTAGGATGACTGGATGACTTCGACAAGACGAGCATGATAGGCTAAGAACGAGTCGTTGTCGCTGGGAGAGGCAGAATGACCGCGTGAAGGACCAGCGGAACTGGAAAGGTATTCAACTTGAGGTGAAAGGTTATTTCCTCTTCTTGGGGGAATATATGGGCCTTGGTCGCCCGTGATGCCGCTGCCAAGAGGATTGAAGCCGAAGGCATCACGGCGGGCTGCCCGAAGAGAGTCGAACGGAGAGAAGAGGTTGGCAAGGGCTTCTGGGTCCCGGACGAGGGAATGGGCGCGGTGAAAGAAGGTGCGTCCATACACATCGGTCTCGTGAACAAGGTCTGGAACTGAGTCTCTGATGTGTGAAAGAAGTTGTTTCAGTAGTGTCGACGGGTCTGTAAGGTTGAGGAACCACTCCAGGTTGAGCGTATGGAGAAACGTTTGGCCAGCAGTGTTCGCAATCTTCAGGGTTTCGACATCGCAGTTGAGCACCATTCTGAAGAGGGTGTCTTGGTACCCTTCTAGCGTGGCGAAGAGGTGTAGAGGCGTGTTCCCGAAGCTGTCAAGGAGGCTGAGACTACCTGGAGAAGGATGATTAAGAACATGGCGTGCACGCACACTCAATTCACCCGTCGGCATCAACCAAGAGTTCTGGTCCAGCGAGGTATCACCGGCGATGGAGCACCAACAGTCACCGACTCCATGTTGCTGCCCTGGAAAGTCGGCACAGTTTCGTCTGTGCGCGCTCAAAAAGTCTCCTGGTACTGCGAAGGCCGGCTCGGGGAAGGCTTCGAATGGCTCGTTACTGATCCCCAACTCAGAAAGTTCGTCGTGCCCAGACCTGTCACTGAGAGCCGCAGAAGGTCGGCGGCCAGTAGATAATTCGTCTTGTGAACTTCCAGCAATAGTAAAGTCTCTAATCAACGATGTGATTTGGTGGGCGAAGTCCGTGGAACAGTCTGATAGCCTCCTCTTGAGGTCTTGGACCATGGCTGAACCTTTGTCACTAGAGCCCGCAAAGTCGGTGACGTCTGTCGTCTGAGCGCTCAGGGGTATCGACCATCGAATGGGACTAAGGAGTGCGTCGGGCGAACCAGCAAAGTCAAAGGAAGGGCCTTCCTCTACCCTACGGCTTGAGCCGGATACTGACGAAATTTCAGTCCTTGCCAGATTGTGTTCCTTCTGCAAATGAAAAATATTGTTAGCAGGATTCCCAGCTTTTGGTCCACGGTACCACCACTAACCTCGCCATACAAGGCGTCTATGGTTGCTCCATGAAGGCTTGATTCGTAGGCTGGAACTGCCGTCTTCTTTCTTCGGCGAGTGACAGAGGCAGCAAGATTACTGATGCGTTGGTTCATTTCAATCCGTGACTCGGGTCGAAGATACCGGGGGTCGTTGTCCAGCATTTTGTGAATCGTCTTTTGAGCTGAATTCTTCCTACAAAAACTGTCAGCGCCGTGTAGAGCCCTGCAAACTCCCGATCCCCGCACCTCGGTTTGAAGACGTCATCTTCAAGCACCCGGATAATCCTCTCGATGGAAAGTGTCGTATAGAGGTATAGCCTAGCCAACTTTCGTGATCGTGAAACTGTCCATTGCGGTGGTCGTCCGATCCGAGAGCCTTCTCTGGACGGCGCAGTTGTAACAGAGCCTGGTGATGGTGAGGAGGCCATACTGTCGAACACGCAAGGCTTGGGAAAGCTGCTTGAGCATGGTCGACGGCGGTTGATGGGGAACGGAACCTGATATTCATCGATCTCGACGTGCTCGAACGTATCTAGTCCATAGAGACCATACATGACGAGGCCGGGCTGTCCTTGGCCTGATCCAAGATGAGCCATCATGTCTGCAGGCATAATCGTCGATATCGAGATAGATAAAGGTGATATTCCGGCCTGGGCCATTGTTTAATGCGGACAATTCCGAGTGTTTATTTGATCAAGGGCAGTGAAAGGAGCAGTAGAGTCCCCTGGTCTGTTCGTGGGGTCAATGTGGGGAGTTGGTCGCAGACGGAGTTGAACATGGTCCGTAAAAGGGTGGTGATGGGGCAGCTGGGGGGGAGGAAGACAGATGTGGTTCAGCCAGGGGGAGCCAGATGGGCCCAAAGGGGCCTGATGCAGAGGTACCTGTTCCTGTGGGATGAGATCGGTGCGAGGCACGGGTATCCCGCTAAGTATAAAAAGTCGGATGCAACGTCGAAGGCTTCTGTGTAGCTTCCACGCAGCTTCCATGCATGTTCCAGAAGTACGTCCCCTGTATAGTGACGGCGCGGACCAACGCGGCGACGTCTGTGCCGCCTTGGGGCTCCTTTGCGAAGCCAATGGATTGGACAGGGGTTGGCAACCACCAGATCGCATCAAGCCGCTGGCCTTCATGCCTCTCTGACAGGCGGTAAGGGAATATGAGTGTGTGAAACCTTGGGAAACATTAAACATGCATTTCAGCGCTCTCTCACAACACCCTCACCACGTGTTGTGTTATTGGGGTTGCACCGAGTGGTGATATTTTGGTCTGTCGCTACCTATGGCGAACCATGATGTCGGATGATACCGTAGCGGGCGTATACCAGGCCGAATACGTGCTGGAGCCGCCGATACATGCTGGCCTGGCTGTACATAGTTTGCGAGAGGTTGCAAATGGGAATGACACGGGGGGGGGGGGGGATGCCGGGGATGACGAGAGCAGATCTCGGCTGCAGGAGGAAACTCCTTCTAGAAGGCTTCCATGCATGCGCCGCCATATTGCTTGACAAGGGGTCTGTTGCGGCCCACAGCTTGTTTCCAGAGGTTTTCATTATGCCGCCAAGTATATGGCCGGCCTTGTTTGCACCTCTTTTCTGCGGCTGGAACCTATCGTTAGCTATCAGGGCGCCCAAGCGACGGAATGACCGAATTGGCAGACAGATGCTCAGCGGAAACAGCGCTTAACTAACCGGCGTGTCCGCACCACTCAAATAGTTTTCCATTGACCTTCAAAACTGCCACGAAGTCGTCTTCAAGTTTGTGTCGTTTCTACCACTGGCTGTCATCAATTTTTCGATTCATGCTGAGTCGGCGCTTGGCATCCGCAAACGTTTAGAGGAGCATATGTTGCGCAGCAGGTCTGTGCTGTAGTGATGGCCAGCCAAGAAACGGACGGACGAAGTTATGCGACTAGAGCGACGGGGCAGCGGGAGACGGGGTAGAAAAATAATGATGGGAATGATTTCTTGCGCCGAGAGGTCTGTGATATTCCACTTCCTGGTTGTATCGCCCGATCGGTCGATCATGTGGATGATGGAACCCGATTGAAGATTGGGAAACTGCCGGTGAACTCAGACTCTAACCCCACAAACTGGACGGAAGTCACGGGTGGTGACCTCCATGGTTCCTTCCCCGAGATGTGCCAGACCAGCACTGGAGCCTGGTGACTTACATAAGAAGAATTAGGCACCAACGAAACGAGATAAGCTCTCGATGACTGCCGGGCAGCTGATCAAAGCTGGAAAGAATCAAAGCCTCAGCTTCAGCTTCGGCTTTCTTATTGTCACTCACTTTGCAAACGTCCTGCTTCAACTCATCTCGGACAGCACCCTGGCGCAAGCCTATCTACACTCAATAACCCCGTATGCATCACTGCGGCATCGTTTGACGCCTTCGGAACCTTGTTTCTGAAGGTAACATCACCATCCATTCATTCACTAAAGGGAAGTCGAACCTGAACCACAACTTCCTCAACCGGTACCTACAGATGCCCCCCTCACTTGTTGTTACATTGGGCTTATTTGGGGCGGCTAGACCCGTGTTTCGGTGGCCCCCAATAAAAGGAATTGACATCTAGGCACTTTACCGCTTCATAATACATTCATGAGGAGTCAACATGAAGCTGTACCACATTCATCCGCACGACTCCAAACGAACGCACTCACCCGAAACTCAAGATTCAAGAAAGCCTTTTTATATATACTGAGCAACCCAATCGTTTATGAACACTCAGAACATCACCGGCAGCCATTCACCCAAACCCCCCTGGCTATCCGTGACCCCCACTCCCTAGCGGGTAAGAAACCGGGCGGCCGCCTCAACGCACTGTGCCGCTGGAGGCTCCGTTGCCACCACCAGATCTTACCCGCCCCGCACTCCTGCCTCGAGTCGGAGATTATGTCAACACACTAGGCGATCAAGCCGAAGAATCTCAACAGGGTCTGCTCGTCGACAGAGGGAGCATGTCCAACACCATTGCCAAAGAAGCCTTGGAGCTTGGTACCGTCGCCATAGATGTGCTGAGTGAATTGCGATGAGGGAACACCTTGGACCTGGCGGGTGAGCGACACGCCAAGGACGTTTGACCACTGCTTCAACGCCTCAGTGGCGCATTGCGGGCGAACAAGAGTATCGGCGTTTCCGTGGGTAATCATCATACGGGGACGACGGCCGTTGTATCCTGGGTACGAGTTGCGGACAAAGGCGCCCCACTGCTCGGGAGTCTTTTGGAGACCCTGGGCACAGGTCTGGTTGGGGCTGAAGGGGGTAGCTCCACCGGCACCTGTAGAGAAAAGAGTCGACTTGTCAGCACGGCCTTTGAGGACAGCAAACAACATCCGAGCCACAACAGGCAAAAAGCAGAGATAAAACAGTTGCACGTACCAGCGAAGCAGGCGTGGGCGGTGCCAGAGTAGGCAGCACCAGCCTCGAACACCTCGGGGTAGGAACCAGCCATCACGTTGGTCATCATGCCACCGCTGGAGAAGCCCATGACATAGACCTTTTCCCGGTTGCCGTTGTACCGGTCAAGAGTATAGTTGACCATGGAGATGATACCACCCGCATCGCCGCCTCCATTGTGGGTAAGACTGGCAGGGTTGTGGACATCCCAGCAGTTGCTCTGGTTCGGGGTGCTAGGGTAGATGAGGATGAAGCCGTTCTGATCGGCGAACGAGGGCAGTCTGGTACCGCTGAACCACTGCTGGCCAGTACCTCCGCAAGGATGAAGCTGTGGAACAACACCCATCGTCAGCAAACAAGCAGCGAAACAGGAGGCGTGTTCCAAGTACTTACTGCCACAATGATGGCAGGGTTGGTGGCCACGCGATCCGGGACGTAGATGTACATCTGGATTCTGGTGGGATTGTTGCCAAAGTTTTGGACCTGTTGCAGAGAAGCACCAAAGGCGCTCTGCGCCATGGCGGCAAAACCAAGAAGGGACTTGAACATCATGATGGGCAAGTGGGAAGAGGAGGACTCTGGCGGGTGTTTGAGTGATGGCTGCTGTCACAAACATCAAACCAGGGCGCAACACTTCAAGATATATATACCCATCATTTTTCATCGTCGCCGACCTGTCGTCAATCATGCCGCCCAGCCCACGACCTTCGATATGACTTTCTTGTCTCGCTTCTACCCCCAAAATGTCACGGTTACACTACGCTAGGCACTGGGATCGAAATCGGCAGGTTAAAACAACGTCCAAGCCGCAGACACGGCGGAACACACAAGCGAGATTGCCCAATTGGGGTGTCCAGAGCCGGCGATCAAGCGGGTAAATCATCAACGTGACACCAAGACCCTCCGCACGCACTTGAGCCGTCAACCTGGTCCAAGATGGCACCCGCATATAAGAGGCTCTCTAAGACATCCCAACTGCCAAAGTTGGGGAAGCGATATCACCATCCAAGATTCGGCATCTGATATCGGCATCTACCCCCGCATAGAGGGTCTCTCTCTCACCTTTCCCTCCCCCTTTGCCACGCTGAGCTTGTTTCTATCCCCCGCGTCTACTCCCTGTACGTACAAATTACCAATGCGGCCTCGGAGTTGTCGGACCTTCCCCACAAACCTGTCTGCCACGTCTAGTTTCAATGCATACGTCACAAGCCTTTGGAAGTCTTGTTCAGCCAGAGATGAAGCCCATTTTACCAGTTTTCGGGTTTTGACTACGGCAAGTTCTGTCACTACAGTCAATACTCCACTCTGGCCTCTACTTCTTTCGGGTCCTTGATGGCCGATGAACAAACGGCAAGCGCGCCAACAGCAGCATCTCATTCCCAAGAGCGTGGATAATTCCTCTAGCCATGGCCAAAACGCAGATAAAGAGCCTCGCCCCTCGAGATGCCGGAGTTACTGCCGATGTTGTTCAAAGTTGCATGATGAGTTGGGCACCCTCCGAAGAGCCTGAAGTCACGAATTGGATACCAGACTCGGCCGTGATCACCAGTTCACGACCCTCTCCGCTTCTTGACAACGACAAAAACGATAGCAGCCCAGAGGATGGCATCGGGGTTGAGGGCACGTTCCGGTATGGGTGGCAAGATGCATTGTACGGAGTCACTAGGAAACGTTAGCATTCCCAGAGACTCACGCATGGGCTTGTCGAACAATCCCCGGAACAACACTGAAGAAAAAATGTTGTCTCTTCACCGTTGCACCCTGATCCTGGAACAGAGTTTAGCTAGCTTATCTATGTTCGTGGAACTAGGAGAAGATCGAAGCTAAATCGACAACGGTTTCTGTTTTTACAGAAGCTAGCCAGAAGCTCCACGCTTGGAGAGCACTAACCCTCCAAGTCAAGAACGGCACCTTTACCCGCTTTTTGGAAGTTCAACGTCTTGAACTACTGTAGTCTTGAGCAGTTTCAGATAATTTGCTGTTTCTTCCCAGGTTGGGGGTTGGTCTCTGCAGAAACTCGGCCTTCCAGTCGGAAAAGCGTTCTCAGATGGCTTGCATCAATGCAAACGCTACTAGATGTTAGCTGCATTGAGGTTTTGGACCTGCTTCTTCAAATCTTCTCTTTCACCCCAGCTGATCAAAATTCGGTTTAACTCTGTCTGATCTAGAAGCTGGCTGCGTCGGAGGCCGGGGAGGTATGTCATTGTTCGTCTCGTCCCTACTCCCAGCCATGACTCTTTGACAATATCGTCGTCATCGCTTGTGCCGCGCTTCCGCAAGCGCGATCCCGAGAGACTGGTATACGGATCGTTCATGTTATATACACTGCATCAAACGTCTCTCTTCAACTTCTTCTCAGCATCCTTCACTTAATACACACTAATACCCCTTCCCCTATTCCCACACTCGTTTTATAAGCAGCTTTCATAGCCCATTCCCCAGCACCAACAAGACAAGAACCAACAAAAACAACAAGCCAAAATGCGCACCTCTACCCTCCTCGCCACTGTCTCCGCCCTGGCCCTTACCGCCACCGCAGCGCCCGCCTTGACCTCCCCATCCAATCAAATGAACCCCATCCTCAAGGAACGCCAACAATGCGGGACCATCTACCCCAACCTCCGCAACTCCCCCACCGCCCCCCCTCCCTACCAAGTCTTCATCTCCTCCGCCGACGCCTCCGGTATTGAGATCGGCTTTTCCATTCCCTCCTCAGTCGTCTCCGCCGGCACCGGACCCTGCGAGCTGGTCCTCGATCTGTCGTCTTCCCAAGCTGCTGTCTACGGATCAGCACAGGTCAATGTTTACGCCCTTGACGGCCCAGATGCGAATGCTTTGGTCGGCACGACTCAGTTCTACCAGGGGAGCAAGGCTAGCATCAGCAGCTGGGCTTGCAGAGAGCAGATGTGCTTCAGACTGGAGGTTGCGGAGGAGTCGGAGGGGAAGCAGGTCAGCTTTGAGGAGGTGGCTGTCCAGGGAGCGGGTTTCTGGATGAAGTATGGCTGCTAGGTAGTGACAGAAGGAGGAGGAGGAGGAGGAGCATTTTGTCACTTTAGCGATGCGGCTTCAGCATTGATACCCTTTTTTTCACAACACATTCTTCACTCACCGCACAACCAGCACTAATATCACTTAATACACTGCACCTAATACCATCACCACCAGTTCATTCCCCCAGCGTTTTGGACGAGATTTTCTTGTACGATAGGAGGATATAATCTTTGTAATGGAGGGGTCAAGCTGCGAGCAGGTTAGTCCCTAGAAGGACATTCGTTTGATGGCGGTTCTTTTCAACTTTGAATAGACTCTACATTCATTCGCCATATTTATGTTCCTCCGAGCGTGTAGGGATCTTGATGGCCACTAAATGACTTTCCGAGATTGTGGATAGGCCTATTCCTTATTGAAGACAGCAAGGAAAGTGTAAGTTGACGTCTAACTATACCTTTGCTGACTTGCAATACGAGCCATTGTCCCATCCATTAATACCCTGGTCAACATTCGTCCCAATACAACCATATATTTCTTGAAAATTAAGCTTGAAGTTCAAAATCTACCTAACTTGTGCTGGGTAGAGTTTTTATTCAAGGCAAAGACTGCTTTCTCCAGAGTGGTAATGAACCGAAGGCTCTGCTCTTCTCTATGACGATGCATGTTTTCTTATACCTCAGCCTGGTATGATTTATCGACCAAGTTGGTGTTTCTGTTGGGAGATTTCACCTGCGTTTCATCCCACGAGCGTGGATTCGGCCCTCTTGTGCGGCCCGGTCCGGCCTTGGCCACATCTGGGCCTGGTGGTATTCTCCCGGGCACAATCCGAGGCTGCGCAGTTTGCTGGGTACCAAGGATTACAATGGAGAGATATAGCACAGCGGCCGGGTTGATAAGCTAGTCTACCTTAGGTGTTAACTGTTGCTGCCTACGCGCCCATGCAATTCATCGAGCGCACCCCCACCCGGGCATGGAAGCTTTAAATACCGGGCCACGCCTCATTCGCGGGGGTTCTAATTGCGGCCAACTGCGGCGTTTCTCGTTGAGAGGGTTTCAATGCCAGGGATTGGATTGCGAGGGCTTTAATTGCAAACGTGTGAGCGCTGATGTGGTGATGATGTGTAAGGCCCAGGGAGCAACCCTAGCCTCCATGGGGGTTGATGTCTACGGTCACTATAAAAAGGCGTGATGTCCCGCTAGAAGTTAGGTACTTGTTCATGTTTCTTCTAATCCTAGGTCGAAGTTACATTATTACGACACAAATGATTCCAGGACATGATCCCAGAATGGCCGAAACCTACCACAAGCACAATGCAAAGTATAAACCCCGACTTGAACACTCGCTACAAAGTCCAGGGCTTCCCACATAACCCACAATATCCCGGACTCCCCCCGAAATATACCTGGGACGGACAGAAGCAAAGCTATTGCCCACGAAACTTGCAGATCAAATCAGCATCGGGCAAGTTCGAGCTGAAGAACAAATATGGCTACGTATTCTCTCATCGCGGACTATACGAACGTGCCTCAGGGATCATCGATAACTCTTTCGCTGCAATCGCCAATGAAACAAGCCAGGGTCTCTTTCTACACGAGGTGGACACGATTGTTTTGGATAGGCTGGACCGCGCATTCATAGCCCATGAATTGCACCCGAAGCGCATCGCGAACCTGGATGAGATTTGGGACGCCTATTCTTTTCACTAAATAGTTACAACGGATCTCGTAACAAGGGGTGTCAAGACGGGACCGGTATCACGAAAGCAGGCACATGATGATGACCACCTGAGGTCGAGCCCTAGCCCGGACGTTAGGATACCAACATGCCACAGACGCTGAGGAAATGCCAGCGCATACAGCCTTCGCCAGCACATACCTGAACGCCGAAGGAGATATACCAGGTCTCTTGGAGATGCTCTGGAACGAAACGCGCAACCCCGTGGGACGCACCCTGCAAATCGACTTCAGAAACAAGGACTTTGCCAAGGCAATCCCTTACTACTCCATTCACATCTCCAAGACGCAGTTCACCACATCGGAAAACTCACAAGCTTTGCAGCACACGCTGGCCTGGAAAATGTTTGAATCCACGATGCTGAAGGGTTACAACTGCAACTTCAAATCTTTCGATGCCCTTCGCGTGGAGATTGAGAGGGAGTTGAACAAGACGTATGGGCGAAACTGCTTCAAACTGCAGCATCTTCACTTGTTTCCCCCGTTGATGGTGGTCTTTTACGCGGACCCGATCGTCGACCTGGCAAAGAACACGCGGCCGGCAAATCCTCTATGGGGCAGACGGAGCTACGAGCACGTTTACAGTGTGTGTCTGAAGCAGATCGAATCCATTGTCGGTATTGACACGGGAGTTCCTGGGATGCCTTACAGTTTTATTCTGGAAATCTGTCACAGTGGCCTCGGCCTGAATTATGACAGGGCCAAGAATACCGCCAGAAACCCGCTCGATGATGAGTTGTTGTTGACGAGAAAGTCATCTTTGAAAGTCTCGTCGATCGGGTCATGATCGATGTCAGTTTGAAACCACGGGAGGAAACACCCCGATCTGCTATTTTCGTCTTCCACGCGCTTGCCTGATGTAATAACCACGGAGGGGGCATACAAGGCGTATTTTCAGGACGCGGAATTGAGGCGCTTCGAAGATGGGGAAGCAGGACTTTCAGCCAAACTACGGGCCCTCCCCGAGGGCCTGTATCCGCCGAGTCATCTTGTTGTTGCCGGCGATCCGATGGCAGAAATCCCCGCTCGGATCTGGATGGACAAGGAAGGGGAGATGGACCGATCACGGTTGATGGACATGTCTTACGAGCAGTGGATCACGACTTGTGTGAGCCCCGAGGTTCGAGCTGGCCTCTTGGCACTCAACCAGCATGGGTTTCTGGCAAACAGATTTGTCCCAGAGAACCCGCTGGAGAGTAAACAGGATGCCAATTGACAAGATCACAAACTGGAAAAGGGACTTGCAGTTCCCCATGGAAAGCCCGAACGAAGAGCCTGTGACTGCAACCAACAGCTGGAGCGCATACAAGGCAGCATCACGGGGCGAAGAGGGTCGACTTCGCGTACTGATTGCACGGCGCGTCTCCCTCAACGGCTCCACGGGGAGATATGGCACTCCTTTGGCGGTAGCATCAGCGAGAGGCCACGGTGCGATTGTCCAGTTGCTGCTGGATGCAGGGGCTGACGTCACGTTTGAACAAAAATGGGGTTCCTCCTCTGAAATCGCAAGCTTGTATGGTTCTCCTCTAGAACTTGCGTCCTACTACGGCCACAGCCATATCGTGTAGATTCTTCTCAAAAGGCTGGGGGCGGAAATGGATTTAACCCACCAAGCAACAAAAAACCAATACATCCGGGCCGCACTCCATCAAGCATCTGAGCAGGGACATGAAGAAGTTGTGCGTCAGTTGCTCAACGCAGGAGCAGACATGGAATCTCTCGGAAATCGTTATCAGGCGACCGCGCTGCAGATAGCCTCTTCCCGTGGTCACGTCAGCATAGTTAAAGCACTCCTCAACAACAATGCCAACGTCAACGCCCACGGAACACGAAATTGCACCGCACTACGCGCAGCATGCAGACACGGACACGTTGATGTAGCCCAGCTCCTCCTCCACCACGGCGTCATTGTTGATTTCCCGCTAGAAACGTGGTTTAGCCAAGAAATCCGCACGCTCCTCCAAACAAGCGGCAACAGATCAGCACCTGGACCGTGTACAGGCCCAACGACAGAACCAAGCTTAACACCAGAACAACACATTCCTGGAGAACTCCGCTTCGACAATCTAAGCTGGCTGGCGAAGCACGGATTCGGCATAACTCCGCTGGTTGACACCATGAAGAGCAACGGATGGCCGAGACGAAACCCTCGGTGGCATCTGTCGAATTTATCCCATCCCCCTGACCACTACTTTGTAGTGGCTCAGGGGGAGGAGAAGAGGAGACGACGGCGCGAAGAGGAAGTCTTGAAGCGAATCAAGAATTGGACGGCGGGTTTGACGAACGTAGAAACGCCGACAAAGCATCACCTCAAGCAAAAGCGACAGCGTGTTGAGAGGAAAATTGAGAGCTGGTGTGGGTGTTTGCTCTGCGTCTTCGACAAGCAGGCTCACGAGTCGTTTAAGGGGAGGGTACAGGCATATAATACAGAGCTTACTGATCCCGTTGCTTTTACGCTGAAGCAGATGAGGGATCGATGTCTGAGCGAGGAGAGAGTAAGGCTTGAGTCGGAGGTTAAGTAGAGGGACTTGGGAGGGGTGGGTTAGCTCGCTAACATTCCTGGATGGGTTAGAGGACTAGGGGGGGATGTACTTAGCTAATAGTTTTGTAACCTAGATTCAACGTGAAAATACCTAGAGATGTGTCCTTGTATGTTCTGCCTTATGTGCTGTAGTCCATCGTGATGATGGCAACCCTCAAGCGGTGCTATCGCTGCCTCGATCGTCGGTTATTGAACGAGTTATCAAGTTTCTGCAATTGTCTTTCAGGTGTATTACATTTGCTGCGCAGTTCCTAGCGGCGTCCCATTGTCCTGTTGTGTGGACATGATGGGTTGAATCCAGTGATACAGTAGTCACCCGCTGTAGAATCGACTGGGGCTGGGTAAGTTGATCGACGGCTTCGAGAAAACCTCCAGGGCTGTATTTCACGGCAGAGATGGTTTAGTGAATCGGCTTTCCTGACCTCAAAGTCAGATAAACAAGCGCAACCATACTAACAACTGCTCCGACTGCCCCCATTATATTGCACGGAAAATGATGAGTATCGGAGCAGGAGATCGATGGACCGTACGTAGCTTGTACCATGAAGATGAGTGTGAGGGAGGACCACCGCTATAGGTGCGCACGAGAAGAGTTGGAAGATTATCCACATTTAAGTCTTGCCCCACAGTAAACTGCCCATCATGTTCTTTTTCGTCAGCAGGATGTTCTCCGCTTAAGAAGCATAAAGGGTTTATTTCCAGAAGACTAAACCGAGAATATACTACATAAAACCCTTGGTTTCGGGGAACATGAAGGAAGGGGTAGCGGTATAAATAATATTTGGCGTCAAGAGTAAAGTAGATAGGTCCATACGGTAGGTACCAACTCAACGATATAGAACATGCAACCTGTGCTGAGAATTCCATCTTATGTTACACACCACCCAAAGAAATCCAGTAAATACCCAGAACAATTGTAACCGCGCATCTTTTGGCTCCCTTTCCCTTTCAGTTCCACTCGCCAGTGCTTGAAGTTGGCTTGACTAACAGTCCCCACGAACCACATTCGTGCACTGGGCTTAAACAGGTACACCGTATGAGCCACACGGTGCGGGTAGGCTTGCCCACCGTTACACCCGCGGCACGCTGGCCAAGAACAGGGATGACGGAGCCGAACCACACTGCTGGGAACACCACAAGGCTGGCTGCCGTCCACGATTGGCACGCGAAGATAGGTTCTTTGTGTCTCCGGAAATGCGACATCTGGGAAGGCGGTGGTTTCGAGCGGGCCAATACTGGGTTCAGCGGGTCCGCAAAAGTGGTGAAGAACATCGAAGAGAGTTGGGAAGGTGCCACTGGATGAGAATTGCATCTCGGTGATAACCCGCGATGGAAAAACATCTGGAGGAAAGAGGACTGTCATGATGTCGGGGAATGGGGTGGGCGGGCCCCCGCAGCCACCAGCAATCAATATGGCATCCATCGGTTGGTTGATGCGTTATTAAGCCTTAACGGGCCCGGCTTATTGGCATAGTGATGTGCAGATGGAACCTGTTATTGGTCGAGAGAGACACCAACCCCAAAGGGAAAGAAAGATCAATTGCCGGCGGCAAATGAAGCATTAAAAGTCTGTATAGCTTCATTTGCCTTTTGGAGGTAGATTCGGGTGCGGGTCTTTAGGTCTGCATTGGAACCAACCAATCTGCCGTACGCAATTGGATCGGCGAGGTCGCTTTGCTGGAGGAAGGTGTTGAGGCAATCCGAGATAGCTTGTGGGGGAGGGGCTTGGTTCGTGCGTGGAGGTCTTGAAATTTGTGAGTGGTCGCGGAAAGATCGGACGGATATCAAGTGATTGGCATCTGAATGACAAGGAAAGAACACAAACAAAGACATGGTAGTATTTATGGACACGAGAGAAAAGCAGCCCACTGGGGTATGATGGGGAATAAAGGACAATGGGAAAAATTGCAACCTACATCTGCCCTTCCACGGGTTGAGGGTTGTTGTCAGGTAGAAGATGCTGCATCGTGGGGCGTAGAGCGATTGATGGTTGGGGCTGGAAGGATCGGGGTCAATTGATGAAGTGAGCTGGAAAAGGTAGAAGGGAGAGCACAATCTACTTGGATAAGAATGGAAGAAGGTTGCTAAAACAGCTCGGGAATCTTGAACGACTTCCAAAGAACCTGTAAGTGCTCAACTTGAACAGAATGGAAGGCTATGGCTACCGTGATATAAAAGATCGAGGGAATGCTTCTTATTTGAAAGACTGGTCGAGCGGATCCAAACGTGCGCGCTCCCGCGCAGCAAGACCCTTGCCATCCATGGCAAGTTGTATGGTCGAGAGAAGGTGAAATGTTTACACCTACTCAGCAGATAACCCTAACCCTCAACTGCCCCTAAAAGCGGCGAGAGGTGAGGTTGTTGGGTGCCTTGTGGTTTGCAAGGTGGTTCGCATGGTCCGCCATCCAGCAGAGCCGCAATTCTTGACACACAGCGCGTCAAGGGCTATCAGACTATCCGCAGTCGCCCATGCCGATCATCAGCCAAAACCGCTGTTCCCCTCCTACTTGACAATATCAGTCCAACTCTCGTATGTTCTGTTGGAGGCAGCACAATGAAAGTGGACATGCTTGTCTGCCTGGTCATGTCCTCAGAACAGTGTTCATATTTGTTGCACGATCTCCCAGACCTTCACTGTTTCCAAGTCGACGACGCGCAACGGGGAAATGGAGCCCTTTTTTTGGCGCCCCTCGCGACTTGGCCCACAAAGCAGGCGAAGATGAATTTCTTTGTTTTATTACCGGAGCGAATCATCCTTCTTTGTGGCCTTCCACTTGGCTTGCATAGACAATGCCTATTGTCCTTCCAATCAAACATTGAATTTGGCCGCCGGAGTATCATGGCAATGTCTCGAATAAAAGACCAGCGCATACCCCTCTCATACGGTTTGCTTTTCGAATCATCATATTTTTCAGCACGCCTCAACACCGAAATCAGTACACAGCTACAACATACTATCGAACTTTTCCACCATGGCTTCTGCTCAGGACGTCTTAATCTCCCTCCCAGTGGATAATCTCATCGACATTATTTCCTGCCTCGATCCCGTTTCTCTCATCGCCCTTTCTCAAACCTCCAAGGGCCTTCGCGACTTTATCAACCCTCTTGAACATGACTTTCAACAGCGCCTACTCGCTCTCGAACCTCTTCCCAAGAATGGTGGCCCGGAGCCGGACGACTACCCAGGCTACCCATTTCGGCACCCGAGATTTCGTCTTTTACACGAGGCCATACCACAGATGACAAACCGTGGCCGGGACTGGTGGGCTAGCAGCAGATACGCTTGTTTCGGTTGCAGGAAGCTTCTCTCGAATGCCATGTTTGATGACAGTGAGTTGTTCAACACAGCCACAAGGAAACCTTGGATGAGAAGTTCCGAAGTGCAGAAGATGGCCCTCACAGATTGGAAACTTGCAACCACGACAGAGAGCAGGCTCTCATCAATTCAGAGGCGAGCGGAGCAAGACAGAGAACTCACCGAGCAGTACCGGCAGCAGTATCAGACGTCCTTCGACTGGATCAAAGCAGTGAACAGGGAACTGAATGATGACGAAGATGTAGAGGAAGTTCGCAGGAAGTGCGAAAACGGCATTGAAGAGACAAGCCCTCACATCGTCGGCAAGGCTCGTCACGAACGGAGGTGCGTGGAGTGTAAGTTCCAGCGCCACCTCTACCGTGACCGCCCTGCCCATCAGCTTTTATGTGGCAACACCGATGCCCCAATCATTTTCTCCCGAAAGGACGTGGGTTTGGGGTTGGACTTCAACAGGCTGTTCCCCGGTCTCTTGCCAAAAGTATTGGTACCACCCAAATTGAAGCGGATACTGGCTCATTTGTGCTCCATGCAAGAGTGGCACTCCGTTGATGAGCCGCTGCATCCTGATATCCTGAAGACGGATTCTGAAGACGCGGAACCTGAAGACGTGGAATCTGCAGCTGAACCTCAACAGCTTCCACTGCGGGTCAGATGTCCAAGCTGTGAAAAATGGCAACCAACTGTGGCATTTGGAATGATTGTGTTGTGGCCGTTTCGCCATTTCAGCCAGCTCAGGCTGGACCACCAAGGGTCACCTTTGTGTCATTACTGTCACGTCAAAGCCCACGGCAAAGCTGCAACGGCAGCAAGATTGTACCAACCGGCCGAGAAGATTATCGACACGGAAATTTACCTGCAACTTGACCACCTTGCAGAAGGGTGGGAGCAAAACTTGGGCCTGATACGCAAAGTAATGGCGAAAACAGACCTAGAGGGGACATGGAACAAGCTGGTTACGCTCCATGATGATTTAGATAGCGATGAGCTCAGGCGGGCTCTAGACTGGAGTGCTCTGGGACCCTCTCCCACTATCAATCTCAAAGACAGAATTGAGTTCAAACACATTCACACCCTGTCATTGCGCAAGCGCTTGGCTCGGGATAGCCTGGTCCCATTTTGGGACAGGATCAACGGATTGGGTACGGCTGAAACTATTTTCGGGCTGCATTTCTTTCTGGAACAATGGGATGGGTATGATATACGCCAACAGTCTGTCATTCACATGAACCGCGTTGGACAAGCTCATCGAGGCCAGGGCTGCCGGTAATCATGACTCATTCTCACTATGCTGACGGCGCCAGATGAGTACGGTCGGAATATCTTGGAGTAGAGGAAAGGAATTTGCTGATCGTAGGTTTCAAGGTAAGTGCTTGAATTTCAGTTATGCATACGGTAAGTTTGATATCGGCCCAGGTAGGTGAGTTTGTTGTCTAGAGTCTAACGTAATATATAAATAATACTTTGCTCACAACTTTGCGTGTTTGTGCTCCTTAGAATGATGGTCTCACAGTCGAATGGAACCGACTAACTAACTCCTGTGCAAACTCAAATTTCGACATGCGTAAAGATTGAAGATAGGTACCATGCACATGCAGCTAACCCATCCGTGCTTTGTGGTGGGGAGAAAACGGGATATATTTGACTCCGCAAGAAGATATTCTATCTACCCACCCATCTGCTATAAATCAACAGAAACCAAGTCCACACCCTCTAACCAGTTACACCCCCGCCATGTCATCATAAGCGTTGTGCCCGTTTGCGTTTGCTGTCATGTGCCATTGATGAACCGCCTCTTTCTCCTCGTGCTATCCCTAAAATCACAATCCAAAAAGTTTAAACTGGAGAAAGGAGATCCCTGACAAGAAACTGAAACCATTCGTATCCACTTTTGACGTCAGCTCGCTCGCCCGTGAAGCTTGCACCAAGCGCAGACCCCATATAGTGCCTTTTTTGTGTTTTTTTTTTTCGGAAGCCAAGTGCTGCAGGAAAAAATTAAAATAAGAAGAGTAGGAGGGAATCAAACAGGATGTGATTTTTTTTTCTTTTCAAATTTCTTTTTTTTTTTCAAATTTTTTTTTCCAAATTTTTTTCCGTTTATAAGTGATGAGAGTAGAAATGAGAGAAATTATATAGATGTAGCTGTTGGATGGGAAGATGGGGGTGGTGTTGTTTGTCGATGGCTATGTCGAGGAGCTGGTGGGAAAAGATGGCTTTCACACATCTCCAGCGACAATTTTCGCTTTTGCTGGAAGATGAAAAGAAGTACCAGGCAGGCAGGGCAGGGGCCGCCCGGCGGCGGGGTGCGGAATAGAAGTTGTTGGCACACCACCCCCAAAACAGGCAGCCACCCCTCCCCTGTTGCATCGAGTTGATTGGCTGGATCATGGGAGTTGAGGCTGCGAAACAGGCCACACTGTGCACGCCCAGGCCAATCTCCCTTCAGCGCTCTTCATCAACGCCTGCAAAAGCAATCTCGAATTGCGCGATGGCAGCGTGTGCGCGTGCTTCGTAGAAAGGGACGCACGAGTCTTCATCGAAATGGACTTCATGTTCCGGCACTCTACTATGAATAGTGCCATCGTCGAACATGTCTTGCTCAATGAAGCCCTCGAGTTGGTGCAATGATGTGGTGGTGCTTGTTGCGGTGATGCTGAAAGTAGTGGTGCTGCTGAGACTGTTGGAGCTTTGGAGTTGGGAGCGACCAAGGGTTGCGCTGGATAGAGTTGGACTGCGCAACTCGATGCTAAAAATAAGAAAATTTATTAGATCACACAACTTGACACCGGGAGCTCGAACGGAAACAAAACATACCGAAGTTTCGAGGAGGAAGATGTTGAAGGGGTAGACATCTTTTGGGAGTGGTTCCACTGAGATAGAGCAGAGTCAGGAAGGTGAGTTTGCAGTTGTGTAGGTGAATGAAAGCGACAAAGGGGGGTGCTCTGGGACAACTATCCAGTCGTTGGCACAAAATGAATAGAGACGGTTCTACGAGGATCCTTAACGGTGTAGGAGGATGTGAAGATATAGAGAAGAACCTGACAGTAGGGACGTCCCATTAACCTGCCTTGCGGGCATCCGGCAAAAGACTCTTGGCACACGCTGCCCACATCGTTATGCAGGCAACCTGCCCAAGCAAGCAAACTATGCACTCGCATAACCACTAACTGTACGGCGATCGGGGTCCTCGGCGTTAACCTACCCATTTGTTACGTCCCAAGCGTAATACCCCTGTACAGGAACCACTGGGTGGTACCCGAGGTGCTGGGCACCTCAGCCAATCATTGGGCCAGGGATGGAAAGACCCACAAGCCCCCGTGCAACCAATTAGGAGTTGCTCAGTCTGCTCAGTCTGCTCAGTGCGCCAAGACCACTGAGCACACGAGCACACTGAGCAAGGTACAAAGATACTTCAGAAATATATGTAGATAGCTAGACATAAATAGGGGGGAGCGCCGGGCGCTCCCCGTGTCGAGGAATCTGATTCCTCATGCAAGCAATTCAAGTTCATTTGTCTACAATCTACTTTCAGTAGCTCTTTGTTAGAACAACCTGTTGTTGACAGTGAACCCATGTCTGAGACGCTTGTCACAACCTTCGATCATCCTGTCATATTCACCTCTGGCGTACTGCCTTGCAGTCTGTATCCATTTCTGGTGCAGGTTGTAACACCATTACGGAATGATATGTCTTTCCCAACCTGTAGATTCCGTCCTGATCGTTTAATTACAACGCCACTCTATCTGCAAGCAGAGTGAAAGGTGAGTTTGCAGTCGTGTAGGTGAATGAAAGCGACAAAGGGGGGTGCTCTGGGACAACTATCCAGTCGTCGGCACAAAATGAATAGAGACGGTTCTACGAGGATCCTTAACGGTGTAGGAGGATGTGAAGATATAGAGAAGAACCTGACAGTAGGGACGTCCCATTAACCAGCCTTGCGGGCATCCGGCAAAAGACTCTTGGCACACGTGTTACAACCTGCACCAGGAATGGATACAGACTGCAAGGCAGTACGCCAGAGGTGAATATGACAGGATGATCGAAGGTTGTGACAAGCGTCTCAGACACGGGTTCACTGTCAACAACAGGTGGTTCTAATAAAGAGCTACTGAGAGTAGATTGTAGACAAATGAACTTGATTGCTTGCATGAGGAACTGTCTATCTACACCAGCCAGTTCCTCCGTATATATAGACCAGTGGACCGTGGACCGTTGACTTACAGACGGTCTCCGGTCCGCTCCTGATTGGCCGATACTGGACCGTGGACCCCACTGTCTTCCGACGCCGTGACACCCAGTGGTTCCTGTACAGGGGTATTACGCTTGGGGCGTAACAACACGCTGCCTACATCGTCATGCAGGCAACCCGGAGGCACGCTCTGCTGTCACAACCTTAAAATCGGGAACGGTGGAGCGGTACAAGGCCACCGACCAATCAGAACAAGGTCGCAGCGATCATGGGCAATAAGACTGGGAAGTGCAGTGATCACGGAAGAACGACCAATAGGAAGCAGAGAAGGATCATAGCGATCATTGCGATCATTGGGGAAGAGCGGAATGATCACCATGATCGGGGAGAATCTAATGTCTATATATACGGAGGAACTAGACAGCTCGTAGATAGTTCCGCAGTATGCAATCACAGATTGTATTCACGGTATCTTGTGTTTACATTGAGACATCTTGTTGTGCACTGTTTAGCTGCACCGAACCAATTGTCAGAAGTTACCTTCAACCAGTATCCCTTTCAGAGGTTCTGTACAGGGGTTCGTCACATCTGCCCATGCATGCAAGCTACGCACTTGCAGGTCCTGCTGCCAATGCATGCAATCTACGCACTTGTAGGTCCTGCTGCCCATGCAAGCAAGCTACGCACTTGCAGATCCTGCTGGCCATGCAACAATCGGGATCCTCGGCGCTGACCCACCCATTACGGAATGATATGTCTTTCCCAACCTGTAGATTCCGTCCTGATCGTTTAATTACAACGCCACTCCATCTGCAAGCAAAGTAGGGGACAAAGCTCCGGGACAGGCTTAAATCCATGAAAGATGCTTGGTAGCACAACAGCAACTGCGGAATAGTGACGAGCGTGGCTTATGCGTGGTGTCACGGGTAGCACAGGTTGACAGGTTAATGACAGTAGTATTCAGTTAAGTGTCACGGCAGGCCGGACCACTGCACCATACCCACTGTGATTGCTATCAAAAGCTACAAGTGAGCCAAGCTTCCAGGCTTGGCTCGCTCCAGTGGTATATATATGGTGACGCCGCCACAGCCGTCACACTGGGCTCTATTCCGTCAGGTACGGGCAGGCTCTATTGTCAAGACGTAGCTCAAAGAGCTACAAACAGGTCTCGCGGCAGCGAGATGCAAGATCTTTCTAGTTGCATTGGCCCGTGCTCTGCACGTGCCAAGCTCCATCAGTGGGTCAACGACGGTCACGGAGCAACCGCCGTGACACGTGGAAAGTTTACCGACAAACATAGTATCAAGTCGTACCTGCTCTACTAGTCGCACCGATCAAGGAGAAATTATATAACTAATTGCTGATTGTCTTCGGGGTACGAGATGGTACACTATATGTATGGGGGATATTTATCCATCTACCAATTCCTGCATGAGACAGCCTTGTTCTGTTCGATATCAGGCGTTGCTTTCTCACCAAAAGACTATCTGTTAGTGCGGGTCGCACCGAGGTATCACTAGACTTGCTTATACCAAAAGAACGGACTAGGTACAATGGATGTCTTGAACAGCAGGAGTTAAGACTACTAGGTTACAGTGATGGGAGCATGAGGTTAAAAAAAAATAAGAGTATTGTACTCAAGTTGAGAAACTAGTCCATCCAACCTGCTAGCTACCCGCATAAGACGCCGATCAACCGCTGCAACAGACCGAGAAGAAAAAAAGATCCAAAAAATTTTTGTCGTAGCTTCAGCCAATCATCAATTTCATCACATATCTCGCGCCGCCAACAGCCTCCGAGCTCCGCATGACTGACCATGAATTCCGCGCCGGAAATGTGGGTCTGCTCCGGTGTGTCACCCGAGCTTTGCTCCGGTCCGCGCCGCCTGAGAATGTTCAGCACCGTGCCGCAAAAAGAGAAAAATCCCTCTCTCTACCGATTCTCGATAGATGCAGTGTCAAAAGCATCCACGGCCTTGGAAGCATAGGCGGTCGACTCTTTCTTGGGGGATGTGGTAGCCGAAGAACGGGACGGCGCCGACGACGGGGTTGATGTTGGATGGTAGCCAGAGTGACAACGGCAGTACATGTTTGCTCCGTCTCTGGGAGACTCGGCAAGGTAGTACTCCAACATGGCGTTGTTGCGCTTCTTCTTGGGTGACGCTTTCTTGATTGCGGAAGGGGTGACTGTCGATGGTGACTGGGTTGAGAGAGGCTGGGGGTATCGAGAGCTACAAGCAGAAAATAACTGTTAAAATCATGTTGGAAGAGTGGGATACGAGGCAAGTAAAATGACGACCAACATTGAATTTTTGGTGTTGTGTGTTACTGAGGTGCTAAGCTTGGGGTTGGAGGTAGAGGGCATGGTGAATGTGGATCTGCTATCTGTGATGGGATACAATGTGATACGAGCAAGTAAAACTTGGCTCTGGAAAAAGCTTCGAATCGTGAGATGAAAGGAACTTTGGGATGAAAAAGGGGAATCATGTCTTCTCCCCTAGAAAAGAGCTGGAGGTGATCGATATATAGCTAACAAGACACCGTTGTACGTTTACTTGTGTAGGTGGGCTCACTGCCGCACGGATGCATAAGGTGTGCATGTTGGACCGCCTCCCACCCCTCCCCCCGGCACGCGCGTGCAGCGATGGATCACGGCTAGGCTACTTCGGATGGTTGTGATTGATCCAGCAGTTTGGCTCAACTTGCGCTGGAACCCCATTTGGTAGGTAGACAGTGACCAAAGATTCATCGTGCGTGGGCTTGGAAATGGCTACATAGTGCTCAAGATACCTCATTGAACCACCATCAATTGAAATTCACTGGGGAGATGACCACAGGTGTTTTTGTTGGTTTTCGGCAAGAGGGAATGGTTATCAAAATCTTCCATATAATAAGTTTCGTAAAGTCTTGAGCTACCAGGTAGCACACAGTTAAACACTAGACGGGTGTGGCGGGAGCCAAATCAAAGCACCTTCTCTTCTGGGCTTTACAGCAAGCAGCCCCCGCACGTGCGACCAAAATCATCACAGCCGGCAGAGTGGCCGGGGTGTATCCCCACATCCTTACCTATCCACTCACTACCCCGTTCATTGTTTATGTTTACCTTTTACATTTATCTCAACTCCCTATTAATAGCGATCGACTCAACTTTGACTGGATAACAGAGACTACGGGACTCCAAGTTGCAAACATCTACAGCTTGCTTCCAAGGCTTAGGTTCTGAGCCCGTATTATGGTACGAAAGCTTCCTGATAATTCATTGTGCATGACCAGCAGGGCTGATAAGGCCGGAGAGCAGCCACAATGGAAGGCGGGCCTGCACCAAGCCAACTTCGGACCAGCTACAGGGCCCCACCCTCTCGCTGCATGCGCTTGATGGGTGCTCATCCAATCATAATCCATGAGCCCGGAAAGTATTCCTGATCCGGAGAGGATATCTGATCTCGAGTGCTCAAGATGATCTGCAACAAAGGCTGCACTTCGACAAAATAGCATGCACATGCATTTGTTCCCACTCGCACCTCGAGATCACTCGGCAGCTCCTTGCGGCTTTGTCATGTGTAGACCTATATGAGCAGTGTAGGTATCTAGAGCGTCCGGGATGTAATTACCCAATTGTAGCCCGACGTCACGGTAGGGTACCTGACTGTGTTGCTTACTCTGCAGGATGTACCCATGATCAAATACCTGCCCGTCTATTTACCTCGATCCTATGCGTATCGTACCACAAATAATGCGGATGGAATCCGGTATAGCAAGCCCGCTTGATGTATCCAGCTGGCGATGACCGGGCTGCATCGAATGCCACTGCGGTGAGATGTAGAAAGGGATGTAGGAAGAGGAGAAGCGATGACCTGCGATGTCGAGAATGTATCCCAGGAGTAGTAAAAGTCTCAACTTGACAGGCAGACAGGGCCCAGGCTAGTAAACAAGCGGCCATGCCATGCAAGTCGCATCCTCCGCAGTCTGTACGCTATCAATCTTGGACTGCAGATATCCCATGTGGGTTTGCCCAAATCAGCGTTCATCCGATTCATAGTTGTTCCGTTAAAAAGCTGCAAGTGCACCCCTTTTCGGTCAACTGCCAGCGCAGATTGTCGGTGGGCAGGCTAATCCCAAAGGAAAAAACCGAGCGGGAACATGCATAGGCCTCCCAAAACGGCATGGTGCAGATTTGGGTGACACGTACCGGCAGCCTGGTATGCATGAATGTTGGCGGGTGTCCAAGAGCAACCTGACAGATGTTGGACAAGTGGCAGTTAGGTGACTGAAAGCTTACAGAAGTAATTACGCAGTACCGTGATGAGCGCTATTGTGTCGTGTAATTATCGTGTTTCGCGTGGTATTGGTGTGTATTCTGAGAGCCTTCCTAGCGGAGAAGTAATGGGAGACAATAATATCGCAGCACGAGTAATAAGTCATGGGTAAACGTCGCGGTGATGTGTGCAAATCCTGCTGCTTACAGTGCAGATTTCCATTCCATTGACTTTGCTGGTCCAGGGTAGCTCTCGACACAGGATTTTGAGGGAAGCCGAAGAGCATGGATAACCTCAGGTATTTACCAAATATTATAGCGATTCGAACCTTGTCCTCAATATACCAACTCTGAAATTGTAAACTGAAAGCTAAAATGTACGGATGAAAGCTTATTCTCAACACGGTGTCGCTAGTGGTCTTCCCAAGAGCGGTGTGCCAATTCTCTCTTTGCAAGAGCAAGAACGACAACGGCCGCTATGCAAAACACCGAAAGAAGTGCAAACTTGGCCCCCACGTGTTCTTCCAGCCATTCATACCCCGCAAATGATAACCGTCAAAGTTTCATCTACCCTCGCTACCCCAGTCGATCCCGGCCATTCGTCCCAACTCTATAAAACCAGGAAAGAACAGATTGTGTAAGTCATAATATCGCTGGCTCTGGATTGGACCCAGACATCTAGGTACCTGTCAAACAACTTGTGTTGACCATCATCTAAGCGGATGCACCAAGGAGAAAAATAGAGCGGCAAAGCTCAATTAGATAAAAAGCAACATCATGATCATAATGCAAAATCGAATAAAAAAAAGAAAAGAAAAGAAAAAAAGAGTCCTCTTTCCCGCTCATGGCAGTTGTTCGGTGTGAAGTTGGCGCAAACTGCATGATGCTGTCTCGAGATTGACGGGAATTAGACGGGTTTATCGATGGTGTTGGGTTCGGGGTCGAACCGCTGGTCAAAGTTGTCAATCAGCTGCTGGGCTTTGACGGTGTAACAACCGATGCGGCTGTAGGGATTGGGGTGCTGGTGGGGTGCGTCTTGGAAACGGCCATGCAGCGAGCTGTCCGCATCGAAGCTTGAAGAGGTGAAGGCAGATGCAAGAATGTCGGAATTGCGTGCTGCAGTTGGCTCAGTTTGGATCTCCTCGGGCTTTGGACTTGTGGTTGGCATTGACGGGCTATTGTTATGCGAACTAGCTGTAGACTCGTGCTTGTCGTTGTTACCAAAGTTGCCGGTGTTGTGAGTGGCAGAGGTTGTCCGCGGTGTCAAGATGGGATTGCTGGACTGGCTACGGGAGAAAAGGTTAGCAAGCCTGGCTGCTTTAAGATTCAAAAAGATTCATGCTGTGCGGTGAAAAGATTGCGGTTGGGTAAGGCGTCGTGGATAGGTGAATTTCACCTTGAGAAGTCCGATGAAGTGTTTGTTTCCATCTTGAAGAGCGATAAGGATATCGTTAGGTGTGGATCTATTAGATGGCTGATTGAAAGCGTTGCAAATCACACGGCTACTGCCAAAAGAGAAGCGAGAACATCATATATTTATAGGGAAGTTTCAGTGGACGATAGGAGGGGAGTGTGGTGACTGAAGAGGTATTGTATTACATGAACGGCACGGCACGTAAAGCTGGGCAGCTTAGCTGGGCAGCTTAGCTGGGTAAGTTTCCAAGTTGACCAATTGGCCCTGCAGCCGGCAGCTACCCGACCGCCAAGACTAGCTCCTTCTCGATACCTTCCCCGCTACTTCACTGGCCCCCTGCTTCACCTGCTCCACGTATCCAAGCCTTTGAGAAGTGGTCTAGTGGGATCGCACCCAGTGTGTGGAATATTCTCTCCCCACTGTGGTGTCGGATTGCTCTGGCCTCGGCTGAACCTGACCCCCGCCGGGACTATCACAGCAGCGAAACACACGCCCAACCAGCACTGGCTTGGCAAACCCTCCACCAGCAGCACAAGGCGTGATGCAACCCGACGCATTCTTGGTCCACGAAACTTGTCTCTTCGGGATTATGTGGACGGGTGTCGTCGATCAGAATCCGAATTTGTACCAGCCATCCACCCCTCCTTCACCCCCTGATGACCTCCCTGACCCTTGTCGAACGTGGCTCCGAGGCTCCTGTGTGGCCCCGAGCCCCTGTAAACCCTGCCCCGGTCCCCCTCCATGTTCACCGCAGTGGAAACCCCATGTTCGCTGAAGAGGCCCCAGTCTATTCAGACCCCCCCCTTCCTCACCAACTCCCTCAACCTCCTCCCCGCCCTCAAGAGAATCCCCTCCATCACCACCGACCTCCAAACCGGAACTTACTCCCGCACCGGCACGGTGTCCTACGCTCCCTACCAATTCCCACGCCTAACCACAACCTCAGCCGAAACCCTCCCCAACGCCGGCTCCGGTCCCCCCACACATCATCTGAGTTTTGCAGATGATCGTGGTCCATTGCCAGAGAAAGGGCAAAACTGCACCTGCTAAACAGTCACACCCCATCAAAAAGCTGGTCAGGTACCCAACGCTGTATCGTTGTGCGCCAGCTACCTGTCTCTCTATGCGTTAGTTGTCAGGCTTTCGAGAACAGCATGTCTTTACCCTCTCCCCGGCACACACTATTACATGTGCAGCGTGATTCCAACCTGCCAATTGCTGTTCCTGTGGTTGATAGGGTTCGATCCGAAGTGAAAGGGAGTAGGAGAAACAACAACAAGCGGTCGCACTCAAGGCGATGAGCAACAGCGCAGTCTAAGGAGCGCAGGCAACCAGACACGGGAGTGAGGCAAAGAGGCCCGGGGGAGGGGCGTGCTCTTCAACAAAAGGCCGCGCTGTAGACACACCACCCCGCAGCACAAGCTTTATCTACCCCATTAGCTGCACTGCTGCAATGGCAGCGTTACCCGCAGGGGTATCAGTATGCAGCCGTCCTCAGCAGCAGCAAGGTGGACGATAACCGCGCGCAAGGGGGCTAGGGGGTGTGCTTGTTCTAGAAAAAAAAAAAAGCCGTGCCTCGCACGGCGCCGGCCAAGATCTAGCGAAGAGCGACTAGGAAAAAAGGAAGGGCAACGGCAACTCAAAGCAGCGGAGCAAAGCCACACCCACAACGGCGTCTGATAGGTATACCTCGGGTGGGCTTAGAAGATGTGGTCCTGCATCTGGGATTTGACAAATTTTTCCGTTTCTGGATATCTCCTTCCTATCAAATGTCGGGGTTCGATCAGGAGTCTTGTCAACGCATCAAATCAGGCATCGGGTCAACTCACCGACCGGAACAATACCGGCTGCCGCGACTACGGAGAGTCTGATGAAACGCTGGCGATAGGACAGCACGTTGAAGGGCCGCTCTTATTGGCGGCTGGGTCCTCTTTATTGCACCAAGGCGTGTGTTCGGTCAGATGCTGTCATGAGCAGGCAGGATGGGAGTGGAAAGCCGGGTGCGGCGTTGCGGACTATTGATTTGCTTCCGTTGAAATGCATGCAAACTCTCGCCTCGAGCTCTCCGACCTTCGTGGAGTTTTCCCCGCTGGTTTTCCGGGCCCCGTCAGATGGTACGCGGCACGGGCAAGGGTGAGAGCAGCGATGCTGAGATTCACCGCACAGACGCCTGTAACTGTTTCCAGGTTGTCGCCGATAATCCTCGCAAGCCTCGTCCCCGCCGGTTCGTGGTCTACCGGCTCTCACTAGAGGCGCAGAATGGCGGGCAGTTGTGCGTCACTGTTGACCGTCGTTCAGCTGGTCTGGGCTTCTCTATCCATGCTCCAGGTCCCGGGTGACAAATTCATCCGAAAACCTGAAAGGCTGGGTGCTGTCGTCCAAGAGTCCTTTTGCAGCATCCAGGCTCGGACGTGGGGGCGTGGGCAATGCCCTAAGAAAACCATCCGCTCTTTGGGCTGCAGAATGGCGGATGGGCACAGAGTTTCCATTCCCAGGTTGACCTGAGATGGGCGTTAGAAGGCGGGGTCCAGGGCCCAACGGTCAAGGGTTGACGTGCCTGTTCAGCTCAAAAGGGCCTCCGGCATCTCCGCTTGAGAGAGCGCGGTCGCCTGCGTTGGAGACCATTGACTACCATGTAGCAAAAAAGTTTCACCGAAAGAAGAGAGAGAATACTAAGCCAATTTTAGATGAGTTGTTATTGAGGATTGAACCCTGCAGACCTGGGGACAAACAACAAGATGGAAAACACCAACAATACGATTGTAGAATTTGCGCTGGTAAAAGCCCACATTCGACAGCGGGAACCCCCACCAAAAGTTTATTTTTGGCGGCTTCACAGAGAAAACACAAGCATAGCAGAGCCTCAAGGCAGCAATAATCTCAATAGACACACTATCGAATGCGAAAATAAAAATAAAACTAAGGTTATTCAATAGTTATCCTGGCAGAACCAAATCTCCCCACCATGATCAGCGATCAAGTGCTGCACTGTCTTCGTCAGTGTAGCTATTAATAGCGGGTCTACCTCCAGGATCTCCAGCCCCCGTTGGGCCAACCAGACAGGCCAATAGAAAGAACAGAAAAAAAAAGATAAAAAAGCACAAGCAAGAGATACACTCGAAAAAAAAAATGGCCGTCATCAAGGTAGCCTGGGCTCCAAGTCCTGTAAAATGGCGCGCATTCTTGCCCTTCCCCGTGCACGGCTTCTCGCAACCAGTCTCTCGGTCGGCATGGGACTCCCAAACGGCACAGCATGGCCGCCCAACGCTGCTCGCCTCCATCGCCTCCAGATCAAGATCCACGAGATCTCACGCCGAAATGATGGTTCCTCGCGGCGAGGATTGAGGAACCTGTGCATGATGTAGTCTGGCTCGTATGATGCTTCGCCGGTTCTCGTGATTGTCGACAGCCGCCGCTCCAGGGTCTGGAATTGCACCATGATGTTGTTGCGTCACTGCCTGTGTGATTGGACAGTGTCAGTTTAAGAAACGGGTGGGGTGAGACCAGGCCCCTGGGTGGAGATCTCCCGCTCGTGAGCAGCCAGACGGAGATAAAGATTGTGATGTGTAATTAGCAACTTGAACTTACTGATGAGAACAGATCCAGATTTTGCGTCTATTCGACAAAGAAAATGACGAGAATGCAGAAAACCTTTGCACTGGGACTCCAAGTTCTTCCAAGTTCTTTTTGTTGAAGATGGCCTGTTGAAGAGGACTTGGAAAGTTAAATGACCTGGGAATCCAACGTGCTGTGAAGAAACAGCGGACTAGTGTTGAAGAACGTAGAACGAGCAACTAATGCCAGTACAGATTGGTGAATCTCTGAATAGATGATGAAGTCCCTGATCAACAAACTTCAAGCGAAAAGTTTGGGAACAATCTGGCTATTTATCAGACACTTGGGTGAGAGCCTTCTCCTCCATGACAAACGCGGCCCTTCCCCCAGCACCCAACGTGCCAACCCACCTAATGTTCATAAGGACCAAGGTTCAATCCGGGGATTGGCGAGTCTGAAGGATGGCTTGGCCCGCATTTCCCGTGGATGCTTTCGACCAATCACGCAGCAAAGACGCCTGGTTCGAGGTTCCTGCAGTCATTGGTCTCGAAGTCGATCGGTACCTTGTGCCAAAACCCACACGACAAGGGGAGGAAGGCCAGCTCTCGTCCAATTGATCTCACTGTCAAAATCTTAGCTCACGAAACGGCCGGCCCACACACACACAGCCGAAAGAAAAGCCATCTTTCCTCCAATTTGGCACTCTCTTCAATGATTTGTGCGGCCATGTATCCCAGGTAGTGTGCCTTGCCGTTGCGGTGCATCAGGATATTCACCACCACCGTTCTCGACTGATTCTGAGACAGAACAAAACTCACCAAGTTGTGTGGAAGGATTCTGAGGTCAACAACTGCAGCACCCGTGACTTGGATGATCAGCGAGAAATGCATGGATGGTACCATTGGTTCATGTGCCTCGAGAGAATGAGGGTGGGAACACACAAGATTGGGTCAACGTTGGGCAGGCGTGTCCCAAGCAAAGAAGTGGCAGGCTCGTCCCGCCGCCCATTCGCCCACCAATCATCTGCACACCACATCGGCTGTCCAATTCGGCCAAACGTCGAGCTTCTTTCTTTTTGCAGAACCATGCGACAGCTTTTCTTTTCCGCTCACATCCACATCCCGTCATCCGGCCCACAGGAAACAAACGGTACCTGTGTCCGTAGACTCGGAGTCGTTTCAAGATGAGAACCAATCTTGCACCCAGCTTCCAGGCTACTACCCAACCCAGCGAATGGCATCTCGGCCGCGATACGAATTTGTTTCAAGCTACAGCCCAGTGATGTCATGCTGTAGTGTGTTGTGTGTTCAGGCTGACAAAGGGTTGCCTCGGCGGTCCCAGACCCGGTCCGGATTCAATGCCAAGAACACCTGGGCAGTGAGTTGGGTGGTGAAACCAGATGACAAACGATGTAAGAAAAAATGCCCCTGGATGGCATATGCAGGCATTCGGACAAGCTGCATGGTCTCGTGTTGATTCTGATGCAGAACGGCATGCGAGACATTGATTACGAGGATTGTAACTGACAACTGGTTGCCATAGATGACACGGGAGTCAAGACCCAAAGCGGGAGTCAAGACCGCGCAAGGCTGGCCATCCAACGGTCCTCGCCGCCCCGCATCAGCCAACCCCGAGATCTCGGCTTCCAAAATCCCCGGCAGTGATTGTTCAGTGGGCAGCACCAGGGACCCTGGACCCTGTCCCGTCACTCATCGCAGATCATCTACCGTCAAAGACGACGTCGACACCGCTCGGGACAATTCCATCCCGTCAACAGATGCTATCATCAATGAGCTTGCGCGGCCCCTACCTGCTTGCTACCTTTGTCTAAAGCAATATCAGGTCATAACATTGCTTTCCAACCATGAGGTGGCAGCCAAGCCAAGGGTTATCGCACGACATTCTTTTGACCCCTCGGAAACAGTAGGATGCCGAGGAGTCGACCACTGGAGCGCGCAATCGATGTCGCCACCCGCTACCTCCAGCCTTACAGAGGATACTGACGGTGTAACCGGTGAGGTTTACTTCTGTTGGCAACCGACATGGCGCAAACTGGCAGGCGCCCGCTCTCGAGGTACCTGCTGCTGCCAATGCAGTACCGTCTCGATTTGGCTTGGCGAGACCTGTCAGGCAACCAGGCTTGCAGAAAAAAGGTTTGCAGAAAAAAGGCATGCGCAAGCTCACGAGGGCAAAACACGATGTTTCAAGTCCCCAGAATGGGAACTGGCCTTTTGTGACACTGCAACACAGAGACCACCACTGAAGTGTGATCGGTTTATGCTCCCGAAGTCCGCTTGCCAGCGTCTTTTTGAACTGCCCAGCCCCTGAAATTCCCCGCGCAAGCCGAATTGTCAGCTCTCATTGGAGGCAGGCGATATGCAAAAGGCCTTGCGGGCACGTCGTCATGCATGAAACAACGTCGTGTCTCTGTCCTCATTTTCCCGTTTAGAAATAAGCGAACCGGATGCCGTCGCTTCAGCCATTCGTCTCACCGGATCCATCATGGCTTTCCAATCAGGTGCTATCTCGGCTTCTTGATGCGGGCAGTAGCCCGTTGCACCAGCGTCCGCTCCGGTCACCCATCCTGTGTTTTCTACATCGGCTCCAATCGTTCGACTGTGCCCTACGAAACCTGGCATGTGTCGCCCCTACCAAGTGACGCGTGGTACGTCTGACAAACGTCGGCTCAACGAGGTCATGTTAAGACATGTTTTGTAATCCGTTGTTTCTCGCTGGACCTGCAGCCATCTTTTCTCCCGAAGATGTACCGTTGGACAGGGCATTCTTGTCATCGGGCGTGTAATACACTACATGGAAGGTTTAAGAAATGGCCAACCTGCAGCAAACCGGGCCGAGTCGAACCCAGGGTTGCCCAGGCTTCATTCGAAGAACTCAGTCCTGATTTTTCCAGGTAATGGCTTATTCACCCCGAGCTCTCGGCCGGCTCTTCTTGCCCTAGTCTGCCTTGGCTGTACAACCTTGTCAACTGTCACCCAAGATCTGACGGGCACCCACGCAAAGAATCTGCTACACCCGCTCACCCGGCAGCCCTATCGGACCTTTGTCTTGTTTTGTCCCCCAACTCCGGAATAGTTTAAACTGCGTGAGCACTGAGATCCCGGATTTTACCCCGGGTTTCGGGATTAGAACACGGATAACCAAGACAATATATAGCCATATTTAGTCAACATGTGGCTTGTTTGTATCATAGTCTCGGACCTAGAAAACAGCTCCGACAATACCTGTCATTGCTGACGTGTTTGAACAATTCTTTTTCCTCGTCGCCGCGAGGCTAGGTACATACCTTCAATGCCTCTGCCGAGAACGGGCCGACAAACGTGGTCATGAAGGTGTCTGGTCCGATGACGCCTATGCTCCCGACCAAACTCACTAGAAGGAGTTCCGCCCAGGGCCAACAACAATCTGGAGACGCCGAACCTGGCGGCACTACATCACGACTCCTATCCCAAGGAAGCACCAACCCTCGAGCCTTTCCTCTCTCTGCACACCGTAAACAGAGGCTTTTGCTCAGTTGAGCATCATGTCATATGTAGCAACAACTCAAATGAGGGAGTTGGGTAGGTATGCAGATAGGTAAGGTGAGGTTGGTGGGGTGATTTTCGAGCCATAAAACTGGCAAACGCCGCATGAGGGCATTTTGGAGGTGGGTGAGAAAACAAGCGGCCTCCCGTCCCCGCACCCTCCGCACTGGCAATTGCGCACAGTGTTCAATCTACAAAATAAGGTTGGCCGCATTTTAGAGTTGGCTGCCGGCGCCAGGATTAATGGGTTCTAGGCTAGTTGCCTTATCTAACATCTTTATTCCTCAGCATCATGACTAGGTACCTAACAACGATCTAGGCAACTATAACGTTGGAACGGGGACAGCTCAGGTACCATGCATGACAGTGGGCACCGTCGTCCCACAACTGATCCAGAGAATTTCTGCGTGACCCTGAGAAATCAATGTCTCAGCTCATGATGCTTCTCTTCGGTTCACTCCTCATTCATGCAACTCACCCCACCTTCTCCTCTCAGTCCACCCTCGCTCTACGCCTCTTCCATTCAGGTTCCGGCTCTTAATTGCTTACATGATCAACTTCTCACTCGGCCGCTTTAACCCCCCAGCAAAATCTCATATCAACCCCCACTGTTCACATAACCTCCAACCTCCGACCCCCACCTCGACCCCCAAGTTCCCAACCTCTCCCACCTTAACCCCCCACATCAAGTCCCACAAACTAACCACCCCCCTACAGCAACCCTCCACCGAACCTCTCATTTTGAAGTAGCCAAAATTGGCCCCAAGTCGATGCTTTAAAGACTCTACACAGAAAAGAATACCGGGTGCTGCCTTTGAAGGAACCTTACAGACATCTTCCGTCCCATACTTGTAGCTGGGCGCAAGACAAAGGCAAAAACAGCTTTCTCGTTAATTGTTTGTGCTGCGAGCACATCATTCTTGGGTATAGCATTGGCAGATACCCCCACTTAGGCAAGATTCACATCTAACAAAACTTGAGTCTTATTGACAACCCAGTTTTTATTGTGGGTTTGGTGAATACGCAAGGCGGCGGCGGAATCAGTGTCAATACCGAGAAAAATATGGTCGATTCCTTGAAGGAAATCGCCATGTTCTTTCTTCGACGGGTATCCCCTCTTTCTCATCTGTTCAGCCACCTTCCTTTAACTTTATCGTCATCTTGTTCTTTTCCAATAGTCTGAATAAATCCCGTGTGTTACCCAAGAATAACACTCAATTTCTCCCCACAATTCCTCTCCCAAACCTCCCTCGCCACCCTCCCAGCAGCCTTCCGATACGCGACACCACCCCTCCGCTCAATCCACAAAACATTATAAAACCGGTAATCCTCCCCCTTACGCCCCCACGGCCGTGCTGCTCGCGAGTGAGCTGTCTCTACCGCCGCCGCACGCCTAGGCCTAAACGTCAACGGTGCCGTCTCGGAACCTGTACCATCCTCATCATCCGAAGGCGGGTCTCGCACAAAACTGTGCTCCATGCGTGGGTAATCGGCCGACTTCAACAGGTCGACGCGTTCTTCATACGACGAAAATGTCTCATCCCACCCCATGGATCCCAACGATATGGCCATCAGCTCTATCTCCTGGCCGGGTCTGATCTCGGTGTGGTCGTCCATGAGTCTTAACAGCCCGGCAGGCTGGCCGTCGGCATCAGCAAGGGAGACGACTCGACATAATTCTTCTCCTTTCGGTCCGCCGTGGAACTTGTCGAGGGACGTGAATGGCACGTGGAGCAAAGATATACGGGACTCCTTGCGCTTCACTTGGGCTGACGACTTTCGGCTGAGAATTGACTGGATCTTGAAACATCCCGTCGTTGCTTCACAGTGGAGGTACGGCCAGTTTTGGGGGTGGGCCGTGGGCTTCCTTCCTGGGTTCACCATCGGGATGGGATGACAGAACAGCTTGCTAGGATCTGAAATGTGGGTGAACGTGTAGAATAGATTAGGGTCGAGCTTGGGCGAGCGCGTGTCACAGTATGTCCATGTGCTATTCCTGGGAGGAGTGTACCTAATGTCGTGGCGTGACCAACCCGGAGGGGTATCCCAGTCGCCCCAGTCCAGGAAGCGTCTGCAATAGTCTTCCAGAATCCTTGACTCGGGCAGTTTCCTTTCGAGGCGCAGGTCCTCCGACAAAACTGACCACGTCACAACTGGTTTAGTCCGCATTTGTGGACGTAGCCACTCCAGAGAGCGCACATGCAAGCTCTCCGGATCGACAACAGCGTGCCAGCCGCACCATGACCAAGATGGGAGGTTGGATTTGGGCATGTCCGCATCCTCGGATCTCCCTTGCGTCCAGACTCTTCGTTTGCCCTTGCTGAATGGCTGCCACAGTAGCGCGGCATCCAGAAACAGAACAGGTAGACCACCGACGAACCCACCAGGAAAGGTGTGTGAGAGTTCGTTGATGATTCCCATAAAGGCTGACAGGACATCCTGCGCATATGTCAGGTCACGGCCGCTGTAGAGGCAGACAAGCTCTCTGTAAAGTCTAAAGTCGGCGAAGGCGGTCGATGGCACCGTAACCGCCATCTCATGGTTATCAATCTGTTTCTGAGAGTATGCGTCATATCCCTCGCCTGCTTCCTTCCGAGGGCCAGGGCTCTCATAGCTCCATAAAGAGTTCCGACAGTCCCAAAATACATCCCCGTTCACGAAGATGATGGAGCGTCGCGAAAGAACCTGTTCCTGGAATGTCCACCCTCGCGTAGCCCATTTGGACTTTAGGAGCTTATCGTAGAGATACCTGTGGAAGAAGGAAACCCCCATGGGTGCACGATGCCGCCGGTCGAGATTGACATACAAGCCTGGCGAAGCAGCAGCGATGATGGTGAAGTAAGCTCCGGAGTAGATGTTGTCCATGTTCTCGATCTCGCTTCGTTTCATCCTCCCATCTTGCACGATACACAGACGATCAACCCACAGGTATCTTTCCCCTAGCTGCTTGACAAGATCGATGGCGTCGCTGATAACTTCGGGGAGGAAGCCCTGCTTCATGCCATCAAGGAAGCCGCTCTTTTGGAACTGACGTAGGTTACCGGTCCACAGCTCGAGGGTGAGCTTCTCACTCTCAATCGTCGACCAGACGTAGCTGAGAGCCACGTAGCGGGAGGCTGTGCTGCCAGGCACGATACAACCATTCCGTAGGTCAAGAACCCATGACGGGATTTCGTGAGGTTGGCGATGTTGATTCGGCGTCGGTGGGCAATCGGTGTGCAGGCGGTCGCAATTGTGGATCCAGTGACGGATGTTGCGAAAGTCTGACGATGGTAAAGACATGGCTGTCTAGGGTAGTGCAATGGTGGAGACTTCCATCATGGAAGATCTTAGCTTTTAAAGTAAAATGGGCAGGAAAGAGGTACCCGAAGAAACACTTTGGTAGATGCCTAACCCCGCAGCTTACTCTTGAGACATTTATGGTCAGGGTCAGTTTCGTATCCACCCAAGGGCCTAAAATCTTACGTATATCTTGCTGATATTGTCATCTGCCTTCTCACCTGAAATCTTATCTACAGTCTTATTTGAAAAGCCCTGACTTTGATAATCCAAGTCAGCAAAGTTAATTACCCCATTACAAAGAAAATAAGCCCCACATATACCCGAGTCATGTTTCACCCACGACAACCCTGCACTTATCCCCTCACCCATACCATTCCTGCATTATTCCATCCCTGCACATTCTATCCCATCTTCCCATGCACAAATTATCAGCTCATAGTCCTAGTAATAACCGGCACCCCGTCCCTTCCTGCTGCCTCTCCTTCCTCGTCACTACCTCCCAACTCAGTGATATCATCACACACCCCGAAAACAGTCTTGTGCTCAAATTCCAAGAACCCACTCAGCACCACAACCTCATCCCTGTACACCATCGCAACCGACGACCCTTTGCTCACGACCTTTGCCATTGGGCCCTGCCCATCTGCCGTTTGCCAGACAGACGGGATGAAGAAGTGTCTTGTGTATGATTTGGAAGATGGCAAGTTCTTAAGAGAGATCGAGCAGACCCAGCCGCGACCTGAGATGAAGTACAGAGTGGATTTATGCAAGCCGAGTATTGATTTGATCGGGGAGAGGAGTTTGCGGGTGACGAGGGACACCTCGACACTGGGGGCTGGGCTGACGGGAGATATCTTGGAGAGGTCAAGGGTCAGAAAGCCTGTCTCTGGGACCGAGGAGAGTTTCGAAGAGGTGGTTGGCATGTCAATTGTTTGGTAGATTGTGGAAAGACCTGGTCGTGAGAGCCAATCGTCGGAGAGGATAAAGTCATGGCTGTGAGATAGTTCGGGGGGGGGATGGATAATTATGCCATTTGGCGGACTCTGCCGTTCAAGCGTCTTCCAGAGGAATACGTGGAGCATGTCGTGGTCAAACAGCAGCAGTCGGTCAGAGTCGGTGGGATGGGCGAGCCATCGGGCAGGGCCCATGGAGTTTGTTGTTTGAATAACGGTGGGCTCTTGTTTTGGCTCGCCTTCAACGGTGGAAATGGTGTGCATCTCCTCTCCTGACTGGGTCGATACCAGGAATGACGTCCCATCGGGACTGATGAGAGCCTGCAAGACATGATCCGACGCTCGAAAGTCAAGGATATGCTCGAACTGCGGGCTTTGCTGCCCAAGTTCTTGTTTGAGCTTCTCCACTGGACTTGTTGATTTTGAAGAAGATGATAACCTCGGCAGAGTAATCCTTGTTGCAATGCATCTTCGCGAAGCATCAACACTGAACAAAACTTTCGACTGCGCATGCCACTCGAGATGCCGGATCTCAACCATGCGTGCGTGGAATTGAAACTCCGCGCATACCTTTCCAGTGGTAATATCGTGCAGTGTAATAGCGCCCTCTTCACGGCCACAAAAGACAAAATCTGAGTCTCCAGCCTGAGCCATCACAGTTATCTCGTTGCTCCCCTCAAACGTTCGCGTGCATACTAAGTTGGAAGAGGTCGAGGTGAAGTAGTCGTCGGTGACATCACTCGAGCCGTCATCCGTTAGGTTCTTCTTGATGAGAACTGACGGCTCCCAAACGTTGCAGGTATTTCCCCTCAAGTCAAAGAGCCTGAGGCTGTTGGAAGCGAAGACAATACCCATGATTCTTTCGTCCATCGATTCGATTCGACACAACTGCCTCAACCCGTAGAATGCGAAGAGAGTGATAACACACTCGCTATCCCCAGCAGCCAAGGTTTGCCCGTCGGGAGAAGCCGCCAGTGTGTGGGCATTGAGATGGTGCGTGTTTTTTTGCTGAAGCGTCCATGGATCAAAGGTGACTAGATCTCCGTCCTGGTATGCAACTGCCATCAAGCTCTGCTCAACGTTCGGATTGAATGCAACATCTAACACCTGGGATGGTAGGCCTTGACCATCTTCATACCCCTCCTTCTCAAATGCTTCCATCCCGTCTTCGTTGTCGTAATAAGACACTTGAAGGTGTGAGCTGCGGTAGGCGACAGCAGCGATTCCCAGCGATGGGCATATCTTGACCAACATGGGATTAGTCTTCTTCTGGTTGTTGGGTTTGTACCTTTCTCCACCTTCGCCATCAGACTCCGAATCCGAAGAGGAAGAGCTAGAGCCGTCTTCGTCGGTTAGTGCTAGGCAGTCTAGACGAGCGCCGCCCTTGGACCTGTATACATAGACCTCTCCACTTCTCAGTGGCACATAAATTTTGGAGTCGTCTGGGCTGAACTCAATACTGAGTGGTTGCTCGGGCACGTTGACACTCCAGAGCAGAGTCTGTCTCGGACCCCAAACCTTCACCGTCTTGAGGCCAGCAGTAACCAGGATACCCGTCAAGTGGCCGTTTGCCAGTTTGCGGACAGGCTCACCATGTCTGAAAGTGTTGAGAAGCTCGAAAGTACTTTGACGATACACCTTGACCACTCCGTCTCCAAGGCCGACGGCAAAGAATTGATCACCGCAAGCAATGGACATGACTCTAGTGGCAAACGAAAGCGAGCTCAGCCGCTCGTCCCAATCGGTATTGAAATTGCATATGACCTTCTGCCTGAACTGCGTTCTAGCAAATTTCCAGTGAATGATGCTGGAAGTTGGACAAAGCAATGGGACGAGAGAATAGATGCATGAAGGAGTGTTGACGAGATTCGGGCCGTAGATGGCTGACAGCCTCAGTAGATCTTCGACAAAGCGTGAAACAAGTTGGTAATCAGAGTCGATGGGCGAGCAGGTGGCTACCTGCTTCTTGAGGTACGCCTTCAGGTTCTGTATCGTTCGCATGATGAGTGCCAAACGGCCCGTTTTCGCAATGCGCTCAATCCACGTCAAGATGTTGGACGAGAAAAAGGATCCGAGAAGTGGCAGCAACTCCAGTGTCTCCTCCGAAGGCGAGCAATGTGAGAGGTGGTAACTGAAGTTGGCACATGCATACTCGTCGAAGGCCGTGTCGTTGGCGCCAGCGCTGTTGTTTTTGAACGAAGGCACACGGCGAGTTCGAGGGGGGTTGAAATTGCGCCCGTTGAGGTGGGTAAGGCAAAGTTCTGCTATACGAGCGTGAGACCCGGCACGAGGTATGTAGTAGTCCGATTGCTCGCCAGTAAGAAACTCCTTGACTGTCTGATGCATGACTTGGACGTAGTTGTTGTCGACAGTAATCATGTTGCCACATATCTGGGCAAATCTGTCCGACGTCCTAAGCGTCTGGTTAATATCCAGCCTGACTGCTTCTCTCAGTTCATCGGTTGTTAGGGGCTTGCGAGCACAAACCACCCAGGTGAGAATGCACTGTGCCAGCTCCGCATTTGGAGACTCAATAATGTTCTTCAGAATGTCGTTGTACATTCCACTCATCTCCTTTGGGACTTGGTTCAGGGTATTTCTCATCGCTTCGATGCTGTGAGCGTCATCTAGACGCGTCATAATAAGGGAAGCCCATAGAAATATCCCATTTGACTTTTCGATGATATCCGCTACCAGGTCGCTCTCATCTTGGTCTTGTTCATGGAAGTCTTCGATGATGGTCGGCGAAAGCCTCGCCCTTACGAAGGCCTCGATATCTCTCAATGACGCCGCTTGGCCAGTGTGTATCTCGCTTCTCAGCACTCGCTCCTGATTCAGCAACCTTTCCACATGGCCGTTGGGCCGACTGGTAATGAGGATTCTCAGTGGGACTGTCGGCTCGATTCTCGCAAGCATCGCGACCAAGGTCGTCAGCAGTCGTGATTGACACTCGTCCAAAGCATCAATCACCCAGTACTGTGGTTGAGAAAATGCCATTTTGAAGATCCGCCCAAGGAAAATGTTGTTCCACACCATAACATGATCGCTGTGACAATCAACCACTTCTCCCTCCTCTATCATGGACAGGAATGTGTGTCGGACCTGGAAGTTGGATTCAGCCATCTGAAGAGCCAGTGATAGGAGGAGCTGGGTCAGACTGGGCTTTTCGTTGTTCTTGAAGAAGAAGTAGGCACAGTCGAGGTTGAAGGATTCGAGGTATTTGATAACATGTGTAGAAGCCACAGACTTTCCAGATCCCGGTGGGCCATTGAGCCACAGGAATCGAGGAGTGACTTTGGTGGGACCGGCTGTAATGGCTTTGACGGTAGGATTGGCGTCCATGAGGTCGAGCTCCAGCCATTCAAGGAACGATGGGTGGGAGGTTAACCATTCGCAGGATCCTTGGTGCAGTCTGTCGTAGACCCGCATAAAGTCGCCATCTGGACGTTCTGCAATATCAAATGTGCTGGCTATCTGTTTGATCTGAGCCCTGTGGTTGTCAAACTTGTCGGAGATATCTGCTTTTGTCAGCTGCTATCATAATTCAACTACAAGAGTATGTACTTACACTCCTTTTCAATCTCTTCGATTGTTGTGTTGAAGCAACGAAGGAGAATGTTGTAATTCGGGTCCTCGGTCGAGTCAAACTTGACCAGACGACGATGGTCGGCTTGTAGATACTGAGTGTGCTCCCCGGGTAGCCCTAGCAGGTGTTAGTTCCCAGGTCATTTGTTTGGCAGCAAAGCAACATACCCATCACAGCAGACTCTTTTTCTACCACCACAACATTGGTTGGCCCTGCAGCGGTAGGAATACCTTCGAAGAAAGACCACAGTCCAACATCGCTACACACATGTCTAAATTCGTCATTGATAGCCTGGGTTGTCAGCATCAGCATGCCGAGAATACTAGCGGACTTCAAGCTCACCTGTAATGTCCCTGATCCTGGGATGAGCTCTTTGACAAAGGCCTTGGATCCAGAGCCGAGCGACATTGCAATAAACGTTGAGACAAAGGAACTGGAATCAGCGCCTCTGTGGGGAGTTCCCAAGAAGTAAAGACTGTGAATCCTGCCGGCAATGTCGGCGTAAATCGGGTCTCTTCTAGCTAGGAGATATGCCTTCTTAACAACAAGACCACCCATACTATGAGCAACCAGGACGATAGGCGTCTGTGTCTATGTCAGCTCCAGGTTTCGATGTCAAAAGTCTAGGTGGAGGCGACTTACATTTCCATTCTTCTTAAGATGTGGCGCGTTGTACAAATCTGCCAATAAAGCTTGTCCAAAATCGTGGATGGTCAGGGAGCTTTGCTGTGATTTTGACCAGTCCGAGTCATAGCCGAAACTGTGGATGCGAACGTGCTTGAAGCCCGCCTCTGATGGCAACCACTCTTTGGGCCAGAATGTTGTCGGGTCTGATGAGGCGCTCCATGATCTCTTTGAGCCACCGTTCAGTCCGTGGACCTGTAGTATATATTAGTAAGGGCTGTAGATAGGAGGTAGGAGCTGCTCACAAATACGAAATCAACCCGCGGCTCCGATGGGTCATGCAGTAATGTCAGCCCCAGCGCCCCTTTCGAATTCTCTGGAGACGGTGTGTTGGACCGCGCTCCTGGAGATGATGCTCTTCTCAAGCTTTGCAATCTGCCCCGAAGTCTACTTGGCGACGGTAATCGATCCTTGTCTCCCGGTCCGGGGAGATTGGGCACACCCAGGCGATCTCTGTCTTCGGTACTCCATGTTGAGGATGCTTGCCAGGTTTGAGCCTGGTATATGTCAGTCAACGCTGTGTACCCATGAGAACACCAGTCACTTACATGAGACGCGAACATTGTTGTAGTATTGTCTTTCCTGTTGTCTGTTGAGCTGCAGAAGGGTAACCTGTGATATCAATGATCAAGGTAGTATTGAGTGGTGTATGTCATGAGTGATCAGCCGCTTTCACTGAGATCACCACAGTATCACGAATATCATGTGCAAGATCAGAATTGGCATTGAAACAAAGTTTTGGTAGAGGAGAAAAAAGGACGACAGGTGGGAACCATCACGTCAAGAGTCTAGACCCAACCTCCACAACGCCCATCGGGACACCCAAAGCCCCGAGGCAACCGATCCATTGTCAGCAGCTTCATTGGTATAGACGGCCGAGAGAAGGCGAGCTTGGTGTTTCCCGCGTTCGAGGCCACTCGGTGAGCACAGTCTGAGGTGGTCCCTTTCCGGTCAATTGGGCTAGCGAGTCCATCTATCAGCGAGTAAAAGCAAGAATGTGGGGACAAGGCAAGGGGCATTGCTGGATATGTGCTTCACGATGGACTGTTTGAAACGGCCTTTGGGTCTCAGACTGGGTTTGGCGTGCAGTTGTGCCCATCGGGTATTGAAGGGCCTGCGCCGCTTGCTGGTGGCAGTGATCCTTTGGGGTTTGGCCTGTGCACTTGGCCTGCAGGTAGAACAGTGTGGGGGACCTCCAGGAGGATAACCCGGAAGACGCATCGACAGGAGATTTCCAGATCATGGCTGATTTTTCATTTTATTTTATTTTCGAGGAAACATCGCGCACAAAATGGCAGACAAGAAGCGGAGTTAGCCATCAATCTACTCGAAAGAAAAGGAAGGCGCAAACTCGCCCCCAAAGGATGACCATTGGCAGGTGCCCCGCAGTCCCCTCACCATTGCTTTCTTGTCTTCCAAATCCCCGAAATAACTTCTTTACAAATACTGAATTCTTCGCCAACTCTTGCGCCTATCTTTGTTTTTCTCGCACAGTATTCAATGTTGGTGATCTGCTTAGCCAACATGTGAAACGCCGGCAGGTGACCATTGGACCAAGTTGGGGGGCCGAAACAACGACCAGCAATTGGCCGTCATCCAAACATACCTGCACCACATCCCCCAACGGCCCAACCCGCAAACCCTTGCTAACCTCATCCGAGCACATCTTGAGCAATTATTGTGGGCCATGATAGCATCCACGGCTCCCAAATGGTCGCCTTGTTCGGTCAAGCATCAACATGGGTTGGTGCTCTTCCCCCTCACCGGGAACGAGGCGCGTGTCCAGTTTCCCAGCGAGCTATGACTAAAAGACAGATGACCCCTCACAGTCTAGACCACGGTTTGTCTGCTTTTATTCTGTCTCTTGTTTACTGTTGATATCCCTTGGTTGTAGATCGGATCATCACAAGTTGAATCTTGAACGCAATGGCTACTGATGTGAGAAACGTGGAGGAGAAGCTGGATGAGAACCTTCTTGCCGGTATGTTGTCCCTTATTCAAATTACACCACCCACTATGAGTACTAACATCACTAGCCCTCCCTGAGGGTGGCAAGGTGGTCTCTGTGACCCCGTCTGGGATGAGTGACTATTGCAACACCTTTCGGATCGAGGTCTCCATGCCGGATGGAAGCAGTCAGGTGTTTTTTGAGAAGGTTGCTAACCCAGAAACAAGTACTGTGTATCAATGACTGACAATCGTCCAGGAAGCTTCTGGCAAAGAAGGCTTAGAACTGATGGAATCCGCCTGGGCCTCCGAAAACACTACCTACGAGTTTATCCCAGAGCACGTGCCCCGCCCAGTCAAGAAGGGTTCCTACAAATCCCGTCCAGACAGGCACTTCTTCCTGGCTGAATTCATCGAGATGATCGAGGACGATATTCCCCGTCCCGAGTCCTACATGACAGCCATTGCGGCCTTGCACTCCCGCAGCATGGGCAAGTCCCCCGACGGCAAGTTTGGGTTTCCCGTCAACACCAGATTTGGCAACCTGGAGCAGGACAACAGCTGGACGGGCACTTGGGAGGAGTACTGGACACGACAAATGAAGGACTTTCTCCAGCGTGAAGATGCCGCCCATGATGGGGAGCACCATGCTGAACTAGAGAGACTACGGCCTTTGTTCTTCGAAAAGGTTCTTCCTCGGTTTCTGCGACCATTGGAGAGCGATGGACGTTCAGTAACGCCTTGTCTTATTCACGCTGACCTCTGGCCTGGCAACGTCAAGTATCAGACTGATGGCGAGACGGTCTGTGTCTACGATGCCTGTGCCATGTGGGGGCATAACGAAGTTGATCTGGGTGTTTTTCGCAACCCACGGTACCCACTCGGCAAACCGTATCTGAAGGAGTACTGGAAGCACGTACCTATTTCGGAACCCGAGGAGGATGTTGATAGCAGGAATACCCTCTACATGCTGAGGAACCAGATTCTACTATCAACCTTGTATCCGCACGATCACAAGCTCCGCGAGATGTGAGTAAAGAAATCCACCGCAGTCTATCCATGATGTGCTAACGATTTCTCAGCGTTGTGAGCAATATGAAGCTGCTGGTAGACAAAGTCGAGGCCGAGGAAGCTGCTAAGAGTGGTCCTCAGACTTCTACTTACCAATCTCGTCTCTGAGCTAATGTAGCGTGTCAATGGGCAGTAGAGAGAGGTCGTGTGGAAGCTAATGGTGCTGACTAGGAGTAAGGGTGCATATCTTTGATCAAGGCAACTCCACATTTTGTCTAGGGCGGAGTATTTATGAACATCTACTTCAGTTTCAACAATACATAATGAACGTAATGTTCCGTTGCCCAGAAATGCCATCTCTCCTCAAATCCCCGCATCAGAACAAGTTTGATCACAAGGAACATGCCACCAACTGAGCCCTCGGGCCGGGTATCGCCAGCAGGGACCGTATCCGTGATATTACTGCACCTCATGCATACCGGAACCCTTTTCCGTATGCAAGTCCCCGGCTCCCCGGCGCAGCGTTGGGTGTTGTGATTCGCAAGTCACCCGGAACAACTGCGCCGCCCCGGATGACGGCCACCGCTTGAGGCCGCACACCGGACCAACTGCACTTTTTGTCTGGTAATAATAGGAGGGGGTGCCAACAAAAGCAGGCCTGTTTCTTTCTTGGGCAGCAGAAGTGCATATCTTGGTTTGTTGTTGCACCTGGGTGGTTGACACTTCTGGTTTCAACATTGTCGACGTTCAACAACACAGGAAGATGGCATCACTAGGCACCTCTGTCCTCAAACCACCTCTCACCTCCTCCACCCCCGCCTCCAGCCGTCCCGGCACCAGCAGCGCAAACTCCTCCGCCCCAGAACTCACCACCACCATCGCGATCCTCCCCTCCAAGCCCGACTTTCCCCCGTTTGATCCTAAACTACCCATGCAAAATGACTTCAACCCTAATCTTGAACCCCCACCTCCGTATTCCATCTTTTCTCCCCGTCAAAAACTCGTGGTTACCCTCCTCGTCTCTTTCGCTGCCATGTTCTCCACACTCTCCTCGTTCATTTACTACCCCGCTCTTGTCCCTTTGTCGGAATCGTTTGGGGTTTCGCTGGGGTTGATCCAACTGACAATTACCTCCTATCTCATCATCGCCGGCATAGCGCCGGCATTCATGGGTGACATGGCTGACCAGAGTGGAAGAAGGCCGGTTTATATGCTCATGTTCAGTCTCATGATATCAGCCAACGTCGGGATCTCGGTTGTGGAAAGGTGGGAGGGGTTGTTGGTTTTGAGGATGGTGCAGAGTGCGGGAGGGAGTGGGCTTTACGGGGGCGGGTACGGGGTTATTGCTGACGTTGCGGTAGCGGAGGAAAGGGGGGGGTTGGTGGGGGTTTTGCTGTTGATGACCGATGTTGCTACCAGTCTCGGGCCGGTGGTTGGGGGTGGGTTGACCCAGGGGTTGGGGTGGAGGTGGATTTTCTGGTTTTTGGTTATCCTAACTGGATCGTGGTTCATTGTGATTTTGATATTCTTGCCGGAGACGCAGAGGGGGCTGGTGGGTGATGGATCGAGGAGGGTGGAAGGGTGGGTTTATCAGAGCTTTTGGAGTGTGTTTTACGTCAAGGAGAGGAAGGGGAAGAAAGGCACGGAAGCGGTGGTTGTTGGGGAGAAGATGGAGAGGGAGGGGGAAGAGGAGAGGAAGTTTAGGTTTCCGAATCCGCTGGCTTGTTTGCCGGTGCTGGCGGATAGGGGGTCGTTGGTGGTGATTTTGATTACGGCGATCAACTATGCTGTCAAGGCGGCGCTGCAGACGAGTTTGGATGCTCAGGCCACGGAAATTTATGGATTGAGTTATCTGCAGGCTGGACTGGTGTATTTACCTAGTGGGGTTGGTGGTGGGTTTGGGAGCTTTTTTGCTGGTGAGTTGCTTCTTTACTTGGTCAGGGGAGGGGCGCGGGCTAACGTGATAACAGGAAGATTTGTTGACTGGAATTACAGGAGGACGGTCAAAAGAGGTGGAGATGAAGGTTTCGACAAGAACTCTCCCGGCTTTCCTCTCGAAAAGACCAGATTAGAGGGCGTCTACACACTTCATGCCATCACTGTTTTGGGGATCATAGGATATGGTCTAGCGTTGAAGTTCAGGGCAGTAAGTTGTCTGTTCGTTTGTTGTCTGCATTCTTCTGAGAACTGACAATTTCCTGATAGCACCTTGCCGTGACGCTTCTTATGCAACTCTTGACCGGCACCTCAACCGCCGCAACCTTTGTGGTATGTTTCCCAGAGTTTTCCCTCCTACCTGGGTACTGATCGTAATGTTGTACAGCTGTGTGGGACCCTCCTGACAGATCTCAACATGAACAGATCTGCCACCGCCCAGGCAGCCAGTAATCTGGTCAGATGTCTCGGTGCGGGCGGTGCTGTGGCCGTCTTGCAGCCGATGGTTGAACATGTCGGGCCGGCGGCATGTTTTGGCATCTACGCTGGCATTGTGTTTCTGTGTTTCCCGCTCGCTTGGATCGTGCAGAGGTTTGGGGTCGCGTGGAGGGTGGCTAATTCCGACAAGCAAGAGTAAGTAAAGGAAACGGTTCCAAAATTACTTAGATAATGCTTAGTTCGAGAGACGTTTTGGACAGCGCCATGATGAGAAAGGGGGTGTTGGAATGCCAAGCCCCGCTAAGTCATTCATAAAGGCTAATTTGGGGTGACGGTGTCAAGCAAAAAAGCCTGAACAGGTTTTGTAGTGTAGCGGTTATCACTCCGGATTCTGATTCCGGCAACCCCGGTTCGAGTCCGGGCAAGACCTCATTTTTTGGAATTTTATACTGCATCAAATCATGATTTCTTTTTTGCGTCTAGTTATCTAATGCGCTGCTATGTTTCGTTTTTTTTTTTTCACATCTATCGTAGGATCCCTTCCAACGATTGTCACCATCCCAACTGCTCGATATCAAATCTATCTGTCGCCCCCTCGACCTTTTCACCTTTTTCGAAACACGGTGTCAAGAGATGGGATGAGCCTTCAGCGAAGGAGGAGGGCCAACTGGGGAGTATTCAAATGGAAGTAGAGGGGTGAGTGCGCTTGGTGAAGTGTTGGTGAAGTCGGCGGATGTGGCAATGGGATTGAGGAGGTTGATGGAGAAGGGTAAAGGGAGGGAGAAAGTAGCGGAGAGAGATACCAGCTTAGTGTTCGTTTGCATCGGGTATGGTCACGGTAGACGAGTGACAATGAGTTGATGGCGCCGCGGACGGTATTCGCTTTTATTGTGCTTGAAGCTGGAGCAAGATTAGTGAGATGCATTGAGTTTGTTCTCTAAAATCAATGCCAGAGGCTATTTTTTGACAACCTTATCTCCACGGCGATGCTAGTCCCTCAGCATGGCCAGGCACGCCCATTCAATCTTGACTCGAAAAATTCAGCCATCCTCTCAAGCCACCGGCATCCATTAGCGCAGCTGTCAGCCCAAGAGTCTTCACTCATCTTGCGCAAGCAAATGTCAATTTGGGTGTAGTCAAAAAAAGTTATCATTAAACGCTATGCTGCTCCATGTTATCATGAAACGAAAGAAGACATCAAACTCATCATCCCATTATCATCCTTCTTTCCTCCCATATCCATTAACCCGTAATCATGTTAGCCATGCCGCTTTTTGAAACCAAGAGGTTAAATGAGTTGTCTATAGACCGAAGCCAGCGGCGAGGGCGGCACCAAGAACAACCAGCCCGAACTGAGAGGAGCGCCCGCCAGTAGCAGCGTTGGTTGATGAGGGACTAGCAGCCCGGGTGGTAGTGGATTCAACGAGGGTCTCGGTGGTGGTGGTGAGGTCGCTTGTTGTCGTTGAGAGGGTGGAAGTTGGTTTGACAGAGATGGTAGAGTTGGTGAAGCCAGTGGCGGTTGTGGTGGTATTGGCGTAGTTGGTCTTGGGCGGCAGGATGGTGGTGTTGGCGTTGATATGGGTAGAGGTGGCGAGTGTGCTGGAGTGAGCGTACTCATGTGTAGATGGGACAGCTGTAGTGTATGTGTATACAGACTCGGTGCCATGAGAGCTGTGGTCCTCTTTGGCGGCGGCCAGGCTCAGAAGAGCAGAGAGAATGATGAACTTGATCTGCATTTTGAGTTGTTGGAGTGTGTGAAGGTGCGGTATGTGAGATGACTGTATGCGTGATAAATAGTTGTTATGTGTCCTATAGCAAGTGTCAAGTCGTGATCTCGGTATATCTTGGTAGCGTAATGTTCAGATGAATCGTAAAGGTAGAGTGATGAGTGACAAGAGCTCAAGACGGGCGACTTGCTTTGTCTTTAAGCCAAGCTGACGGACACTGGCCAGTCGGCTGGGAGATGGGATGGCCGGCTCCTGGGCCAGGCCAGAGACAAGACGAGAATGACCCCTGCCATCGCGCAAGCTGTGAATATTGAGATGGCCGACTCGCATGTGCGGATTCCCGCGCAAGTTACGAGAAAAGGAGGCCCAAAACACAGACAGACGCGTGGAGGGCGGATGTCGGTGGGCGATCCAGACGCCTCCCCGGAACTAGCAACACGACGTAGCGGGCTCATTGGACAGGCTGGGCCAGATGGCGTGGCAGGGACGGCTGGGCTGGCCGATACATGCTGTGTTCATTGCGGCTTCAGTGATTGAGGCTGCAGGTATTGAAACCATTTTCGCAGTGGTGGAGGCCGGCAACTTGCTGATGAACCCCTAGTTTGTGTGACCGAACGACCTCGATTCCGAGAATACGGGGGACTCTACAGACGCGATGGCTGGGCGGGCATCCTCTGGAGGTAGGAAGATGATCTGTTTAGCTTCCAAAATGACAAAAGCAAAGAGCAAACGGTGATCCAACGGCTCGGCCAAATCGTGCGGGATCTGAGCTGAGACCACGCAATGAGTTCCTCTCAGTCAGGCTGTGTCGGCTGTGTCGCTGTCTCGGTGGCCACGCCGAGGTGGAGTAGGAGACCTCAGTAGACCAACAGGCTTAGATACGAAGAGGCAAAATTCCAACTTGAAAGTAAAAATAATTTTGCAAGAGCAAAGAGTTTCGAGGGGGGGATATGGGCTCAATCCAGAAACAAAAGGAAAGATAACCCGAGGTGATGGTGATAATTCCAGAGGTGGAGCTGAGAACGGCTGTCTCAGAACCACACGATCTTGGACCCCTGTCATGTGAGAGAGATCCAAGGTTCCGACATTTCTCTTTAAAAGGACAACTTGAGCCATCGAGAGCTCGAAGCGATACGGAACTCAAGCGCCTCCAAAACTTGGGCTCAAAAAGTCCTTGAATGGTGTGTCACCACTCATGGTCATCTCAGGAAAGCTGAAAGCATGGGCCACATCGCGAGCATGGGCCACACACGGGAGCCTGGGGTCAATGAAAGCTTCTTCGGACAACCGCCACCGACTGACAACAGCCCGACACCTCCAACCTAATTCAGCAAAGATAAGGCAAAAGAGAAGAAGATGTTGATATGGTGTCAATATCTCCATGATCCCCCTTCCCCCTCTCAATAGAAAACAAATGAGGACGTTCCACAAGCTGAGAGGCAACACAATTATGTAACCCACCGGGCTGGGCAGCCGACCCTTGCCGTTCCCGGGATTAGCGAATCAGGAATAGCGCAGCTCGCCTTGGGGCTGGAGCCTCGGTGGAGAAGGTCGTGATTGCAGCCAAACACCTCCGCCCGCACTGCACTCGCCTGCCGCCCAGGGGACTTTGAGAGAAGAAGGCCATCTTTTGGCAAAAAGACATCAGAAACTCGGACATTTGCATCTGTCGCCGCTTCCCGATGACATACCCAACATTTTCTTGACATCTTTGATAAACCGATCCTCAGCCCAACCCCGCGCGCCCGCTTCATTCCCCCCCAACCACCCAACAAATCAAAACCATCAACTTTGAACGAAACCGATTCCAAATCCCGCGCACGTCCGAACAATAGAAGCCTGGGTTGGGCACCGAACGAGGGGAAAACACACGAGGCGCAAGGCCGAGGAGGAACAAATCTCAACACAATGACTTCGATACGAAGCTCGCAGCGACGCTCGCCCGGCGCAGAGTTGGGCCCTCCGCCAAACCTCCAGCAACGATCTATCTCTCCCGCCGTCGGCGTCGGCACCAACCGCCCCGTTGCGCCCCGGGCATCTACATCATCGAGGCCTATGCAGCCTGTCAGCGGGAGCTTGAATAGGAGCGATGGCACTCGGCGGACCAATGTGAGTCTTGAGTCTTGTTCACTTTTGCTTCCTTCCCATGTCCCGCCTGTCCGCGTTTCAGCCAATGTCGACACACCACAGCCGGCTTCATGCACCACCACCTTGACGGCTCTCGTTTCAGCAAGACCCCTCCATCTTCTGTTGTTTTGAATGAGTGCTGCCTCTTTCAGTGTGCACATTTTCCAGACTGTATCGTGTGTGCCCAAGTTCCCTGTGCCTTGCTAACCATGCCTCTCAAAAAGTCGTCAGCAAGTACTTCCGTGCCCCTCTCCCAAATCGAAAAGAGCGTAACACACCTGCTGGTTGCCACGAAGCAGCTATTGGAAACTCTGACGCAATGGTCCCGAGGAAACGCTACCGACACGCAGGTGTCCGATGTCTATGTCCGCTTGGGATACGAGTTCAACATGGCCTGCCGGGCCTTTACAGCCATTAATGTCGATACATCTGACCTCGGAAATGTGCCCGAGCTGCTAAGGAATATTTTAGAGTCTACTTTGAGCCAGGAAGCGAGTGTGGAGAGTTTGGATAGATACTTGCCACAGATCCGCGACATCATCATCAACTTGCTGCATGGGCTGAAGAGAAAGCAAACAAGATTGCGTCAAAGGCAACAGAGAGAGAGGGAAAACGGACAGCCGAGCGATCAGGGAGGCTCGGGGGATGGCCCAACCGCACCCAACCCTCCTGGACGAACGACCAGCACGAGCACCATGGGAAGCGTCAACTCGGGACTAACGACACTACTGAACGAGGGACTGGAGCATGGCGGATATCGGCCACAGAGCCAACGAGATGATGGAAGGAATAATATCAACAACTCCCCTACCAGACGATATTTGTCGCAACGAGAGCAGTCTCGCGGTTCGGCCAACTCGGGGGAGTCCAGCCTTTCCAGCAACACGATGCAGAACATTCCGGTCATGCCCCCTTATCCCGGCGATGAGACGATGCCTTCAGGACCCTCGGCCGGCGATATGAGTAGCTTGGACAACTTCCCACCGCCTCCTCCGCCACCAAAGCAATCTCAGCAAAGTGCCCTGGCGGCCTTGCAGAGGGGCGGTGATCTCGAGAGACGCGCCTCACGCAGATACTCGGCCTACCAGATCTCCAAGCTGGTGGGCGCTCAGGGGGTCCCTATGCTCCCACCGCAGACCACGCCGATTCCGAATCGCGGCCGAGGAGAGATGAGGGAGTCGATGCGGGCGATTTCTACGAGGGATAATGCTCGGCATCAGCGAAACAAGTCTTCGCGTGCGGCACCTATGGATGCATCGTCGCCGATGCGGGTTCCGAGCAGAGTGTTGGAGGAGTCCGAGAGCGGTCCGGTGGAACTCCCGGCATCAAGGCCAGAAACCGCCGAGCCTGAATCTCCAGAGGAAAGGTTCAGGCCGAGCGCTACTTTGACGAGCCCGCCAGCTGATGTGATGCCAGCAGCCGGCCTAGATGAGGAAGAGGAGGAGAAGCCCCCCAAAGCACCCCCCAAGTCTGCCGCGGTTGCTCGTGCTCCTACCCCTGACAAGCCGTCGAGTTCGTTTGGGATGGACAACACGCCTCCCGCTACAAAAGAACTAACATTGTTTCTGCAGTACAAGTCCAAGGTCAAGAAATTTGTTCTCCCAGAAGGATATGAGGAGCTCTCGATTGGCCGTTTGCAGCTGGCATTTATTGAGAAGTTTTCGTGGAACACTCAGCAAAACGGAGCAGACCTGCCGGACATCTATATTCAGGATCCCATTTCGGGCGTGCGTCACGAGCTGGAGGACTTGTCGGACATTAAGGACAGGACGGTGCTCGTGCTCAACATTGAGACCCTTGACGAAGTGAAGAAGCATATCGACGAGGGTATTGGTAGCCTCAAGAAGATTGTCGAAGAGGTCAAGCAGAATGTGGATGATCATGGGGCTGCTCTGCTGAGGGTTGCGGAGCGCCAGAACGAGACCGCCAGGGACGTTGCGCGGTTGGCTGCTGCTCCTCCCCCTGCCATCATGTCGCCGGCTATGGATTCACCCAAGTCGGTTGCAAGTGCTGCTGGGGTGGCCGCTCGCAAGCTCAGCACATCCCAGATCACCGAGATCCAGAGCTTGCGCCGAGACCTGGCTGTTTTGCGACAGACGTACTCGAACTTTCAATCCGATATCCAAAGTTCCATGTCTGCTCTTCGCAGCAAGGCCAACAGCGTCAAGGCAACGGCCGCCAAGATTGCCGTTCCGGACATTGAAGGCGACAGCGGACGGGCATATGTCATTAACGGCCGGAAGCAGCTTAACACGGACAGCGACAGGCTTGTCAACAAGGTGGACGACTTGCAAGACTTGGTGGAGGATCTACGCAAGGACGTTGTCCACCGCGGCGTGCGCCCTCTCCCTAGACAGCTCGAGTCTGTCACCAAGGACATCACCCAGCTCACCAAGGAGCTGAACAAGATGGAGGAGTACATGAAGCAGGAGAAGCCAGTGTGGACCAAGATTTGGGAGAAGGAACTGGAGGATGTCTGCCAGGGCCGGGACGAGCTGCGGGTGATGGAGGACTTGATTGTGGATTTGAGGGACGATTTGGAAAAGGCTTCCGAGACGTTTGCGCTGGTGGAGCAGGCTACCAAGGAACAAATGAAGGATGCGGGGTCGAATGGCGGCGCGGTGGAGGGGAGACCGGTGCTGAGGCAATTCAGCAAGGGGCTGAACTCAATCAACAGCAATGCCTTTGTCGATCCTAGGGATGCGAAGGAGGGTGTGTTGGGGGAGGTGAGGGCGCTGCAGCCGAATCATGAGAACCGGCTGGAGGCGATTGAGCGGGCCGAGAAGCTGAGGCAGAAGGAGCTGGAGACGAGGATGCAGAACCCGCTTAAGAAGGAGCTGACGAACTTTGTCGAGGAGGGGAGGCTGAAGAAGAGTGGGGGGGTGGAGGAGGTGGAGAGGGCGAGGAAGGCAAAGGAGGAGAGGATCAGGAGGGAGGTATGGGAGAGGCAGAATGGGATCATTCCGGAGGATCCGGTTGGGGAGGAGGCTGCGGAGGGGGAGGTCAATGGGACGGGGGCGGGTGAGGAGGGCGAAAGGGAGAAGGAGAATGGGGAGGCGAGGGATGAGCAGTTGTAAAGAAAGTTTTTCTTTTTGAGGGCATGATTTTGATGGTTTCGTCACGGTATGTCTGAGAGGATGGCTGGCTGGAAAGGGAATGGATTGGTGGGGAATATACCCTGTTTTTGTTTGTTTTGTTATTGCCATGTTTTAGTGAGCTGGGGTTTTTGTTGTTGTCTTGCTTCAAGTTTGGTTAGGAATTCTGGAACTGCTAGCACTTGACAGAGTTTTGAAGTGAAAGGGGGGCAGTGTTTCCGTGCAGCGCGATACCTGCCAGTTGCATTTATTGCTAGAACAGATGTGCTACTCTACTGTGTGTAAGTCATTTTACCGGTGAAGGGTTCTGTGTAACATGCTGTCAGATAATTTTGGGAAGCATACTAGTCGTGATGGTGTGGTCGTGGTTACATTTATTCCCGGGTGGTGAGGGGGGTCGGGATTGATCTACCGAGGCGGTCCCCGCATCTCTCGGGGTTATAAGCCGTGTCATTTATCAGTCACGGTCAACATCATCAGCATCAACACCAACACCAACGTCAACACCAACACCAACATCAACAAAGATGACACCCGAATTTGAGTCCACCGTTCAAAAGGCCATTGAGAATGACGTCCTCCCCGGTGCGGTGATGCTCGTCAGGTCAAAAGATGGTATTTCCCCTCCCTTTTCCCACCGTCTCATACTGACACCCCCCAGGCAAACTCAACTACACCCACTCCCTCGGCCCCTTGTCCCTCTCCCCTTCTTCCAGTCCAGCAAACGCCCCCCTCCAACCAGACAGCATCCTCGCCATGGCCTCCACAACCAAACTCCTCACCTCCATCGCGGTCCTGCAGCAGGTCCAATCAGGGAAAGTAGCCCTCGCGACTGACATCTCCCCCCACCTCCCGGAACTGGCCGCCCAACCTGTTTTGAGCGGGTTCACCCCCGACGGACAACCAATTCTGTCTCCACGAACAGAACCGATACTGTTAAAACACCTCCTGACCCACTCGTCAGGCTGCTCCTACACCTGGAACAACCCCGACGTGGTAACCTACCTCACCACCATCACCAACAAGACCGTCCCCGTCCCCTTGACCCCGGTCGGGGGAAGTACAGTACCCGAGCGGTGCTCTTACCCGTTGTCGTTCCAACCCGGAAAGGGATGGGTCTACGGCTCGGGACTGGACTGGGCGGGTTTGTTGGTGGAAAGGCTCTCTGGTGTCAAGCTAGAGAATTACTTGCAGGATAATATCCTGTCAGTGTTGGGGATCGAAAGGGGGGAAATCACCTTTTATCCTGCTCGGTACGACGCCCTCGACGGACGCCGAGCGGGTATGACGACCCGGGGGAAGGGGAAACTTTCCCATCACAAGCTGGCGGATAGTCCGGCAGAGAATGAGGCTATGGGGGGGGAGGGGGGGTTTGGGAGCATGAAGGCCTATGTCACCATCCTCGCTGACTTTCTGGAGCCAAATAAGAGCAGGTTGCTGAGGCCGGAGTGGCAGGCGGTCTTGTTTGGGGGGTGTTTGACACCCGAGAGCAAAAAGGTCTTGAATGAGAGTCTAAAGGGGGAGGGGAGGGATTGGATGGTGGGGTGGGTCAACCCGGTGGAGGGGGGAGCAGAGTACGATTGGAGTCCTGCTGGGTTGGTTACTGCTGAGCCTGGGACGACGGGTAATAGAGGGAGGAAAAGGGGGTTTGTTCAGTGGGGTGGGGCTTTTAATCTTGCTTGGGTGAGTAGGGCCATACTTTGAGGGAAAGGGGGAAAGAAATATGCTGACATGATGGGGATACAGCTCATCGACCGGGAGGCGGGCGTGTGCGGTGTTTTCGCCACGCAGATTGTCCAGCCGGGGGATTTGCAAGTTAGGCCGTTGATCAAGGAGTTTGAAGAGGTGATTTACTCCAAGCTGTAATGGAGAACACTTCAGGGATAAGAGGACTGGGACATAGTGCGGTAATGGCTTCCCTGGCCTATAACTCTGGACAAACCATAGCAAGACACCAACAAAGTGCAAGCGCAACCAAACCATGAAACAAAATTGAACATGAACATTACCCCAACTCGGAGGAAAAAACACAAAAAAAGATGGCAATGTCACAGAAACCTCAAAAATTACAAAGCCATACCATAAACATTCCTTATAGACTACATCTATCAAAAAACACCATTTCATCCTAAACCCCCTATAATGAACCCCCCCGAAACCTCCCCTCCCCATCCCCACCAAATGAAAACGCAGAAACCGCTCCATTGAATCATGCGCCCCCAAAGTTCCAGAAGCCTGCCTTATAAAAGTAACAAAAAGCCATACGATAAAAACCATATAAACCCAACCCGCTGACTATTCCTGGCTTTTCCCCCCCAGTCCTTTTTCCATCGGACTGTCCCTTTTCTCGGTTCCCAGTCAACAATGCGCTTGTTTTCTTTTATCTCTGATCCCCAAATCATCGCTCATCTTTTCACCCGAATAAAACCCAACTAACGCTTGGAGAAGGGCCGCAGCGCCTTCGAGACTCGCCTCCCTCCTCTGTAATGTAACCATCAAACTGTGAAGGAACGCTTCGAGGCGCAAGGACAAGTCATTCTGATCACGCCCCTCAATAACCCTCCCTTCGAGGAGGAGGCCGATCATACCCCTCCTGCGGTCTCAGTATCCTCTGCTGCGCCTGAAGCTGGGCCTGCGCCTGTGTCGTCCCCTGACCTTGAACCGGGCCGCGGGGCGGTCCCTGAGCCTGCACCTGAGCATGATGCTGAGCTTGAGCCTGGGCCTGCGCTTGCTCCCTCGCAATGTCCCTAGGATCCCTGCCCATCTCTCTCGGATCACGTCCCATTTCCCTAGGATCTCTTCCCATCTCCCTAGGGTCTCTGGCCATCTCCCTTGGGTCCCTGCCCATCTCCCTGGGATCTCTGCCAAATTGTGCCTCTCGCATGTGAGCGTCCCTCATATCCGGCTGACCATATGCCTGCGGCGGCGGCGGGCCACGAGGATCAAATGAGTTCACAGGGGTGTAACTCCTAGCACCGGGATCTCTAGTCTGGCCGGGGCCGGGAGTGGCGTACCGAGGGAATGGCTGGGTTGGTGGACCAGGCTCTCGTCTTGCATCTTGTTGGGGTTGGGCGTACCTACCGCTTCCAATCGAGCCCTGGTGTTGATGATGGACAATGCCGGCCGTTGGGCTCTGCGTTTCGTGGGGATATACAGGAGGACCACGACTCTCTCTCAGGTTGAACGGCTGGGGTTGTTGCTGATGAGAGCCTGTTGGTGCCCAAGCATGCTGCTGCTGCGACGGTACCGAGCTGGTGACAGGTGGCTTGGCCTGTACACCATGCTGAACTCCCCAAGCCGTGTGCGCGGGAACAGGCTGGCTCGGCTTTTGCGGGGTCCCTTGCTGAGATGGCGGCCAGTTGCTGGGTGGCTGGTGTTGCTGGGGAGGCTGCTGAGGAATCTGATGGCCATGGGCATGCTGCTGCTGTTGGAGCATCTGCTGGCGCTGTCGCTCCCGCTCCTGCTGCTCCTGCTGAATCATCTGTTGCTGTTGGCTAGTTGATACTTGCGGGGGCTGCGACCAAGATTCGCGTCCGGTTTGGGACTGTGGCTCCCTCCTTACCGCCATGCCAGGATGAGGAGCATATTGAGGTGTAGGAGAAGGAGCGTGCGCTTGGCTGACGGGATATCCCTGATAGCCCTGTGGTGGATACGCCATCTGAGCCTGCTGCGGGTGCTGTTGCGGCTGTGGCGGCTGCGGTGGCTGTTGCTGAGCATGCTGATGTTGAGGCATCTGCTGTGAAAGCTGGGGATGTTGAGCAGGAGTCTGACCATAGTGATGAGCCGTGTGTGGCTGAGGAGAATTAGTTGCACTTGGCTGATGCTGAGCATAGTGGCGCGGATAATATTCCGCTCGCGATGGCTCCAGAGCAGGGTCCATGGAGGGAACAATGTTGGCACTCGGCGCCCGTGAATGTCCAGACCGCGGCGACTGTGCAGGGTAGCTCGGCTTCAGCGGAGGGATAGCCGAGGGAGGAGGACCTTGGTGCGAGGGCGGTGGGTTGCGAGCATACGGGTAACCAGCCTCCTCTCTTCTTGGCGGCGCCGGAGCTGATGTTGGGGGAGGCGGCTGGCGAGCAGCCATCGGCTGAGGTGGTGGCGTTGAGCTCGGCTTCACGCCCATGGACGACACGTCGGCGATACGCTTTGGGGCGGGCGGAGGGTCATCGTTGAGCAGGAAGTTGAGGTTGCTGGTCTTGCGTGGCTCTGGTGGTCGCGGGGCGGCTGGCGCAGGCTGTGGTGGAGGAACCGGAGGAGCAGAAGCTGGAATGGGCGCAAAGTGCTCCTGCATCGACACCGCCGCCGGCCTCTGGGCTGTTGACAGCGGCCTCTCCATGCCCGGCCCCACAGAAGGTGCTTGCTGGGTAGGCACTGGGTCGTTGAGAAGTCCTCGCATGGGCTGGCCCTGAATGCTGGGTCCATACATGGGGGCAGCTGGTGTGACACGATGTGGTGGTTCTGGCTGCCTTGCCAGCGGGATTGGTTCGCTCCGAGGTGGAGCAGTGCGTGGCGGCTGGTATGCAGGGTAAGCCTCTGGGGTGTGAGGAGGTTGATCAGGATCCTGCTTCATGCGCAACGGTGGCGCCCGCTCTGCTTGCCGTGGTGGCTCACGCTGACCAAGACCCATGGGTTGACGTTCTCTCTCAGCAGCATGGCGGCCGTCGCGACTGTCCTTGGGCTGCCCCAGCAGTGAGAAGGTGCTGGACGATGGCCAGCCTGCCGGTGGAGGCACAGCGTCTGACACGGGCACAATCGGGGCAGCAGACACAGGGGCCTTCTGGGAAATCGGCACGGGCTGCGGAGTTTGCCGGGGCATCTGAGACGGCTGCTGTTGCTGTGGTTGGGGCTGCTGCGGGTGCGGGTGCGGGTGCGGATGCTGAGACAACACTGGCGGCGGCGTCGGCTCGGGTTCCCTCTCCTGCTGCTGCTGCTGCTGCTGCTGCTGCTGCTGAAAGGGAAAAGGCGGGGCCGGTGGTCGGAGAGGGTGAAGATGCGGTGACATGGCCTGTGTGACAACTGGTCCGGTGGGTGGGGCTTGCTGTTGCACGGCGGCCGAAGAAGTCAGCGGTGCTGACATGACAGGCTGGGTAGTTTGAGCCATCGGATGTGACACGGGAGCGGCCTGTGCGATCGGTATTTGGAAGCGCGTAAAGTGGTTGTTCGCCGGCATCGGCTCAATCTTGGTAGGCGTGTGCTCCTCGGGTTCGGCAGCAGCCAGGGGCCGGTGTCCCGTCGGCACATCATATCTCTTCCGGGGTCCTTGGGTCGGTGTCGGCGGAGCAGGACGCTTCTCCCCGCGACGAAGCTTGGCGTCGGCTTCGGTAGCAATGTGCTCCCAGTCCACATTGGTCTCCCTCCTGCCACCCTCCTTGGTCTGACGCATATAAAAGTTTTTGACCTGCAAGTCCGAGTAGTTAGTCGTCATGTCCGGGGACGGGGACGGGTATGGGGACGGGAACGGGGTGGGATGGGAACGGGGTGGGATGGGAAAGAGAAAAGGCTGTTGGGGTTGGGCGTACCATGGTGGCTGTCTTGGTTTGCATATGGGCAGCAATGGCGTTCCAGTCGGTGCCAAAAGCCCGCAGCAGACCGGGGAAGTCGTTTGACTCTGAAACGCTCCAGTAGCTCGACGCCTGCTGTGGGGTACGAGTGCGATCGGGCCCGGCTGGCTGAGGGATGTCGAATGTGGGGACTGACGTCTGGGACAGCGGCGGCTCTGGCCGGAGGGACGGCGCTGCCATGACCTCGGACATGGTCGACTGCATCGGACCCATTGCCCTCTCGGGGCTTGACAGCGGCGGCTGCTGAACGGGGGCCAGGGGCGGTTGCATGCCCCCGGGAGGCGCCTCAAAGTGTCCCGGGGGCCGGGCAGCAATGTCGACAGGGGTCTGGGGGGAAGCCCACTCGGGGCCCTGAGCCTTGGAGTTGGCCCGTGATCGACCGCCCTTGTTGCTCGGCACAGGTAGCGGAAGCGGCACCGGGGTTTGTGTTGACGGTGCGGGTTTTATGCCCTTGGCATCTTGACCAGCCTTGTCTTTGACCTGCTTTCTGCCCCGGGCTCTCTTGCCCTCTGCCTTCTCGGCCCCGCTGTCGTTCTTGGCACCCTCAATTGCGGTACCGCCTCTCCTCCGGGCCGGGGTGGCAGCCGGGGTTGCGCCGTCCGAGTCGGCATTCGGTGTGGCCTCGTTGCCGCCAAAGTTGGGAGCGGCAGCACGACGGGGAGGGCGGCGACGCTCACCGTTCTCGCCAGTTTCCTGAGTGGCGTCTTCGGTTTCGTGTTCACCATTGCCCAACTCCGACACCAAAGCACTGGAGCGCTGCTTAGCACGTCCACCCTTCTTGCGCTTCTTTGGCTGTTTCTTGAGCTTCTCCTTGAGCCCCAGCTCCCGTTTCATGGCATAGTAATACTGGATACAAGTGCCGGTGTCGCGGTTGGGCAGCTCCTTTGCAATCTTGCCCCACTGCTTGGGGAACTCCAGGTAGGCCTTCTCAAACTTTTCGGCCTCCTCCTCGGTGAAGTTGACATGCCAGGGAACGACGTCCCAAGTGGCCACCAGTTTCTCCAAGGGAAGCTTGCCGGCAGTATCATAAAATGAGGCCTGCTCCTTTTCTGCCGTGGTCCACAGCATGTCAGGGATCACCGCCTCCTTCTCCGTGCGGTACTTTTCCTTCTGGCTTCGGTCTTCCCGCTCCTGCCTCTCGGCAAACTCCCGCTGCGACTGCTCCAGGGCTTTCTTCAGATCATATTCCGTAGCAAAACGCGCTCGCGTCCCTCTGCCTTCTGGTTTGTTTTCCGATTGTGGCCCCTTGGTCTCCTTGACCGAAACTTCATTCGTAAAGTGTGCTCTGCTCTTGATGGCAACCGGGTCATCCGACTGGGTAAACTTCAAGTAAGACTCGTAATCTTGAGCATACTGCCGCCGGGACACGTCTTGCGCCGTCTCGGCGGTGGCAGTCTCTCGTTGGATGCTGGCAAGCACAAAGTTTCCAAAGTTGGGGGAGCTCTCCTCAGTTCGGAATGCTCGTCTGCTCTGCTCCCAGGGTTTGACGTTGTAGATGGGCAAGTCTTCGGTTGGCGGTGTGGCGGAAAACTCGCGAGCATGCTCGACAGTATCGTAGATGCTCCCGTCGTCCTCTGTCCTGTCCTCGCTGTCGTCATCCATGTGCGAGGGGGTGTGGGCAGTTTGCATGAACGGGGCATGAATGCCATTTCTGCCGGGCTCCCCATTCACAGACGCTGGAGGATGCGGAGGCTCCACTGTCTCGTGCACTTCAGAAACATCCTCCATACTGACGTCCTCGTCATGTAGGTTAGCGTCCTGCACAGCTGGCACTGACGGAAGGGCTGAGCCCTCAACATCCATGTCCTCCACCTTGGGTTGTGGCTCAGGAAGCTGCTGCTCGGCCACTTCGTCCGCCTTTTCGATCGTAGGGCTCGCCGGCGCCTCAGGCACGGCGTCTGGCATCTCCTCATCTTGCACTTGAGGCTGCGGCAAGGCTGCCTCGGGCTCAACTGGATCAACCTGTTGCGGTTTTGCCGGGGGAAACGTGAAACCGTCAGGAATGGGCTTCACCTTGTTCTGGACGGTAACTGGGCTGACAACCACCCTGACCATGGCATTATTTTCCACAGTTGTATACCGCGCAACGATTTGAATGGTCGAACCGTCCACCATCTCGTGCAGCTTCTTGAGCTCGGCCTCGGCCTTGGATACCTGTTGCGAAAAATAATCGTTAAGATCTTCGTCATCCTCGTCCGATTCCTCAGTCTCTTCCGCTGACGCGGGCAGGTGCTTCTCCTGTAGCCTGACTCCCGATGAAGGGACGTCAAAGTCGAGAGGGTGTGACTCTGGCGGTGGGACTGTCGACTGTTTCGCCTCTTCTATTTTGTCCTCGGAGGGCTCAACAGCTTCCAACGTCACCGGGCTGGGAGTTGGTTCCTGGACACGGTCCGGTTGCCGTTCTGTTTGAGCTCGCTCAACGACAGGCTCGGCTGCGCCCACTTTCAAGTCACCATCATCCAGACTCAGCCTCATGTCACGGTCCAATGATGCTCTGGCCGAGTGAGATCCTCTCTGGTAGGCAATGGCGATGTCGTTGACACCGGTGCCACGGAAACCCCCATATCGCTCTGTGTGTGAATCTGACTTGGCATCCGGACTACGGGGCCGCTTGTTGTATTCGCTGTGGAAGTCCGTATGGGAGGATTCTGGGCGGAAGCCACCAAAGGGTCTTGGGTGCTGCGAGACCACGCTCATGGACCTTGCGGATTTGGGGGATTCCTGCGTCTTCTTGGCATTGAACGCACCAGTATTGATCCACTGTTTGCTAGACCTTTGGGGCTGCTTGGCATCTCGGTGGGCCCGGGGTCCAGATGGAATGGTGGGACTAGCTTCCCCGTGGATTTTTGAGGGACCGGTAGGAGGGGCTCTATCATTGCTCACGCCTTGACCTGCAGAGGGTGGCCGCTCCTCCACCGCTAACGCTCTAGGTCCGGTTGGAGGTGGTTTCCCTGTCATTGACTGAATGTCTGTCGTGGCGGGTGGGCGGCTCGGGACTGTGCCAAAGGCGGGGGCTGAAGGCGCAAGGGGAGGAGGCGAAACGTCCTTTGCTGAAGGCGGGTCGTTGGATACGCGGTCGATCGGTTTCGGTCGAATGAGATCGTGCTCCCTGTCTCTTCCCATCGGGCGATCATCTCGAATGTCCCTAGTGAACTCCTGGTACCTAGGCTCTCGGTGATCTCGAACATCTGGTTCCCGTCCATATCGACCATCCTGGGAATGGCTGCGGGGGAAGCGATGGTCAGGACGGTCATCGCCATGGAATCCTCTGCCTCTTCCACCACGATCCCAATCACCGCCCCCACGTCCTCCTCCTCTGCCCCCACCCCTTCCACGATATGAACCTCGGAAGGGTCCTCCAAAAGGCGGGTCCGAGTTTGATGACCCAGCAGATAACGGACCATCTCTGGACCCTCGTCTGGCCCTCTCTGCGTCCACATTCAAACCCACGTCAAAGTCACGTCTTAAGGGAGATCGACCCCTTGGGGGGGGTGTTCTTCGGCCGCGGAAGCTGTGTTCTCGGTCACGCGGAGCCCATTCTCGATCCCTTGGGTAGTCTCGCTCGCGGCTGCGTTCATCTCGAAAGTGAGGCCGATCGCGGGGGTCGTCGCGTCCAACATCTGGCCTATCGTCTCTTCCCCACGTGGGCCGTCCGCGCCCACCACCACCTCTGCCTCTGCCGCGATAGTCTCCAGCAAACCCGCCACGTGGGCCATTCGGAGCGTCTAGCAGCGCCTTGGGCCCGCGTGGAGGCTCGTTACGAAATCCTTCCCGGTTTGGGAAACCGGATGGATTTCCCCGCGCGTCAATAGGACGCCTGCGGTCATTGTCCGGGTACTGTTGGGGTGGACCACGGTCACGCTCGCCACCATATGGAGATCTGTCTCGGGGCGAACGGGAACGGCGGTCAGGGTGATACTGACCCGTGTACCTCGTCCTGTCACGGAAAAAGTTAGTTGGATGAGCTGGATCCTGTGTAGGACGTGTATCACGCGGCCGGTTGTCATAGTAATGCGTCCTTTCAAACTTGAATTCGCGATGATGGTCGTGCCAGTGCGGTGGAGGAAGAGAATGCCGGTTGTAACTGTGGAGGGGTAACGACGGCGGTGGCTCAAAAGAACGGCCGTCGCCGTGACAGTACTGGTCCATCTTGACTGTAGGAATCCTCCGACAGTGTTGATGTGATGACGATGACAGGTGGTGCAGACAGTGACAAGAGGGGAAAAAATATTCGATAAACGTACATCTTAACTCGGAGGGAACGCCCCTCTTGTTACTTTTCCACCTTACCGGACAGGCGCATGTCAGGGCAGAGGTTGTGATGCTGCGAGGTGGTTGAGTGCCGACGGGCGTCCGCTGTTGTGGTCGAAGGCACAAAGCTTGAACTTCGCAGGAAAGAGCCTCAACTGGGCGGCTGGCTTCTAACGCTGCCGTCTGGTGGTGTTTATAGGAGGAGGCGCTTCTATACTCGAGCCCGACCGTTGCTTGTCGAAGGTGATGATGCTGATGAGGCGCAAGCGGAAGTGGAAGCGGATGTTGAAGTCGAAGTGGCTGCTTCCCAAGAACCTGGCAACTCGGAAACTCAATGCGGTCGGTTGCGTGTGGCACTGGTGTCCGCCTGGCAAGCGGGTCTCTCTATGCCTATCTCTTTTATTTTATTTTATTTCGCCAGCGTGTTGCTCCAAGAGGAACTCTGTGGGAAATTGGCGAGGGCTGATGACCTCGTCAATGTCGGCGACGCGCTTTTTGGATGAGGAACTTGGGTGTTGGGAAGAGGATGGCAATGGAGAGAGAATGATGAAGATTGGACGACGGTCGGGTGGATCTGATCTCGAATTGCTGCCCTCTCCACCGGGCCACACGGGAGAGCGAGAGGACTGGGCTCACGGGCCACAATGTGGCAGGCCAAGCATCCACAAACACCCACAAGCACCCACAAGCACCCAACAAGCAACCAATTCCCTGTGCTTTTCGGCCTGGTGCCGCCCTGTGGGAGCCCCCTGTGGGGGGTGTGCGTCGCCGCACGCTAGCCCCTTCCGGGACAAGCCCCGCCATGCACCGTCCCGGCATCTGCGCTTGTTTCACGCATGCCATTGGTATCGGGTAAAACCACAAAAGAGATTTAAATGTTAGTGCACCGAATCCGCCAGCCCGGGTTTGGAAGGGCACGCTCACCGAAGTCATCTTGAGATGAGTGTCATTGAAAAGCGGTCGCCGACTATTGATATCAATGATGAATTCTTAGATCTCGCCGTTGCTCGGCTTTGTACATGGGATGGGGCATGGAGCAAGCAGCATCAGCTGTGTGGCATTCAAGATTCGACATTTAAAAGTGGGGCGGGATGTGTAACTGCAGCCAAGAAGGTCCCTCATTCTCTGAGACTCAGACTCCCGCTTCGTCTGAAGATTCAAGCCAAAAAGGCGTTGGCAAGATAAGAAGAAGTGACCACCATTTGAATTTGGGTCTACTCTGCCAAGTGTACTCAAGCATCATCAGTCTCGGTTTGACTTACTGTACATATCTCCATCCTTCGCCTGTTTCTCAAACACTATCTTGAGATTTTCACCCGGATCTCAACCCCGCCATCATCATCAGATATCAAAAACCTCAGATAGACAAAAATGGACAGCAACCTGCCCCCAACCGCAGCCACCGAGGCCGTCCTCGTCCAATCAGTCGACATGCCCTCAGACGCCCAAAAAGTAGAAGAGCTCGACTTCAACGCCTTCAAAGGCCGGCCCATCACCGTCGACGACCTCCTCCAGGGCATGAAGCACATGGGCTTCCAAGCCTCCTCCATGTGCGAAGCCGTCCGGATAATCAACGACATGCGCACCTGGTCAGACCCCTCCGACCCCTCGGCCAAAACCACCATCTTCCTCGGCTACACCTCCAACCTCATCTCCTCCGGCCTCCGCGGCACCCTCCGCTACCTAGCCCAGCACTCCCACATCTCCGCCATCGTCACCACCGCCGGCGGCGTCGAGGAGGACTTTATCAAGTGCCTCGGCGACACCTACCTCTCCTCATTCGCCGCCGAGGGCTCCTCCCTCCGCAAGCAAGGGCTCAACCGCATCGGGAACCTCGTCGTCCCCAACAAGAACTACTGCCTGTTTGAAGATTGGGTCGTGCCCATCCTGGACAGGATGCTCGAGGAGCAGGAGGCCTCCAAGGGTACCGATGACGAGATCAACTGGACGCCCTCCAAGATTATCCACCGGTTGGGCAAGGAGATCAACGATGAGAGGAGTGTCTATTACTGGGCGTACAAGAACAACATCCCTGTTTTCTGCCCGGCGCTGACGGATGGGAGTTTGGGGGATATGCTGTATTTCCACACGTTCAAGGCGTCGCCGAAGCAGTTGAGGGTGGATATCGTCGAAGATATCAGAAAGATCAACACCATTGCTGTGAGGGCCAAGAGGGCAGGCATGATTATTCTGGGAGGCGGGATTGTGAAGCACCACATAGCCAATGCGTGCTTGATGAGAAACGGGGCCGAGTCGGCCGTGTATGTCAACACGGCTCAGGAGTTTGACGGCAGTGACGCCGGTGCGAGACCAGATGAGGCGGTCAGCTGGGGAAAGATCAAGATCGGTGCTGATGCAGTCAAGGTCAGTTCTTCTTTTCTTCATCAACCAGACAGACAGCAGAGCTAACATCGCAACAGGTCTACATGGAAGCCACAGCCGCCTTCCCCTTCATCGTAGCCAACACCTTTGCAAAAGAAGACTAGCAGCACCCTCTCGGAAAAGCAAAATAAAATAAACCAATTTTGACAATTCATTTCCTCATGAACCTCATAACCTAACTCCAAATCAACCTATGCATGTATGTACATCCCCCCTCTTCCTCATCACTCCTGCTTCCTCTTCCTCCGCCCCAAAACCGCCCTCCCAACGGTACTCCCATTCCCCCTCCCCAACTCCTTGCTAATCCACTCCCCCACCTCGGCCACCCCATCCAAATCAACCCCCGCATCCATCCCCAAACTCTCCATAAAATACACCACATCCTCCGTCGCCACGTTCCCGGTAGCCCCGGGGCTGTACGGGCAACCCCCCAACCCACTAACACTAGCATCGAACGTCCTGATCCCATGCTCCAAAGCCACAGCCGTGTTCACCAGCGCCTGCCCGTACGTATCATGAAAGTGCATCGCCACATCCTCATTCCTTATCCCCGCGCTCCTCAGACAATTCAACAAGTCCTTTGTTCTGGGCGCAGTGCCCATGCCTGTCGTATCACCCAGCGCGATTTCGTCCACTCCCATCTCGAGCAGCTCGGTAGCAATCTCAGCAACGCGGTGGGGCGAGACGTCGTAGCCCTCAAAGGGGCAGCCGAGGACGACGGAGATGTAGCCGCGGACGCGGAGATTGTAGGGTGTTTCCTTGGCGGCGGAGATGACCGCCCTAAAAGTTTCAAGAGAGGCGGCGATGGAGGCGTTGAGGTTTTTTTGGGAAAAGGTTTCGGTTGCCGAGGCAAAGACGGCCATTTCGAGGGAGGGTTTTGATGGTGAAGGGTTGGATTCGGTGGAGAAAGAGGAGGGGTTTGCGTCGAGGATGGAGAAGGCGTTGGAGAGGCCTTTCATGTTGGGGGCGAGGAAGGAGTAGGTTAGGGGGTGGGGGGAGGGTGGTGGGGTGGTGAGGATGTGGGAGAGGATCTCGGAGGAGTTGGCCATCTGTTTTTCATATGGTAAGCATCTAGGGAGTTGGAAAGGGTTGTTGGAAAGGGGGCGGCATACTTGTGGCACCCATTTCGGAGCGACAAACGAACCCGCCTCGATTGTCTGAAGCCCGGTCTTTGCCAGTCGTTCAATCAGCTCAATCTTTGTCGCCAGCGGCACGATATTCTTTTCGTTTTGGAGGCCATCGCGCGGCCCTACTTCGACGATCTTAACGCGGTTGTCGAGGCGCTGTTCGGATACTGTGGAGTAGCTCCTGGCGGTGCATGTCGTCCTCCTTAGGGGGCGGAGGAGAGCCAGTCGTCGGGGGAGGGTCGCCAGTCTCGACATTTTTGGATATTTTGAGTTGGAAAAGCAAAAAGGGTTCAATCCATCAAACTCGAAGCTGTGAATGCATCGAGAGAAGAGCAACAGCTGGAGCTCAGCCCACCGGCCGTTGCAAGTGACGTCGCATAGCGTCGGCCCATGCGGTGTACCCCTGCTGTTGGGGTGTAACCGCCACGTGACCTCCCCGCAAACCGTCTACGGCCAAGACATGAGGTGGGGTGTGTAACGCTTTGCAACATTTCGATCGAAATTACCATGTCTATCGATGTGATAGCTATTTCTATATTAAGCTTGTCTATCCAATCACTACGGTAGAAGGGTTGGTTACATACCTTCGTATCATTATTGAGTCGATATCCCACTCCTTTTCTGATTCCTCAAGTCTTTGACCATCATGGCCTACCATTTGCCTGCTCGACTCCACCTCCATGCATCAACTATTGATAACCTGGGAGCTGGAGGCTGGCTGAATGCGCGCTTCAGGTCTAGACCTGGACTGTCGGAGTGGTCTGGCCGGGTCTAATGTCCATCACATATCGAGAGAGGTTGAAGAAATGTTGGGCGGCAGCGTCGTTGAGTTGAAGTATGGGGTTTAAAAACGCAACATGTCTTTCACAGGGACCTTCATCTTCATCTTTCCTGATCACTTCAAACTTGAGAATTTCATACCACTCTGAATCACCATGCCCACCCCCCTCGGCCCATCCCCCCAACCCCAGCGGGCCGGCTACATGAAATCCGGCTTCGCCTACACCCCCCTCGGCCTCGACCCAGCCGAAGTCCGTCTCCTCACCCTAGAGCCAAGCGAGGACGACACCGCTCCCATCGTCTGCAGGGTCGACATCTTCGAGTTTGACCCTGATCTATACGGCCACTTTGACGCTCTGTCGTATGCCTGGGGCACCAAAGACGACGAGCAGTTCATCACCGTGAACGAAAACACCCAGTTCAAGATCCGGAAGAACCTCTGGCTTGCCCTGCGTCGGATCCGTCACAAGACCGAGCCGAAGAAGTTCTGGATTGACGCCATATGCATCGACCAGGGGAACCCAGTGGAGAAGAGTGAGCAGGTGGGCAAGATAGGGGATATTTACAAGTACTGCGGGAGGTGTTTCATCTGGTACGACCCTCCTTTCCTCGCCCTGACGTAATCCGTACTGACCATCCCCCAGGCTAGGCGACTTCCCCAAACCAGCCGACGTGACCGCCACCACCCCTCCATCCCCCGCCTCCGCCCTCGAGCTCCTCAACCTCTTCGCCGCCCTCTCCCAACCCACCACCCACCTCTCCGACCTCCCCTGCTTCACCCCCCTCACCAAAGGCAAGCGCGCCGACATCAAAGACTCCTACAAACCCCACTTCGAATCCTTCGCCGCCCTCCTCGACCTGGAATGGTGGAAACGCACCTGGACGATCCAGGAGCTCGCCCTCCCCTCCGACATCACCCTCCTATTCGCGGACCAAGAACTCCCTTACCTCACCCTCCAAAACGCAGTCGACGGTCTAACCCGTCACTCGACGGCCAAATGCTGCAAAACCCACCGTTTAGCCCTGCGAGGTTTGGGGTTCGACACCATCGTCACGATCGAAGAACGTATCTCATCAATGGTCACCACCCGCCAGCAAAAGTTGGAAGCCAAAACCCCTATTACATTCACACAGCTCCGACGCAAGTTCTGCGGCTCGCAGGTGAGCTGGAAGAGGGATTCGTTTTACGGGTTTTTGGGCATCGTTACGAATAAGAATTTTCTCAGGCCGGATTACACCTTGTCGTTGAGGCAGGCGCTGACGGAGGCGGTGTTTGCGTGTGTGAAGGGGGAGAGTGACGGGGTGGAGTTGCTCATGGGGGAGAGGTTGTTCAGGCCGCAGGATGGTTACAGAAGGCTGCATGTCCCGAGCTGGGTGGCGGATGCGAGCTTTTGTACGTTCCCGCCCAAGTGGGCGTTGATGGAGAGGAGGAGGTTGGCGGTTTATTCGAGTTTTGTTGATGAGGGGGGGGAGGAGAGGGCGAGGAAGGTTTTTGTCAAGTATTTGAAGATGACGAAGAATGGGATACTGCTTACGAAGTCGAGGAGGGTGGGGGTTATTGGGAGGGTCGGGGAGGCGCTGGTTGATCGGGGGCGGTGGTTGGACGTGCCGAGGGTGTTGAGCTCGTGGATGGAGTTGGCGGGGGTGAAGAGGGAGGGGTGGGGGGAGGATCCCGGGACTAATGATGAAAGGACGGATGCGTTTTGGAGGACGATGATTAACGACTCGACCGAGATTGATGGGGATCGTCTATCGTATGGGCGTCCGACGACGGCTTCGGAGGGGGGGGAGCAATCGGATTATTCGAGGTTGAGGTCGCTTTGGGATCTGGTTAATCCTGCTCCTAAGAGTCCTGGTCCCAAGAGTCCTGCTCCTGCCACGGAGGGCACCACCCCGCAGACTCAGACAGAAGTTGGCGTCGATCCCTTCAACATCCAACCGATCATTGACGAATGGGTTCCCACCTGGGTTCCTGGATGGATCTCCGACTTTGCCTCTGACTTTATTCGCGCCATGGCCCTGGCCAGCAACCAAGATGCAGTCCATGATTTGGTTGTCTCCCACGACTCGAAGATGATCTACCACCTTCTTGCTTGCCTCTGGGAGCGAAGGTTGTTCGTCACGGGAAATGATGACAAGATTGGTCTGGCGCCGAGAGATGCGCAGAAAGGCGACGAGGTGCATGTTATTCCAGGGTGCCCGGCGCCGTTCATTCTTCGGAGACTGGATGGCCCCAATGTGAATACGAACTGGCAGTTGGGCGATTGGGAGAGCGATACGCTGCCGCAATACATGGTGGTTGGGAATGGGTTCTACCATGGGTTTATGGGTGGTGATGGTGGACTCGGAAAGGGGGCGGCGGAGGAGAAGATTGCTCTGCACTAGGGAGATAAGGGCGCGTTTTGATCTTTGTAAGCACACCAGATAGTTTAAAGGCCTTTAGATATAGTTTGAAGGCCTTAAAAGATAGTTTAAAGGCTTTAAGCTTAATTTAAAGGCCATAAAGGATAATCAAAAAGCGTTAAAAGATAATTTAAAAGCCTCAAAAGATAATTTAAAGGCATTTAAAGATAGTTAAAAAAAAACCTTAAAAAGTAGCGAAAGGCCCTTCAAGATAGTTAAAGAGCTTTAAAGGATAGTTAAAGGTCCTTTAAGATAGTTTACAGGTCGTAGAAGATAGTTTAGAGGTCTTTAAAAAAATCTAAAGGCTTTAAAAGATAGTTAAAAGGCCTTAAAAGATAGCTAAAAGACCTTTAAAGATAGAATGTTTGGCCTGGACCTCGTGCTCTGGCACCATATTGCCCCGCTGTGGTACCTAGGTAGGTATGGAGGGGGACGCTGGTAAGACAAATAGAGAGCCCCATAAAGGTTCCCTCTTGCTAATCCATCGGGTTCTACTGCCAAGTTTCTCCATAGGTACTGGAGCTTTGGAAGACGCTTCAGTCGAGGGTGTCTTCTGGAGAGTTTCCCAGCGCTTCTGGCCTACATGACTCGGTCGTCTCCAAGCAAGCAAAGCTTGTCTACCACCTTCTGGCCCGTCTCTGGGAGCGCAAGCTTCTCCTCACAAATGACGCAACCGCTCCTTTCGGCCTGTGCCCAAGGGATGCAGAGAAGAACGACGAGATCCACGTCATCCCAGGGTGCCCGGCTCCCTTTATCCTCCGTCCTCTCCGTGAACCTGACCCTGACAACTCTTATGTCAAGATCGGGGACTGAGACACCGATGACTATTCGCAGTACATGGTCATCGGTAACGGCTTTCTCCATGGTTTTACGGGCGGTGGTTATGACAAGGGCTTGGCAGACGACCAATATCAAGACATTGTCTTGCACTGACGTCTAATCACTAATCACTGGATGGAGGAGGATGGGGTCATTTGGTAGAAGAGAACACTGGGGGATGAGTCAGAAAACTGTCATTCCAGCATACAGCATTGGCAACAGAAATTCCAATAGATTTGCCATCCCTGACTCATACCAACGCCAAACAAACCAAAAGCCACCCCTATCATCAAATCATAACCTCATAACCACTCCTCAACAAACCCCCATCAGTACCCCCTCCCCCTCTCATACTCCCTATCCCTCCCCCCCTCCGCCTCCTTCACCCGTTCCTCCAACCTAGCCAACTCCCCCTCCCTCCGTCCCCAACTCTCCTCAATCCCCTTTTTCCTCTCAATATGCCTCTCAATCGCATTCGCCCCCAACCCCCCAATCGCCGCCCCTAGCACCGTGCCCAGAACCGCAACCTTGTCATGCTTACTCTTACTGTGACTCCCCGATCTACTCTTTGATCTCGACTTCGGAGGTAAGTGCTCCACCGCCTCTCGTGCCGCCAGACCACCAACAATAGCACCTAGAACCCCCACCCCCAAGCCAGAAGTAGACGGAGTAAAAGTTTCCTGAAGCGATTTCTTCGCCTTCCGAATCGGACCCCGTTTGCGGTGGTGGATGTCTGGTGATGAAGATCGCGAAGAGGAACTGCTAGACGATCTGGAACGGCCACGGCTGGAGCGAGGGATGATGGTGGTTGTGTCACCTGTATACGTCGTTCCCGTTGTCAAACTATCATCGGTACTGGTGCGGGTTGTTCTCGGCCTAGAAGACCGGCGATAGCCGTCACGTGGGATCTGCAACGTATCACGATCGCGTGGGTCGGGGCGGTAAAAGGGGGTGTGGTCTTCGTATTCAAAGTGGGGGTGTCGCTCCTGCAAAGCGCCCGAGGCGTAGTACTCGTCTGCGTGGCCCCCTCCGCGGGAAGAGGGGGAGTAATCTCTTGGACGGGAAGGACCGCGGGTGTTGGGGCCGGGGGTGACGGAGCGGTGACGGGAAGGGCGGTAGTAGTCTTCTCTTTCTCGCTCGGGGGAGCTGTCGGAGCGGTAAGATCGTGGCATTTTTTTTCCCTCTCTCTGTGGTGTGTGTTTTGAATGTGGGTGATGAGATGGAGAATGTGAGCTAGGGGATGGATGATCAGAGCTTGAACGGCTGCTGGTGCAGGGACTAGGGAGCGACCGACTGAAATAAGGGTTCGTCTGTGCCTAGTGTATGAAGGTCAGAATTCTTGATTTGTGCGAAAAGGAAGGCGGCTGAAAGGTGCTGACGTTGTGGTTATGAAAATGGAATTTCGTTCTTGGCTGATGAGGTCGTTGGTGATGGGGGTCTGGCCTATGATGTCACACCGAAGGCGTCAAGCGAAACCTGCTTCAAAATGGGGCGATCACCAACACCATTATCAAATTTTATTTTCGTTCGTCACGTGAGGTGTAACACACCATCAAGAGATGACTATAAGAGGGCAGGGGAGTTATCGCAGGGCTGGGGTCCAGATGGTGGTGTGTCTAGATGTTGGGGTATTCAAGCGATGAAGCTATTCACAGGTTGAAGGAGTCATTCGGGACAATAGCAGTGACTTTCAGAGCGACAGATGAGGCTGAGGCCTTTCAAGAGATCAATCGAGGCCTTGAACAAATTAATGGAGGCATTGAAAAGCACATTGCACACCTAGCACACAGCGCAATAGACATTGATCACACATCACATTCACACAAGACACAATTACACATCACACTGATCATCCAAAGTCTCAAACGCAATCTTCCATCTCAAATGATGTGTATACGCTTATCCCCAACACCTTGCAATGCCCGATCCCAAATAAGTTTTCAAAATCAAATTTCCATGCCCTCCATACTTTCCATGTCCTCCAGACTCCATTCTTTCCATGCAATTCCTCTCCCCTTCCATGCAACCCCTCCTCCCTTCCATTCCACTCCTCCTCCCTTCGTCTGATGCAAATATGCCCTTGAAAAGAAATCAACCAGGTGTCAAACTGAACTGAAAAGGCATCAAACTAAACCCGGTAGGCGTCGAAAAACATCGAACAGGCCTCAAAATAAACAAAATCGGCGTCGAAAAAAATCGAATAGGCCTCAAACTGATGTAAATATGCCTCAAATCGCAACTGATAGGCGTTCGAAAGATCATCGAATAGGCCTTCTTGTGATGCAGAGAAGTGTTGAAAAGACTTGGATAGGCGTGCAGATAATGCAGAGAGGCCTGGAACCAGTCGAAATAGGCATCGGAATCACTCGTCGATGCGTGTCAGCTGGTCCTGGCTGGGGGCGATTTCACGCGCGCGGCAGGATTCAAAGAAGGCTTTGGCCGTTTGGAGGAGGTCGATTCTATGGCGCTCGACTGAGATGAAGGCGAAGAAGGAAGTGATGTCCTAGAGCCACTTGCTAATCACCACATCAGGAACGCAGTAAGTGCGGAGACGCATCTCGCGGGCCGTGGTCCTCATGGTGTCGATAATGCCGAGCATGGACGGGACGGTCGTGGCGGCCTGACCGTAGAACTTGAACTGCTCGATATGGGCGCGGAGGATGGACAACTGGGTGTCGACGTCGTAGCGGAAGCCCTTGACTTTGGGTAAACCCTTCTTGGCCCACTCGTCGGCGGTCTTCTTGATAGTGGCATGATCAACTCGGCCGAGGTTGAACTGCGACATGATGTAGTCGTTGAGAGCGTCGGCGATGGCGAAGTCGAGCTCACAGTAAATAAGGGATTGCTCGCGAGGGTTGAGGGAGATGACGAGCTGAGATGGGCGAGGGATGTGGGGTGGCGGGGTGGGAGGTTCTTCACCACTGCGAGGCGGCTGTGGCATCGAAGCTGGCGAGCGGCGAAGCGGGGGGCCGAAGGTGCGAGAGGGTGATTCGACGATCCCGCGAGCTTTCTTCATGAAGCCGCCAAGGAAGCGGGACTTGGGCTTGGTCGGGCTCCTCCTGGGACCGGTGATCTTCTCCAACTTCTTTTGAGCTGGGGTCTGCTGCGCGGAGGAGCTGGTATCAGCGAGCCAACCGCCATCTCCGAAGAGGTTCTTGGTGCCCGTGCGCCGAGGCGCAGAGGGGCCGGCTTGGGCCTCGACCGGCATGTATTGGTCGAGCGGTGAGTCGTCCCGGCCTTGGAGGTCGGCGCGGGGAGGAAGAAGACGAGAAGAGTCGGCTGACTCTTGGTGGTGCTGGTGAGCTCTCGTCGGCTGGGGGAGAGCTTGGGGTTCTCCCGAGGGAGAGACTTCCCCGGGGTCGGGCGAGGAGCAAGCGTAAATAGACTCATAAGAGTCTGACTGCTCGCCGGAAGGACCCTCGCTAGAGTCTTCCTCGCCATAGATCCGAAGATCATTGGCTCTCGCCTCCTCGTAGTCCCAGTTGGACCACCCTTCTGCCCAAAAGCTTGTTAGTGACTGTTGGCAAAAATGAAATTCGGAGAAGCGATCGGGATGAAAAGTGAAAAGAACATGAAATGAGATGGAAGATTCATACCGTCATCATGCCCAGGGCCGCGCTCGGCCGCCCAGGCGGAGTAATCCCGAAGGATGCTCTGATGGCGAGCGGACGTCGCCGGGTACGAGTAGTTTTGAAGCGCTGAAAAGCGCTTCAAGCCGGAAGTGGGTTGGCCAGCGAGACCAACCCGGAGCGGTTGAATTTCGGAGGGGAATCGCTCCCCCTCCTCGTTGGTGTATGACGCAGTGAAGGGATCTGCGTCATCACCAGTGGGTCCCCAAGGTTGACCCTCCTCGCGAGCGAGGTCGTCTGAGTAAACAGACGAGGCAGCTATGCTGCCCGGGCGCTCCCCAGGGCCACCGACTCGGCCAAAGCCCTCTGCTGCGGATGTCTGGGACATCTCGTTATTGTTGCCTGTCAGCTTCATGTTAGCAGGCTGACCAAGTCGTTGTGTTGTTGTTGAGTGAAGAAGGGAAGAAGAGAAAAAAGGAAGAGGGGAGGTGAGCGAGCAAACAGTGGGTGAAAAGGTCGCAGCAAAGGTGTGAAAGACAACAGATTGGGGAGGGGGTAAGTGACCTCTATCAGCTCTCTCCACAGCCTCAGGCGGGTTGTGAACCGCGACTGGGCGTTGAGAACCCGAACGAGAAGCGTGGGCCTGGGCGGCTTGGACATTGATGGGGTCGGGACGGTGACGAGTGAAGTCATCGTCACCAGCGGCAAGGGAAAGGATGCCGCTGGTGACGTTCTGTTCGAAGCGGCCGTCCATTTTTTGGGCTATTGGTGATGAAGAGAGAAAAGGAAACTCTCCAAAGCCCCGCGAGAAAAACAGCTAGAATACTCTCAAACTCACTTGAGCTCTCGGGTGGTCCAAGCTCCACAAGGCAGTAGGCTGAGGGGGGTTCAGAGGGCGACCACACAGAGGAATGTCCCGCCGTAGTCGAGGGCTGGGGATGGGTGTCAGAGTGAAGAGCATGCAAACTGAACTTACCACGCCTGGCCGTGGCCTCCTTGAGGTTGCCAACAAGTTGGCGACGGGTCTCTCTTGGATCCATGTTGCTACTTGGTGATATTAGCAAAAAGATCGGGTCGAAAGGGTGGGAGGTAGGTCGGGACACTCACGCTTCGTCTTCGCTGGGTTGTGAAGAGGAGAGTGTTTGCCGAGGAGCGTCGAGGTCGCCTTTCAAGGCAGACCCTTGCAATCCCACCACCCCAGCGCTCCCTGCCACCACCTATTGTCCCATCAGTGACTGCTCCCTAGGCCTGCACTGTAATTACTGCAGGCATTGTTATCGTTGTTCACGTACCAGCTCACCCGTCTCAACTTCCACACCAGCACGCCACCCAACCACCGCCGCAGTTCTCTCTTCTGTGCAAGTGACGTTAGCATTCATCCTGACTTCGATCCTCTTTCTATATCCTAACTAAAAGAGGAACACAGCTGTAACCGAAATCCAACCAGCTATCCACCCACTCGGGAGAGAAGGATGGAACGAAAGGCAAGGGAAACAAGTTGATCATGGTGAGATCGCCCAGTCAACAATCAACAACACCGTCCGAGCAAGCAACCAAACTTGAAATCAAAGTCAAGTCGGCGGCTACAATTGGAAGAAACATGAAAAGAAAGGAACAGGAAAGCCAAAGGGTCAAGCATCAAACGGCCATGCTGTCGAAGAGCAATGATGCTAGAGCAACCCGAGCAATCAACCATGCTTGGACCAAGTCCAAGTCCAGCTATTGCCCCAAACCATCTGAGCACGAGGCCGATGCCAAAGACTCGAGGATGAGGAAAGGTGTGTGTGTTCTTCCATCTCAAGGCTACTTGCCGGGATTGAGACCAGACTCGAAGATGGAACAAAAAGCAAAAGGCAAGGTGAGTGTGCTCGTCCACCCCAAGGCAACTTTGCCGAGTCCAAAGCAACAAAAGCCCAAGTCAAAACTGACTCGTTCCAAATCCAGAAAGCCACGATGAAATCAAACAAGAAGAGAAAAAGGAAGAAACCTACCCGTCAAACTCCTCACCTCCTCCTCCCTCTCCACCCTCGCCCTCTCCCTCTCCTCCCACTCCCGCCTGTTCGCCTCCTCCGCCTTCCTCAAATCCTCGAGCACCTTCCCAATCCCCTGGTCACACCCCGGAGTCAGAAAGCTACTGCGATTAGCAGCGCCCCCCGACGAAGACGACCCGGAGCCGTCCGCCTCAGCTTCCTCCTCCTCCTCTTCCTCCTCGCCCATGAGCGTCTCAGAGTCAGAATCCGCCTCGGCGGCCGACGGACCAGTCTGCTCCCCAGCCTCCACCGCCCCTGTTGCAATCCCAACAGTCACAACAACAGCAGCAGGAGGCCGAGAAACAAAAACGGCCACGGCCTCGAGCACCTGAGCCTCCTCCCCGGAGAGAGAGGGAGTCGACTCGCTGCGGGAGGGGGAGCCCGCGGCCGCTGGGAGCAGCGAGAAGGTCTCGCGCCCGGTGGAGGATTGCCCGCTCATTTTTTTATTCGATTTTCTTCTAACGTTGAAGCGTTAGCAGACGAGATATTTTGGTCCCAGCTGATCAAGAGCAGGGCTTGGAAGCGAAGATGCTTACGGGGATGTCGTCGCTGGTGGGTGGTGGTTGGTGGTGCCGGCGGTTCCGGCGTCGTTTTTTGGTTGCGGATGAAGAAGAAGAGAGAGAGGGAGGGAGGACCGGCGGAAATTTTCGGAGGTAGCTCCGGTTTGGCGACAGTCTGGCCGGAATTATGGGGCCGGAAGCCGGTGTGGATTGACCGCAGGTGCCGGGGAGGGTGCCGGGGTGGTTGCCAGGTGTTGAGCGGGTCTGGGGCGGCTGAGGAGAGTGACTCACAGCGGCTGAGGCAAGCGGGAAGGAGCTGGCAGGACTGGGGATGGGGGCTGGTGATGGCCGGAGGTGAGAGGCCGGCGGTGGGTGGTGTGAGCTGGGAATATGGAGCAGTGGACTGGTGATTACGGACATGAGACTCGAGATGTGCACACATGGAATACACAGGAGGGATAGCAACAGTTGAATCAGGACGTCAAGATACATAGGAAATCGTTACAATCAAACCGAGGGTGCTGAGCTGCTCCAGATCGCCGAGATAGCGAGTGTGAGGAACTGTTCAGACCACTGAACCAGACTACCATCGGGTATTACCGCAGTTCCGTTATGGGTCACGGAATTCAAACATTATCGACGGAAGCACATGCCAGAAGACACCATGTTCGAGTTTAATCGTCAGCAGACTCGGGCGTCATATTGGAGCCGTCGAGGTTTTGATACACCAAAGCTGCTGGGTGGTCAAGGCGATATGTCGCTCACATCAGTGTACAGGGCTTGGTACCCTCACTCAACAACAGGAATAACCTCCCAGGATAACTGCTGTGCCGAAGGCACGAGGTAATTTAGGTTCTTGTTTGCTCAGATAATGGCCCATTGAAGCCAGACCCACCAAAGACAGAAGCATCGAACAAGAGCAACTGCGACAAGAAAATCCCAAAGAAGAGGTTGAAAGGGAAAGTGATGATGTATATGCGCAAGGCTTTTTCATTTTGTGATATAAGGTAAGCAGCCGCAAGGAGAAGATTGAGGTGGGACTTGCATAGTCTTTAATCCGGAAGGAACAGCTATAACGGCAGATTCTACTAAAAGAAAAACCCCTTCGACTAAAACAGTAAAGAACAATCCTGCTCCGTATAATCGAAAAAAGCCAACATAGTTACCATAAGCCCTATTAACAGTCCCGATCCAGCCATAAAAGCCCCACAGTTGTTACTAGACAAGCTCAGACAAAGTCTTTTTCCAGTCCAATCCCAGTATCCCGTTGATTTAAGCCGACCCCAGCACCATCTTCCCCCCATCCCTCATTTTTCTTAGCTATTGACCTCAATCCCAGCCAACCCCCTCACATCACCCCTCGAAACAACATCAATCTCACCACCCCCTCCCCAAAAGTCACCTACAAACCCGACCCCACCACTGCACCCTCCTTCCCAAACTCCCCCTCTTACAGAGCACGAACCAACCCCATCGTCAGATCCTTCTCCAGTTCGAAGCCCAACCGCCGGACTTCGGATTTCCGGGGACGGCCGCGGGGTAGTGTCTGAGGTTATCGTACCGTGGTGTGGATGATACTACAGTGTCGAGAAGCTCCTGTCTAACTGTACAGGTCCCGTCAGCGAGCTTCATAATAATTGGTCCATTCTGGAAGCCTGCGTTCGGGAGCGCCCGGGAGCGGGATTTTCGCCCTAGGCCTATCCGACGAGAGCAGGGGCTCCAGAGCGGTAATGGTGAATGTTTGCAATGGCCTAACGGTAACCTTTGTCACCTTGGAGGTATTGTCGGTGCTCGTGGCGAAACGACCCCAGGTAGGTCTGGGCAGTGGCAGGGTCGAGAAGCTCAAGGATGAAAAAGGAGGATTCGTAAACGGGAGTATGATAGTCCGAGGCCTCGAGCGTAAGTTTCCTGCTGTCCCAGCAATCATGGGGATATGGGTTGAGTTAGGATTACGCTGGGAGGAAGCAGAAAGGCGGCGTACTTTCCCGTGGTCTCTTGGGGGAGAAGATGGAGTTTCTCTAGCCGTGTGGTTTTAATCCGTTTGTAAGAAGTCGGAATGCGTCTCAGTACCAGTCCTAACAAGAGTTGTTCCCAACAGCTGCAAGACAGCTTTCTGTCCCACCGACAAACTACACATATCTCCTCAAGCGACTTCACCAGACTTCTTTGAATCTTCCCTTCCCAATATCGCCCCAAAAATCACACAGTCAGCTCCAACCTCGCGTCTGTCCATGACACATCTGATATCTAACATGCTTTATCCACGTACATTTAGTTTCATTAAGCAAACAGCTCCTTCATCATTCTTCCCTAAGCCTTTTATGTCGCTTCAACAATGCTGTGTAATGTCTTAAGTCTCTCCCACCCGTAGCACAACCTCACATAGCAACCCCATGTTTTGTTTACCCCTTTTCCCTAACAAAAGTGGGGGCACAAGGGGGTGGCTGTCTTGGCAAACCGGATATTTGCTGATGTAAAAGTGGCTTGTTGTCTTCCATGTGGCGCATCATGAACATCAAACCTGATATCAGGAGTAATTACCTGGAAATACATTATCATTATATACTACGTCAAAAAGATCCTACATCTACTAACCATAGTCCCACCAAAAACGCCTTGCTTCGTTCCATAATCCTACATAATAAGCAGCACTCTCTCAGTTCACACCGGTAAACACATATGGCAAGTCTGTTCCATCCCCATCGGCAGCCAGCCTGATGACTGATCCTCCGCTTCCGTTTGTTCCTACTGATCGTACACTTCTTCCACTGCCACTGCCGCTGGTGCCGTCAACTTGGTATGGATGTCTGGTTTGCGCAAACGAGTTTGCGTCATTGTCGCCACTGGAATCGGACACTCCAGCATGTCTGGTGCTTTTTGGCGTTGTTGGCGCAGTCTGGTAGAGCCAGGTGTTGGCAGATGAGTTTCGCACTCCCATCCCAGGTCGCAGATGTCTTGAACCACGACCCTGACTCCATGTCGTTGAGGCACTGGAGCTTTTCCCGCCCAGACTTTCGTTATCACCACCGGCATTCTGACCAATCCCTATCCCCAGACCCAAGCCCGAATGCAAACTCTGCCCTGCACTAGAAGGACTGGTTCCTCTCGGCGCATCGTTATCAATATCACTCTCTGACTGTGTCTGTTCGCCTTCTCGTTCTCCCTGTGGGATTCCATCATCAAACGAGTCATCGTCGTAATCGTCATAAGCGAGGGCTGGATCAAAAGGTTGCATGCTTCTCAAAACTTCAGCAAACAAATGCATCAACTCTCGGAACTCGTCACCGGTCAGCGGTCTGGCTGAGAATCGGGCTCGTTCATACTGCGACAGGAAATCGGTTGTCGTCGGTGATGCCGTCAGAACTCCCATCTCGGTCAACAGACCTAAGTATTCCCTGAGTCCTACTCCTCCTTCTGGCCTTTGCAACATGGCGACAGCTTCTGGGTCAAGTGTTGGAGGCAGGGTACGTGAGTCTGGATCCGGTGGCGCAAGGGTGAGTGCCTTGGCTTCGATAAGATTCGGAAGTTCGGATACAACGGTCGAGTACTGCAGGTTCGGGGGCAAACCCGTTGATACCGGTGATGACCAACCAGGGTGTTCAATGTCTCCCCATACGGCACGCTGCTGTCGTTGATCAGGGAGCATGCCCATTTCGAGACCAATCGCGTCTCCTCCCTCGATGACAGACACGGCCCCTCCGCTTCCACTGCTTTTACTCCTCCATTTTCCCCTCCAGCTGGATTTCTGTTTCTCTTCGACGGTTCCCGTATGTGTCGTCACTGGTTGTATCATTGGGTGCGGGACTCTCGGCCTGGCCTCGTAAGCAATGGCAGCGCTCCTGCTCAGCCCCTCCACAATCATCTCCCTGACACTGCGCGGTACATCGCCCTTGTCGATGGGTATCCAGCTCTTGGGTATTGACGAGAGAACACTGCGGCTGATGTAGATTCTGGTAACGTAGATAAAGAAGATGACCAACACAGTAACGACGTAGCAGACAGTGACGACCAAGATGTTCCAGTTTTGTTTCTTTGCGAAGGCTTGCTGGATTAGATCGGCGGGGGTGACGACGAGAAAGGCAATGCAGACGAGGTATAGGGCATAGTAGAAAAAGTTGTAAACGACGACGAAAAGAAAGGAGGCGGCGGACATTCGGGCCATGGTGGCTGCTGGATAGGAAAGATAACGACTGTGTGGAAGTTGGATAGGGGGTGACTGGGGTCGGGCGGCGGGCGCTATCGTGTCCGCGTCAGCGCATGATTTTCTAATTGACTTCTGCTAGTGATGGGCATGGCTGCGCTGCGTGACGTGCAGTGCGATGGCCTGGCGGATGGGCGATGAAGGCGCAAAGCAAGGAGCTGCCACCTCTGCCGATGAGGTCAGACAAAAGAGGTTGCCAGTTGAAGCTTCAGCGCGCGGCAGTGGAGTCTTTCTCCTCTCAGGGCACGGTTCACCAGCTGGCATCCACAGGGCGCTCGGACATTTCGCACTCTGTTGGGGATTTGCAGGAGTGCACGGACCCATGACACCTGAGTATATATGGAGGGCTCCCCTCCCCCCCAATCCTCTTCCTCTTTTCTTTTCTTCTTCATACTTACCTTGATTGACTTTGGGAGGATCAAGAAATTCTCAAAGTATGGCGGGGAGCCTTCATTGCACAGCGAGGAGTTCTCCGTCATGGATTGGCCTTCGGGTCCGTCCCGGTCGCAATTTTTGATGTTTTTCCTTTTTCACTGTGTGCTTGGTTTTGCTGAGCCATTGGGAAGAGAAGCCTCACCGCCTGACCCGTGATTATTGAAGATGGCTTAAACTGGGGTTTCACAAGAGAATGAATTGTCAGAGATATGCCTGTCCCCTAGACACAGTCACATGCTTGCGACTCGTAACAATCCAGTTGCTGTCTGCCTGTCGCTACACGAAGCTATTGAAAGATCAAGTGCAAGCTGGATTAGCTCAAGTATCACCATGTGATGTCTCATTTCAGTAGACTTCTTTTTCAGTCAGACAAATGGATCTTCTGCCACTTTCTTTGCAATTGCCTTCGTCGTAATGTGCCCGAATATCACAACTGCGAACCCAACACTTGATCACAAGCAAAAAGAAGCATTGCCCTAGCCCCAAATCAGGACTGGTCCGTCTGTCAGTGCAACACCCAAGCCAAGATTCCCGGCGCAGGGTTCCGACCAAAGCTGCCCCGGAGTCGGCACATGCTGTGTTCCCTGACGGCGATGCATGCAGTCGGTGTCTTGGATTTCACGGCTTTTCTTTTATGTGCGTCACTTGATCCTGCAGATGGCTGTCGGCACCAAATATGAACCCTTGTTCTACCTCTGTGGCTGTTAATCATTCAAGACAGACAAATGCCCAGATAATCGAAGTCGTAAGAAAACAGGTTCCCCATGTCCACAGAAGCATTGAACTCCATTTCCCCAGACAAAAAAACCGATACAAATCAACGGGAGTGGAGGTGGCTGCGGGGTTTCGGTCGGGGTTCCGCACAACCCCAAAACCCCACCCCCACGCAAGCAATGGACAAGGCTGCTGGCTCCCAGTTCCTGGCTGAATCACATGCCAAAAGCACCGCCTTTTCTCAGCTCAGCATGATCAAGAGCAGCGACACCCCGTGACGCCATGATTCGTGCGGACGGTGCCTGGAACGAAACAGCCCGTCACCCGTTCAAACCTCCGCTTTTTCCGCTTGTGCTTTTCTTGCTCATTGGACTCTCGGAAACCAGAGATGGGAACAGGTTAGATCGCCGGAGCTGGGCAGGCCATGTGCCATTTTGAGGTCGTTTTTCTCTTTCTTTTTTTTTCATGTTCGACACACATCTCGTGTCTATCCTTTCTATCTTGTACACTAGCTCCTTGCTGACGGACTGTCTCGAGAACTTCCTACCATTCTTCCCACGAGACTTGAATTCTTTGTTTGTCTCAGATTTCACTTTGTCTTTGTTTGTGTCTTGTCTCTTGTCAGCAACCACACCACCATCCCTTGAACCGCCTTAAGCCGCATCTCCAATCTCCAACGCCCGTGATAGCACCACAAGCCGCTCAACGTCTGACTGTCTAGCAAAACACACAACGTCCAACGGTCAACGGTGAAGGTGGCCGTCACCACCACCACTCAACCGCCACCATGATTGACCACGTCTTGGGGCGACCATCCGTCAAGTCCCGCCGTCTACAGGTTCTGGCTGTCCTGGCATTTTGGACAGCCTACCTCCTCAAGTATGTTTTCTCTGCCCTGCAACAGAGCACCTTGCTAATGGCAACCCAAACAGAGGCAACAAAAACGGTCCCCCAATCGTACGCTTCTTCTCAAAATGCCTCTCCAGACGCCTCACCTTCTGGCAAACCCTCACAATCACCATGCTCTACCTCTATTCAGCCCGCAACTTTTCCACCCTCGTCGGCCTCGCCTCCCCTGACCCCCTAGCCAACATGTACGACGCGACCTACTTCCGTGCCACCTGGATTCTCACCGCCCTAGACGCAGGTTTCTGGACCGCCATGCCCATCAAGACAAAATGGCTCCGTGACGCCGCCAGTATCGTCTTCTCGCTGTTTTACATGGTGGCGGCAGAAAAGGCTGATGAAAAGGTGCGAAAGGTCAGGGGGAATATCACTGTCGATCATCTGAGGGTTAGCTGGAATAAGGGGGTCGAGTCCCCTTATTTGAGGACGCTGCAGGGGTTGGTCAGGCCGAGAATGACAAAGTGGCCGCCTAGGCAGGTGAGGATACCTAGGCCAAGTACCAGTGATTATAAGGAGCCGGTGGAGGGGTGGCTATATTTTGACGGGCCGCTCAGCGAGCTGAAGGAGCAGGGACATAACCAGCTTGTGCTTGATATTCCTGGGGGTGGGTTTGTGGCTATGGACCCGAGGTGCAATGACGATAAGCTGTTTGCTTGGGCGGCGAAGACGGGGCTGCCGATTTTGAGTTTGGATTACAAAAAGGCGCCCGAGTACCCGTTTCCGTACGCGCTGAATGAGTGTTATGATGTTTACTGCACGTTGATTAGGTCAAAGGGGAGGTGCGTGGGAATGAGCGGGGAGCAGGTTCCCAGGGTGGTCATTACTGGTGACAGCGCCGGCGGTACATTGGCGACGGCAATGACGATTATGATCACCGAAAGCGGCAGCAGTCCCATCCGGCGTTTTCAAGGGCAAACCGACCTCCCCATCCCCGAAGCTTTGATGTTGTTCTACCCAGCATTGGACATGAACATCGGCAGCTGGATGAGCGACGAGCAAATGGCCCTCATCAAAGACCGGCGCATGCGCGGCACCAACAAACGCGTCCTCCAACGCAAGACAATGCAGTACAACGACCTCGTCGGCACCCCCCACCAATCCGACGACGAAGACGACGGCACACCCGACAACAACAACAACAACGACAACAACAACAACAACAACAACAACAACAACAACAACATCAGCTCGGGTATCCTTCCGGACTCGGATTCCACCGCCGTCAACTTTGACCCCGCCAACCTCAACCCAGACGAACATGCTATCCTCCGCAACCGGGAACCGTGTCTCTCTCCCGCACCACAATACGCCCACGCGGGATCGACAACCTTCCACCTCCCCCCGGTTACCTCTCCCCTGCCTCTGTCTCCCAAATCCCTCCCCACCACACCCCCTCACTCCTCCACCTCCCTCGACCAAACCGCCTCCTCCGGCAAAAAGAAACAGCCATCCACCTCCCACCACCCCTCCCCCCTCAAAACCCGCCTCGCAATGTCAAGCATGATCTCCTACTTCAACGACAGAGTCCTAACACCAGAAATGATGCGCGCGATGATCATCCTCTACGTCGGCCCTCACAACCGTCCCGACTTCAGCCAAGACTACCTTTTGTGTCCTATTTTGTGTCCAGACGTCCTGCTGTCCCGTTTTCCCAAAACTTACTTCTTGACCGGGGAAAGAGACCCGTTGGTAGACGACACGGTCATCTTCGCCGGCCGCCTCCGCCGCGTCAAGGCGGCACAAATGGCCAGCAACGGCACCCGTTACGAATACCGCGACACTGACGCGTTGACGGAAGGGTTCGACGAGAATGCGTTTGCGGAAGTGGCGCTCATACCGGGGATTAGCCATGGGTTTTTGCAGTTTCCTTCTGTTTACCCGCCTGCATGGGGGTTGTTTGACAAGACGGGGAGTTGGATAGAGGAGGGGTTTAGAGAGGGGGAGAGACGGAGGAGGAGGAGGGAAGAGAGGGGGAGGGGAAGCAGCAGGAATGAGGGGGGTGAGTATAGGGTTCATACTCAGGAGATGAACAACCGGACGCCACACCACCAGAGGGGGAGGAGGGATAGCGGGGCGACGGCTGTGACGGATGGGACCGAGGGCGATGGGGGGCTGGAGATGAGGATGAGTAGGTCGCGGCCGGGCCCTGCTGTTTCTGCTGCTCCTGGAAAGACGAGGGAGAGGGCGTCGACTACGTCGGTTTTGACGAATGGGAAGGTTAATGGGACAGGGGAACTGCCAAAGGTTATGGTTTCGGGTGATGGGGCGGACAGCGGGTCCGGGAGTGGCTCTGGTTCGGGGGGGCAAAAGAAGAAGAAGAGAAGAGTCAGGACGGCGAGGGCCGATGGTGACAATGGGGGTTTGGTCAAGAGGTTGGCGAGTTCGGATGATTTGCTGGGGAGGAGGATGCAAGGGTTGGCTGGGGGGTTGACGGGCTTGGCCCCTCCGGAGTAGAAAATGGGGTGGCGATTTATGATACCTTTACCTAGAATATGATGGTTTTTGGGCTTTGTTTTGTCTTGCATATTGTTGTTGTGATAGTACCCAGCGGCAAAGCATTTTAGGGTGTTGAGAATCCTGACGATGTTATATTGAGGCCAAGCATACATAGCCTTGATATATATATCTGTCCTATGTTGTCCCGTTTATTGTTTCCTCCGGTTAGAGTTGCCGCCGTTGCGATTGGGGAAACGCTGTGTACCAGCTTGGTAAGCAAGCTTTCTATGGAAGTCCTACCTAACCTGGTGAAACAGACCTGTTGCTGTGACTGGACCTGTAATAGAGGGGAGGTATCACGAAGCTGCTTAGACTTGTGAGACGGCTCACCTAGTTGGATCGAGACTTTTTAGTGAGAGAGGCCTGAGCAGACGACGAGACTCAGTACTTTCTGTAATGGGTTTCGACGATGACAGAATATTCCTGCAGTGACCTGACTGATGGGATCCTTCATTGAGGGTTTTGACTGACAGATAAACCCTGGCAAATAGACGTCCTTGGAGGAGATAGTCAAGCAACACAAAAGTCTACTAATAGCTCGAGGCCCAGTCGTTGAACGCAGGTGCACATATTTTTTGGCTTGCGGTAGTTTGCTCAATTAGACCTGGAGGCTTAGGAGAAAACACTGCCGGAAGTGGCGGGCGATGTCAGACAGATCTGGCGTTCACCGAGCTCAAGGTATCTCAAGTGCAGGGCGTAACGAGTCACAGCCTGTCACCAGATTTTATTTGCTACTTGCAATGCCCAGATAGCTATAAGCCCATACAGGTAGAAAGACAGAAGGAATAAGCGGAAGTCTGCATTGTGGCAGAAGGCGTGCTTCTCAACAAACACATTCGCCAATCTCGAAAGTCTGCCGATGCGCCAGAGGTTGTCGTATCTTTCTTTGACGTAGAGCATGTATCAGCTTCTTGTGTCATTTACAATGTTGCCCGGTGTCTATCTCGGTTGAAAGCACCAAGACTTGTGATCAAAGACTCTTCTCAACCTGTTAATGTCAGCAGAAGGTATTGTTCAAAGAGAAAGCCTTCCAGGAAGACTCCAGTCTCCAGCTTTGTGTCAGTAGCCTGTTAAGGTCATCTCTTGGTCCCTTTCATGATGCCCTCATACCTTCCTCTGTGGCCCCCGTATCCCCCTCAACAGCAACTTACCTCCCAAACCCAACCAGATATCACCACTCCTACCTCCCAACCATCCCATTCCAGCTCGTGACTTCGACATCCTCCCGACACAACGCCAAAGATCTCCCATCCTTCCCCTCTCTCACCCATACGCCACAACCCATCCATCACCACTCCAACTTCAACCCGCCGCCCTGCTCACTCGGCCTTATCCGGCCTCAAACCCCCCAAACCCATTAAGCGAACCGTGGTAACGCCCAGACACATACCACCCACTACAACCCCAACGTAGCATCTCACAATGTGACGATAACCCTCGATATGCGATGCGATGCTGCCCGTTCCGCCTTCCGCGATTCCGAAATCGCGCTTTTGCGCTAGAAGAAATGTAGAAAGAAAGAACGAGCAGGAGGCGATCTGTTCTTTGGTGTTTGGTTCGGTGTCTGGTGGTATGTATGTAACACTGTGTGTAAAGTTCCCATGCCAAGATAGATATACCTTGCCTTACACACACGATGGCTCCCCTCCCCGTAGGATGGGCATGGTACGGTGACGTTTCTCGCTCGCTTCTGTCTCTGTCCAAAAGTTCCCAATTTGTTCGTAGGTAATCTAAATCTCAACGGCTTGCTGAACTGTTGTCTTTGCAGTGTTGTAGTGTAGTAATCTCAAACATATTCCAGAAGTTCTTTTGGTTGCTCGTTAATCAGCAACTCACCTTGCCGACTCCCAGAATGATACCCAACCTTTTCCCAGTTCTCATCCACCTACCTACTTACGTCGGTTTTTACTTCCTAAACACCACCCAAAATAATCTCCAAACCAGGTCCCTGCATTTCATTCCTCCCCCCATCAGCCCAGGCCTGCCCAGCCCAGCTGTTCCATCGTTAGTAGTGGTGGTGGTGGTTGTTGTGCGCCGCGGCAGCTGCCGGGCCCGATATGGGGCGTTTTGGGGTGGAGTGGAACGCCCGCAGCAAAAGGGACTTGGGTTGATTATCGCTTTGCTGCTGATGCCCAGCAGTGCGTGGTGGGGGTGACGAAAACCAAGATTGTTTTCTCACAAAGAACCACTCACACCTCATCATCCACCACACACAAAACAGCGCCAGCCCTTCACAGCTACAGCGCCTCACAGGCACTGGTGGTGAGTTTTCTTCGGAACCACGGCCACGAAGAGGTTCCCGAAAAGGGCCTAGCGCTTAGCACGGCCCATGGTTGCGTCCGCTCGGGTGGGCATCTGTTGATCTGCTCCCCCTTCTGAATCTCGGATCCCGCATCTCGATAATTGGCTGAAAGCTTCTTTTTTCTTCTTCTCTTTTTTGTGCTCTCTCTGCCGGGGGACCGGGGGGACGGGGGGGACGGGGTTGTAGGGAGGGGTTTTGAAAACGAAAACCGTTTCTTGTTCAAAAGATTGTCTTTCCCGACTGCTCCGTACTGTGTGTGCTGATGAGTCCAAGTACTGTATCGTAATCCTGCCCACGAGGTTGTTGATCAGTGATTCTTTTCCATCAATGTCTCAAAAAGCCGGAAAAGACCTTCAGACAGGCAAAAGAAAGCAAAAAGCGCCGACCGAGACATTCACGAAGTCGGCACGTGTAAACCACGCTGCCGTTGTGATTGTGATCTCTGCCACGAGTCTCGAGCGCGCCGTTCACCTTTTCTTTTTCTCTTCCTCCTGACGACAGCCAACCGGGTGGGAACAAGAGGATCGACGCTCTAGTTTCGGAAGCCATCCGACAGGCCCCTCGGCGTCATCGGTCAGGTACCGAGAACCCCATCCGCATTCTTGTTTGCCCATTCCCTTAAGCGAAGGAAAAAGAAACGTCAGGCTCAGCGAAGCCAACCAGAAGTCTCAACAAAAGCCCTTCTTTATTTCTTTGCCGTTCCGCTCTCAACCCTCGGAAACCAAACCAACCATACACGACAGACAGCGGAGATTTTTGTTTTGTGTTTTGTGGGAGGAAACGAATACGGCGCAACGTCACCCCCTCATCATCTCAACGAAACAGAGGCCCCTCATCTCCCCCTCCTTCTCCGCTCGTTCGCTCCCCTCCATCTCGGCACATGCGACCAGTCATGCAGCGTCTCGTCTCCAGAACTGACGGCGCATCGACGGCGGCATGATAATACATGTGATAGCTCGTCCCTGTAATGAGAGTCTTGCGTCTGGCCATTGTGATAACCTGGAAGTAGGAATAGCAATTGTTGCGCAGTCTTGTGATATTCGGCCATAATTTTCGACAAGGCGTCTCCCGAGTAACCGCCCTTCATTTTACGGCATGGTGGAAGCCTGGACGGTGTGCAACCATAGTGCAGTGATTCCGCTGGTACTGTGTGACGAGATAGGAATCTGTGAGAAGAGAAGTGACTTACACGTGGAGCGTCAATCCGTGGTTTGCGCGGTACAAGTTGCTGGGCCGTGAACGGGACCGTACATGTCTTGATAGGACCGGCTGAGTCGCCGCCGTTCTCCCTTGCAACGGACCTAAATGGTCCAGTACAAAGACCCGCTTGAAGCCCGTACGGCCCTTCTCCGAGATCCCAAGCACACAGTATCCGTCAACATCCGCAACCCGGCCAGGGCTGGATGCGAATCGGAAACCCTCCTCTATATTGTGAGGTGCTCCATCGGCCGGCTCTCACGCTGCCCGGCCGTTGCACAGCATGCTGGTTGCAAGGAGCCTTGTTCATCATGACCACATGGAGCTCAGCAACTCTGCCACCCATCAACCTCCGTCAAGACGACGACATGCTTCGTATATCCCTACAAATCAGCGTGTTTGGTGGGGTGGCATCCTCTGCCGTCAGCAAGCGCACTTGACGCCGTATCCCTTGACCGGACACGGAATGGCTTGCCCTCTACACCGTTTCCACACGTGTACAGAAAAGTCTCACTAGAAAAGACTGGGAAACCTTCACCGGTGGTCACACGTTCGCCACAGTTCCAACGTCCCGAGAGCTCGCTTGGACTGGACCACGCACGGTAGGCATGTCTCAAGCAGCGTGGGACGAAGAGCAGGCTACACTTCCGACCACCCGTTGGGAGAAACAAACAACAGTGCGTGATCGACCGTGTGTCTTCTCGTCTACTCCATAGGAATGTCGTGCAATGTGGAAGGATAGACTTGTGCGTGCTTCTGAGTGGTCGGGATGGTTATCCATGTGTGTGCGGAGCTGAACAGCTTGCCCGGATTTCGGCAGTCGGATGGGTGGTTGTGAGAGCATCCAAGGCTGGGCTGAGTATAGTAGTGTGGGCAAAACCCGCCGCCAAGTGGTGCCATTCGTCCTTCGACGTCCACGATACGGCGATTCGAGCGCCTAATATCAGACTGCTGATACTGTCGTTCCTTCCGGGATGGGTGAAGCTCTACTTCCCAACAAATCGCCTCTACCTATCCGAACCACAGGGCAGAATGACACGAGACAACTGACTGGACGAGGGACGAGGAAAGTCTAATGGAACTTTGTCAGAATACCACCTCATCTGTTTCCACTTCTACTGCAATGGCGGCGGGAAGCGAGGTTGATGTTGGCCAACCGGACTGGTTGGCGAGAGAGTGACCCTTGGTTGTGTACGTACTCTGTACCGAACTCTGCATGATGGCATCGCAGTGTCCATATTGACAGTGATGAGGATTCAGAGTGGCTGCAACTCGCGAAGTATTGGCTCCCTTTTCGGTTTCTCCCGCAGCAATGCGTCGGAGTTGGTGGCTCATGATGGCGTCCAGCTTCCTGGAATCCCGCATTCTCGGCACAGGACATGGCTTCAAATCAACAGGTCCGCAACAATTCACCCTTGCTCAGCACACCTCCACGCTGCGGGTGGCAGCCACTAGAAGCTTGGAAGGGAAGCTTGGAAGACAGACGGGCGTCGTGGACATGTGCGAATCTCGGTCCCCAGTGGTGCTGTAGCAGTCATTTACAAGTCAATAAGCGCGTGAAACAAGGTGGGGAGCAAGGAATAGGAGAGAGGTGACATCAGGGCCCGATCAATACAGCTGAGCAGCTTCGCTACGAGTGAGCCGCATTTCGTCAAGAAAGGTTCTCGGAGAGTACTCGGTATTGGCGAACACCGGATGGGCATATCAACAACCAGACTTGCTGGGATGATGGTAGAACCGGCTCTGGGCCCGAGGTCGGTTGACACGGCCGGTTCTTTTCTCCGGCAGCTGGGTTCTGCCTGATAGAAAACTGTAAGCCATCGGTAAGCCCAACAGCTGATGGTCGATGCGATGGTGGCTGTGGCTGACGCCCGGCGAGAAAGAAAAACGGGAATTCGGGTGCCAAGAGGGTCTGGGCTCTCGAAGGGAGGAAAGAGAGGGGGGAAGGGAAGAGTTGCAAGTTGCAAGCGAGCCATTCATCAGCTGCATTGGTTGACTTCAGCTCCTTCATCAGACGGAAAGTTCACGAGTGTTTTTGGTTCTTTGCTCCTGCCGCAATCCATCCCGCGAGCCACTCCTTCCTTTCCTGCGTGCCTGCCTAGAGGTATCAAAGTCTCCGACCCGGAGCGGAGGTTGTATCTTCACACAATTTTACTGGAAGGTACATCTTTGTTTTACTCTTGCCTATCTGGGGATATGTTGCAGCATGATCTGATCTGGGAAGGCACAGCCAGACAGCTAGCTAGCTACTGGAGGGAAAGAAGATGGTGGGATGGTTTCCAATAGAGGCTTTTTGTTTATTGGATTCTCGGTGTGAACCTGGAAGCCGGGATCCTGTTATTAATTACCAATGATTACTCTGTCAGTGTAGTAGAACTATCAATAGTCTTGAACTTTGTCGGTGGACTTATTGAAAGACACGACGTTCTGGCCTGTCAGTTTCTCGGCACCGCAAATCTCGCACATCGATCTTGAAACGGTCTTTGGGCGGGGGGTCAGTGCCACCCCGGCCTATAGTTGTCCAGTAGGTGGCTGCTAATGGCTCCAAAATCCTTCGACGGCTTCTTTGCCTGGCCCGTGCCGGTTGGTCAGAAGCTCGGGCGTGGCTGGCAAGGATATGGGTGTGAAGGGCGCCAAGCGTGCCAAGCGGGAGCGTTCTCACGGCGAGAGGTCCACCGCGCGCATCAATTGCCAGTGCCCCGCTCCCGTCGGTTGAAATCTGATGAAAACTGAATTCGTTATTCGTAAAGTGTACTTTTCAAATTCAATCAACCAGGAATTGCATGTGTGTCTCGGTCTCTGCTTTCTCTGTTCTACAAGTTAACATTGCACCGATATACATGGTCACGTCACCATGCCTCATGCCTCATGCCTCATGCCTCATGCCTCCTCAGTAACAGGCTGACGATCACCGACATGGGCACATGGGCTGGCATCGGTGAACGTGGATTCGAATTCGGCACCCTCGGCGGCCAGCCGAAGCACAAAGAGACGCTATCGGAGCAACAGCCGTAGTGTATAGTAGTGTATTTTTCCCCCTCGTCTGGCAGAAATGGTTCCGGATCAGGTACTGTTGTGGTTCTGCGGGCCAAGCACGAGCTCATCAAAATCTTCCATCAATCAGACGACTCTCTAATCGAGCCGGCTTCCGGATGCCTGCCGACATGATTGGGCTCCCCTCTTCATCTATTCCGCATTCCGCATCCCCGAAGAGCAAATTGCCTTGGACCAAAAACCAGTCCCGCTGCTGTGGATGGACGCTGTGCTTGGCGGTGTCCACTGCCTCGCCGACTCGTCCAAGCGGCACGTTGCATCGAGCCCCTCCCGTTACCGAGATCCAGCGCGGCCATGGCGCTTCACCAAACAGGGCTACGCTAGGAGGCTAGCAATTGCAGGTGAACGACATCAATTCTTGCTCTTTCTCTCTGTCTCACAGCCATGAGATCACGCACACCGGATCCCAACACGAGTATGAGCACATGGTGAGCGTGCTCTCCTCAAGCAAGACATGATCAACGAGTTAAAAAAGCATCTCGGTATCTGATTGTCTCTGTCTCGAGATAGGGCCGAGACTTTTATCTAAGCTACACGTGTTTGACGCCAAAGTTACCCATCCCTGAGCCTCCGGGAGTTGCGCCGAAGATCATAATAAGCCTGGGTTATTACGCCCAGGATTCGAGAATGTCGAGACTGTCGTTACAGGTTACAGTTCAAAATCCAGCAGAGGGGATGGTCTCCGCTCGCCGGCCGGCCGGCCGGCCGAACTGCCCACCAGCATGGAGCTAGTGTGGCTCTTCTCGGCCTTTGTATCCGTAGATACTGGTCCACACATATCGTACGGATTTGAAAGACCGACGAGGTCTCGAGCCTCAACAACTATAGCGGTGCCTGTCTTTCATGTCTCACCCGTAGCCAGTTGAGACTGTCCGTTGACCAGCCCTCCTGCTGGCAACTCGATTCCGATGCACATCATGCCACGGGGTAAGGAACCTGTCACGCCGCGTGGGTCAGTTGCAGTTCATCTCATCAGGTTGTCAGCCCCGCCAGACAGCCATCTGTGTGATCCTTCTGCAATGACCGCAGCTTCGACGGCGCGGCACAACGGGTGAGGCGGTCATCTAGCGGGGAGCTGTGCATCCATCACGACACTCGACAACTGAATAATGGATTTTTACGCCACACGGGCACAGTCTTCTAGCATCCTGCACCACACAGACAGCAAAGACGCCAGAGACCCCAAGGCAACCGATTGGAAGCCCGCTCCCTTCCCGTACGGCACAGGCTGCATCCTCTCTGACTTTGGTTCGGCTCACCTGGTCCCACATGCCAGGTTTTTTCATTCCGTCTCGAGAAGAGACGAGAAAATAGGGTGAAGCGTCTCAACGAGCATCATCGTCATGCCTGAGTGAAGCCCACCTACGTCACAAATGCTTGTTCGTCAACTCCCTCGCACCAGTTTCCGCCGCAACGCTGATCGCCCATCTGCCTGCTGCGTGCGCAAGGGACAGCGTGGCTTTCACGCTTTCCGGGCACAGTGGGATGGAAAAACGGGAATGTCAGTGATGTGCGGCACAGTACCTTATTTTTGCACGGTCATAGCCGGTTTGGCTGCTGTGTGTTGATAAAAGCGACCGGGGTTCACTGTGTCAGGGGCCGGGGTGTTTTGCTAGCGAGCCCCCCGTCTGTGGGCGTCTGAGAACAAGCTGTCGGCAGCGGGCACCAAAACCCGAGCAGGAATTGCTTTTTGCCTCTCTGGAGCATCAGCAGCAGCACATGTCACTCATGTCTTGGACAGATCCAGGGGTGGCTTGCGAGCTCTACGGAGACGTCAACTGCACCCCCAAGCACCAGTCAAAGGGCCGTGCTGCAGAGAAGGGCGGACCCTGGGTGGTCGAGTGGGCATACGGACGTACACTACTGTTGTATCGTTTGTTACCAAAGCATCATCACAGTACGGATTTTCAATACAGCACCACTTGGTCCCCTCCGGCCTTGTCCCTTCATCCCCTCCTCCGCTCCCCACCCCTGAAGGCTGTGTACTAGGGAGTATGGAGTAGGGACTACACTAGCACTAGGACTGGTGACATGGGATGATGATGGAGCATGGAAACATGGCTATGGCTGGTTGAGATGCCCCGGCTTGTCATTGCTACCCAGCTACAACCCTCTTCTGCTCGGTCGTCTCAAATCACGCTTCGATACCGGACTTCTCCCTCCTTCTGACACCCTCTGCTCTCCCTTCGCCAGACGGCCTCTCCTTCGCTTTTCCATTTCCAGACGAGAGCTTCCTTACAACAAAACACCACCCATCAGCCGTGTGTGCTGCATATCGGATCCTCATACCAGCGCCCTCCGCTTTGCCGCTGTCTCCGCCGCCTCCTGTTTACCCCCCATCTCTGCAGGCTTAGGCTCCCCAAGTGCGGTTGCGCCTGCTCTCAGCCGTTGCCCTTTCGCTCACCAGCTTGGTAGTTCCGGCGAACCAGACGTGGCCCGTAGCTGGGTGCGCATTTACACACGCCCGCCCGGTCGCCTTTTGCCGGTTCCCCAGCAAGACCTCACTTACAGGCCGCAGGCTGGGGAGTCACGGCTTCTACTAATACGACCGCCTTTTAACACATGGTCGCATTGCGGCCGTCTCGGGACCAAACGGTGCAGCTTTCTAACCCAATTGCTACTCTTGCTCGCCCTCACACTGCTCTCTCTCACTCGCCTTCCTCCACGATAGGATCCCGAGAGAAGAGAGAGAAACAAGAGAGGCTGCGGAACAAGGGGCAGGGCCTGACTGCTACGGAAAAGCATTGGACGGCAACCGCAACCGCAACCTCAACTGCGCCAGCTACAGGCCGCACCAAGACTTTGCGGATCAGGAAACGGCACTGTGGTTGCACGGCGTTGCATCACCGCTAGATACCACCCCGGGACTTTCGAGCTGGACGGAGCTGTTCGGGAAGGGACTGGAGACCCTCGTCAACACGCTTTGAGACACTCTGTTATTGCCTCCGTACCGGTCTGCAAAACTGAAGAGGACTAGACAGAAAGAAAAGAAGCCAGACCCGCTGCTCGACGACAAGCAGTGACCGTCACCACCCGCCCAAGACAACATCGTGCGTGGGTATCCATTTTCGAGGTGGTGTGGGTAGTCTACATTACCTACTACCTTGTGGTGCATCCAAACGACCAGAGGTGGGAGAGGAGAACAAGACCAGGAGAAACGAGGGAGCTCAGACCGCGCTTGGTTTCCTTTAAACACCCTTCCCATTCCCAGAAAACACTTCGGCTACCCCCAAATACTTCCCGTCTGCATGTTCCTTGTTGACCGGCAGCTTCCCCCCATAACCCATCCTATCGGGGACCTTGACCTTGTGGAGACGGTTCCGAATCAGGCTGTCGGAATCTCTGCTTCTTAAAGCAGCTGTAGCCCCAGCAGCACTATGGCCGCTGCGTCACACAACCCGTATTCTCATCCTCCATCTCCCAACCCCTCCTCACGGCCCTACGAATCCTCGGGTGTCTCGTCGGCCGCCTCACCCAAACCGCTTACACAGTACCTTGGCGGCCTGATGAGGCCAAGCCCAAGTGCGAGCCTCCATCATCACCATCACCATCACCATCACCATCATCAACCGCCGCCGCCGCAAACACACCAGCACTCTCCCTCACACCAAACCGCCCCTTCACAACCTTTGGGCTACTCGACACCTTTGCCTTCGATTCACCGGCAGCAGCTCCCCCAACCAGGCAGCCATTCGTTCCAACCATACACCCCCGTCACAGCAACATCGTCTACCATGGAGCGAGAGTCGATGCAGTCAGGGGAGTCAGTTGCTGGCACCCCAGGGCCCTCTCATGCCCAGCTCCCATTGTCTTCCAGCAACAACAACAACAACAACAACAACAGCAACAACAACAGCTCCCAGGCCCAGAAGCGAGCATACCGCCAGAGGAGAAAAGATCCCAGCTGCGATGCCTGCCGCGAGAGGAAGGTCAAATGCGATGCCACCGAGACTACGAGCTGCTCCGAGTGCTCGAGCCGGAGCGTCAAGTGCCAGTTCACCAAGGAAACTAACCGACGCATGTCGTCCATCAAGCAGGTGCAGGATTTGGAAAAGCAGATGGAACGGGTTCGCCGCGAGAACAACAGCCTCCGCCGCATGCTGCAAGAGAGGGACGGCCAGTTTGATATGGATGTGGACGGCGTGGAGCAGCTGCCGCTCCAGCTCCCCGAGATCGCCTCGGCCCCCAAGCGCAAGAAGCGGCCCGCCAGCATTCACGACCTCGCTCGAGCAAGAACCAACCTACGAAGCTTTTCCAGGGGAATCTGGAAGCCACCAGCGCCATACCGACCGGTGGCGGCCCCTGATCCGAGGGACTTCACTTCCATGCTGCCTCCCAGGCAGACGACAGACTCGTTGCTCAGGGCTTACTTCACCTCTGCCCATACCATGACGCCCATTCTGCACTGGAACAGCTTTGTGCAGACGGTAGATGGGCTCTACCGCCAGGGCAATCCGATTCGAGTCACGCAGGCCTTCATGTCTGTGTTCTTTGCCGTCATGGCCGTTGGAAGGCTCTTTACATCCGAGAACGAGCACAACCGAGCGTATTCGGCAGCCCATCTTCTCGAGACGACACGGAGTTTGATTGACCCTTGGAACAACGAGTATGAGCTGGACAATGCGCGCGTGTTTGTGCTTATTACTGTGGCGTTGAATGAGATGAACCTGAAGCTTGCTGCTTGGAACTGGCTCGGCAATGCTGTCCGGGTGGCTCAAGACCTTGGTCTCTACACCGAATTGGGGCCATGGCAGTTCCTCGAGGGTGAGATGCGCAGGAGGACATGGTGGGCCATCTACCTTCTTGATCGCAGCCTGTCTATCGAACTCGGGAGGCCGATGATGATTGACGATTCCGACTGCGACGTCTCGTTGCCCGCTGGAGTCGACGACTGCTTCATCTCTGAGCAGGGCCCAAGAGTGCCCGTGGGCGCAGAGCCGCTTACGCATTCTCTGCTCGCCGTGATACACGTTGTGCGTTCTTACACAGCGCTCGGCAGAGCCCTCTCGTCCCCCGTTATTGCACCGACCCGGTTGGCAACGTTTGACCAGCACTTTTCCTCCTGCCTTCGAACCTTTCCACAGGCTTGCGACCCTACGAGCAACGCCCCCATGACCCCTGCGCTTCTCAACCCCTTGGTCTACCTCCTCCACGCACGCCTGCTGCTCCACCGACACAACCTGCTCCCTTCCTGCCCCCCCGACGTGCGACGGACGGCCTTTGAACAGTGCACTCACACGGCTCTCGAAACCGCCGCTCTTCTCCTGCGAGTTACACCCGATCTTCCGGAAGGCGCCACAGCGCTTCTGACCACACACATCTTCCGCTGCGCGCTGTTCTTGCTGATCACGGGCTGGTTTGATCAGGCGGCCACCTGCGTCCGCGCCCTGGCATCCATCAACGAGCACCGTGACGTTGCCATGCCTTGCGGCCGTTATCTCGGCTTTTTCGTCCAGGTTCTCGGAAACAGGCGAGCCGAGATTACAAGCTACCTCGCCCAGTCGCCATCCCCCAGTCATCCTCCCTCGCCATACGGACCCCCACCACCACGTCCTTCCCAGTCTGCGATTCAAGAAGCGCTCTTTCGAGACGAGGAGCTGGTCGCGTACGTCAGTTCTGACCTCCAGGCCAGCCCTGACACAGCCTGGGTCTGGGCAGGCAGCGACCGTGAGCCGCCGTCGCCCCCTCCTCTTGTTCCATCGGGGGCCGCCAACGGGAAGCACACTCTTTTCAGCATCGACGCGAGGACAAACCTGACGAGCGAACAGAGATGGGAGTGGGGGCCGACAGGTTGGGAGAGGCTGGAGAATTCCATCCGGTGCTTGGCGTCTGGTGCATCCAGTCCCACGAGCGCCGCCGCTCCTCCTCCCCCTCCCCCTCCGGCTGCTCTCGCGCCTGCTCGCCAGCAAACCTGGGGCCCGATGAAGATGGAGCTCACGCCTGGCCCCCCTCCACCTTCACTACCACCGGTCAAGATGGAGATGCCAGCTGGTCAGGGCCACGAGATGAAGATGGCGCCGTTACCGATGCCGTTTTCTGTCCCTCCTCCTAGGCCGATGGAGATGGGGAGTGGGTCGTCGTCTAATAACAGCCCGACGGCGGCTGCGTCTGGGGTGTCGAGTATTAAGAGTGAGAGTCAGAAGAGGATTAGCATTGCGAATATTATTTAGGGGCGGGGCGGGGTGGGTGTAAATGAATAGATGGGATGGGAAGGGAAGGGAGGGGGATATATCATAGAGATGATACCATGACGTTTGACGGCCGGATTACTATACATACCACATCATCACCGACACAGAGCACATCTCGAACTATACGCCTGTTGTTATACCCGCGACACGATATACCTTCAATTCTTCTCGCTTGGTTTTTTTTTCTTTTTTTTTGGAGGACAGTCTCTCTCCATTTCTTGCCCATTTTTTCTCTCTTGGTTTATTTCTCATGTCTATAATGACGTTATTCTTCTGGTTTTTTTGTTGATACCATAATTAGTTTTGGGTATAGGGTTGGTTGGTCGGTCGGTTGGTCGGTTGGTTGGATTGGATTGGGTTGTATGTTAAGTATGTTTGTGTTTAGTGTGTGTACACAACAACAGCTGGGAGGCAAAAAATGGGTTGCGCTTATAGCGCTTTTTGCTACTTTCTAGAGTGGGGGGTTGGGTCATATGGTTGGTTGGTGACCATTGCATTACTTGTCCTGTCTGGTATTCTAGGAGGGTCATTCATGGAGGATTAGGAGGTTAAATGGCAAAGGGGGGGATGTTTAAGGGAAGGGGAAAAGTCAGCTTTTGGTTTGTTGCTCTGTGTCAGAGCTTCTTATCCTCTTGAAAGAGAGGGTGATTAAAAAACTTGTTTAAATGTGCTTTGTGGTCTAATGTTGCCGTGCCCTGTTACATGTGAAATTCTGTGTTTGAGATGGGGGACTTTGTTCTCGGGCATTGTTTTTGTGCATATACCTCGACCGCCTCCTCGTCAGATAATTCTACGGAACACATTTGGGGAAACCATTCTTCAGATCTCGAGCTGCCTAACCCAGATTCTTATACGAAGGTCATCCCAAGCTTCTACATCAATGCCACTAGACTCTCGACATGGTAAGATAGGTAACTACCACACGTCGTTTTAGGTTTTGGCTCGTCGATAAAGAGGTACCCTCAAAAAAAATCTTTCTATCAACATCTTAAAAAAGAGAAATTCTAGCCGGGCAATCCCCTTTTGGCTTACTGGGCACCTCACCCCCCTTGGGAGTTGGGGATCTGTACAGCGCCTGAAATTCCAACTCCATCAACCACTTACTCCTACGCAACCTATATACTTCAGGCCATACTGCTTAATTCCTTACCTTCTAGCAATTAAAGGCGCCTTACAAATTACTTTAATTACAACCTCACTCACAGCCTTTAGCTAGCTATTGATTTTAAAGCGGCATTATTTATAGGCAGTGCCAATTGTATTTTATTTTTAGTTTGACTATAGTATGTATAAATATTTATATGGGACAAAATACAGGGCAGTAACAGTTGTAGTCATCGATGGTAGAGGTGATGGGAAAAAGTCGTCAAGAATATCGTATCGAAGTCAGGGGCCATACAGAACCTTAACCCCCCATGGGGTGTGCCCGGTTAGCTAGGGGGAGATGCCCGGCTAGAATTTCTCCTAGAAAAAATACCTACACGAATTGGCTAGCTCTCTTACAAGCCTATCACTGCTCACACAAGATACCCATCTAAAATGCAAGACAGCATATATCCGAGAGGCATCTTACGACATACCAATGCTTTCTCTCACGTACGTTCATGTCTGTCTCATCCCAACCTCTCACCAAGTCTTGAGGTGATAACGATAGTAGAAGCACCCGGATCACGGCACAACACGCCCAAGTCATGGTTTATATAAACAACGGAGTAATATCCCATCCCCCTCTCCCTCAAGCGCACCTACATCTACCATTCCCACCACAGCTATAGTATCCCACCATATATATATCCTACCTCCTAAAACCCCAGCAACAATCTCCCCCCCCCCTTCCCCCCCAATAACACCAATCTAAACCACGTTTTCCTCATTATTCCCCGGTCATCAAAACTACCCACCGAAAACCCCCTTTCTTCTCCCCTTCAACTACCGCACCAACATCCCTCCCCCCAAAAATCCAGAACAACTGATCGTCACTCTCCCATTCCCATCCTCCCGGTCCAAGTCCCACACCTCCCATATTAACCCACCACCATCTCCCTCAACCCTTTTATCCCCTCCCTCAAAAAATCCCGAACCTATCGGAATAAAAACAACCCCACAACATCCAAGAAGAAACTTACATATATTTTTGCGGGGTCTTAATCAATCGACCATGTCGGAAATCTGCCTAGACACTCTCGATATATATACAATCAAAACACACTCTCGCTTTTTATAGCACATACTTTTTGTGGTGTGGCTGCGACTGGGACTGCGGCTGCGGCTGTCTCGTCTTGTGTGCCGTTGCCGTTGGTTTCAGCAATAACAGACCCCTGATACCACTCTTTACAATACCACCCGGTAACATTACAACCGCACACAACGCAACGTTACGTAACCTCCCCCCCCCGGAAACACACACAGTTCGGCCGCTTCCGACAACAGCGCACCTCCCGTTCCGAGTTCCGGGCCCCAATTCGGTTCGCACTCCGATTTGTCTGCACCATGTTTCTTTCAACCAACGTTCTGTTTCACACCCACACTGTACAGAATGCACGTGGGTAGTATGCGAATTGGTAAGCCGTGAAAATACGCGGCATTTGTCGGCTCGTCGGCCGCCACGGATGGAAGGCGAGTAAACAGCGCAAACAGAGATAACGGCCGCCTACTTGACCATGACATCACCGTCGTTGTTGTGTTGATGTTCACCATCCCCAAGTCCTCCATCATCGGCGGTTGACTTTTGCAAGCCATATCCCCGTTGTTTTTGTTGACTTTATACGTCTGCTTTCTTTGTCTCCGCCCAAGCCGGAGCATACGGACCGGAAGTGCATCCCGGACTGCAGACCGGATCCGATCGGCGCCACCTAGAAAGCTAAAAAGAAGTCCTTGTCAGGTCCACACAATCCACTGTCCACCGCCATGTGGAGGCGCTTGAGCCAAATCGTGGTCAAGGTTCGCCGACGACATGGCTTCGATTGTTCCGGGTCCGCGTCTTCGGGTTTCCCAACGGCGGCAGGTGCACAATCCAAGTCCGACAAGACAACAACCGCAACGATGCCGTCGCTGTCGGAGAAAGACCAGCTGGCATGGGCTTCAGTACCCTGGACGTCTGTGGTAGACGAAGAAAGCGGCAAGGTCCTCGGCTGGCGCAAATCACAAGTCCCCTACATTCCTGGGGGCGTCGATAACAGTGGTTTGTCACTCCAGACGCTTGATGTTTGGCTTCCCGCTTCGGGCACCCCTGGATATGCAACCCCGCAGGCTCCTGATGCCCTTTCCCTCCCTTCTCAGTCAGGACACTGGATCGTCTACATCCATGGCGGAGCCTGGCGCGACCCCATGATTGACGCCTCGTCGTTCTCCCCCACAGCTATCAATCTCCTTCAAGCAGCCGCCAGTTCCTTTTCCAAGGGCTCGGTTCCCATCGCCGGTGTGGCATCCCTCAACTACCGGCTCTCTCCCCACCCCAACCACCCTACCAAAGGGCGAGACCCGAATCGAGAGGCCAGACACCCAGATCACATCAGCGACGTCCTAGGTGGCCTGGCATTCCTCCAGCGTTTGGGTGGTGCAACTGGGTCATGGTTGTTATCCGGTCATAGCTGTGGAGCAACCCTCGCATTCCAAGCAGTCATGGCCCCCTCGCGATGGGGCCTCGACACTGCCATCGTGAAGCCCACCGTTATCGTTGGTCTGAACGGGCTGTACGACTTGGCTGGCTTCATCACCATGCCACCGCCCGAATATGCTGGCCTGAGAGATGCGTATGACGAGTTTACTCGTGGCGCCTTTGGAGACGACGAGACCGTCTGGAAAGATGCCTGCCCTGCCACGGCAGACGATTGGACAAGCGAATGGCAAGAAGGGAAACAAGTCGTTCTGGCCCAGAGTCGTGAGGACAGCCTGGTGCCGTACGACCAACTCGAAAAGATGGGGGCCTACCTGAGCAAATCATCGTCTTTGAATATTCGGGAAATGGAGGCTGGCGGTGATCATGATGATATCTGGAAGAAGGGTGACAGGTTGGCCGAGATATTGTACGATGTTGTATCGGGTTTGATGTGAAGAGGATGAGCCGTGGTTTTGGCGATTTTGAACACTAGGCTTAATGATTAATGTCTCTTGGGGGAATTTATTTGCATCACCGACTGTCAACATGGTCAAAGGTGTTTGGACAGCAGAACGGGAGGAGGTTTCGACACACCGACTGAGCTGGCAGTAGCAACACCAGCTCAAAACTGTGAAATATTGGCGACGTCAGAATCTCCAGACAATCTGGGCTGGATGGTCCTTTTGAACAACCCAAGGGTTTAATGGGAATAGTGGCTTGATCCTTCGGTGCGTTACCAAAGCTCTGATTGGTGGAGAGTGTTTGTGTCACCGGCATCGACATCCGATGTTCCATTCTGGCAAAGCCGGATGCTCTTCTTTTCGGCAAATGCGTCAGATATAGATGTTGTTAAATAAGGGAAAGCTCGTTGTAGATTGTCACACGTTGGAATAGGGGTCTGGGCCGTGTTGGGAGGGCTCTCAACCGGTAAAGAGTACATGACCGTGATATCAACCACGCATCGAACCACATGTCAAGGCTGAGCCGGAATGGAACATCAAGGAATCAAACTGGCTCCCAATTTCTAAAAATTCTTGATCGGTTTGGGTGACCTCTGCTCCTGCCTAAACCTCCCATACGCTCTTTCCTCATCTCCATTGAGTGGGGTCTGAAAAATGTCCAAGTCTGGGAGAGGCACCTTCCCAAACGATATATCTCTTTCCGGTCTCGGTGATATGATGTCATTGCATTCCTGAGCACATCGCAGCAGTTACGAAGGGACAGTTTCAACTTGCAACACAAGCCCTCAATCACAAAACATTAGATCTCAGTGCTACGTTGAATTGGTCGAGAAATAGAGAATTGAGGTGTGTAGAACCCCGCTCAGCCTGGATGCAGGCAGGACTGGCAAAGAATGCGAGCTGCATGGAAATGTCGCCTCCAACGGCCTTCGATTTGCTCCAGACGACAAGCTTTGCTGGGGGCTGCGTCACCACTAATGCAGGGTGTTCACTAAACTTCGAACTTGTGTGGGCTTTGTGTCCGTCCGTACTCGTTCGAGGAGCTGCTGCTTCCCCTCAACCCCTCCTTCCTACTGCGGAAGCAAGCTCGGGGGGCGGCCTCCCCTCTTCTCTTCTTCATCTCACGATTCTCGCAAAACAAACGTGGAGGCCCAACGAGGCTTCAATCAACGTGGCTTTGCCCAACGTGGAAACCGGTCAGTTGTGTGCCAATTTCCGCCCGTAGAACCCCAAACGTGACAATCATGAGATGACCGGGGCAAAAGCTCCCCACGCTCAACTTTTGCCAGTCCAGTGTTGCGCAGCAGCTGACAAAGAGGGCCTGCCAACAGACATCCCCGTTCCTGTTCTAGGTAGCTGCTAGACTGTTTGTCGAGTATAAAATCCCCCCTCCAACTAGCACTGTGAAGGAGATTTCCACTCTGTCTGTTTTGCTCAGACCCCTCCTCATCGCTTTGCACAATATCATTTCAGCAATAGAACATACACTCTCCCGAGGTTGCCCAAGATGGTACACCTTTCGACCATCCCGGACGAGAACCAGGTCGTCGTCGACGGCAAGCTGGCTGGTGGCATCAAAAAGGCCCACCTCCAGCTTGTCAATGACGATGACAGCTTCACCACTAGCGTCTACGGCTCCCGGTTTGCCGCCAGAGACCTCCCCAAGCACGAGATGCCCGAGGCCGAGATGTCCAAAGATGTGGCCTACCGCTTGATCAAGGACCATTTGAGCCTGGACGGCAACCCCATTTTGAAGTAAGTCGTCATATCATGTTCGGCCGTTCGGCTCCGAGCGACTATCCGTGCGCTGCTGTTCCTGCTTTGGAATGCTAACGGCTGCATGTTGTGCCACAGTTTGGCTTCTTTTGTCACGACTTATATGGTATGTACCCCCTATCAAGAGCAGCTCAAACACGCGCTAACACTGCATGTAGGAGGAAGAAGCGGAAAAGCTCATGACCGAGTCCTTCTCAAAAAACTTCATCGACTATGAAGAGTACCCCCAGTCGGCCGACATTCAGAACCGATGCGTCTCCATGATCGGGAGACTGTTTCACGCCCCGATAGGCGTCGAAGACGATGTCGGCGCTATTGGCACTTCCTGCGTCGGTAGCAGTGAAGCCATAATGTTGGCTGTGCTTGCGATGAAGAGGCGCTGGAAGAACAAGAGGATAGAGGAGGGCAAGCCGTACGACAGACCCAATATTGTCATGTCGTCGGCCGTTCAGGTGTGCTGGGAGAAGGCGGCGCGCTATTTCGAGGTGGAGGAGAAGTTGGTGTACTGCACCGAGGAGCGATATGTCATTGACCCCGAGGAGACTGTCAATCTTGTCGATGAGAACACTATTGGCATCTGCGTGATTCTCGGGACGACTTATACCGGCGAGTATGAGGATGTCAAGGCTGTCGATGGCTTGTTGACCAAGAAGGGGTTGAACACGCCGATTCACGTCGATGCTGCCAGCGGTGGGTTTGTGGCACCATTTGTCGTGCCAGACCTTGAATGGGATTTCAGACTGGAACATGTCGTTTCCATCAACGTGTCTGGGCACAAGGTTTGTCAACACCCCTGAGAAAAACACTTGGACTTTGCTGACCATGGATCTAGTATGGTCTCGTCTACCCTGGTGTTGGTTGGGTTGTGTGGAGGAGCGCCGAGTTCTTGCCCCAAGAGCTCGTCTTCAACATCAATTACCTCGGCGCCGATCAAGCTTCCTTCACCCTCAACTTCAGCAAAGGGGCCAGTCAGGTCATTGGCCAGTACTATCAGCTCATCAGACTTGGGAAACACGGGTACAGGGCCATCATGAGCAACCTGACGCGGACGGCCAATTACTTGTCAGACTCTCTCGAGGCTCTCGGCTTCATCATCATGTCCAAGAAGTCGGGTGAGGGTCTGCCACTAGTAGCCTTCCGTCTCCCGCCCCAAGAAGACCGCAACTATGACGAGTTCGCCCTCGCTCACCAGTTACGCGTTCGCGGCTGGGTTGTCCCCGCGTATACCATGGCGCCCAACACCAAGAACCTCAAGATGCTCCGCGTAGTCGTTCGCGAGGATTTCACGCGCAGTCGATGCGACAGCCTCATCACTGATATCAAGCAGAGTCAACAGCTTCTCGGACAGATGGACCAGGACAGCATCAAGAAGCAGCAGGACTTCATCCACAAGCACAACACCTCGAGCGGGAAAGCCTCACACAACCACCCCAAGTATCGGGTAAGGTCCTGTGCTCCCCTTTTTCAAGGCCATTTGCAACGTCTTTTGTTATGTTTTTTTGTCGGAAGAAGTGATGCTGACCACTTACACAGAAGGAAAAACATTCTCTTCAGGGGAAGACAGGCAAAACTCACGCTATCTGCTAAGGAGAGGCCCGAGCGGGCTGTCACACTCTGGAGAATGCAGGGGACTTTGTGGGGAGGGGAAAGAAGGCTTCTCTCAGTGTCGAGCTTCCCAGTGGACAGCAGTTGTTGACGCTGAGGATTGCATGTCCGTCATGATGTTGTGTATGCGTATATATTCGAGAGACAGAAAATGAGAACCTTGATGACCCAATCATTGTCTCAATTGACAGGAGGTTGTGCTATCGATAAGCGAGCCGAGTCCCGTCCGTTGCAGTGGGGCACGCGCCTTTGCGGGCGCATCCCCGACATCGCTTGACAGATTTTCTCGGGTATTGATCTGATAAGATGCGAAGTGGGTTGGACAGTCACAACAGTCAATGGAGTCACTGGGATCTTTCTTGAGTCACTTTCATCCACCTCCTCCTGTTCTTAAAGTCGTCGACGCCGCGCCTTTTGCAATTGCTTGATCTCTCAAAACTCAATTGCTTTCTTTTCCTGCGCGCCGTTGGACTTTTTCCAACTCCATCCAACTCTATTTGTCGCTATCACACCCCAACCCTTAACTTCACCAGCTTTTCTTCTTTTTTTTTTTCTTTTGTTCTTTAAATCTTCATCATGTCCCTCCGTCCCACCCTCCGCCTCGCCGCCACGGCGAGCAGGCGCGGCTGCTCCCTGGCATCAACGAGGCTAGCCAGCACTGCCACCGTCCCCAAATACAAGGAAATCACGCACCCAGACATCATGCCAGGCAGCTCCAAATCCCAATCCCTCATCGACTCCACCTCCCCATACATGGTGACGACCTACTCCCGCCCCCCCATCGTCTTCACCAAAGCCTCCGGCTCCCTGATCTGGGACGCGGCCGGCAGGGAGTACCTCGACTTCACGGGCGGCATCGCCGTCAACTCCCTCGGGCACAACGACCCCCAACTCTGCGCCATCATGGCCGACCAGGCCACCACGCTGACTCACTGCTCCAATCTTTACTACAACTCTTGGGTGGGGGAACTATCCAAAAAGCTGGTGGGATTGACGAGGGAAAAGGGGGGCATGCACGACGCAGCCCAGGTATTCGTCTGCAATTCCGGCAGCGAGGCCAACGAGGCGGGGATCAAATTCGCGAGAAAAGTCGGCAAGGTTGTCGATCCGAGCGGGCAAAAGGTGGAGATAGTCAGCTTCAGGAACGCGTTTCACGGCCGGACGATGGGGTCTCTGTCGGCGACGCCTAACCCCAAGTATCAGGAGCCGTTTGCGCCCATGGTTCCGGGTTTTAGGGTGGGGGAGCTGAATGACGTTGCTGGGATCGATAGGCTGGTGACGGAACGGACATGCAGTGTTATTGTTGAGCCGATTCAGGGGGAGGGGGGGGTCACGCCGGCGGAGGATGAGTTTTTGGTGAGGTTGGCGAGACGGTGCAGGGAGGTGGGGGCGTTGGTGCATTATGATGAGATTCAGTGTGGGTTGGGACGGACAGGGCAGTTTTGGGCGCATGGGCATCTGCCGAAGGAGGCGCACCCGGATATTTTGACCACGGCGAAGGCGTTGGGGAATGGGTTTCCTATTGGGGCTACGATAATTAACGAGAGGGTTGGGGAGAGGATCAAGGTGGGGGATCATGGGACTACGTTTGGGGGGAACCCGTTGGCTTGTCGGTTGGCTTGTAATATCGTGGAGAGGTTGGGGGATGAGAAGCTGCTGGAGGGGGTTAAGAGGAAGGAGAAGATCTTCAGGGAGACGTTTGAGAGGTGGAGGGGGGAGTGGCCGGAGTTGGTCAAGGAGGTGAGGGGGAAGGGGTTGATTTTGGGGTTGCAGTTGAGTGAGGACCCGGCGGGGATTGTCAAGGCGGCGAGGGAGAGGGGTTTGTTGGTCATCACTGCCGGAACAAACACGTTGAGGTTCGTGCCGGCGTTGACGATCGAGGAGGGGCAGATTAAGGAGGGGTTGGAGAAGTTGGAGAATGCTATCAGGGCGACGAGGGAGTAAGAAGGTGGTGAGGTGAAGATTGTGTATAGATGTGGTGGGATGGGGGAATGGGGGATCTTTTGTGTGTAATCTTTCGTCAAATTCATTGTCTGGAGTTGGATGGTTTGGAAAATAAAAAGAGATTCCGGTTCGTCATAGTTTGCTTCGGGATGTGCTTGTTTGTTGACATAATAGGCTTACATTTCCACCTACATGGTTGTTCAACTGGTGGCAATGGATATAGGATACACAATGGTGTAGGAGAGAGGTCATAGCAAGAGAAATAAACCAGGGTCTGGAAAGAAAATAGCCACCATTTGTTCAGCCACCAGGACTCAGGCCCCTCCCTACTTTGGAAGTCAGTTTGACGACAAAGAAAAAGTTTTGTTGCCCGGGGGCCATTCCGAGGGAATATTTCACTGCCACCTACCATCTATGAACAGCTAGGCGTCTGTATATATCATGGTCTGACCTCTTTAGGAAAAGACAGCAAAAGAACCAGCCTTACCTCCCTCCAAGATAACGGGCAACTTGGCCTTTTCAAAGACAACCAGAACATATCTACAAACAGCAAAAATAAAAAAACAACACCAAAAAAAAAACCCCTCTCCAAGTTACGATGTAATAAAACCAGCTATTCAAACAGTCCTTTGGATACATGTCATGATGGAAAATGGCAGGGCCTTAATGTACTATCCACCAAGCTTCCACAAGTATCAGAATTGATGGGAATTTAGCCCGCTGAAGCCAAACCGGGAGGAGGCATGATATTCCCTCCACAGGTTCGATTAAAGCTCACGGGGCACCGAATTGGGACTTACCTGGTCAAAGAAAATGTACAAACCCCCCTGCCCGGCTCCAAACGATGGGGATGAATCGAGAAGTTCAGCTTCAAGGTAACTGATACCCCTACTTCCTTGTCTGGGTAACAAAACAACAACCCATACGGCAACCTGACCGCCTGGGCTGTACCTCTTGTAGGTGGGCGAGAAGAGGCCGCAGACTTCCCACATGATGTAGAGGGCACACGGTTGCGGACCTCGAGCATTCGAAACCTCTTTGATCTCGTCCAGTGGTGTGTGAGACATCACATCAGCAAGTTCTGATACAAAGTTTTGTGGCAAGCATATGACTTTATTTAACGCCAGGAGGGAGGTCACACACTGAGTAAGGTAGGTAGCGGCCGTGTTTTCTTGAGCTCGACATCGCCACCGGGAAAGCCACATGGCAGTATCGACGCATGAGATACCAGTGGGCTGTTGGAAGTGGATGGGAGGAAATCTCCAGACGGTGGTTGTACATGCGTGTAAGCATGTTTGCCGTCTAGCATATTGTCACACTTCATCTCTCGTTCGACAGCATAGTATGGTGTGCAGTGTCAGGTGGGAGTTGCATACAACAGCTGTTGTCTTGCTTTTCTTCTACCATCGTATTCCATATCACGCACCACAGGGTCATAAGTCTTAAAATCACTCAAGTATGGTCATAAGCGATGGAATTTTGCTCATCCATCTCCTCTGGCGAGAAGAGACGATCTAAACTGTCCTACCACCCTAGCCGTTCCTCCCAAATGCATTTCCCTTTTGTCCTCTCTAAAAAAAATGTTTGTGAGAAAAAAAAGTCATATTGTTACATGAAGTCCTCTCCCGAAATGAATTTGCTGCCACCAGATGCTGCCTGCCATCCATCCCCAATCCAATTCCCAATGAAAAAACGCCGTCTTTCCCAGTTTGTGAACCCCTCCTTCTTTGTGACAGGTGGAAAAAAAAAACAAGTCGACCAATATCAAATATGGTCAAAAAGTGGTGATGTATAAACGAATGACACCAACGATGTGAGAAATGTGTGTCGGGTATAACAGAGAAGCGAAGGTCGAAAAGAGGGGTATGGTTAGAAGCGAAAAAGAAGAAGGGGTCTTGACGAATTCATCAAATCCATCGACATCACGCAAGAACAATGTCTATGGCTGTCTTTGTCCAAGCAAGCTGCAGAAGTCCATCTCCGAAAAGGTAGAGAAAAAGCTTAAGCAAGCTGGAGTCTGGAGCCCTGTCTCCACCTGAAGCTGCGGCGGGAAGCACGCTTGTTGACGAGGAGCTCAGTGCCCTCACCCATCTGGCACTTGGTGCCGGGAGCCATGGCCTGGACGACAGACCAGGTGCCGGAGGCGCAACGCTGGAAGCCGTCGCCGAGACAGTTCCAGGAGCCCTCGTTCTGGCAGGCAGTGCCGGCAGGGTAACCGAGCTGCTGACCAGCACCGCCAGTGGGAACGGGGGCGGGGGCGGCAGTGGGAGTGTTGGCAGGGCGAGTGGAAATGACGAGAGTGGTGGGCTGGGGAGCCGGGACATCGACAGGGGCCGAAGTGACGGGCTTGTCAGGAGTGGGAACAGTGATGAAGACACCGCCGGGAAGAGAGGCGGGAGCCTTGGTGGTGACGGGGGCAGCTGTGGTGGTGGGAGGAACGACTGGGGCCTGCTCAGTCGTGGTGGGAGCGGGAGCGGGAGCATCACCACCGCCGTTGCCGGGGTTGGGAGCGGGGGCACCGGCGGGACCGCAGTTGCCGGAAGGAGCGCCGGTACTGCCGCCGTTGTTGATGACATCGGGGCCGGGGTTGGGGTAGACAACATCGGTACCCTCGGCGACAGAGCAGCCATTGTCAATGTTGGCGACGAAGAGAGCGGGGCGAGAGGAGAAGCCGACAGAAGCACGCTTCTGGACGGCAGCCTCCTCGACCTTGGGAGCCTCAACCTCACGCTTGGCGGCGCTCTTGCTGATGGTGATGGGGGCGCAGTTCATGTAGAACTCGCGGTTGCCGATGTTGTTGTTCCAGGTCCAGGCCCAGATGGCCTCACCCTCGGGGGCATCGTCGGGGATGGTGAAGGGGTAGCTGGAGGCGAGCGGGCAGCCACCGATGATGGACTGGATCACGGTGAAGGTGGCACCCTTGTCGTAGCTCAAGCTGACCTGGCACGAACCACCGCCGTGGGGAGCACCGCCGGTAACCTTGAACTGGTACGAGCCACCGGGGCGGTAGGAAGCGGTGGGAGCACCGGCGGCGGTACCGAGATCCGAGTGGTAGCCCTTGCAAGGGTAGTTGGCACCGTTGGCAGCGAGGGGAGCTGTGTTGGTGTAGTCGATGTTGGTGGCATGGGGGTTGAACTTGGACCTGAAGGGGGCAGGTTCTGAGATTTCCATGTGGGCCGAGGCGAGCTGGGCACCAGCCATGAGGAAGGCGATGGCGCCGGTAGCGAATCCGTTGGAGAACATGGTCAAGTTCTTGTTTGTTGTTTGGTGGTTCTGTGGATGCCGGATAGGCGAGTGATCGATTGGTTCTGAAGTTTTCGTTTTCAAGGAGTGAAAAGCTTGCAAGTGGTCGCAGAGGAAAAAGTCTGGAAAAGTTGAGCACTGCTCGGAGGCTGGTAATGAATGGGGTTGTGGGTGCTTGTGTCAATTGTGGACAAAGCTGATTGTTGATGCTGGTTGAGGGGCTATTGTTTGTCGAACAATAGGGAGTGTCGTCACTTGTCGAAAGCACCGGGCTATCTTCTGAGTGAAGTGTGTGAAGTGTGGAAAGCGAAAAGAAAAGAATCAATCGAAGCCCTTGACGGGGTGGTGTGGTCTGCTGAAGGAAAGTGAGAGGCGTGATGCCGTGGTGAGAGAAGGGCAGAATAAAAGGAAGATTGAAAAAGAGGGAGAGCTCCCTTTATGTTTCTGTTCCACCCGTTCATCCAGAGACGATTGGCCCCCGTCCTGCCGTTTCGAACGCACACTGGACAGACAGACGCCACTGGACGAACGGCCTCTCTCATCCCATCCCTCCCTCCCCTGCTTGCTCCCTCCCCTTGCTCCACCGCAAAAGACACCCCCGTCCCTGCTGGGCCGCTGCGGTCCAAGAAGATCCAAGCAGCAGGGTCAGAGTGGGGATCGGGATCCTCGAAGAGGACTGGTTGTACGGTACACCATCTGGACTGCCGTGAACTGCGGCCTGTGTTCAATGCGGCCGTGAGAGGGCATTACACTGCAATATCCGCTCAAATCCATCACTCACGGCAATACTCGGTATCTTTGCGGACGGTGGCAATTGCTCGCTCCTGTTCACTTCACCTCAAACAGCACTCGCTGGGTCGGTCACTGGCAGGGAGCAACAGAGCAAAAGGATTGGTAGACAGGCGCGCGGGACAGATTGAGGATAACATCCCAAAAGAAAAGATGCAGATTCAGGTACAAGCCCGGACAGCCAGTGAGAAGGATGACCGTCCAGAAAATGCACGATGGACTGGTGACTGGTGCGACGATGGCGCTGGTGTGACGGGAAACGCTTGCGCTTGCCCTGGAAAATCGTTGTGTGTGTGTGGCTGCCGCTGCCACTGGAACGCTGGGCACTCGGTATTCGTCCGTGGGGCTGCAACCCAAAAGTGCCCCATCCATCCCCATCCATCAGGGGCCAGCTGTCAGTTCATCCAATGGCTGCCCGAGTGTGCCTGAGCCGTTCTAGTCTCTGATTGGCTGGTGGGAAAAGGTCTGGTCTGGGCGAGATCCTGGGGAACCTGGTTGAGAGCGCCCGACTGGCCTGAACACCACAAACTTGAAACACTGACCCCTTTTGTTCGCTTCAAAAAACCCTCATAACCCTAGAAGAAGAAAATTCATCAACCCTGGAGTCCCAAAAGAATAAAAGAACTGTGCCACTGTGGCCCCAATCCAGACCACCACGGCACGCCGCGTGTCCCGGTTGTTTGTCAAGCGCTGGGCCCTGCAGACATGGGGAGGGGACATGTTCACTTTGGGACGACGGCCGACGTGTTGTCTCTCGGTGTCTGCCTTGCGCAGCAGAACCCGGGGGTTATGTCCGAGAGGGAACCGCTTTCTGGAACTTTGCTCTGAAGGCATGCGAACAGAACATACGAATGAGAAGCCGTCGGTTTCACAGTTGAGCCATCACGAAGTGGCAAGTGGCCTGCAATTACAGACCGTCCTGACCGCCGTGAAAACAGCCGCAACCACCCGATCTTCTACAGGTTTTCTGCACCAAGACCAACCGCTTGACTCATCTGCAGCCCGAAAAGCCAAATTAAGAACACATGGGACGAGAATACTGGCAAAATAGCGAGAGAAACATCCCAAGTTGCAGGTCGCACATCATCCCGAGAGTTTACCCGAACCGTACCTTACATAAAGTGAGCCATAAAATAGCCACTGGGCCTCTCGACCGCCTGCTTTTCGGCTGCTTTTTCTGTTTCTTTGGAGGAATTGTCACCCCCCTCCATGATTACGTAGGCAGTGCAGCTCAACCGTTGACGGCAACCAACCCGACGTCAACCCCGTCAACCCCACCAAGCTTTTGGCTGGCTGAGGGCTCCCGACATCCCGACATCCAGGCGGGGAACATCGCTCCAAAGACAGCGCCTGGCCAGCCTGTCCCAGTCGAGATCAAGCACCCTCAGGCCTGATGATCGACGGCCGCCGACCGCGCGGTCAATGCAAGACCCTGACTGTCCACAGAAAGAGAAAATCGACAGAACCTGCGATGCAATGATGCAGGTTGTCGTTTGTTCATCACGGTACACACAAGAAAGACGCACAGAAAGAGAAGAAGGAGGGGCAGCTTTTACCCCTGACTGGCTGAGGTGCTTCTTCACCTTCTCCCTGCCGGGCGGTGTGTGTGCCTTACGGTATGTGCCCTGCGCAACCCCGAGGCGGCAACCGACAGGCGACGCCGCCCTCGCTCCCTCGCAGACCACGCAAACTGACCACCAACTGACCACTCCACCCACCACCTCGTCCATTATGCCATTATGCACAACATCTGCTGCGGCGTGAAAACGGAGCTGTTGGTCGACGACGACAAGAGGTGGATGAGGGCGTGGACCGCATCGGCGCTGCACGTTCAGCTGCGTCAGCTGCGAAATCTCTTTTTTTGAGCGATGGTGGACCTGCAGGTGGCGATATCTTTTTGCGATGGTTCCTGCATTGGCTCCGATGCACCACCCACGCCTCTTAAGTCATCGGGAACACACTCGGATTCAAACTCGGCACCACTCAGGGGCTATCACAGTCCACACCGACGGCTGCTGGAGGCTGACGGACAAAAGAAGCACAAACAACCCCCCGATTACCCCTCACCACCACAAGGATTGCAGAGGGGGAAAAAAGTCAGCAAGAGGATCACGCAACCAGCCGGCGGTAAAGCCCGCGATAGGCAGGCCCGCCCAGGCCCGCACCCGGTGTAAAAACCGCATGTGTGCCTCCTCCCACAAAGTACATGTGAGAAAGAGGCAGAGACAGCAGAATACTCCGGTAAGCGAGTGGTGAAGGACAAGTTTGTCGGTCCTACACCATCCAACCACAAACTGCACAACAGGTCTACGTTGGCTATTTTGCGACTTGCGGGGCTCTACCGAGCGCAACGTTTCTACTGATATCTGGTCTAGACTCTAGCAGATCTAGCATTCCTCAGCGATGATCCTTTTGCCCCTCACTACCTAGGTAACATCTCAACTTTTGTTTATTTGTTGTCTTATAACCCCCCCCAGTTCCATATCATAGAAACACTCGCCCAAATTCATGTTAATTCAGCATTCTCTTCGCCAAGCGCTGTGTCAGTGTGTGCAACCCTTCGATTCCAATCCAACAATTCTTCTTCAAGCCCGGCAGTCTGGAGCCCAATCCATGGGGTGGATCATCCTTCACCTTAAAGGTGTGTGTGCGCGCCTCCCCCGCTCCCCGAGCGACCCCCGGGTCACCCCTGAATCCTCTGTTCCGAGACAACAAGCCTTTTCCCGCCCGAGTCTGTCTTGCATTGAACCACATCGGATCGCATAAACTTGCACATGTCAGAGAAGTGGAAAAATAGTACACAGCCTCCCTGAGGGAGATCATTGTGAGAAGACTAAAATCACCTCAACATTGGGATCCCTCGCTTTTGAGAGTTGAAAGCTGTGTAAGGGCCGTTTCCAGCCACCAGGCAACCACCTCAACCGAGGATATCAGGAGGTGCTTCCAGCCTCCTGAGCCAAGGGAAAAAACTTACATTGGGTTTTTCGGCAGCTGAGTGAGTCCAAGAAAATAAAGACGGCGGATGCTGGTCGGTAGGTTGTCAGATCAGTCTCTCAATAACCTACCATTGGACATGCTTCTGAAGGGACATTCTCATGATCTAGGCGCGTTGTGATATCGGTTGAGTAAAGTATCTCCCCATGCGCATCAATAACTTCTCAACAACCAACTACTAAACCAAGTAAAACATCACGACAGTTCACATAGCAGACCACATTACACCCCATGATTCTGTTTCCAATCACAAACTCATCCTGTCTCCTAGATCGCAATATGAAGGGGTCATGATCTCCAATGATCTCCCTGCCCTACCACACCACACACCTTTACCGCACTGATCCTTTCATCCCAAACCTGAAACTTGTAGATGTATGTACCTACCTATTTAGGCTCTCTCTTCATGTGAGCGCGCCAGCACTGAACACACCTTTCCCAGAATACGCCCGCATGCGTGTGTTGGAAGAGTAGGGAAAAAGATGTGGTGGGCAATGTATCTGATGCTGTTTTTCCTTTCCGCCCAAGCGCTACTGCCATTCACATGCGCCGAGGCGAGACAATCTTGATACTACCATTACCGTTCATTACCAACACCACCAACGAAGTAAGGTACCTTATAGTTAGGTGGACTGTTGTGCATCCCCAAATTCCATCTGACAAAGATCGGTGGGTATGACAGACCATCTTAGGTCGCCAATGTGCAATGCTGTCTTTTCTACATCCCCAAGAAGTCCATCCTTGCTTGCGTCGTTGGACGAGTCCTTGTTCCGTTGCTATAGAGCTGCGCGGCATGCTTACACCATCTTCCTGAGGAGCAACCAGACAGCCAGACAACCAGACAACCAGACAACCAGACAACCAGACAACCAGACAACCAGACAACCAGACAACCAGACAACCAGACAACCAGACAACCAGACAACCAGGCCACCTCCGTGTGATGATCAAAGATGGAACCGCCGAGAGCTCAGAGACAGCATCTTCCCTCCTCATACCCGCCAAATCTTCACCAAACAATCCTGAGCGACAACCCTTGAAAGAAAGCACCGCATCTCTAAGCAATCCATAACCGTAGTGAGTTCCCATCCCCCCTAGAACTACCACTCCGCCCGAAAACCAACACCCCTTCATGGCACAGACACAAAACAGTTCCTCGGGCTATCCAACCCAACATCTCAATAATCACAGCCCCTTCTCCCGCGCTCCCTGACCTGCAGACCGTGCTCCTCATCAAAGAGCCCAAGTCCATCATCACGTAACATACCACCCAACTCAAAACACCACCCTACCTCCTCCAAGGTCGCCACCCACTAACCCACCACCAGCCATCGTACCATTCCATCCCACCTTCTCACACCCCCGTACGACTACCACGACCACCACCACTTCACTCTTCACCGAGACACTCCTTCCCTCAAGTACTACTAACCCACCCGTTCACGGCCCATCATCTCTCGCGGTCGACCTCCCCTTTCACCGTTGAGCTCCTATTAGGTATTTTTCCTCCATCACAGCAAAGGACCGTCGCAACGGTGGTATCCTCTTCTATACAAAGGGCGGAGACGAGGGACGAGCAGGCATCAGTAGAAAAAAACAGCGGGAAACTTGCAACACACAAACAATCAACACCAACAAACCCCAATCATCTCCCCCTATCTGCTTTTAACATTCCCATGCTGGATTCGTGCTAGCTGTGTAAGCTACATCTATCGCATGATGGAAAAAAAAATCCTCATGTTGTTTGGACCACAGAGAGAATCAGTCTCGAGCAAAACTCGTCTCTCCCTCCTCCTCCTCCATCACCCCCTCCTTCAGCATCATCGCCACCGCCACCGCCGCCCACAATCTCCTCCTCCTCCTTCCTCATCCCCCAACCCAACCCCCTTGCCAATCAACCTACCCCCACCCTGACAACTTCGCACCTCTCTCAAACAATCACCGTCACTGTCACTGCCACCGGCCACCCACACAAACTGTATCCAGCCTCAGTCCTAAACCAAATAGGACACGCCAAGCTGCCATACCCTTTCCTCAACCCAACTCAAACCACCCCCCCCCCAACACCCTCGACATCACCCGTCAACCCCTTCAGCATCAAACAGCAACCTGCCTCGCCCTCCCCCATACACCCTTTCACATAATTCAACAACAAGAACAAGCTGCTGTTTCCCCTCCCAACCACCCCTTCCTCCTGTCATGTCCTGCCATGTCTGTTCCTCTGCGTCATCCCCTGCTCCTTTCTGGCTATCGCCATTCCATGCGTTTGATTGTTGTCAAATAAAAAAAAAGACAGAAAAGAAAAACCACATCACATCGCTCTGCCGAACAGAAAATGCCTCGACAAATACCAAGATGGGCGGTAATGCAACTGGCAGCAAAGCGCACAACCGAAAGAACCATGCAAGATATTCCGTGTCGTGTATAAGCTCTTCTCAAATAATGGAAAAAAGCTAATAAGTGATGGGTTCTTTTTTTTCTGCTTCTTCTTCAATTTTCCCTACCCGCCCTCCCGTCCTGCATAAAAACCGTAGCCAGCCGACCTTGACATACATAATGACTTGTTGGGTTTGATTCGCTTGCCGCAACCGAGGTCGCCGTGAAGGCCGAAAGTAAAAAGTTCTCGGACTTCCTCTCAATAGGCGGGTGCAAGCGTGTCCAGTCGTGGGCCAAAGTTGTACAAAAGGATAAGGCAGCTCAAAAGAGCCCGAGTGTCCGAGGCAGACATCAAACATGGCGGTCTCCACCGCAAATGTAGACGGGTCTATTCTCTCATTGGGGAGGACGCTGACCCGAAAACTTGCCTTGGCCTTGCTGGGGGGTATAGGCCGGTTGCTGATAAGTCATGGCGGGACTCATTCCGTACACGGCGGGCTGTCCCTGATGAGAACCCTGATGAGCCATCATCGGGGCGGCAGCGGACCGGCCAGGGCTGGGAAATCCATTGGATCCAACCATCGGCTGCGGGGCTACCGCACCAGGAGGCATAAACGGAGGACCGCTGACCGGATACATGGGCCCAGGAACCGCCATGCCGTTAGGTGGCATGAAGGGAGGTTGACCCATCATAGGCGCACCCATGTGATGGGGCTGCTGCGGCATGAACTGAGGGTTATTTGAGAAACTGCGGAACTGACCCATCTGAGGCGCGCCGGGGTTCATGTATTGAGGCATGACAGGCTGGCCATAAGGCATCTGACCGGGAGCATTCACCGAAGGAGGGTAGGCCATGGGAACTTGTCCCATTCTAGGGGAAGCGAAGGACTGGGCCGAATTAGAATGCATCATCCTATGATCGTCGGGGTTGTACGGTCCATGTGGTCCATGTCCGTGCTGGCCGGCCTGCATCTGCATCGGGGGCATGTGGGGCGATTGGCGAGGAGCCATGCCCTGGCCCCCGTGCTGCAGATAGGGTGGCAGCTGGTGTTGGTGCGGGATTTGGGGCATGGCATGCGTTGGGTTGGGAGTGGCGACGGTCGCTCCAGCTCGCGGCACCTTCTCGAAAAACTCATTATAGGTCATGCTCATGGTAGAGTCTTTGGGCTCTTCCTTCTCCGGGTCAACCGCACGCCAAGTGGGAGGGTGGTCAAAGGCGGGTCTGAAACCGTCATTCTCCTCCCAGGTCTTCTTGGGATTAGTCGGAGGCTGAATAGTCTCCATGTTGGAAAGGACAAGACACTTCTTGATATCAATCGCCTTTGTCTTGCGGCGGACCAGCTGGCCCTTCGCCGGAGCTGGAGGAGCCATGATGGGAACTTCCATCATGTTCACCGAAGCACGAGGGCTGGAGGCCTGGCTGGGGATGACCGCGTTAATGGGGTTGATGGGGTTCATCGGGTTGAAGGGTTGTGCAAATGCATTGGGTCTGAACTCCTGGGTGTTAGGATTGAGCTTGGGACCGAGATAGGTCGGCGGCACACCGCTGATGCGACGACCGTAGTTGGGGTCGGCATTGTTAGCAGGACCGGTTGGTGGTAGACGCATATCCGGCTGAGGGTGTTGAGCCATATGAGGGTGCTGCATCTTTTGCTGTTCGACATTTCTCAGACGCTGGGCCAGCTGACCGGTAGCCTGAGCGCCGGGAGGAAGCTGAGCACCACGGCCGTTCCGGTTGTACTGGCCATAGGGAGGCTGGATCCCATTGCTGTTATGGTAAGAGGCACGACCTCCGGGATGGCGACCGGGAGCACCGGATGAGTTGGAGTGTTGGGGAGCCGTAGGGCGAGAGCTGGTGCGAGAATCAGTCGTCGCGGCGGGCGTCGAGGCATTCGACTGCTCGGCTGGCGTCTTGGCTTGGTTGACCTTGGCGGCCGCAGACTCCTTCTCCTTGGCAGCAGCCTCTTGTTTCTTCCTGGCAATCTCGGCCGCATTTTGAATCGCCTTCTCCTGGATCTCCTGCTGCTTGACGGGGTCCTTGGCAATGATGGGGATCAAGTCCTTCGGCACGGGAGTGGACAGCTTGAAGTCCTTGGAGAACTTTTTCAACTCGGTCAACTTGACCTCCTTGTCAACTCTGGCCTTGCTGTGCCGGGCAGCATCGGCCTGCTTCCTCTCCTTGATGGAAAATTGCTTGAAAGCATTGAGTACTTCTCGCTCGACGTTGTTTGCAGCGCTTGGGCCGCCCGCCCTACTCGCACCTGGGAAGCCAACACGAGCCGTGGCAGTCGAGGACCGAGCAGCGACAGTCTCCTTGGGGTCTGCCTTGGCGGGGGCTGCGGATACATCGGGCTTGGTCTCTGGAGCTTTCTCAGAAGTTTTGCTTTCCACCTTGGGCTCGGCAGCCTTGTCCACAGCCGGTTGGGCTGGTGTGGGCGTGGCGGCAGGCGACTTGACATCCTCGACCTTGGGCGTGGGCTGGGTAGAAGCAGGGGCACCCTTCAATTGCGATGAAATGATAGCAGGGTCCACTGGAGCACCCTTGACTGTTGACTGACCGGTAGGAGCCCGCCGAGCTGGTGGGGTGTACTTATTCTCACGGTTGCTGCTCAACGGAGGGAAGTCCTGGCGGGCAACACCGCTGTATCTGGGAGGGGGTCAGCTCGGAATTGTCACCGTCGGCTATGCCTGTGTGCTTGACGTACTTCTCCTCTTCATCCCTGCCATCACCGCCGCCACCAAAGTCCATAATGCGCTCCTCGGCGACATGGGCAAACTTGGGTGCCTCCCCTTCGATCTGGCGCGCAATCTTGTCCGCCTGAGCGATTCTCTGCTCGTAATTGGGGTGGCTCCTGTCGATCTCGGTCGTGTAAATTCTCTCATCATAAGTGGACTTGTTTCCAAACATCCTCTCGTGGGTTGCGAACTGATCCCAACCGCGGACATCTTCTTTGGAACTTTCAAGGCTAAGGTCAGTTGTGGTGTCAGGGGGTGCGGTCCAGGGTTGAAGAGCACGACCAGCACCGAGTCGCGAGTTAGAAATGGAGGCATCTGTCTTGAAACCGGATCGATTGCCTGCGAAAAAGATCAGTTTCAAGGCCTTGCAGGGTGTGTATGCATGTGGTCCCTTGATTACCATTAGCACCCTTTCCATCATTCTTCCCGGCGTTGCCAGGCACAACGCGAGCATCCATGACGTCCTTCTTCTGGGCCATCATTTGTGTCTGATCTCGTCTCGCCCCGTTGGCAAGGTCGGCCGAATTGGGGAGCTTCTTCTGTAGCACGTTGGTTAGTCGAAAGCTGCCCGAGTCGAAGTCGTTCGAACAGGTGCCTGAAAACTCGGCCCCTGGGGGGTATCTAACACGCACTCGCTGACCCTGCGGCAGATGTAAGCTTCTGTACACGATTGAGTTGGGGGGAAGCGGAGAGACGGCGTGCGTCTGCACCAGTTGCTCTGTGGCAGCTGCAAAAGCTAAATCAGGCTCTCGGAGGCGCCCGCAGGCGGAGGGTGGATACGGGGAAATGGGGTAAAGTTTGACTGACCTCACGGAGGGAGTTGGTCACAGACTGCCTGTTCTGTGAGTTGAAGCCGGCCTGAGGTGGTTGCGATCGACCGGTAACCGGATTTCTCGACGCTGGGGTCCAGGCCTTTGTGACAGGAGGAGTTTGTCTGTGCAGTGGTCGACCGTCAGTCAGTCAGTCGCTTACAGGTGCGAACCATCAGAGAGGCACGATGCGGGTCGATCCGCGAAGAATGGAAAGAGAATGGGAAAAGGGATAGAGTAGAGAGCCGACGCAATGGGGTGTAGTCAAAAGTGGACCGTGGGGTCTCTTGTTGGTGGGCAAAGTGAGGCTTGAAAAAAAAAGCTGGGGATGGCAGGGCAGGGCAGGGCATGGCATGGGGGAGGGGGGAGGGGGGGAGGAGAAGGGACTCGTGTCTCACCTAGCAGTCTGGCCAGAAGGGGTCACCTCTTTCCTTTGGTCGCCGAGCTTGCTGCTGTACAGAGGCCTCTGGGTAGGCGACTTGACGTCGGCGGAGGTGGACTGCGATGGGGTCGAAGATCGGTCTTCCATGGCTCCCGTGGTCTTCGCTGCCAGTTCACACTGGGTTGGTCGCGGCGGCTTGGAGGTGGAAACTTTGGGAAGAGTGCGGGCGGGAGTTGGTACGGTGCGGCAGAGAAGGAGTTTGTGCGAATTGGGCGAATCAGAGTGCAGAATGGTGCGACCTGACCGAGAGAGGGTCGTGACAGTGGGAGCCACAGCCCGATCTATTGCAAAAGGGCCCGTGTGTCAGTAACGACGGCCTGCCACGCTACGACTTTTGGCTGGGTCCGTTGTATTCGCAAGTTGACCGGAAACACACTGTAGGCTCGGGTTGCCGCAACAAATTTCCTCAGAAACCTAGGTGAAGGTCAAACGCCCGGCATCGAGAGTTGCCCTTTCCGCAGCGGCTGGGGTGTCGGTAGGATGTCGGTTTGACGTTGGCAATCCGGGGGGAAGACACACAGGCAGCTCTACTGCGCGGTGAGGTAGGTGCTGCAAGTCGTGGAAAGTTAGGTGCGTAGCTGCTTGGAAGAGAAAAGTCGTTACGTCGTGCTTGCTGGAACGGCGAGAGGTCTCTCGCGGTTTGCCTGAGGCGGGGAAGTTGTGGATGTCTTGAAAGACAGGCGAGGAGGTGTCGTCAAAATAAGGAGAGCGGGAAACAGCCTGCCAGCGCAGAAGGGATAAGGCAGGGCAGGGCAGGGTTTAAGGGTCTGTGGGGAGGACAACTTTGGGGTTTGATGGTCGAGTCTTGCCGGTCGACGAGAGAAAAACAAATCAAAAACCCCCTGAGCGACCGAGCAGCTGTCTGCTTCCGCTCTCACGCTCTCACTGGCAAGGAAAAGATATGATGTCCTCTCCAGAAACACCGGCGTCGAGATTTTTGTTGGCAAGCAACTCCCAATGGGTGCATCAACGCGGGAGGGCAGTTGCAGCTCCCTTCCCCGCTAACACCACTCTGAGGAAAGCCGGGGCTTGGCACTCCCAGGATCGTCAAAGACCGTCACGTGATGTCGGTTCTACCACCTCTCTTTGGCACGTCTCTGGAACCGCAGGCTTGCTCCTACGGCTCCGTCCTGGACAATGAGAGAGAGGGCTGAGTCAAGTGCTCCTTTTTACAATTGTTCGGCGTAACGCCTGTGCCGTTTCGAAAGTGGTGCCTGGCTCAGGTCCGGCAACAAAACAAACGCTTTTCTTAGAAGGCTGTGTGAGGTGCAGAAAAACAAGTGCCTGGCCGAACCTCCCGCAACCTGGAACCACCCGTCACCGGCTGCCCCCACGGGGTATTTGTTGCACATGTCTACCTGTTTCGACTTATACTGCTACCATTGGTATCTAGTAAGCAACAAAACCTGATGGCGAGCACCTCTATCCAATGACAGAACGTTCTGGCCACCGGCAGCCAAGAGAGACTTGCATATATTACCTCCTTAACGCAGTAGCCTCATGGTCACCCCAAGGTCGTTCTAATAGGCATGGTTAGGGCAGGTCTTATATTAGGGGCACCACCACCGTCAGCATGTCATTGGCGATGCTCGTCTTCCATACCAAAATATGGTATGGCTGCTGACAGCAGGATCTGACCTTATCAATGCGTGTGCACCCTTTCACCTGTTTCAGTTGCAAATGCGTACAACTCGGAGTGCCGATATTGGGCTTCTCCCTCCCTCATGGCAAGTCTCGGGCATAGCCGTCTTTGCAGAAAAAGTTGGATGGCAGCAGCAGATCTTTTCGTTTCAGACAACCACCCTCGGAGAATTTCCGCTCAGTTCCATAGACGCACACATGATGATCCGCACTTTTGGGTTTCTGCCTCAATTATCCAGATGCCTTGAGTGGGCGAGTGGGAAGGCTGGGTATTTCAATTGGTTGGATGCTGACCGTGATGTCATGTTGAACCTGGGCCTTTCCCCTCTCTCGAGTCTGACCGAAGTCGTTGCGGGCAAGCTTGTCGGAATTTCCGCAGCTCCAAACAGAGCCTCAATTTGACAGCTGAGTGCTCTAGATAAAAAACACCACCCGGCATTTCTTCCGTCTCCATGCCTCTTTGCTTCTCATCAAAATCGCCAAGCTTGAGAATACCCCGATGATCTCCCTCGCTTATGTCGACGCCGCCCTACCCGCCGAGGTGTCATCTTTTTATAGCTGTCTTTTTTGTCGCCTGCGCATGGTGTGGACGTTTGCTCGATCAGCAGTTGTACGCTGTTGATGGGCTATGTCAGTCGAGATCGTGGTCCTGGCTCCGGTGACGCTTACAAGTCGATGTAATGTCTGAGGCAGCCGCGATGTTCTGGAGAAAGTCTGCACACAGGCAACAACCATCGACAAATTAACCTCAAAATAATCGGACATCTATTGCCTTAGAGAGAGGCTGAATGTCAATTGACCACTCAGCAAAACCAACCAACGGTCACGGCAACAATACGAGCGATCTGTCGAGCGAAAAGGATTGCTTTAACAACGCTGATGTAAACAGACGGTGTTGAAGGAGCGTAGAGGGACTAGCCAGTGGGCAAGAAGATGTACCAAACCGTCTGCCTTCTTTCAACCACCATACAGAGAGCAGCCGTCTAGCCGTGAGGCCTCGCAGCAGACTTCATCCTTCGATAAGACAACATCACAGCTAACAGGAGAGTGCGCCCAGAAATCCCACTTCATATATTGTATTGTGTATGTGGTATATGTGTACACACACAAGACTTCTATCTACCTAAGCCTCATGAGGAGCTCCCGCTCCCAAGGCCCCTATGTGTGTGTTCCCGTAATTTGTTTTCCGCGCTTTCCGAAAATGCTTTCAAACCCAAAATCGACATCATGAGAGGAGCATTATACATGACTTGATGAAAAATACATGGCGACCGAAGAAAAGTAAAACGCCCCGAGCAGCACCACCGTCCTTTTGAAGATCGTTGTTTGGTCATAAATACCCCAGACCCTCATTCAAAAATAAATAGCTTTTTTGTACACCTTTCCCGCCATTACATAATCTTACACACACCACCACCGAAAGAGAGGAGATTGCTTATTTGTTCTTGACAACGCCGACCTTGGCGGGTCTGAGGATGCGGCCGTTGAGCTTGAAGCCCTTCTGCTGGGTGTGGAAGACGGTGTTGTGCTCCTTGTCCTGCATGGGGGTCATGAAGGTGGCCTCGTGCTCATTGGGGTTGAAGGGAAGGCCGTGGGGGTCGAATCTCTCGAGGCCGTGCTTCTTAAGGGTCTCGAGGAGGATGTTCTCGGTCATCTTGAGACCCTCGTAGAGGTTGACGAGGTCTTGGAGGTGGGCAGACTTCTCCTCAGACTTGAGCTTCTCCTCGGGGACCATGGTGAGGGCACGGTCGAAGTTGTCAACGCTGTCGACGAGGTCCTTGGCGAACTTCTGGATGGCGAAGTCACGGGCGGCCTTCATTTCACGGGCAGTCCGGTCCTGGAGGTTGCGGAAGTCGGCAACGGAGCGGAGGTACTTGTCCTGGGATGGCTGTTAGTATATGCAGGGGATCATAGTCAGGGGTAGGTTGTATGGCTGTATGTACCTTCCAGTCCCGAACTTCGGCCTCCTTGGCCTCTAATTGCTTCTTGAGCTTGGCCTCCTCGGTCTCCTCCGCAGCCTTCTCCTCTCCGTTCTTGGTCTCGGCCTCCTTCTTCTCGGCCTCAGCGCTGTACCATCTCGCCCTCGGTGCCACTGTCCTGGCGGCTGCGGCAATTGGTGACTGGATGAACTGGGGTCTGGCGAGCTGTCTTTGGGCGCCGGCCCTGGCGGTGGAGCGGAGGGCCCGGGAAGTGTTGGCGATGGTCTGTCGTAACATTATGGCGGTTGTATGTGGTGTATTATCTGAAACTCTCAACGGACGGCAATGCTCTCTTTTTTTAAATTTTACAATACAATGGCGTGTTGCCTTCCAGAAATTTTATGACGACGGTTTTGGTTGGGCCGTTCAACCGGGCCAAGGTCAGAAAAAAAGCGGATCATCTGACGGACCGCCCTTGAGCTGTTCCCCAGATCCCGCTGAACCCCGCCCAGCCGAAACCAGTCAAGCGCTACCTACCAGATGCAGGGCTTTCCCTCTGCCAGATGCTGCCCCACTGTAACCTGCCGGGCCCGCCGCGAAATCATGTGCTGATAACGCAGGGCAGGCATCTTATCGGCGCTTTGTCGCGCGCCTCTCACATTCACTTGGAGGCTTGTCCAAACTTCTGAGCTGGGATCCGCTTGTTGCTGTAGCCTTCCACATCAACAGCAACTCTTTCTGCGATTTAACCACTGCTCCCATCCTGCTTGCTTGCTACCTACACAAACGCGCCCTTGCGATTGTCATTTTACGAACCGAAAGCAAACACAAATCGCGCGAGATAATACACAGCCGGCAAGATGGATTACGATCCGATGGCAATGGATGACGCCGAGTCGCTCGGGCCCGTTGTCAAGATCTCGCAGGTATGTGGTTGTCGCAATGTCCGGGCAGCTGGTGAGACGGCAACTCGTGTCTAAACGCGACGTGAATATCTAGGCCGACTCGGTCCGCGTCAAGTTCGAACTCCAGAATGCCGACATCTCGTTCGCCAACTCGCTGCGCCGCGTTATGCTGGCCGAGATCCCAACCATCGCCATCGACTTGGTCGAGATTGAAAGCAACAGCTCGGTTCTTGCTGACGAATTCATCGCCCACCGTCTTGGTCTTATCCCACTCAACGCCGAGGGTGTCGAGCACCTTCTCTATTCCCGCGACTGCGACTGTGAAGAGTACTGCGAAAACTGCAGCGTCAAGCTCACGCTCCATGCCAAGTGCACTGGCTACGAGAACATGTCGGTATCCGCGCGCGATTTGGTACCTGTTGGCGAGCGCATAAATCAATCTCTGGGCACGCCAGTTATTAACGACAAGGACGGCACCGGATCGCTCATTCTCAAGCTGCGCCCCGAGCAGGAGATCAAGCTCGAGTGTATCGCGAAGAAGGGCATTGCGAAGGAGCATGCGAAGTGGGCACCAAGCGCAGCCATCGGGTTTGAATATGACCCCCACAACAAGCTCCGCCATCTTGACCTTTGGTATGAGAAGGATCCCAAGTCGGAATGGTAAGTTTGCTCTATGTTGATCTTTGGTCGCAAAGCAGCCACTCACACTCTGTCACAGGCCTCCTAGCGAGTATGCCAAGTGGGAAGAGCCACCAGTGGAAGGCGAGCCTTTCGACTTTGACGCCGTCCCCAACCACTTTTACTACAACGTCGAGACAGCCGGTAACCTTCCACCAGACGGAATCGTCACCGAGGGCATCAAGGTCATCCAGCAAAAGCTCGCTGGTCTGATTCACGAGTTGACTGAAGGGGAGGGTGAAGGTGGCTATGACGGACCCCGCAGCCCAGATTACAACAGCGGTCCTGACACCGGCTATGGGTACTCGACATCCTATGGCGGAAATGGCGGGAACCAGAGCGCCTGGGGTGGCGGCGGCGGAACCACTCCATTCGGCGGGCAGACTTCCTATGGCGGTGGCGGTTGGTCTTGAATGAGGCAGCAAGAAAGGATCAGACTTGGTAAATCGGGTCTGGTGGGAGCCATGACGTTGGAAACAGCTCAATACGACGCCAAAATTATCGCCTCACCGGTAACGACAGAGCCGGGCTTTATGGCAGCGCGTTGCCGGCGTTTCCATCTTCTTCACCAGCTTCTTGTTATTGTGTACAATACTATACCCAGCACACGTACATCATTCATCATTCATCACACAGCAATCCGAACTCACTGTTCATCACCCGAATCACCGCATCAGTACCCTTGCCGAGCCCCTTTTACTACTCATCCATTCTCATAACATTGCGAGGGCTTTTTTGCTGCTCTTGGAGGACCAAAAACTGGATATGAGGTTTTTGATGATGAAGAAGAGGGGGTTATTTTGCTGCTATCTGCTGAGCGTGTAGAGTATTTCATCAGCCGGAGTTTTGGGGGGTTGGGGCGGAAAGGAAGGGGGGGAGGTTCATTACAGGTTTCTTGGGGGAAAGAGAGAGAGAGAGAGAGAGCGACTCAATAAAGAAAAGTCAGTTTTCATTGGGGGGTATCTCAACCCAAACCCAAAATCGGCGTCCCTTGTTACTTGTACATAGATATAATTTGTATCAAAAGGCTTCATATTTGAGGTAAATAAGATAAAATAAGAAGATAACCAACAACATGTGTGTGTTTGCACAGACCCTCTTTTTGTGTACAAGAATACCAACTGACAAAAAGACAGAACGCCGCACCCTTCCCTGCCTTGCCGAAAAACAAATGCCTACCCCCTCTCTTGCCATGGTATACGAGAGAAAAATACAAATACACTGACTGATAAAGATGATGTCCCCCTTTCCCTTCCTCCTCCGCTCTATGGATCGATTCCTGTCTTGTCTTGTCTTTTCTATAAGTTCCATGCTCCTCTTTGTTGCTGTGGTGTGCTGTGATACAAAGTATCCAAATCCGCTGTGTTTTCGCTCAAAAATGCAGAAAAAAAATCCAAGCTGCCCTCCTACTCTACGACTTGTTCACAGCAGGCAATTCCTCCTCCTCCAACCCCTTAACCCGTCTATAAAACTTGCGATGAGATTCCAAAAACAAAAACGTGCAAATCGTTTGTCTGTTTCTCTCGTCAGTACATCATTCGAAAGGAAAGGAAAAGAAACAAACTTACGGCCCCAACCTCAAAAAACTCGGCACCCACCCCCTAAACATCCACCCCATCCCCTCCTTTGCATAAATCTCCCCCAGCAGCTGCCCCAGCCCCTGGTTGCCGTGCGCAGACATCACCCTCGTCTTGATCACATCAATCGGGCTCGTCACCGTCGCCGCGACCACGCCAGCAAGAAAGGACGAGCTAAAGTGCGTCGCGAGGTTGTCCTCCATCTTTGCGACCTTGATCAAAGTCCGCTTAAAGATGTCGTAAGACGCCAATTGCGAGGCAGTCATGGCCGCTGCTCGCAGCGAGTTCGGTCCGACACCACGGAAGAGGGCGCCGACGCCTTCTTCCCTGATCATCCGGACCAGACCGTCGCCTGCGTGCCGGTAGTTGCGCCGTTTGTGCTCCGGGAGAGAGGCGTCGTGCTGCATGCGGACGTTGAGGACGTCGGCTGCGTTGCCTGCTATTCCACCTATAGTCCCCGAGACGGAGGCCATGGCTATGAGCATGGGTAAGGAGGGCGGTTTGGGTTTTTGGGTTACTGGATCAACGCCGGAGCGGGTGGCGAGTTGGGATTTGAGTTCCTCATAGATGCCGAAGCGGGTGGTGGAGTAGGTGATTTGGCGGAGGAGGGAGGCGGAGAGGCCCGAGTAGAGGCCTGTGAGGCCGTTGTTGCGGAGGATGTGGAGGAAGGTGCCGGACATGGTGGTGGGCATGGAGCCTGAGCGGGTTTGGAGGCGGACTTTGACTGTCGGGGGGTTAGTATGGGAGGAGATAAAAGGGGGGGTAAGGGGGGTGGTAAACAAACCCAGGTCGAGGGGGTGAGTGACGCAGGCGGCCATGGAGGATGCGCTGCCTCCGAACCAGAAGGGGTAGTGGATTGGTTTTTGTTTTAGTTTTGGTGAGAGGGACATCTTGTTGGTGGTGTCTCTTTTGCTGGTGGTTTCTGTGCCTGGACCTACTGGTGTAGGTACGCTGCTATTCTTGGCATCCATCTTGTCGTCTCTGTCGCGACGCACTCAAAAAGTAGAAAAGTTGGAGTTGTCGCTATAACAAGAACATCCCGCGGACTGTGTGTGTAAAGCTTTTTCGCCAAAACGTTGCCGAATTAGAATTATGTGTTATGTATTAAACACTAAAAGTGAATAGCTTCAAGCGAATTGAAAGTGAAGCTATACCGGCATCGGCAGCAATGTTTTGCGACTGACTCTGGAAAGATCGGATCGAGGTATGACGAAAGGGTGGTCGTCCCAAGTGAGATTGGCGATAAGAAATGTCACAGCTGCAATCAATTCAACCAACAGTGGGAATTTTTGGTTTATCGAAATTTTCCACTTTTTGTTGGTCCCCACTACGTAATCGACAGGGAATTGGCGGGTAGCAGCGGGTGCTGTTGATAATCTTATCTCTCTGCGCTAGCGATATCGGATCGGGCCTGGATCCCTTGTCTTTCCGAGCAAAACAAAAAAAAAGTTTGACCGCCTTCGAGTCATAGGAGGGGTCAGACCACTGAGGTGAGGGGAGAGAGAAGAGCTGCAGCTATCTATCTGTGTGTGTGTGTGTGACTGTGACTCCATATTTTTTTTGTTTCCGCTTTCTTCCATTGTTTGGACTTTTGGGCTTCTCTCTCTCTTGCGGAATTCATCTCGAGTATCTTCCTCCTTGTTACTTTGCTACAAATTCAAAATGTCCAAGGGTCGTGTCTGTCTGTAAGTGATATATTTCCTTCCAAGTCCTGCCATCCATCTTCCCCGCCAAAAGCTTAACAGTGTGGAAACGCCTGGTGCTGACCCCCGCTTACAGCGCCTACTCTGGAGGTAAGCCATTCGGTTGCCCAATGCCTTCATTTTTGTGTCTCTATGCTTGAGCAGACGCATGACGGGCTCGATTGACCTTCCATGTTCGCTGAGCGGGCAAAGGGCCAATTGCTGTCTCGTTGAGGTGTCCACCGGGAACCTTGTCGGCGTCACTTCGTGCACGGGTGTCGGACGGAAAGGGAAGCTGACAAGTTCGGTTGACAGGTCTCGACACCTCCACCATCCTCAAGTGGCTCATTCTCGAGGTAGGCATCTCCTAGCTGGTATGATGCCCGCCAAGAAGAGGTGCTGACATGGACAATACAGGGTTACACTGTCGTGTGCTTCCTCGCCAATGTTGGCCAGGAGGAGGACTGGGCTGAGGTCGAGAAGAAGGCCCTCGCTCTCGGTGCCGAGCGCATGGTGATTGAGGACCTCCAGCGCGAGTTCGTCGAGGAGATTGTCTTCCGCGCCATCCAGTGCAACGCCATCTATGAGGACCGCTACCTCCTCGGTACCTCCCTCGCCCGGCCCATCATTGCCCGGGCTCAGGTCCGCGTTGCTGAGCAGTACAACTGCGACATCCTCAGCCACGGCTGCACCGGCAAGGGCGTAAGCCAGCTTACTCGAAGATGCCAAGTAACTTTATGCTAATTCCGAGGTCTAGAATGACCAGGTCCGCTTCGAGCTTGCCTTCAAGGCTTGCAACCCCAAGATGAAGGTCATCGCCCCCTGGAGAATGCCTGAGTTCATCGAGAAGTTCCAGGGCCGTGCCGATCTCCTCAAGTTCGCCGCCGAGAACAACATTCCCGTCTCCTCCAGCCCCAAGGCTCCCTGGTCCATGGATGACAACCTCGTGCACTGCTCGTACGAGGCTGGTGTCCTTGAGGACCCCGACCACTCTCCCCCCAAGGAGCTCTGGACCCGCACCGTCGACCCTACCGACGCTCCCGATGTTCCCTACAACTTCACCATCCACTTCGAGAAGGGTATCCCCACCAAGGTTGTCACCCCTGAGGGTGAGGTTACCGACTCGGTTGCTCTGTTCAAGCTTCTGAACAAGATTGGCCACGACAACGGTGTTGGCAGAATCGATATTGTTGAGAACCGTTTCATCGGTCTCAAGAGCAGAGGCTGCTACGACACCCCCGGTCTTACCATTGCGTATGTTTCTGCAAAACCCGATTGAGACACGATCATGTACTGACAATATTCCAGCCGCCTTGCTCACTTGGATCTTGAGGGTCTTGTCATGGACGCCAAGGTTCGCAAGCTCCGTGACCAGTTCGTCACGATTGAGTGGTCTCACTGCCTCTATAACGGCATGTACTTCTCTCCCGAGCGTGAGTTCCTTGAGAACTCCCTCGTCTACTCCCAGGAGAACGTTACTGGTGAGGTCCGCATGTCGGTTTACAAGGGCGCTGCCTACGTCCTTGGCCGCAAGTCGGATGCCAGCAACCTCTACTCGCAGGAGGATGCTTCTATGGACTCTCTTGAGGGCTTCTCCCCCATGGACACCTCTGGCTTCATTGCCATCCAGGCCATCCGCCTGGAGAAGTACGGCCTCCAGAAGATCAAGGATGGCAAGCCCCTTACCAAGTAAATTGTTGAGGGCGGTGCAAAGTAAATAATAAAACAAAGAGATTCCCCGTCCAGCTTTTTGTTCGTGTTACTTGTGAAAACTAGATAAATTCCATGTCGAGCTGGGAACCTTCGAGGCCGCCATGAGAGGAATTGGCCAATCAGAAGTTCCCCACAGAAGCGTTTCTAGAAAGATGTCATCGTGCATCGAGGACCCCTGTTTTGTGGAGCCCAGGCCACCGTCTCTCGGCGCGCGCCTCGAACGATCTCCAATTTTTGAGCTTGATACTGCCGTGGCGCCCAAGCTTCAAGCTGAGCTGTTGTAGCGAGAGGTCTCCCACCCCACCACAACTTGACATCGCCAGCATGATCGGACCTCGAGGAATGGCCTGCGCCGGCGGGCTTCTGGCGAGGGTCGGCAGTCGGTCGGTGATTTCGAGAGCGGTACGACAGAGCAGTCCGTTGCGGCCATTACCAGCGACAGTGACGGCGCCAGCAGCGAGGTGGTGGAGGGCACAGTACTCGACCAGGCCAGGTTAGACAGCCAATACAGTTTACTTCTTGACCTTTATAAACCGCGAATAACCACTGATATGTTCGCTGTGAAAAAAGAACTCCCCAAAGAAGTAACCATAAACTCCAAAACTTACCCCGTCGACGCCGAATGGTTCAACGTCTCGTCCACGATCCTCAACCTCACGTCCCGGAAGCTGCACCTCCAAAAAGACCACCCCGTGTCCATCACCCGCCAAATCATCGAATCCGTGTTCCCCTCCCCCACCTACCTCAGCTACAACAACCTCGACCCTGTGGTTACGACCCACGAGAATTTTGACTCGTTGGGGTTTCCGCCCAACCACCCCGGCAGAGCAAAAACCGACACTTATTACATCAACTCTACCACCTTGCTACGGACGCACACGTCGGCCCACGAGGCGGAGTTATTCGCCGCGTCGAAATCCCCGGGATATCTCATCTCGGCTGATGTCTACAGAAGAGACGAAATCGACAAGTCCCACTACCCCGTCTTTCACCAGATGGAAGGCGCCCGGGTCTGGGACCGCGACACGGTCCCGAACGGTGACATCGTGGCGGCTGTACACAGAGATTTGGACGCCCTACCGAAACATGAAATGATCATCGAGGACCCCAACCCCCCTTCTCACCCGGAGCGTAACCCCTTACAGCCATCCCACACCCCTGAGGAGGCAGAGGCGGTGGGGAAGCATCTGAAGCGATCTCTGGAATTGATGGTGGCGGAGATTTTTAAACGGGTGAAGGAGTCTCACGCCCGGGCGGGGGTGAAAGAGCAGGATGGGGAGCCGTTGAAGGTTAGATGGGTGGAGGCTTACTTTCCTTTCACGAGCCCCAGTTGGGAGATGGAGGTTTGGTATCAGGGGGATTGGCTGGAGGTTTTGGGGTGTGGGGTGAGTCAACAACACATCCTTAACGACGCGGGTGTTCCCAATCAAATAGGCTGGGCTTTTGGCTTGGGGCTGGAGAGGATTGCGATGTTGCTTTTTCAGATACCTGATATCAGGTTGTTTTGGTCGCAGGACGAGAGGTTTTTGGGCCAGTTTAGAGGGGTGGAGGGGGATTTGGGGAAACTGAGGCCGTTTGTGGGGTTTAGTAGGCATCCGGCTTGTTACAAGGATGTCAGCTTTTGGTTGCCGGCTGGGAGCACGGGGGCTGCGGCGGCGGGGGGGAAGGGGAGGGAGGGCGGGGAGTGGCATGAGAATGATTTGATGGAGGTGGTGAGGGATGTTTGCGGGGATGTGGTGGAGGATGTGGTCTTGATGGATAGCTTTACGCATCCCAAGACGGGGAGGAGGAGTTTTTGCTACAGGGTGAATTATCGGAGCTTGGAGAGGACGTTGACGAATGAGGAGACGAATGGGTTGCATGAGAGGGTGAAGGGGGAGATGGTGGGGAGGTTGGGGGTTGAGATTAGGTGATTCTGTATCAACATGAGGAGATGTTTCAAGAAGGAGAGAATAGCGAGGGTTTAGTGGTGTTTTGAGACGAGTGGTTATGGTTACATAGACATCACTAAACAACAAGGGAGGGTTGTTGGTGTTTGGGGGAATCTTGGCATGTCTACAGCTATTGTCTCTGGTCATGATCATCACCAAACACCAGTGAGGAGGGGGTTCTGGTGTTGTGTTGATTTCAGGAGAGTGTCTGTGTGGGCTTGATGCTGCTCAGCCACCCGGACGCTCGGATACCGGTCTGCAAAACATGCGGGGGAGAAAAAGGGTGCATACATGCAACCATGGTGTTACCTATACCATCTCCTACTCGAATGTATGTACGTATATATGATATGAAAAATATCTAGTAGAAAACTAGAAACCGGACGATGTAGATCCGGAAAAGATATACCACCTGACGATGCAGCGGTGGTGAGAGAGCATGGCCCTGTGCTGTGCGTGTAAGTCCAGTTCCCTATCTGGGCAGTGCAAAAAATAAGTGGAGACCTGTTTCCAGGAGGTCGGGTTGAGTTGGCTGTTTTATTATCTCGGCATCACCTGCCTTTGGGGAGGATATGGTGATGCTGAGGGATGGTGGTATTTTTCACCTTGGACTGCGGTAAAGGTGAGGTGGTGGTTCATGAGTTCACCTGTCCAGCCCGAGTTGGGAATGGTCATGATGACGACCAGATGAGTTGTCAAAATGTTCCTACAGAATCTAGAGGGGCTGGAAAATACACGTGGAAGTCTGGCCAGCTGCGCCTTCGGTCTGCATTTGCTGGCTGATGATCGATGATCGGCGCATGGAGAGCCTCTTACGCAAGTCTTGGGTGATGGACTGCTGGCAGTGTGAGTGTGTGCGGTAAGCTTTACGAGCCGACACGACAGAGTCGCGGATTAGGTTTGGCATAAGAGCTGGGATATGGCTAGCTTTGTGCCTGGCTTCCTTCCTGGGCATCTCGTACAGTAGGGATGAACACACAGCTCGTGTCAGCGATGTTTTGTTGTTGTATGGGAGGTATGATCCCGGCAAACAGAACAGGAAAGTAAGTCTAGCCTTGGCGTGGCTGTTTATTGTCCCAGTTTCTCGCATGTTTATCGGTGATGGATATGGTGAAGAGTCATGGCAGGGAAGACGGTGTAAAAGACTCTAGACATTTGTCGATACTGATGAGGTGGCGTGAGCCGGGCTGAGCATGTCCTCCTGGACAACCTTGGCTCAGCAGATGGAAAAGACGCCGTGTGTTGGTGATTTTGGTTGTCTAGGGAGGCAGTGATGGTGGTGAGTGAGGATTCTGGAACCGCCTCGAGAATCAGACACTGCGGGATCGGGAAATGCGATCTGGATGGGCGGACGTCCCGATGGGCCCGAAACCTGCCAGAGTTGCCAGAGTTGCCAGAAGATCCTGTTGTGCCCATGTGCCGTCGTGGCTGTGCAAACCTCACTCAACAGAGAGAAGAGAGAAGCTGGACGGTGAGTGGCAAGGAAAAGACTGGCAGAGATTTCGGGTTCCAGGTTGTGTTGACTGCATTTACACAGCCAATTAAGCGGCAACTGGGATTGCCATTCATGAGAAAGAGGCTTCGCATCGTGGGCTCAATAGTAGCGAGAGGCAACATGCCCAAGTGTGCGCGCGACAGGTCCAAAGCCACTGCGTGTTGCGTACGGAGGCCCGGCGGGCTTGTGGGATTCCCTCAGGCGGGTCGCTGCTGGTCCCAATCTCCAGTCTGGCGGCTGAGCCATCCAACCGGGGGGGGGCTTCTGACGAGCGGCGGCATTGTTGCTCCCCAGACACGCCAGCCCAGGGCCCGTGATCTCCTTCCGGCCTGTCTTTGTTTCACCGCATCTACACAGCAAAAGAGGAATATAAATCCCCGGCGCCACCCTCCTGCCGCTTTCGTCGCTCAATCTCCCATCTGCATCCAATCTCTGCATCAACAGCTTGCCACTCCACAGCTACAGTAACACCGACCTGCTACTTACATCACCTACCTCCTGCGGTGCATAATAAGCCCTCGGGTTCGCAACTAAACTTCCGCCCCCGCACCTCACTTACTTGATCTCAAACAACCAAGACTTCACCCCCAAACAAACAACTGCACGATACCACACAAATTAAAATGCCTTCGATTCAGATACCTACCGCCATGCCCTCCTCTCCAGACGGACTCCTCCCCTCTCCCAGCAGCATGTCCAGCTCCCCACGATCTGGCCGCTCTCGGGGCGCCTCTCTCAACCTCAAGCTCGACCTCTCCAACCTCCCACCGCTGGAGAAGCCAACAACACCCACCAACACCCTCCTCATCACCGACCTCGACCCCGACTGCTTCCGTCCCGAGAACCTCGCCGTCATCAGAGACGCCCTCAACAAAACCGCCCCAGTCCGCCACTTCTCCCCACTAAAATTCGCCGCCCGCATCCAGGTCGTCTTCTCGACCGAGCAAGAAGCCATCGCCGTCCGTCGGGAATGGGACGAGAGGGAAGTCATGGGCCGCCCTTGCCGCGTCTGCTTCGGCATGCAAATAAACCTCGAGACCATCAACAACAAGGAGGACCAGCACCTCGCCTTGCCCGACGCCGGGAGGCTGTTTTTCATTTCTCCTCCCCCATCTCCTCCCCACGGCTGGGAGTCCCGGACAGAGGACGCGCCTAATACCATGGTCCACGCGGAGGACTTGGCGGATGCGCTGGCCAAGCTGAGGCATTCGAATGATCCCAATAGCGGGGTGAATATTAACCAGAGGGGGGATGTCAGTCCCGTCAGCCCTACTACGCAAGGGGGCGGTCAGAGGACGAAGAGGAGCAGGAGCTCGACCTTGATCTTCCAGCCGCAGCCTGTGATTGGGATGGGAGGGGAGAGCCCGAACTTGCCGTGTGTGACGGTGGATGACATGACGGATGAGGGGCTGGAGGATGATGCGGATGTTATGGACATCAGCCCGGTCAATATCACGGCGCCAAGGCCGATCATGGCGCACACGGCCAGGCCACCAGTCGAGTTGATGGAGCATTGATTTAGCGACTGATTTGATTCTCACGAACAAGGGCGTTTCTGGGGGAAAACAGGCTTGGCTGGCTGGCGTTAGGGACTTGCATGCATATCCTCCACAGTATTACACTACGGGAGCAGCATTGTTTTGGAGCATTTTGCGCAAAAGAGAGTAGAGGGTGGGTGGTCTTCTGTGGGTGGTTTTATTTCTCTCTCTCTCTCTCTCTCTGGTCTCAGGCGGGAGAGAGATTGTGTATTGGCATGAGGACAGGATACTAGTAGAAGTAATTGTTCATACTTTCGCACTCTGTCTGATATCTCCTTTGCATGTGCGCATTGTACGTAGTATGTGTAACAAGTAACCCTTATATTACACATGTGTTTCACCAAGACGATGTCTTGAGCGTTCCTGTCTCTTTTGTTCCAGGGCAACCAATGGCTCCGAATATCAGCGGTTCCGTTCAGACTCGGGTTCTCCCAGCCTTACACCGCCCCCCTCCTCCCCCGTTTTGTCCTTTCTTCTCACCGTGTCACCATCCTCACCACACCTCTGCAGACCATCCGCGTGCTCAACCACCCCAACCAACTCACCGCCGTGAGCAACAAGACAGCAGCCATCAAATTCCTCCACTCCGTCCACCGGTTCCCAAACCTGTCTTTTCTTTGTTTTTGTGTCTCCTCCTCACCCTTCTCAGTCAAGTGAAGCTGCCTCCAGCTAGGCACAAACCTAAACTCGAACCCTGCCTCCCTCCCGCCCGCCTCCCGGACGGTAACCTCCCTCAGCACCCTTTTCAGTCTCTCCACCTGCCACTCCTCCCATTTTCTGGGCAAGAGATATTTTTTGAAATAGGAAACCGCAATGAAATACCCGCACTGCCCGCCCACAAGAACGAGATACCACCATTTCGGCCTCTCGATCCCGAGCTTTTGTGATAAAGCAGGTCCGTTGAGCCAGTACCCTTCTGCTCGGAGGAAGGCCCTGCTAGCGTATGTTGGGGGGGTTAGAGCGAGAGAGGCGATCATGTTTTCCGCCAGCTGTTTCGACACTCCCGACGGGCAGATCTCGGAGACGATCAGGCTTTCCAACCAGACCTTTGCCGTGGTGACGTTTTCAAACGGGGCGGTCGGGGTGCCCAAGAGGTAGGCTACATACCGCCATAGGGCGAGGTAATCCTCCTTTTCTTGATCGGACAGCCATATCCCCTGTCGAGGGAATCCGATAAAAAGCAGCATGGTGCTGAAGGCTGTTATTGTCCCTATGGAATCGAGGTCGTTGCAGGGAATGCCATTTTCTTGAACGTTGAACCACTCTGGTTTTGAGCTGGATAGGGATAAAATCTTGCGGCGGACGGTGGCGTGGAGGAGGCGGACTTTTACGGAGGAGACGAAGCCGCGACCGGTGGGGGGGTGGAGGGCGGAGGGGGAGGAGGTGATGTCGAGGACGTGCTGGAAGGTTTCGAGGAGGCGGCGGCGGGCGAAGCGGGGGGTGAAGCCGCCTGTTAGGGAGAGTGTGGCGGCTATTCGGGGGGAGCCGAAGCCGCCGAGGAGGGCTTGGAAGGTGAGGCCTACTATTGAGGGGCCGAGGTAGCGGTAGAAGATTTGCTGGCCGGAGGTGATTTGGGGGGGGGAGACCCAGGGGGGGGTGGTGGTGAGTTGGGACCAGAGAGGGGATAAGACTGGGTCGTGGGGGGCGTGGGTTTGGAGGAGGGAGAAGAGGTGTTGGGCGTGGGAGGAGGGGCATGAGGACGGGCTTGAGGTTGAGGGTGGTGGTGAGTCTGAGTATGGTGGTGATGATATCTTGGACCGAGACTCGGCAGCTATCTCGTCCAGGCGGTCGAGGGCCTTGGAGGCAAGCTCGTCGTAGGTGTAGATCAGGGGCTTGAGCTGCTCTGGCGTGTAGTGCTCCGACGTCCACTCGAACTCATAGTCCCAGACGTTCACACGCCTCCCTGGCTCGAGGACGTAAGGGGGCGGCATGTTGGATCAGGAAGGTAGGATCGAGTAATCCCGACGCTGTGGTCGTGGAGAATAGGATCCAACTCCTTGGTTCGCCTAGCGGACGTGGAAAGGGCTCATATATACATCCAGACTACATATAAGACCCCTTGGGCATCTATCTGTGCCTTCAACAATGTGACTCTCCTCACAACTCGTACTCGCGAGCACACTGCTTTGCTGAGAAAGCAGCTCTAGTCCGAGAAATATCTTGTTGGCCGCACCAGGAAGAGGCGTAGAGAGGATACAGACTCTAGAATACAACCCTCATCGCGAATCACAACTTCCCTCCATTTTGCCGAGGCGGCGTTCACTCACAGAGCTAACCCTACGAGGAAAAAGGATTCATCAGGTCCCCGAGCATTCATGACGTGCGGTGCACGCTATTCGCCACAACAGGGTTGCAGCACACCCCATTACCGTACCGTGTGCGGGACTGGTGATAGCACGGAACAGCAAGGCACAGTCCCCCCTCAATCCATACATAGGAGTACCGGATATTCACATGGTATGGCTTCGGCAGCAGAATCCAGGGGGTATGGCTGGACCGAGCAATCTATCCTTCACTTGACAGTCGACGAGTCGATGCGGCCAAGGCGGCTCGGATGAGGACGTGTCCATTGTTGGGCGTCGTCCGTAATGTCGGCAATATACGAAGCCGACGTGGTGTTTTTTCTTGGCGATTAGATGGCATTCTGCGCCTCGGTAGTGCCTGTTCGTTACCATAAGTCTCTCACCCATATGTCCGTCTGTCCTCCTTATTAGAAATAGAGGCATGTCGTTGGGTTGAGGTGGGACAAGGCGGTTCGCTCGGGTGGGGCTGTAGAAGCTGTGAGCACTGACCATTGTCGCTGATAGCGATACCGATTGCAACGGTGCCGCTAAGCCTGTCGCGAACCCTTTGCGTCCCTGGAAATTTTTTGGACAGGCCGAGTCCAACATCGAAAGTCAACAACAGCCAACAACCACACAGCTAATAACCACACAGCCAATTCATACCCGACTTCACTATGAATAGCTGTTGCCGCACAGCCGCCCTGCGAATATTTGTCAGAAACATCAGCCAAATCCACTTCCCGCCACCAACGAGCGCATATCGCATTCCTCGCTACCACTCGACACTGACTCGATTATCCACGTTACAACGGACAATTGCTCTCGGTAGCACACGAGACAGGTTACTTCACACATCATGTCCTGAGGGGAGAGAAGAGGGTGCCTGGCCACCGCCAGAAGGGCTCCCCGCGCACCAGGAACCAAGTCCTCCTAAGATTGTCTTCGAAACCACCCACGATGCACCTTTTGAACCGACAGAGGTGACGATAGACGCTCAAACACCAACACAGAATGAATCGGCCAGCCCACAAGACTCTGGCGAGGTTCAGCCAAAACCTCTGGGAAAATGGGCTAGAAAAAAGTTGAAGAAGGCGCAGCAAGCTACCGCAATGAAGCCGGAGGGGGGGGAAGAGGCCAGCGCAGTGGCAGATGCGGAACACGACATCACAATGGTTGTTGGGGAGGAAAATGACGAGGCGCCGTCTAGTGAATTACCAGCAAAGGATCAAGACGAGGTGCCATCCAGCGACCGACCAGTACAGGACCAAACCACTGTTGAAAGAGAACCCGACACCCAGCCTGCCGAAAAGGAGGATAAGTCAAAAAGCAAGAGGCCAAAACGCGACAGGCCAGAAAAATGTGCGCCAAAGAAGGAGCCCAAAAAGTACAAGATCAAGAGGCTGAAGAAGGAAAGGGAGGAGAAAAGGCGAAAGAAGCTGGAAATGATGGAGTCCGGAGAAGTGACGATGGCCAAGGTCGAGCTACAGAAGGCCCTGAAGGAGAAGAAGGAGCGTGAAGAACGGGAGCGAACGAACCCGATGGCTCTGAAACTTGAGGCTGCTCGTGCCGAAAGGCTGGCAAGGAAGGCCGAGCTCAAGTTGGCACGAAAGGAAAGGAGGCGGCAGGAATTCGAAGAGGCGAAAAGGAAGGCTGAGGCCGAGGCCGAGGCTGAGGCTGAGGCTGCGGGCAAGGAAGAGTGGCAGATTCAGAAAGAGGCGCTCAAGGCAAAGTTTCCAGAGGGCTGGATGCCGCGCAAGAAGCTGTCGCCAGACGCTCTTGCTGGTATTCGCGCCTTGCACAAGCAGTTCCCTGAGCAGTACAACACCGCCACGCTCGCCAAGAAGTTCGAGGTATCCCCGGAGGCTATCCGCAGAATTCTCAAGTCGAAATGGACACCGGACGCCGAGGAGGAGGAGGAGCGACAGGGGAGATGGTTTAACCGTGGCAAACGGGTTTGGGCTCAATGGGCTGAGCTTGGAAAGAAACCGCCTGCGAAGTGGCGTGCCGAGGGTGTGGTACGCGATCCCAAGTGGAATCGGGGTAGGAAGAAGATGGGGGGTTTCTTGGGCTGAGTGAGATGTGGCCATGGAGGACCCAAAACTGTACAACGCTGTATATAACCCGATAACGTATCTCTCTGTGGTGCTGAGATGGTAAGGAAGCCAAGAAAGCCCTTTTTACCCCGGACATTCAGATCAGCACAAGCCATCTCATCTCGCCTCATGGCTCGCCAGCACAAGCGCTAATGCAGTGCCGCGGGCTGTCACCGATGCCCCGGTCCCGTGGTCTTTGACACGGCCAAACTGGCTCGTCAGTGATTGACATCGTGGAGGGCTCATTCAAGGTTTAAGATGGACAATTGGTGCACAATCTTGAGGGTTAGGCGATGTCGGACAGACACATCACTCTGCCGCTGCCAGTGCCAGTGCTAGCACCAATACTTCGTAGCCAGGTAACATTGCATGATCGCCTTGCCAAAAAGGAACGGCTCTTGTCCTCGCGGGGACAAGAAAAGAGAAATGGGCACGACGGGAGTGGGGTCACCCCCGGCTACCGGTACATTCCTGTGATTGGCGGGGAGCTCAGAAATTCAGCCCGATTTGGAAAGGGCTAGCCCAATTGACCAATTGACATGCCGGGCAACAACAGCGCTAAAAAACAAGGTAGCTGAGCACGGGCCACATCAAACCCCTGCCCACCACCAGCCCTCCCCTGCACCCCTGTAAACAAATGGTGGGTGCTTCGCACAACAGAGGAAAGGCTTGCCCTGTGGGAAGAGCCCAGTTGAGAAGAGATCCAGATGCATTTCGGGTGCCCAATGATGGGTGATTTTTTCCCCTCGACATCTTTGAAAGTCACCAGAAGCAAATGCTGAGCGTTGTGCCGTCGCACTGACCGACGACACCTGCCCGAGACAATTGACTTTGTCTCGTTGCACCGCCGGTCAATGTCACTGTAAGCTCTCTCCTCTCCCGACCGCCATCCGATCTCGTCTCCTCTCTTGCCTGCAAAGTACTGCGCCTATCTCCAAACATGCTTTCTGACCAAGGTCAACTCGGACGCCTCTGCAGCTTTCTACGCGTATCCGAAGATAGGCCCGCCATTCTGTCATCACTCGTTTAGGACAGCTCCCGCCTGCTCTCGACTTCAGCCTCAACCGCCGCCTCGCAACTGCCCAACTGCTGCCCGCTCCAGTCACCTTCAAAGTCACCCAGCCTCCGCTGTTTCCCAACACGTTACACTCACCCAAACCTCCCGACCCGTGCAGATGTTTCTTACTCCTTAGTCAGACGTCCCTGGTCCCCCGTTCGTCTCTGGTTCTTTTCATCCCGACTCGGTCCATCGTCGTAGGCCAAGTCGATCCAGCACATGGCTATGAGCGATGGCATCCACTCCCTCCAACCGGCTTAAGCTTACGCCCAACAACTCTCCATATCTTTCCCGACCCTCGCGTTCTCCCATCCGGCCCCGCGGCTTCTGCGAACCCGGCCTGTCTCTCCAACGTGTGATAGGTACAACCTGCAGCTCCCCGACCGGATTTGATACCGTCCACTCATCGTTCGCCTATATTGCTGGCGGCGCCGTGGTGGTGGTGGACGTGTCTGGCGAGCATTATTCTCAACGATTCTACCGGGCCAGACCCTCTGCTGTACCCGTATTTTCCGTATCTCCGGTCTCGAATTCATCTTCCACACTGAACAACACCCCAAAAGCAAACGATAGTAGGAACCGAGCGGCGCCCTCCCCGCGAGAGGGTTCATATGGCGGCTCAGACTGGCTGGACGCACCAAGCTCCAAAACCTGGACGAGTCGAGAGCGCATCAAGGCAGCCACCTGTCTGGCCCTCAGTAGAGATGGAAGATATCTCGCCGTGGGCGAGACGGGCTATGCTCCGCGGGTGCTCATATTCAACCTCCAGGACGTTTCCTCGGACACGCCACTGGTCTCGATTAGCGAACACACGTTTGGCGTCAACGCCGTGGCATGGTCCTCAGACACCAAATTTCTGGCCTCCTTAGGTGCTGCCAACGATGGGTTTCTTTACCTATGGAAAATCGATCCCCGCACAGGTGCGGCAAAGCTGTTTCAACAAAATCGGTGCACCGCTCAGGTGAAGGGCTTGTTTTGGATGGGCAGCAACCTGATTACGCTGGGCGTCCGTCACGTGAAAGTTTGGAGGGTGGATGAAGGCTCAATAGCCACCCCGGTGAAGCCTAGGTTTGGCGGAGAGCAAGCTGCTCAGGCCGTCGCTCAGCAAGCCCAAAAACCCCTTTCCGGAAGAAACATCCTTCTGGGCACCATGCTGGACGAAACATTCGTCTGCGCAATCGCCATCAGCGACGAGAAAGCCATTGTCTGCTCGGAAACGGGCCACGTGTGCCTGTTGGACGACACGAATAAACAAATGAAACTGGTCAAGGTGCTGGACCTTGGCTTCAACATTGGCTGCATCTCCAGCCGAAACGGGAGTGTATATGTGGGCGGCAAAGAGGACGGCGATTTCGCCCTCGTGAGTCTCGAGGGAATCCTCAGTGGCACGCCGGACCCAACACTTCGGAGCTCACAGACCTCCGAAGGCCTCGCGGCCATGGGGTTTTTGGCTGAAAACCTGGTGACGGTCAACAGCAAGCAGTCGATTGATGTTTGGGGTCCGGATTACATGCCTGGGACTACCCCAGACGACACAAAACGCATCCCTATACCAGGCCCGGGTGATCCTATCGTTGGCACCCAGCGGCTCTCTGCGTCGAATAAACTCGGTGCCGCTTTCTTCACGTGGGCCGGCTTCGGGCGAGTGAATATCTGGGACCTGGACGGCATGATCAAATCAGCCTTTGATGTTCCCATTGAACAACTCGACATGGGCAACGAGGTCGAGGTCAATCAAGTTGTTGTGGTGAGAGCCACAGGTGACGGCAGCCTCTTCGTTGCTGGCGACAAGCTGGGTGTTCTTCGGATCGTGGACTCTTCGACAGGAGGGTGCGTGATGGAGACCAAGGCTCATTCGTCAGACTGCCAGGATATCACGATTCACGAGGGCCAGTCGAGAACCCTCATCGCTTCCTGCGGCAGAGACCGAACAGTCCAGCTGTTTCAACGGTTGGCGACAGGTGCTTTTGAGCACTTCCAGACACTGGAGTTCACTGCCAAGGTTGTGCAAGTGCTCATCCCTACTGAGGATAAGCTCATGACGTGCTCCCTGGATCGAACGATTCAGATACACGATTTGGTCACCAAGGAGAACGAGCCGGATGCTATGGCCGCGATACCCTCCAAGGTCGTTTCGCTAAAGGCTTCTCCGTCATCCATGACGGTGACACCTGATGAGAAGGCGATCTATGTCGCTTTGCTGGACCGCTCGGTCTGCCATTATGATTTCACAACTGGGCGGCTTCTTGGGTCTTTCAAGTGCAACGATGAGGCGGGACTGGAATCTGTCGTTTTGGAATCACTCACATTTGGCCAGCTTGGAAATGGTGATCTGTCGTTCTTGCTGGGTATCTCCAACACGGACAAATCGGTGCGGATATACGACGCTCAGTCTGGGTTGTTTTTGGACCGCGAATGGGGCCACACCGAGGCTATCAATGGTGTCGTTTTGATCGACGGTGATGAAGGTGGAAAGAGAGTCGTCAGTGTGGGCGAGGATGGTACCATAATGATCTGGACGCTTGACTTTCAAGATCCCGTCGCTGGCGGGTCACGAACTCGCGATCCGTCACCCGACAAGAACATCTCGACATCCACCAGACCGCCGTTACGAAAGGTTCTCTCGAAAGCAGAATTAGCCGAGTTTCAACGGCCAACAACGTCCCCTGGCGGGCGTAGATCACCGCCCCGTGCTTCACATCGGCGGGCTAGTAAGTTCCATGTGACGACAAACACGGCGAGGACGCCCAACACCGAAAAGCAACAACTCAGCCCGGGGAGCGGGGTAGCAGAAGAGACTCCCTCTCGGCGAGCCTCTTCAGGGGGCAGCAGATCAGATAGCCCTCCTCCACCACCCGATAGCCCCAAGAACAGGGCGCGGATGTTTCGCCGACCATCTCTCCCGGCCTTGAACATGACGCCGACGGCGAGCATCAAGTCCAAGAAGAAGTCCAACCAAAATATGCGGAGCGGGTATGGCTTTGGCAGCCTCAGCATGGCCACCGAGCAAACCTGCCGTCAACTACGGGCCTACCGCAAGAAATTAAACTCGAGCGATTCCATCAACAGCGATGTTCTCTCTGAACTCGACGCCGAACTCCGGCTTACGGCGGCGGCGCTCGGGGAACGGGCGATCAGGAGCAGGAGCAGCCGCGAGCCGGACGAGCACAAGCCAGTCAGCGAGTCGATGCTGAGCGGCCTACTGGACCAGTATAGTGAGCGATTGGTCAGCATGCTGGACGAGAAGCTTCGACTGCGGCTCAGCGAGGAGGAGAAGGATTCTCTTGTTAGGGACAGGCCGAGGACATCTGGGCAAGCCTCGTCGAGTTCGGAGGGGAGCAGGGGGGGGACGTTTACGGATGCTGTGCTTTGTGAGGAGCCTGGGTCTGCTTGAGACCGGTGGCATATGGGAATGGTGGAGGACGTGGCGGCGAGATACCCTTTTGCATTTCTTTTTTCTTTTTTCGGTTGCGTTTCTGGCATATATCATTTTTGCTTCATGCATTGTCTTACCAAGAATCATGTTTTCTTTGTCGTTTTTTTTTATTTTTTTTTACTGGACTGCTGGACTTTTTCTTGAGTTGATCATCATTATTCGGGGCGTTGCTGATTGCAAGGCATTCTTTTGTTGGAGATACTCTTGGTGGGAGGTGGCCTATTCTTTATCACAACTAGAGGCCGGGAGAGGGGATTACAATGGAATGGAAAAAATAAACACTTTCCACAACAAGGCGTTTCTGGATGCTGGATTGGGGAGGATTTTGGTGGGTAGGAGATGGGGATTTCTACAGCTGAGTGATATCAGGGCTTGTTCTTGGGGTGGTGGTATTTGTATATATAGCTGATTACTTGCATTGTGCTGTTTTGGTGTGAGGCATTTTTCTTGGAGTGGAAGCGGATGAGTTTGTTTGAGTATGCGTAGCTGGATAGTTATGAAGAGGGGGGGAGATGGTTGAAATGATATATTTTGAGTCAATATGGTGGTGATTCAGGTGATAACTGTGTGAGGGGTGGTTTGAGGTGTCATGGGGGGGCGGGGGGTTGTTGAGTAGCAGGTTACTTAATTGCTTACTGACTTTTATCTCGTAAGATTCAATTTCTTCCAGGTCTTCAAAGACGAATAGATGTAGAGATGAAGTCGAAAGGCTAGTTTGAGATGAGAACCGAGCAAAGTGTTTACGATAATCCGTATGTTGTACAGTTTCAGGCTCAAGAATACTCAAGCAACCTCTCAACCAAGCCAGGGGGTGCCGCTTTACCGTTTGGTCAAGAATTTGGTCAACATGATATTTCTTTGTCCGAGTGTTGAAATGTTGGGTGGGACCTGGTCAATCCACAAAAAGACTTGCGACCTTGTCTAGCGGGTCAAAACCTGTCTCACTCCCGAGACAAAAAAAGAGTGTGTCTGTTGAGCCCTCCCTCCCTCGTTCGGAAGCGCTGCTGCTGCTGCTGCTGCTCGTCACCTACCTACCTACCTACCTCTCCATCCCTCTAGAAGGTCGGTTGAATTGAAGATAAGATGTTGGGCTGCCGGACTGTTCTGAACCGGGCAGAGAAGACGATGCATGCAGTGTGGTTGTTCTGCACCAAAGAGAAGATGCTGGGTCAGCTCCTACTGTGTTAGGTAGCCGAGAAAAGGGACGAGAACGTCGACCGATCCGACTGATCTCTCGCTCTCTTCCAACCCCTGGTCTGATAGCCAACGGCTGTCTGTGTCTCCAGCTCGAGACAGGGCTTGATTCTTGCCTGCCCGCCCGCACGCCCGCTCGCTCGCTCGCTCGCGCGGTGGGAGGTGAAACTCGTCAATGGAACTGTGGCAAGCTTGCTTTGTCGAGGGGGTCGACGGTCTTGCTCTGCTCCCACTTTGACAGGAGGGAGAGATATCCGGACAAAGGCGGGAAGGCTGTAGGCTTCCCTGATGCTATGTGTACGTTAGCAATGTTTTCTCCGTTTGACTTGACTGGGGTTGAGCCATCAATAGGTTTCGACGGAGGAGATTTGGGGTTTTCTTCCTCGCATCTGTGTAACCGCAGCTAAAGTTGTTGTTTTGTTTCTTTCTTTTTCTTCTTCTCTTTCGCGTTGTGGTGAACTGATATGGAAAGAACCCGGGTGGATAACTGTATCTGACGATAACTGCGGGATCAGCCGATATCCCAAGGACAAGGATGGGAATGGATCACATTCAATACCGACCCCACGTGGCCGGTATCCATTTATAGCTTGCTTGAAGCAACATCAAAACAGACAAACATTACTTCGATTAAGGTGAAGTCATAGCAAGAGGGGCTTTGGTGAACAGTAGCTTTGTCGTCTGAAACATTCCTTGATATATCATGGATCGGCTGCCGTAGACAGTCAACTGAACATCTCCAAAACCCAACCAAACCCACAAACATCAACCTCATGAAACCATGCTCAAAAACCAACCCCCTCAACTCTCCCCACCCCCATCCCCCCTCCCATCCCCCTCCCCCTCCCCTTCCTTCTCCCTCGTAGCCCTCTCCAACCCAGCCCACCTCGCCTCCGCCGCCCTAGCCCTTATCTCCCTAGCAGCCAACCCCCTCCCACTCCCGTCCGGCCACCCACCGCCACCACCAAGCACATACGTCCCCCCCTCCCACCCCCCATGATCCATCATCTCCCCCCCCCCTCCCCCTCCCCGTCCCCATCCCTCGCAGGAGCAAACTCCCCCTCCCCCACAGTCCTCCCGCTCTTCCTCCAATCGGCCCCCTCAACCTCCCTCTCAATCTGTCTACACAACCTCCAAAAATCCCCATCATGCTCCCCATAAACATTATGCGCCAGCTCATGACAAAGCGTCTTCCTCACCCCCCTGTAATCCCTCCACCCATCATACCTGTCCGTCCTCAACCTCAGTTCAATAACCTCCCCCTTGTTCCTGTTCAGCCCCAGTATCCTCGTCACGCCCCCTTCGCTAGCCGACGTGTTGGCTATCGGGTCCATTTCTGTCAACAAACCGACAGAGTACTCGTGTTTCTTCATCACGTGGACAATCCCGGGGTCCTCTTTCAGACGTTGAAGAAAAGAGAGTGATTTCTGGGAGTTGGGCAGGTGAGGGAGGGCGGAGAGGGCGTGGAATGTGAAGGTGGCGTCAGAGAGGGCGGTTTTCTTTCGGGAGGGGGGCAGGCGGGCGAGGCGGGAGCGGGCGAGGGCACGGCGGGCTTGGACGGTTGCTGCTTCTGTTGCTGCCGTCTTTAGGGAATCGAGAGTGGTGGATTTGGGGGCGAGGAAGCGGAGGGTGGTTGTGTGGAGGGTTGATAGGGGGAGGTCAGGGTCGGTGGAGGGGGTTAGCATGCCTTTTTTGAGGGTGGGTGGACGTTTCTCGAGGAGGGCTTTGCTTTTGGCCCTAAGGGGGGGGGGGTTGTTAGTATGGGGTTGTGAGGGGGGGATGAAAGGGGGGTGGGCAAGCTACCAGTCATATTCGGGGAATTCTAGGCCGAGGGCTTGGACGAGGTGGGCGAAGGTGTCTTGGGACTCAAAGGTCCATGTTTGGTTGTGTTGTTCTGGTGGGAATTTGATGGTGATTTCGACTGCGGGGGAGTCTGTTGATGATGGTTCGAGCTCGTTGGCATGTTGATCAATATGTGGTTGTGTGTCGGTGGTTTCCATGATGAAGCCTGATGACGTGTGTGAGGCTCAAGAAGGTTGTGATATGTGAGATGAGGCTCAAAATGTTACAACGTTGGTGTCTTAAACAAGATGCCGAAGTGTTAGACCTGACGAAGTTGTCGCTGATGTTGTAGAAGTAAAAATTCACTGATACATTTCAACTGAGTCAAATGTGATGCGGAGGATAGTAAAAAGTATATTGTTGTGAGCTGTGAGTGAGATCCATCGCTCAATTGATAGGCATCACTAGCAAAGCTTCGATGACGATTCTAGAAACCCGTTTGTCAGGCCTGCTTTGTCATCCGCCACGAAGTCAAAGACTGAGCTCAGCTCACGGGCCCGTGCCAAACCACGGCAAACTGGCTGTGTTCATCACATCTCATCTCATCAACTCATCTTGAATTGACAACTGAGATCACGACCGGCCATGAACAAAAGCTCACAAGGCGATCTTCTCGAAGCAAAGACAAGCCAATCAGCACCCTGCTGCCGCTTCATTCTGAGACGCCGCTCCAAGACCAAGTGAAACGCTCGGCAAGTGGAGATTCGCAGCGCGTCGAGAGAAACGGCTTCTGTCCCAACGGTTTTGATATCAAAAGAAAAACGATCTGCACAATCGCTTGGCCGGCGTCAACTTCTCCAGGTGCCGCATTCTGACTTCATCATCTGTTCCTCCGGACGAGGGGTAAAAAAGGTTAAACGGGGGACCCTGAAGATCTGTTCTCGGTTTGTGCCGCTCACCGACTTTACTCTCTCGATACGAGCAGGTGGTGCACAGTCAGGTCACAGTCATTTTTCATTGCGGAGAGCCATCGACATTACGGCCTAGGTAGAGCATAAATTGAACCCGTAATAACTCAATCTCGACAAAAAAAGAGGCCTAGCTCCAGCACAAGAACCCCTGAGCGGCTCCAGGACAGGCGGTGAACAGCCAATGAAGTGAAAGTCGACCCCCCCTGATGCTGTGGTACCTGTGGGGGCTGCCATCTTGTGCCGCTAGGCCCGACCTGGCTCGCATCACCGGGGGCTGGCTTTCCTTCAAGATGTTGCCCCTTCCCCGTGTTGTTTTCTGCGACCTGCTTCTCCTCCTGAGCCACCATCTCGTGTTTCCGTTGTTGGGAACCAAGCCAGCCTCTTCAGGTCAAAACCATCTTGCATACCAACTGGCAGGAACGGGCCTTCCTGTCATTCTAGTCACTCCTTTGACACAACATTTTGAACCACTATTTGCTTTGAGCAACTTGTTTTGCTCGTACTCGCTCCACGCGCGCGCAGACAAAACCCAGACAACCAAGTTTTCTAACCACCACATTCCAACTTTTTCCGAGTTCCAACCTTTCAAACCCAACCTGTCTCAGTAATACTAACTAAAGCCCCCGCAACCATGCTTGTACGTCTCTCTGTCTGCCTACCGTCTCTCGCCGAAGCCGCCATGCTGACCTCTCGCAACAGATGCAATCCGCGCTCCTGGCGCTCGGCGCCACCGCCGTCGCCGCCCTCCAGCCCCTCGAGGTAAAGGGCCAGGACTTCGTCAACCCCAAAACCGGCAACCGCTTCCAAATCGTCGGCATGGCCTACCAGCCCGGCGGCTCGGCGGGATACGACCCCAAGAAGAAGCGCGACCCCCTCTCGGACCCGGACGTCTGCATGCGCGACGCCGCCCTCCTCCAGATCCTCGGCGTCAACGCCATCCGGGTCTACAACCTCAACCCCGACCTCAACCACGACGAGTGCGTCTCCATCTTCAACGCCGCGGGGATGTACATGCTCCTCGACGTCAACTCCCCCATGCCGGGCGAGGCCCTGACCTCGTTCGAGGTCTACAAGTCGTACTACGCCTCGTACCTCAACCGCACCTTCGCCGTCGTCGAGGCCTTCAAGGACTACCCCAACACCTTGGCTTTCTTCTCCGGAAACGAGGTCATTGACAAGGAGGAGACGACCGAGTTTGTTCCTTCCTACGTCCGCGCGGTCACTCGCGACTTGAAGAATTACATCAAGAACTGGTCTGACCGCAAGATCCCCGTGGGTTACTCTGCCGCTGATGTGCGCGAGGTTCTGTGGGATTCGTTCAACTACTTTACCTGCTCGCTTCAGGGCGACAAGGACGACATGTCGATGGGCGACCTCTTTGCGCTCAACTCGTACTCTTGGTGCGGCGACTCGTCGTTTACGGAGTCGTCGTTTGACAAGCTGGTGGAGGGCTTTGAAAACACCCCCGTGCCCGTCTTCTTTTCCGAGTTTGGGTGCAACACCCCCTCCCCTCGCATCTTCACCGAGATCGGCAGCATTTACGGCGCGGACATGTACGACGTTTTTGCCGGCGGTATCGTGTACGAGTACACCCAGGAGCCTAACAACTACGGCCTTGTCAACATGACCGAGGAGGGCCCGGCTACCCTGATGAGCGATTTCTACTCTCTCCGGGATCAGTATGCGAAGCTTGACTTTAAGAAGCTGCAGAGCTTGAAGCCAAAGGGCAGCACGCCTAAGCCGGTGAGCTGCAGTCCCAAACTGATCACGGTTGATGGGTTCCAGAACAACTTTACGCTGCCGGTGCTGCCTCCGGGGGCGAAGGAGATGATTGACAATGGAATTGAGAACAAGCCGAAGCCGGGGAAGCTGGTGGAGATCAAGGACTGGAAGGTCAAGTATGAGGTTCGGAACGCGGACGGGACGGTGATTAAGGATTTGGCTGTTAAGCCTTTGGCGGATGATGAGGTTAATGGTGGGTTTCCTTTTTCTTTCCCCGTCTCCAAATCTTGTGTTGAGTTTTGTTCGCTGACATGTGAGATAACAACAGCCCCCGGTTCCAACACTGCTAACCTCAGCGCTGGGTCTGGGTCTTCTGGATCTTCCGGCTCGCAGGGCAGCACCAACGGTGGTGATGGTGATGACAAGGAGAACAGCGCTGCTGGCCATGGGGTCGGTGGTGGTGTCTTGGCTCTCGTGATGGGTGTTGCTGCTTTGGTTGCTGCTTTCTAAAGTGGATTTAACCTGTCATCATGTTTGTTTGGCTTTTTTTCTGGTGGAAACTTTTGGTCGGCTATGATGATACCTGTTGTGTGTGTGTGTGTGTGTGTGGTATAGTTGGTTTTTTAGAGGAGGAGGGGGGGGGAGGAGCAGGAAGTTGTTTGTATCTAATGCTTGGTGTGTTTTTTTCTTTTCTTCTTTCTGGCACAAAACACAAGTTGAAAAAAAAAAAACGATGGGAACACACACCGTATGATACCCCTGTTTTGCGCCGTTGTTTTCTTTTTGAAGCGTGGAGCCTGGTTGATAGAGGGGTTGGATGGGGGTGGTTTGTTGTATATATTTCGTTTCTGCAATTTGTGGTGGAGAGATTGATTTTCTGTTGTATGAAGGTGGATTCTGTCGATATTTCTGATGGTGGCGGCGGTTGGAAATGGAGGTTGCACAAAAGAAAGTTAAAGTTGCCTGGGGAGATTTTAAAGATGATGATTCTGGTAACGAGCTGTGTTGGTTTAGAGTAGAAGAAGAGGAAGAAAGAATGTATATCATGTGTACCGTACCCCCTACTTGGCTGTCATGCTCACTGCCATGTCTTTTGTTGTGGTGTGCCTGAATCATATCTTACGTTTTCAACCTAACCTTGTTTATTTACAGTTCTCTTATTGAAACCCTGATTTAGGGTCGTGGGTGCAAAAGGTGTGTATTCACATGGTTCAGAGAACAAAGAGAGACACTTTCGGCTGACCTTGGGCCCATCCAAACATTCTCGGTTCCCTTGAGTTTATAAAACCTAGGCATCAGTCTGGCACTCGACAACATCTTTCACATTCAAGCCTCAGGGAATCTTGGTTTCAAATATGAGAACCAAATCTAACTATTCAATGCCTCGCAAACTATGGATCAATGACCAAATCAAACACCACAGCAAAGCAATCCAAATAAACACTAGGAAGCGTACGTATTTCAACTTTTCCGCTCCATCTAGCTTGCCAGCCAAACAACAGAAAGATCCCAAAACAAAAACAGCAGTAACTAGCTACACTACATAGCGCTTCCTCGTTTTATTATACTTTCTAAACAAAAGGGTTTGTGACAAATAAACAGAACCGTTTCCCTTTCCATTCTTATCCGTTCTCCCCTCCTACCCGCCCACCCGGCATGAAAGATGCGCCCCAATTACAAAAAAAGAAAACAGAAGAACAAGGCAGAGAAGAGACTGGATAGACATGGAAGGGTGCTACCTAGGTCCTCAAAATGAATTTTTTATCATGACATTCATACTGACACATTTAAGCCTTGAACTCCTCGATACCGGCAGCCTCCCACTTGCCGGGGATGAGGGCAAGGGGCACGATACCGCTAACGTGCATCTCGGGGCCGAAGATCTTGGCCTGGAGGCCGAGTTCTTGTGTTGCGGCCTTCATGTTCTTGAGACCCTCCTGGTAGTTGGGGCCGGCACGACGGACCCAGATCTGGACGTTGTGCTCGTTGAGAGCCTTGGCGTACTCTCTGAGGGCCTTGATCACACCCTTGAAGGTGGAGGCAACGTTGGTGAAGTTGGCAATACCACCACCGATGAACAGGACCTTGCCCTTGTCGCTCAATGGCGCACGGAGCATAAGGTCGAGGACAGTGCGGGCATAGTGGTAGGTCTGGGACTCGGTGGGAGCACCAGAGTACTCACCATAGTTGGCAAGCTCGTCGGCGAAACCAGCAGAGGCAATGGCATCGGCGTAGACGACGGAAGCACCACCACCAGCGACCAGAGTCCAGATTCTGCCGTTGGGGTTGAGGACGGTAAGCTTGAGGGAAGCGCCAGTCTTCGCGTCAAGCTCAGCGATGTAAGCCTCCTCCTTGCTGAGCTCACGGCCGAAGGGAGCAGGGAACTCGATTGGGGGACCGGCGTCAATGTTGACGGAACCGTTGGCTGATGATGGGGCAGTGATGCCGAGAGCAGCTGGCGATCTGGCAATGGCCCACTTCACACCGCACTCGAAGTCGGCAGTCTGATCGAGCTTGGCAGCCAAATCCAAGAAGTGAACGCTGGCGGAGGTGGCATCCTCGTTGGGAATGACCACAAGGGGGTTGATCTCCATGTATGTGAACTGGCAGTCAACATAGACGGCATAGAGACGGACAACTAGGGTTTCTTGGTAAGCAGATGCACGGCAGATAAGTCTCCCCAAAAAAAAAAAAAAAAAAAGATAAGCTTGTCAACTTACTGAAGTCAACCAGGACATTGTGAAGACCCTTGGGGATTTTCTTCAGGAGAGTAGCGGCAATCTCCTCGTTGGAGGGGAACTCGGAGAGATCCACGGGGATGAGGATCTTCTCGGCCTTCTCGTCGACATCACCAACATCAACACCGCCCTCGTGGGTGAAGAGAATCCAGTCGCCCTGATATCATGGTCAGTTATAGGTTTCTTTTTGGAGTTGCATCGGTGTTGGAGCGGCGTGCACAAGCAACAGGTGCAAGTGAGACTTTGATGGCGCCAGATCCACACCATAACCTGGTTTAGCCTTCCGCTCGTCCGGCTCGGTAGCCTGTATCAGGCGGCCCGCAACGCCAGGACCGGCATGAACGATCGCTGCAGATTATAAACCCCCAGAAAATCCCGGTGTTTGCATTCTGGCTTTGTTTTCTTCATCTGCCATGCGATTTTTCAACATCCGCATCCTGCGTTGACAACACCACCCTCAACGATTTCCGATTGGCGATTGGGGTTTTGCCAAGCCCGGCTTCATTCAATTGGAGATGCACACAACCAACTTACATCGCGGACTGAGTTGATCTAAGGGATTCGTTAGCGCCAAATTCCTCCGTTACGAAACACACCAACCAGCACGCGCCACACTTACGTTGATATAGTACTCGGTGTTGGCGGGGTGAGGCACAAAGGGCTCGACCAGGAATTGGCGGAGGACACCCTCGACATGCTCAACCTGCTGTGTCTTGCCAGCACGCTCAGCGATCCACGCCTTGGCCTCGGGCCATGTCTTGTTGAGAGCGAGAAGACCGCTCTTTCCACGGCGCTTGATCAGCTGATCGGGCTTCGCAACGAACTTGGCATCCGACTGGAGGAGCCACGGGTATGTGACCTCAGCCTGGTCAAGAACGGTAGAGACGTCCTGGTCCTCGGGAAAGTGAAGAGAGGCGAGTCTAGGAGGGGGGTTGTGCTTGGTAGGGGGAGGGAGAGTGCTGGGCTTGATCACAGGGGCGCGAGTGAGGTGGTAGTTGATGATGGCCTTGCCATCGGCCTCGAGAATGCTTTTCGCCGACATGATGTGAGTTGTGTGGTTGTTCCTTTCGTCTTCTGTTTCTTGAGAGTTTGCAGTGGTCAGCTTTGTGGCCCAGTGAAAGTGAAGGAGGATGATGATTATGATGGAGGCGGGAAACGCATTGAATGCGAGGGTTGCTCACCTAAAGTTGATTGAGCTACCAAGCTTCTTCCCGAGTGGGTGGACTGGGCGAGTGCTCAAACGAGGGGCAATTCGTTAAAGGGATGAGGACACCGGGAGAGAGAGGACGAGATGGAGGAGAATGTCGAAAAAAGGAGAGTGATTTGGAAAACGAGCAGCAACTAACTTCTTTCACTTTGTTGCTCTGGGCGGGCACGCAAGGGAATGGGACCGTCGCTTCCTTGGGATTTGGGTTGGGGGGGATGGGCCAGAAAAAAGGTACCGATGTCCCGCCCGCCAAAAACAAGCCAAACCATTGGGGTTGGTGGGTTGAACCCAAGCGGGGCAATTGTCCTGGGGGCGGTCAAGGGACCCGAGGTACCAATACTTCGGTGACACCTCCAGCTCCCAAGCCTACCTAGCTAGCCCCGTCGAGGGGGGGGACCCGACCGAACCCTGCATTCTGTCCATCCTGTCCTGTCTCTCCATCTCTCTCTCTCTCCTTCTCCTTTCTTTCCGCCCTCTTCACCTTGAGAACCAACCCTCAAATCACTGAATCTTGATGGTTTTGAGTTTCTGGATCCTGCGGAAGGCACGCAGGCGGCGCAGAGCTACCTGACTGCGACGACAGTGGGACTTCTCGTGAAACTGAGGTGCTGTTCGTGCAATAGGTGTGCGCAGTAAGGTGCATACGATACGTCCCTGGCAATGCCCCGACTGCCATCCATCTTCCATTCACCTCAGCGCATCTCGCCGAGGTCTGAGTCTCTCTGTCTGCGGTTGTGGATTCCCTGCATCACGGCGTCCGCAAGGCGGAGGGTGTTGGGGATCATCCGGCCCCGAACAGCAGCTCCCGTCCTCCTGGGGTCATCCTGTATCACGGGCTCCCGGGCTGACATCTTGTCCTGTCCTGTCTCGAGCCTGACGGTCTGACGGGTGTCTCTCTTTTCTTTTCCTTTCCTTTCCTCACGACAGCAGCAACAGGTGTTCTGCCATCAGCCTGCCATGTGTACACGTCCGGCTCGGTCGGCCCTTGGCCTGGTTCAATGTGTATGATTGTGTGTGGGTGCGTGGGTGCCTGTAAAAATTAGCTGGATCTTTTACGACCTTCTCCTGTCCCCGCCCGCCGTTGCCGATCGGGCCCCGGTCTCCATACCGTCTCCAGGTCAGATCAAAGTTGATCCCGTCTCTCGAGAACGTGGGTTATGGAGAGCTTATGGAGGTTACCCCGCGCTGGCAAGTGTTCTCGGCACCGTGTTCAGCAGGCCATGCCTGTTGACCTTGACCTTGAAGGACTGTCTCATATGTTCCTCCCATCTTTGATCTCTCTCTGTCTCATCATGGTAGCACGGTCGATTGTTGATGATGATAAAGAACATTTTGGAAGAGTGTCGGGGGCTTGGTGCCAGCGAAGATCGGATCATGCTGTGGCTCTGGTGGCTCCGGGCCGCGCAGGTACCTGTACATGGGCCGCACCAGACCTTGCCAAGGGACGGCGGGGTCCACCCTCGACCGCCCGCTGTCAAAGTTCGCTGGTCAGAAAAGCGCAGGTCTGGCTGGAATTGGTGAAAGTCCGCTGGGCGATCGGACATGATGCGACCAGGGGGTGGGAAAAAGAGTTGGGGAAACTGGCGGTGTTTGTTGGATGGTTGACCTGGTGTCGGTCCAATTAGCTGCAGCTAGCGCCCGCAACATTTCTTGGGATTCCAGCAAGCTAGCTGTCGCCAGGGCACTGCTTCACTAAACTGCGGAGCTCTCGCCCACCTCACGCCCTGCAGCTCTCGAGTAGCAGGTAAACCCCCCCGAGAGCCCGTTCCGTCAACGAGAGAGGGACAAGGACCGACAAAAAACCTCCCACCAAAATCCAACCCACCTCGGCCACCACCCACCTCTCCTCTCCATCTTTTCAGAGAATCACTTTCTCCTTTCTCTCCTTTTCTGCCCTTCTACATTTCCACCATCACCACCCTCACCCTCCTCCTCCTCCCCTCCTCTTGCTGTTTTCTTTTTCTCTTGTTCCAAGAAGGCAACAGAACCCACATCTTCACCACAGCCAGACAGACACAGAACCCACCATGTCTCCCGCTGCCTCCAACGGCACCAATGGTGCGAATGGTGCTTCCAACCCAACTGGCGGTCTGTCTGCCAACGACAACATTCGCAGATTCGCTGCCCCCAGCAGGCCACTGAGCCCTCTCCCCGCCCACGCTCTCTTCAACGACAAGACGAGATGCTTCGTCTACGGCATGCAGCCCCGCGCCGTGCAGGGCATGCTCGATTTCGACTTCATCTGCAAGCGGGCGACCCCCTCCGTCGCCGGCATCATCTACACATTCGGCGGCCAGTTCGTCAGCAAGATGTACTGGGGCACCAGCGAGACTCTTCTCCCGGTCTACCAGGAGGTGCCCAAGGCCATTTCCAAGCATCCCGATGTTGATGTCGTTGTCAACTTTGCTTCCTCCCGCTCAGTCTACCAGTCCACCATGGAGCTGATGGAGTACCCCCAGATCAAGACCATTGCCATCATTGCTGAGGGTGTCCCCGAGCGTGTAAGTGTTTTCGTCTCAGCAGCGATTGGTCGAGAGACTGACGGTTTGGCTTCCTCCAGCGTGCTCGTGAGATCGCCCACATTGCCAAGAAGAAGGGCGTCACCATTATCGGCCCTGCCACCGTCGGTGGCATCAAGCCCGGCTGCTTCAAGATTGGTAACACTGGTGGTATGATGGACAACATTGTTGCTTCCAAGCTCTACCGCAAGGGTTCCGTTGGCTACGTTTCCAAGTCCGGTGGCATGTCCAACGAGCTCAACAACATTATTGCCAACAACACGGATGGTGTCTACGAGGGTGTGGCCATTGGTGGTGATCGGTACCCCGGCACCACCTTCATTGACCACCTCTTGCGTTACCAGGCCGATCCTGGGTGCAAGATCCTCGTCCTCCTCGGTGAGGTCGGTGGTGTCGAGGAGTACAAGGTCATTGATGCCGTCAAGCAGGGCATCATTACCAAGCCCATTGTCGCGTGGGCTATCGGTACCTGCGCCAGCATGTTCAAGACTGAGGTTCAGTTCGGCCACGCTGGTGCCTTTGCCAATTCTCAGCTCGAAACTGCCAAGATGAAGAACGAGAGCATGAGGGAGGCCGGTTTCTACGTCCCCGAGACCTTCGAGGACATGCCCGCTCTCCTCAGGCAGGTGTACGAGAAGCTCGTCAAGGAGGGCACCATTAAGCCCCAGCCCGAGCCCGTTGTGCCCAAGATCCCCATCGATTACTCGTGGGCCCAGGAGCTTGGTCTCATCCGCAAGCCCGCTGCCTTCATTTCCACCATTTCCGATGACCGTGGCCAGGAACTCCTCTACGCTGGTATGCCCATCTCGGACGTGTTCAGGGAAGATATCGGTATCGGTGGTGTCATGTCTCTGCTGTGGTTCCGCCGCCGCCTCCCACCATACGCCTCCAAGTTCTTGGAGATGGTCCTCATGCTTACCGCTGACCACGGCCCCGCCGTGTCGGGTGCCATGAACACCATCATCACCACCCGTGCCGGTAAGGACCTGATCAGCGCTCTCGTCTCTGGTCTCCTCACCATCGGTTCTCGTTTCGGCGGTGCCCTTGACGGTGCCGCCGAGGAGTTCACCAAGGCTTTTGACAAGGGCCTCAGCCCCCGTGAGTTCGTCGACAGCATGCGCAAGGCGAACAAGCTCATTCCCGGTATTGGTCACCGTGTCAAGTCCCGCAACAACCCCGATTTACGTGTGGAGCTCGTCAAGGAGTATGTCAAGGCCAAGTTCCCCAACCACAAGCTTCTCGACTATGCGCTCGCCGTCGAGACCGTCACCACCTCCAAGAAGGACAACCTCATTCTCAACGTCGACGGCTGCATTGCCGTCTGCTTCGTGGACCTGGTCAGAAACTGCGGTGCCTTCACCGCCGAGGAGGCCGAGGACTACCTCGGCATGGGTGTGCTCAACGGTCTCTTTGTTCTTGGTCGCAGCATTGGTCTTATTGCCCACTACCTTGATCAGAAGAGACTGCGCACTGGCCTCTACCGCCATCCTTGGGATGATATCACCTACCTTCTTCCTTCCCTCCAGCAGTCTGGTCCTCCAGGCGCCGAGGGCCGTGTTGAGGTGCAGATGTAAGCGGTTTTTGGGCATTGTTAGACAAATCAAAAGTTGGCGCGCAAACGGACATGGGTTTAGAGGAAACTACACGTTTTTTTACGTCAACGAATGGAATTATTTGGTCACGATTTTTTATTTTTTTTATTTATTTTTTGAACTCTGTATTGTCTGATGTCTTTTGTCTTTTGTTTGCTATCCATGCAACATGTGGAAAAGATGCTAGACATTGGGGGGGTTGTGTACGGATGGGTGGTGGGGGGACGGTCATGGATGGGAAATCAAGGGATGGGATTTAAACACCTCTTGTTGTGATTTTTTATTTACATAGCTAAGCACTTTAATGAAGATATGGAAGTGATTTGTTGCTGTACTTGGTTTACCGTGAGAGATTTTGTGCTTGTGATGGTCCATGATTTTCGTCCGAAAGTGTATCTTCATGAATATCATCCCTGAGTGAATACCATCCCTCGGTGAACGGTTGCGCCAGGATACTCGAGATGGCAATTCCCAAGCAAGCTGGGAGTCAATTCCGTCCCTGCTTCTTGTGACTATTTGGAAGAGTGGGACATGCACAGTACCTCTGTCCCCCGACATGCATGGTGATCAGATGGGGACCTGCTGTGTTGGACATGATGCCCGTCATCCCGCAGTGCCTTGCCTCGTGGTATGCAGCTCCGGTGTCATGATAGTCACTGCCTGCCCACATGGGACCAGGGTGAGCTTCACATGCTCCTTCTCTTGACTATGTTCTCGGGCTGTTCCTGCAGCTTGCATTGCGTCGGGGTCCAACATTCAGGAGGTACATCCTCCACATGGCGAAGTAGGGGATTATAACGAAAGAGGAATGTGTGTCGACATGTTTTACATTTTGTTGCTATGGTGGTGAGTGAAGTTGCATCTCATGTACGCCAAGGTTCTGGAAACGCAGTGAAGATGCTTGCTCGAGAAAGGTTGAGGCTAGTGATGTAGTATTTGGAATTGGCTTTTGACGATGCGGGTGAGCGGCCTTCTTGGCTTTGGGATGGCGCCCTCGATCAAGGATATCAAGATCGTGGGGGTCTCTGTCTCCCTTATTCTGTGTAGAATTTGGAATTCTGGACTTCAACTTTCCCCATTCTGTTCAGTCATTGCGAACACATCGCCAAGTTGATACCCACGATTCTGATGTCGATAAGTGGTGGTGATGTTACAATGGCGGGGGTCGTTTGAGAGCTCACCTCCTATGGTTGGATAGATTTCCGGGCTGGAACTACTGTCCACTGACAAATGTTGAAATGCCGGCTTGGACGGCCAGACAGACAGACAAACAAACAAACAGACAGACAGACAGACAGACAGACAGACAGACAGACAGACAGACAGACAGACAGACAGACGAGCTGTTGCCAATTTTGGCGATTAGGATTTGGCTTGGATGAATGTTTCCCCCCCCCCTCCTCCTCGCATCCAGGTGGAACCGCATGCTTTCCTTGGGTTGTTGGCTGTTCCAGGGTCTCGTGTTGAATGGAACCTGCGGAGTTGTGCTTTGTGTCAAAACAACTCGAAAGTAGCTGTACATACCATTGTACTGGTACTTTGTCGTCGGCCTCAAAGCTACCTACCCGCAAAGGAGCTGAATCGCCGAACTGCCCGGGGGACGGGAATGCTGGTGATGGTGGTGGTTGGTGGGTGGGTGTGTACTCCGTGTAACCCAAGCCCCATGGATTTCCTCACCATTCTCTGATCGTTGCAATCTAATCTCATTCTCCTCATCCTCAGCATTGCTAAAAAGTCGTCGGCTCGGTCGGGTCGGAACCATCTGACATCCGTACCATCCTCAATGACGGAGCTCCCGGCGGCGGTGCCAAGTCATTTCAAGCTGGGCACCTTGAGAACTTGGAAACGGGAGCTATAGTGGGGAACCTTGAACCCCCCACCAAAAGCTCCGGTCCCAAAAGGCGGAAAAGCCCGGCAGAATTTCTTCCATGGTTTTGAGTTTGGGCGGCTCCGGGGTTGGGGTTGGATTGGGATGGGTAGGCCTTGGCATGAATCGCTGATTGACCCAGCTATCGCGACTGTTTTGCTGCCGATTCCGAAGATTGTCAGTTCGTCAACGAAGGTCCGAAGAGATAGTAAATCACACAAGTCGAGTCGGAGATTGGGTTCGCGCCGCTGGTCGATAGCTTGCTGAGAAGGAGAAGAAGGGAAAAAGGAGATAACAAAAAGGTTTGTTCTTGTCTTCGTCGAGCAACCGACTTTTTGATTCCCCAGATCTGGAGGGGGATTCACACCTCGGGGAGAACACCCTACCAATTTTCCCTCCCGTTCAGAACGCAAGCTAACCCCCTCCCAGCTCCCACAACCACCACAGCCACACATCCCACCGCCATCATGTCCTACTTCCGCATAACCCTCCACCGCTCAGCCATCGGCCTCCCCCAGCGCACCCGCGACGTGTTATCTGCTCTCGGCCTCCACAAGCGCTCCCAGACCGTCTACCACCCCGTCGAGCCCCAATTCGCAGGCATGATCATGAAAGTGAAAGAACTCGTCAAAGTCGCCGAGGTCGACCGCAAGCTGGAAAAGTGGGAGGTTAAGGCTGAGAGGAGACCCGACAGCGGCTTCTACTTGGAAAAAATGGCGCCGAGGATGGAGGATGGGGGGCAAAAGGTTGGGTCCAGGGTTTTGGCTAGACTTCGGGGGGAGGAGGACGGGGAGATGACAGTTGAGGGGGTTAGGACTGAGGGGGGTGGACAGGTCAGATTATGAATGGGGGATGAAAGGGGGAGGAAAGAGGGAAGGGAAGGGAAGGGAAAGGGTATAGGGGGGGAAGGGAATGTATGAAATTGTTGGGGGATACCAAAAAGGTAATAAAGGAAAATGAACGCATGACAATACCGCTCGAATACGTGATGTCGGAGTTGGAGGTGAGAGGAGAGTTCATCAAATGGGTGCTCTCCAGAGATGCCACCAACACATTGACACATTACCAACTCATATACCTAACCTCTCTTCAACCCCCCAAAGAGACCAGTAAAAACCACATCAAAACCACAAGCAAAAGCCAGCACAAAGCACGTCACATCACCATCACCACACCCCAACAAATAATAATTGAGAACAGTCTCTTATAATTCGCCTCTTCCCTGCCCATCTAAAAAAAATTCAAAAATCCCAAGAACCCCGAAAGCCACAGCAAGTTTTCCCAAGTAAGTCCAAGCTCACCCTTGTACCCTCCTTGTCCACCAACCACAGCTTCCTTGGCTCCTATCAAATGCTTCTTTCTGAGTGAATAAAACCGAGACCTTTCCCTCTGATTGACCTGTCGAAAACGAAAAACTGGCCTTGTTTTTGCCTCACGGCTTGCTTGCCCAGTCATGATGAGCTGATGATTACCTGGATCCTAAAAGTGTACAATAGTCGAAAACAAGAAAAAAGAAAGAAAAAAAAAGACAACCCTTCCCAGAGAACCACCCAGTTGATATCAATCCTAAACCCCCCTTGAACAACGGAAAAATGAAGCCCAGAGAGAAAAAGGAAGAAAATGTCGCTTGGTGAAATTAAAAACTCGGGCTTTTGGGTTGTGCAGTGTGTGGAAGACGTTGTGGTGTGCAGTGTGATGAATTGATTGACGAAGAAGTCTTTCCCTCTCTACCTCTCTCTTCTCCCCTGACCATCCTAGTCGCATCTAACCAGAGTGGCAGATCTTTCGGATATTAATCAAGGAAAAAGAGCGGCCAAGCTACAACGAAGTGAAGCAGATATGTCCAGAGGAATTTGTGGAGGATGAAAAACTCAAGTCTGTGTGGTGATACAGTAGATGTGGCTGATGTCGAAATCGAGATGGTGACTTTTGATAAGTGATGAAGAGTGAACAAGGCTTTTGCCCGTGGGTGGCAAGTAAAATACCAAAAGAAAAAGCCGATGTCGGTTGCTGATACCCTCACTCAAGTGGATAACCCGACGACTGCCTCTTCAGCCGTATCCATCGCTGTCATGCCAGACGCTTGCACCTCTGCATCGCAATCATCTAATCCGATGAGTCGGGCGAGCTGAGCTCCGACAGGGTCGACGACGCCGCGCTAGGGGATGCAAGAGGAGGAGCATTATCCTAAGTGCTCTTCGCCGCATCCACGTAGTCATTGCCGGGCTGCTCGTACTCGTTGACGAAGTAGCGAGAATGCTGGCGGGAGAACCACTTTGTGAACGTCTCCAGCTCGTCGCGGAGGCGGTTGACGGACTGCTGATCCATGTTGGTCTGCGCGATAAGCTCGGGAAGCGAGACTGTATACGGGATGTGGTTAGCACGCTCCTCAATTGTGCAGGAGTGTAGGAAGAAAACATACCAAGGAGACGAGCCAGGTGCTCAGCACCGTAGGTGTCGCTGGCACAAGTGTGGTTGGGGTCGGATGAGTTCCACAACTGGTGCATCTCATGGTATTGGCCACGCTCGAATCTACGATATCAGTCAGTCGACGGCCTACCAAAAGAGCTCAAAGAACGACATGCCTGTAGAGCAGAATGCGGCCCAAGCAGCGATCAAAGTACTCGCGGAGACCCGAAACAGTCTCGTCCAAGATGTCATAGGCAGATGAACCCTCCTCACGGTGAGGGCGCTCGTAGGCGAGATAGTCGTCCAGAATCTCGCTGACGGGATGAGCGTGGGGCAGGGGCACCAGCTGCTGGTTCTTGGTGACGTTCTCCCAGTCATCAACCAAGAGAGCCTTCATGTGGTCGGGGAGAGGGATATTGATCGAGGGGCGGTTGTGGAAGTTGTCCTCCTATGTAACATGTTAGCTTGCTGTATATTTCAGAAATCAAACCAAACCAAAGAAGCGCCCTGCCACTGGACACAGGATGTGCTATCAATCCACTCGGATCGATAGTTTGGACGAATGATAAAGAAAAAGCTAAAGGTTGTATCCTCCCAACGCTTGTCGAAGGTAGTCGTCATGACGGTTAGAAACATACAGAATCGGGAATCAACCGATAAGCCCTGGGGGCCAACACCTTGTCCGAAGAGATAAACCAGCCACGAGGAACAGCAAAAACCCGCTCAAAGGCAAGCGGGGAGGTGTCCTCGCTAGCCTCGTCGACTACTTCCCCGCAGGACAGAATGAACTGCTGGATGTTGAACACCATCCTCTGGAGCTTGCAATGAAAAACTCGGGTCGCTTGTTCGAACTTCAAGAGGGTGTCGGCAGCACCAGGCTGCCCAGACTTGAAGTGAGGCACCCGGTCCGGGTATCGAACCTCGGCAGGGAGTCCGGCGAGGGGGGGGTTGAAGCTGGGGTCGATATACTCCCAGTTGCGCTCAATCTGCGCCATCGCCTGTGGGGGTACGCCCTGCTGTCTGGCCTTGAGAATCTTGGGGTGATTGATGCCAATCTTGCCCGTGTCGGAGCGCTGAGACTTCATCACGTAGCGATCATCAAAATTGATGCGGCCGTTTTTAACATAGACCGAAGTCGCAGGGGTTGGAAGCACAGTAAGGTTGTCGTGCAAGTCGGCTTCAGCAGCGTACCGCGCAAGCTTTTCCTCAATTGTCTCGTCTTCCTTTGGCTGGATCATCTTTGCTTTGGTGGCTCGAGTGACTCGAGTGGTTGGGGCAGGCCGAGGAGGGACGACGCGAGTTGATCTTCGAAGAGGAGGCATTGCAGCGGCGGATCACGACAATTTGTAGATATTTGTACGTGTGTTTGAAAATTGCTCCTTTCGCCGAGATGTGTCGATGTCGTGGTCCTGCGACTGAGGGTATTGTGGTGGGAAAAGGTCCGCAACGCCGAGATTGGAGATTTGTGGGTGTGAATTGTTCAAGAAGATGTAGTCGGCGAGGGCTGGCTTGAAACGGCTGGACAGTCGCAGAGGGAGCAACGCCATGCTACTATTGTGTGCGGTGCTGAACGCGGGTCCTATTGTGAGGAGAATGCCAGAGAGTGACCCTCCTTATTCACCCACAGTCGAATGTTGTTGCTCTGATCCCCCCGGCCCAGTGTTGATTCACCAAATCTCTTTCGTCCCAACTCCAAGTAATACCTCCAAGTTATGCTTCAAAAGTAATGTCCCGGGCAGTCGACCACCCATGAAAGCTCTCCTCCAGAATTCAAGATATTGTGTTTCAAGAGGCAGATGGTTGTGTGTGTAAAATGCGAAAAGGAAGGCACCCGGCCCGACTATGTCGAAGAAAGACAAACAATGTAAGCAAATGCAAATGCCAACTCACCTGTTCAAGATCATAATCACGAGCACGTCTCTGATTGCCTCGCCCGCTAGCCGTCGTCGCCCCCTGCTGGGTACGCTCCTCACTGCCACGAGCAGAACTCATGTCGGAACCACCGGTGCGAGCAGCAGTCGTTCCCTTCTTAGGTCCCTTCGATTTGCCGGACTGGAGGTTCTTGTACTGGGCCATGAGTTGCGAAGCCAGCTCCTTGTTCTCGTCTGTGAATTTGCGAACGCGGTCCTGCGGGACCCAGTCATCCCAGCTGGACTTCCAGCCCTTGTAGTGGATTTTGTACTGCCAGCCGTCACTATTGTCGGCGGCCTGAACGTCAAGAATTTTGGCCTCGTACAGCATCTCCATGTGGAAGCAGAGGACCCGCTCATCCTTGACAAAGGGAGCCTGGGTGGCTTTGGATGGAGCCATCATGCAAAATTCTAGTTTTCCTTTTGCGCCAGAGGTCTTGATCGCGTCAAAAAACCTCGATAGACAACTAAATAGGCGTCAATAAAAATGAATGAAGCGACCAGTGAGATTCATCAAGGGCCGTGGTTACCGTCTCGCTCTCTCTCTCTCTCTCTCTCTCTCTTTCTCGACAAAAAAAAAGTCGACTAAGCAGCCCAGAAAATGCTCGGCGGTGAGGGGAGCAAGTCGAAAACACGCAGTATCTGCAGGTCCTTGGTTAGAGTTTGTGAGATCTCGGCGTCGGCAGTTTGTCGACGATAAGTGAATGAAAAGTCAGGAAGATTTGGGTGTTTGGCTCTTGACAACAGCCAGGGGTGGGAGTTGATAGATAGGAACCAAGGATCTCTGAGAGCACGGATCACGGGAACACGCGAAGCAGCAACCCCCCTAGCGCCTCTCAGCGACTTCCTTCAGCCTGCAGCAAGCCACTTTACGCGTCATTCAAACTTGTATCCATGCTTCTACAACAGTCCAACTCATTCGTTACTGACATAGACTCATCACACCATCTATCCACCTTACAACCCTCTCATCAAACACAACATTCCCAGCTGCCAACCTCACACCAATCACCACCCATCATCTCACTCATCAATCTCACTCATCATCTCACTCATCATCCCACTCATCATCTCACCACCACACATCTCACAAACAAAGACAAAAAATGCCCCCCATCACCGAAACCACCATCCTAACAAACTACCTCCTCATCCCCGCCCAACTCCCCGCCATCATCTCCCTCCAAGAATTCACCTCCCTCTTCCCCAAACCCATGCAACACTCTCCCCATATCCGCACCCTCTACCGCGACCTCCAATCCCAACGCAACACCCTCCTCGACACCATATCCGAAGAAATCTCGTCCCAAGCCCGTCAAGGCAAAGCCCTGCGGCGCCACGTCCTAAAAGCCGGGCGTGAAGCCCAAGCTCAAGCACAAGAGCAAGACGACGAGATTGACATTGAAAGAATGGTTAGTTTCACCTCCCCCACCCCCAAACACATACAATAACTAACCGGCCCCCCCCCCTCCTCCAAAAAAGCTGGGTACCCTCCCCCCCTCCCAAAACAAAAACCACACCCTCCAATCCATCCTCCCCCCCCTCCAGGACGCCATCTCCGAACTCGAATCCCAGCTCCAGCTCCTCCGATCCGAGGAAGCCTCCTTGCTGGCGTCCGTCCAGAAAACTGTCGGCGACCTCAGCGATCTCCGCTACGGCCGTCTGGCAAACCCCAAACTGCCCGAGCAGGTCTTGGAGGGGTTGCAAGGGCTGCAAGAGACGTGCAAAGACAAGAACCGATCATGAATTTTTGAAGAAGAAGTTTCTCTACATATTTCGAAGATGAGCAGCACGCACGCCCTGACACCTAACCCCCCACCTCACCCTGTCCCCAAAATAATTGGCACGCAAATAGGTTGGTTAGCCCATGTTATACTGCAAACTACAGCTTGTAGGATAATCAATAGGCCTTTAAAGATAATCAAAGGGCCTTTAAAGACAATGAAATGGGCCTTTGAATGTTTAAAAGGCCTATTAATTTACTTTCGAGGCATGGTTTACAACATCACAGGGGCCAACTGACTTTTTGCTGTGTCAATCATTTTGTGGGCAGGGTGTGCCCGCCTAAAAGTGCGCTCTTGTCTCAGATAAAAACGATTTCCATTTCCATCGCCCACCAGATCCCATATTTCCCAGCCTCTGATAATAATAAAAAAAAAGAGAGAGAGAAAAAAGAAACAAGAAACCCCAAACGCTATGTTTCCAGCGCTGCTCTCTTCAGGGACACACTATTACACACACCCCACTACCATAAAACTACCCTTTCAAACACCAGCTACTACTCCTTTCCTACCAACAAACCCCTTACTCTCTCTCCTTATGACCGAGCATCCCCAGGCGCAGCCCCCCTCGGCGCAGCAGCAGCAGGGGCACCCGCACCAGCCCTCGGACCCCCAGCCATGCCCTCGACCCTCTTGTTCATCATCGACCTCGAAACAAAGCTCACGCCCAACATCATAACCCAGCTCGGCACAGCATTCAACCCCCAGAAAAACCACCCCAGCGGCACCGCGAGGCCATTCTTGGCAAAAAACCCATCAATAGGGTGAAAGTAGCTGTCGCTCTCCACCTTGGTCCACTCCTCCTTGGGAGCCACATACGCGTCGACAATGTCCTGCGAGGTCACAGTCGTCGTATTGAGGCGCTTGACGTACAGCCCTGTCTCGGTAGGGGCAGGGAGAATCTCAAACAGCCAGATCACGCCCGTGGAGGCAGACCAAGAGTTGCAGAGGACAGGCTCGTCGTCGCAGTTCACACTGGCAAGGTGAAGATTATCGGGGGTTGGTTTGAGAGAGGCGAGTTTGAGTGCCGATTGGGAAAAGGCTGTGTCGAGTTTGTCGCAGCGGCCTGGAAATTTCATAGGGGTCAGTTGATTGTAGTTTGGGGAACAGAGAGTGGAAAAGGGGCGCATTACCAAAGCAAGTCTTGTTCCCGCCCGTGATGAGCACCAGCCACTCCTCGGGAATGGTAGCCTCGGCGTGGACGGGGGCGTAAAGCGCGTCCTTCCAGTTGGCCAGAGTCAAGGTGTCGATCTTCTTGGGTTCTACCGTCTTGCTCTTGGGCTTGGGGATGGGTACTTGGACGTTGTCGGCCGCTTCGGGGATGCCCGCGCTGCCGGAGAAGCTGGAGAGGAAGTTTTGGAATTTGGCTTTGTATTGCTCAAAGGGGGACTCGGCGGCGGCGGCGGAGAGGGGGCCGAGGGCCGCGAGGGCCGCGGTTGCTGTTGAGAAGCGCATTGTTTGTGATGTGTATTTGTGTGTGTGTGTGGGTGGATTACCAATTACTCGTCTCGGTGAATCAAAAACGATGACTGCAACAGTGTCGCTAGAAATGATGGAAGCAGAAGTGTGGCCCTTTCTTGACAGCTGTCCACGAGAGAAGATGGCGCAAAACGTCTGAGAAAGATGATGGGAGGGAAAGGTGAGGTGTGGAGGAGGAGGAGGATGAGGAGGAGCCAGGAATGAGGGGTGGTCTGACGTGCAGAGAGGAGAAGATGGAGAAAACAAGCAGCGACCTGGTAAAAGTCACACCTTCTTCTCGACGGAAAACAAGAAGAATAGCTCGTCGCAAATGGGGATCGCGAAAAGATGGAGATGTGGTGAAACTACCCTTGTTCCGGTCTGGTCCCCTGATGGACGCGTGCCCTGTCTAGTCTAGCCTCGCTTGTTTAATATTACGAATGTTGGGATATCTTCACTGTGACCCTGAACAGAGTTGTTGGTAAAAAGGTGTCATGACCAGTTAAGCCTGTTTCGGTTAAAGATAGGAGAGCAACTTGTCTCGCGACGGTCCGCCAGCTTGGGGTAAACAGCTGTCCGCCGGGCAACAAAGTGCATGGGGCAATAGAACCCCAGCCACACATGGCACGGACAGGGGGGCTGCGCGGTGGGGTCGAGATTTGGTACAGTCGCGTCACAAGCTGTGGCTGTTGCGCTTCGAGGGGCTTGGAGAATCAGCGTAGCACAGCAAATCCGTTTGCAAACACCAGCAAACAGACATTGAGCCGGCGCTTGGGTATTTTCCATCATTATGGTGTGCATTGTTTTTTTCAGTGTCAAAGTCAATTGCTGATTCCCAGAATAGGCGCCGGACGAACAAAATCAAAAGCGCAAGCGCGGTCGCCCAGCAGGCGCGTCGAAGCCCGATGAGGACGTGTCCCTACGTGGAGGAGAAGCTGTTTTGCAGGCCAATCGTAATGACAACGCCGAGGTTCGAATGACAACAAAGAGACGAGGCAGACCGCGAAAGAGCGATGATTCATCACCCGAAGAGCCTGCGCCAGAGCCATCACCAGCGCCAGAGGGGGCACCAAAACGAAAGGGTAGACCAAAGAAAATGGCTGAAACGGCGGGGGCGGGTGAAGGCTCGATAGCCGAAGAACAATCGACTCCGCCGACAGATACTTTGGAAGCAGCACCAAAGAGGAGAGGTCGGCCAGCGAGAGCCCGAGAAGTTGAGCCGGAAACCGAGGAAACTGCGACCCAGACCGAAGAAATCTCGAGTACGGAGCCGAAGAAACGGGGGCGGAAAGCCCGATCAGGACGGGCTGAGGAAGTGGTAGAGGAGGCGAGCATGGAGGTCGATGAATCAGCAGCCACAGCACCAAAGAGACGAGGGCGCCCCGGTCGGACAAAAGAGGCCGAACCAGGTCAGGAATCCCTCGTTGAAGAGGCTGAAGCGTCAACAGCAACAGAGCCCAAGAGAAAAGGGCGTGCAGCACGAACTCAAGAGATCAAGCAACCAGCAGGAGAGACAAGTGTTGTTGCGGAGGCCGAGGAAACATCAGACCCGGCACGCAAGAGAAGAGGGCGACCTGCTCGATCTGAACTAGAAGCAGATCCAACCACCGAGGAGGCGGAAGAATCAACAGAAATAGCACCCAAGAGACGAGGACGGCCGGCACGGGCACAGGAGGCTGAACATGAGGAAGAAGCGACGGTTGAGGAGGTAGAAGAGCCGGCAGAGAAAGCGCCCAAGAAAAGAGGGCGCAAAGCAAAAGCCCCGGAATCCGAAAAGGAACCCGAACAAGCAGCAGCGGCGGCACCCGAAGAGGCGCCAAATACCGGGCGAAAGAGAGGACGTCCAGCAAAGAGTCATGATGTCGAACCAGAGGAGCCAGAGCCTACTGAGACCAGGCCACGAAAGAGAGCCAAAGCAGCTGGAAATGCTGAGGAGCAGGGACAGCAAGAAGAGCCCAAAGCAAGGGGCCGGCCTGGCAAGAACCAAGCTCCCGCATCTCAGGAAGATACAGAAATGAGAGATGCAGAGCCAGCAGAGACCGACGGCAGACGACGCAGGAAAGGTCGAGGCTCCAACGAGGACGAGTCTCGCGAAGAGGCTGCCGCAGAGCCTGAGTCTCAACAAAAGGGTAAAAGCGCCAAGAACGCTTCGAAATCCAGGGGCAGATCCGGTCGCGTGGTTGGACAAGAGGAAGAAGACGCCCAAGACGAAAGCCAGCCCTCTGCTCGCCAACGAGGCAGAGGCAGAAAAAGCGCCGAAACCGCTGCTGAGCCATCCCCTCAGCCCTCGGAGCCGCAGAAGCGATCCAAGAAAGGACCTAGAGCGACCCTAGTTGAAATTTCCGTCTCTGAAGCTCAAAACCAAACCACCAATCATAAGCCCTCCAAAAAGAAGGACCGTCCTCAACCTCAACCCCAACCCCAACCCGAGACCGAACAAGAAGAAGAAGAAGAAGAACAAGAACAAGAACCCACCGACCCCCTATCCTCAGCCCCATACCGGCACCTCGCCCCCAAAACCCTCCACATCCCCCGCTCCACCATCCGCTCGAAATGGACACCCCTAGACCAACCCGCCATCTCAACAATCGACAGCCTCATCCTCGACTCGTACATCCCCATCCTTGAGTCGATCGGGGGTAACAACACGGCGAGGTACACCGCCTCGCAAACAATCCTCCGGACTTTTGCCGGTAGACTGCATTCTAAACTGGTAAAAGGGATCCCTTTTCCTCCGGCGACGATCGGGACGAAGACGACAAGGGGGGTGGCGATTTCTGCGCAGGAGGCAGAGGTTAATTTTGAAAAGGTGATTGATGCGAGCAGGCATTTGGAGAGGCAGCTGGAGCCGTTGGTGCATAGCGTTGAGGTTTTGAGACGGGAGAAGGAGAGGGAGGAGGCGAGGTTGGAGAGGGATTATAGGGATCTGAGGCTGTTGGAGGAGAATGCGAGGGCGCAGGCTAGGGGGTGGAGGGAGAGGGGGAGGAGGGATCATGTGCTTGCTCCTGGGCGGAGGGAACGGGCTGCCGGTCGGGGTGAGGCGGGTGGGGAGAAGGGGTTGGAGGTTGTGAAGAGGGAAAGGGTGGAGGTGAAGGGGAGAGTCTTTGAGGGGATTGAGGAGGGGGAGGAGGAGGTGATGGGGTTGGCGAGGCAGATTGGGAGTCATATGGAGAGTTTGAGGGGGAATTTGGGGCAGATTGAGGGGGTCGTGCCGGCTATACAGAAGTCGAAGGCGGTGCTGCAGGGGGTGCTTGGGAGGTATTTGAGTGAGGGGGAGTATGAAGGGGTTGTGCTTGGGTAAAAGGACTGTGTGTGGGTGTGTGTGTGGGGGGGAAAGGAGTTGAATTGTTGGGTTTGTCAGGGCTCTTGTAAGGGATAGGATTATGATTATGAAAAGACGATACCCCGGTGTATAGCTACAGACGTGGATACCATGCATGGCGTGCTAGAAATGACAATCCACTTTGATGCATGAGACTCTGCGCAAGTAGTTCAACTGAACGAAAGCTCAGTGTGGAATACACAACTCAAGACTACACATCTCTCGTGAAGAATAACACAAAAACAACAAAGCTTTTATTTATAACCCCACAATCCCACCCCTACATCCATCTACCTATCCTCAACCCTGTTCAACACCGCCACCCCCTCAACGTGAGCCGTCTGCGGAAAAAAGTCAAACCCCCTCAAGCTCTCAATCTCATACCTCGTCTTTTTCCTCTCTGTCCCATCCGTCTCTTCCGTATCATCAACAACCCCCTCCACCTCCCCCCTAACCAAAACCCCCACATCCCTCGCCTGCGTGTGCACATTACAGCTCACATAAACAACCCTCCTCGGCCCAAACCTCAGCAGCTGGCTCAAAAAGCTAGCGTCACACCCCTTCCTCGGCGGATCCAGCACCACAACCGTCTCGTCCGGGTTATACCCCTCCACACTCTTGAACAGCTCCGGCGCGTCGGCAGCAATGAATTTGCACTGCCCCTCGTCCAGATTGTTCAGCTTTGCATTCTTCCTAGCATAAGCGATCGAGCCCTCGGCAATGTCAATCCCGATGCTCCCCCCCGGAAACAAAGCTGATTGCGTGATGGTGAAAAGCCCCGAGCCCGAGTAGGCGTCAATGAGGTACTTTATCCCCTCCTTATTGGCAGGAGGCAAAATGTGATCCCTAATGTACTGCGTAAAGGGCGACAAGATGGAATTGTTGTTCTGAAAAAACGAACCGGCCGGGTTGGTGAAGATGAAATCGTCAACGTACTCGGTGCTCGTGGCGTTGTTGTCCGTGATGTGAGTCTTGTAGTCGGTGTACCCCGGCGTCCCGACAACGACCGCATCGGAGGGAATGTCAGAGGGCGCTTCACCCCCGGCGGGAACTCGGATCGTGTTTTCCCGCAGGAGAATCGTGGCGCCGTTGGAGTATTTCGAGAACTCGGTCTTCATCCGCTCACGCTCGGCCGTGAGACCCTTCCTCACGGCGGGGGTGGCGATGGGGCAGTCTTCAATGTCCATTACCTTGCGGGCTGACTTGGGGGTGAAGCCTATCGGTGGGCAAGACTCGAGATGCTTCTTCGGGCCGCGGCGGGGGTTGTTCCAGGGCCCGTCGAAGTGAGGGGTGAGCTTGGTGCGGTAGTTGTACTGCAGAGGGGAGCCGATGGTGTCCAAAATCTCGGGGACGAGCTCGGGGGTGAGCTGGGAGAAGTTCTTGTAGGCCTTGACGACAGTCTCCCTCTTGATCCGGAGCTGTTCGGCGTAGTCGAGCATTTGGAACTGGCAGCCGGAGCACTTGGAGAAGTACTTGCACTGGATACGGCTGTCGTCGCGGAGGGGAGAGGGGTCGACCACAGAAATGAAGTCGGCGACGGTGTGGGTTTCTTCGTGGCGGTAGGCCTTGACCGTGACCATATCTCCCGGAACGGCGAACGGGACGACATAGATGCGATCAGAGCCCTTCATCTTTGCCAGGCCGTCACCGGTGGAAGACAATGCCACAACTTCGACAAGAACCTCGCTCCCCTGCTCTGGCAAATTTTCCTCCTCGGCGGCAGCTTCTTCACCCTCAGCACCCTCGGCGGCCTCGTTCCTGCTCTTGGCCATCAGAGCCTCGATATCAAGCCGGAGGACCTCATCGTGTCCACCCTCGGCAGGCGGCTTCGCCTTCTTTCCCTTCTTCTTGAACTTGCCACCACGTCCACCCTTTCCACCGCCGCCTTGGCCGTTCTGAAATGGCCTCTTTCCTGTCTGCTGCTTCTGTTGCTGATGTTGGAGCTTGTAGCTGTCGATCTGCTGGACTCCTTCACCACCCCCAGCCGCGGCAGGTGCCGACGTGGAAGCCATTTTCACACCGGTCGAGGTTGTGAAGCAGAATCTGGTTGAATATGATTGGCTGCTATAGCGCAGCGAGGCTGAAGTTTTGCAAAAAGTGCCGAGAGAAGGTCCCTTCGAAAAAACTCTGATGGCGCCGAATCGCATGAGATTTTTGTGTGCTGCTGGTTTGGCGATAAATCCGAGCCCCGGTTGATCTTTTGCGATGAGTTCGTCTGAATTTGCATGTACCTGCAGAAGGCAGGATTGTGATTTGTGGTCGAGGCAAGTTTCCTCTTCGGGTTTGGATATGAGTTTGAGATGAGAAATGCAGAGTTTACCTACCAGTCAGTAGTTGAAACCTCGGTGCGCGCACGGACCATTCCTGATCTAGATGTCACCCCTGATCCCTTCATTCACTGCAATCAATGTCCCAAGGATGAGATGTGAACAAAATCAATCATAATAAAGCCCCCCTTTCAACACCATATCCCCTTCAGCCAATCCCACCATTAATGACTTCAGGAAAAAAGGGTATCCATGTATTCTATTGTCGCAAGCAAAATCAAGCCCCCTACACCCTTCTCTTCTCCGTCGTGACCTTCAACTTGTTCAGGCCGATGACAGGTTCCATCTCCCTCACCCACCTCCTCGCAAACTCCTCCTCGGTAAACCTCTTTGCACTCTCCCTCGCCCGCAGCCTCACCTCCAACGGGTTCTCCAAGCTCAACGCCTTTTCAAACCCCTCAGCAAACTCGCTCGGAGTCGTAGCATGGAAGCCTGTCACCACATCATCAGCACCACTCTTCCCGTGTGTCGCCCTGTTGCACTTACCAGTAAACCCCCCCCCGACGTCCACAACAATATCCATCTTCGGCCCCCCGCTATCATGCACCACGCTCACCAACCCAGCAGCCTGGTACTCCACCACCCCGATGCCAAAGTGCTCATTCCACATCCCGTTCACGCCCACGCTCGCCCTCCTCAGCCACTCCAAGATCTCAGGCCAGCTCGCATCCAGATGAAACTCCACCCTGGCCTTGATGTGCAGCTCGTTCACCAGCAACCGGAGCTGATACACCCTCTTGGAGTCGTGATCATCCCTTACACTGCCCACCAACACCAGCTTCGCCTCCTTGGCCGCCGGGCTCTTGCTCGTCTTGACAAACTCGGCAAAGGCCTGGAGGATAAGCTGGTGGTTCTTTTCTGGTCGGAACTGCGCAATGTATAGCAGCACCTTTTCCCTCTTCTTTTCGCTTTCAGGGGAGACTTCGACTTCTTGCTCGAGTTCACTGACGGCCACCGGAGGATACACCACAGCAATTGGCCTGTTAGATCTTCTCAAGGGACCCCATAGTTTCTGAATGTGACCCATAGTCCAGGTAGAGTTGGTCATGACCACGTCTGCGGAAGCCCCAACATGGGAATAGACCTTGGCGAATAGCTTCCAGTACAGCTTCTTGGCCTTGCCGCGAGTGCCGGTGCCCTGGCCGGCGTGGACCCCCTGAGAGCCAACGGTGGAGGTGGGATCAAGAGATTCGAGCATGTCGGTAGAAATGGTGGGATAATGCACGTATGCGGCCGTGGGAATTTCGGGAAACAAAAACTTGGAGAGCCCAAGCGCAAAGGCGTAGCCCATGGTGTCAACAAAAATGTCGGGAACCAAAAGACTGAAGGCATCCCAGGCCACGATGAGGGAACCAAAAGACTGGCCGGCAAGAGTGAAGCGCGGCCATGTGGAGGCGAGGACCCAATGGCGGGTGGTGAGGTAGAGAAAATTGACGGTGGGAGGGTGGAGGTGAATGTTGAAGCGGTTCTGACCAGGTTAGCAACGACGGCAGCAGATGTAGAAACCAAAGGTGACATACCTCGACTCTAGACAGGATGGCGTCCTTGTTCACATCATGGTCCCCAGTGTAAACTATACACTTTGCTTTTGGCCAGCGCTGCTGTGTCGCACGGATGGCCGCCCACAGAACTCTCTCTCCACCACCTCCAGCATTACTTGAGGTCTCATTAGCCATATCCTCCCCAGTCTGCTTGGTGCAGGGAAGAAGTAGACCTACCAAAAAGGGTGAAAGAAGCCCACGACACCATCCCAGTCCGCCTCACCCTTGCCCCCATTCCCCGACGTCCCAACAGTGTATGTGTCCACCTCCTCCCACTCCTCATCCTTCCCACTGTTGCTACTGCTACCGCTGCTCCTCCGGCCTTCCCGCCACTTCTTTTCATCCTGCTCAGTGAGCTCGAGGATATGCGACAACCGACCATCCGTCTTCTTGCGAAGGTACAACCCCAGCAAAGCTCCCACGGCGCGGAACAGCAACGGGCCCGCGAGGGCGAGGATGGGAATGAGACATAGCGTGGGAACGACGGCGAGAGAAGAGATACTTGACGGCATTCCGGAGGACTTTGACTTTCTCTTTCATGTGCTGACGGCGTGTGAGGGGCTCGCTCGGCTCGTCGGGGACAGGATCGTGGGAAAGGGGAAGAGGCACAGCTGTTTCAGAGGCCGAAGTAGCACGCCGACCACCGGGAGGAGGAGGAGGAGGAGGAGGGAGGTTCGGGAGGGAAGCCCTGAGCTTGGAGCGCGCTATGCTTTCAACTGTCGATGGGCAAACAACGGGCAAGCCAGTTGTTGGATGGAGGTTTGAGGGAACAAAATGAAGTATCAGGTGGGTGTGGATAAGTAGATATGAAGGTCTTAGGAGGCCGGCAACAGAGTCGAAAGGATAGAATGTCAATGTAGAGCTCAAGTCACGAGCGTGTACAGAGACGGGAGGTGGAAGAAGGTTTACGCAGTAAGCTGCAAGCTGGTCAGAGCAACGGATGAGGGCATGGATGGCGCTTGACGTACGATGCAGCTTCCCTGTCACGCCCCACGTTCCCGTGCAGCTACCAGAAGCACGGGCCAGATTTAGTGGCTTACAGGGCTCCCCTGCCCCCCTTCTAGCGGGTAAAGATGCCAAGAAACAGTCGGGTCTGTCTACAGGACCTTTCCGGTCGACATTTCTCAGCTCACCCTTCCCACTTTACACACACCTAGCTAGATACCCCACGCTCACCATGGCCCATGCCATGAGAGCAATCGGCCGTCTACGGGCCGTCCGGAGCTCAGGGGCTCTGTCCATTTCCCCATTAGCTATCCGCGCCTTTAGCTTAGCTGCTCATAACAGAGCCTTCACCTCACCTGCCTCATCTACACCTCTCAGACCAGGAACCAGACTATTACAGCACAAACTCACCAGTCAACCCCAAGCAAGGTCCTTCTCCCTCATTAACGCCTTCGACACAGCCATATACAACGCCCAAGAGTACCTCCTCTTCCTCCACACCTCCCTCAACATCCCATGGTACCTCACCATCCCCCTCTTCGCCATCTCCCTCAACATGGTCCTCCGCCTCCCCACACGCCTCTACGTCCAGAGCACCTTCCACAGACAAGCCAAGCTGCGCCATCTCTCCGAGATCTTCGCCGTCCAAGAAGTCCAAAGGCAGACGGCTCAACAAAAAGGGAAAGCCAGCAAGATGGACCATCTCCTCCAGAAGCTCCCCGTGCTTCATACCAAAGCCAACAACAAATTCAGAAAGCGGTGGAAGCTCCAACCCTGGCGCATAATTGCAGCCCAGCTCGCAACTTTTCCCGTGTGGCTCTTGGGCATCGAGGCGATCAGATGGCAGAGCACCGCCACGGGGGGTCTGCTGGGGTCGATACTGAACTGGTTTCGTGAGAAACCGGTCACAGCAAAGGCTGCCGATCCTGTCGAGCTGGCTAATTCGGCTATCAAGCCCACCCTACCACCACCACCCTTAGATAACTCCCTCACCGAAGCCATCTCATCATCCACCCAGGATATCGCCACCACCACAGCAACAACAACAACAACAACCCAACCAGCAATGGAGGGCATCCTCTGGATCCCAGACTTTGCCCTCTCCGACCCCTACCACATCCTCCCCTTGACCCTCTCGGCCGTCCTCGTCGCCAACGCGATCCCCAAGGACAAGACAAAACTCGCCAGGATGTTTGGTAAAGCCCCAGTCGTGAACCCGGACGAGAAGCTCACCGGGAAAGAGGAGTTCCGCCGGAGGCTGATGCTCACGGGAGCGAGGCTGAACTTTTGGTTCTCGATCCTTGTCGGGCCGTTAACGATTGGGTTGCCGGCCGCGATGCACCTTTACTGGATCACGTCCAGCTTGGGTAACTGGATGGCGAAGAGGCTGTTTGATTTGGTCTGGCCGGTGGAAAAGCCAAAGGAGCTGATGAGGATGAGGCTGGAGCCGTATTTCATTTATCCCATGCCGGTGGAGAAGAAGAAGCCGGTGGTCGAGGTGGTGAAGACGGCCGAGACAACTACCAGGCCACCGGTGGTGACGTCGAAAAGAGCGGCGACGGCGGCTACGGTGGTCAAGAATGATGCGGAGGTGCCGCCGCAGACGAAACCGGCCCCGGCGAAGCCAGTGTCTCGGTTTTCTGCCGTTCGAGGGGTCAAAAAGGAGAAGAAGGGGAAATAATGGGTAGACGTGATATGACTGTAAATTCTGCACTGTACATATAGAGGAAAGCGAGTCTTGGAGGACAAAAAGCTCGCAGGCTACTCGCGCAAGGCCAAAACTCCAAAGCGCCGGAACAAAACGTACAAAACAAAGCATCGTGCCCTCCAAACCTTGAACCATCATAGAGACAAAAAAAAAACCCCCATGTGTCATCCATCTCGTAAACTCCTGACTGGACCTCTCCTCGCGTCTAACCCAAAAACACAGCCAACAAAACCACCGTCAGGATCACCACCAAAATCAGCAACAAGCAACAAGCCTTGCTCCTTGCATTCTTCTGATATCTCGCCGCGCTCCTCAGCTCCCTGTCCGCCCCCCTCGTGTCATCCCTCACATTCTCGACATTATTCACAATCGTGTCCAACGTCTCGCCCTGCTCATTCACAATCTGCGCCACCTGCTGAAAAAGCACATTCAAATCCCCCACACCCTGCTCAATATTCCTGATTTCCTCCTCCCGTTCCAGAATGAGCGCCTCCTGAAAGTCAACCTCGTCTTGTGGTGCCAGGCGGGCGAGTTCTTGTTCTTGAAGAAGGAGTTGCTGTTGTGATCCGGGGGAGGAGGACAAAACCTGGGGTTGGTGGGAAGGTGACGTGGCCGGGAGGGCGGACTGAAGCACGGAAACAGAAGCTTTTTGTTTTTCCAACGCGGTCCGCTGGAGGGATTGGAATTCTGTTAAAGAGGTGGTGAAGTCACGGGAGAGTTTCTGCTGGTGGTATTTTTGGGTTGGTGTGACGTCTTCATCCCACGTCTGGATTTTCTTGACGCCTTCGCCGACTGATTTGAAGAGATCGCGGGATTCTTCGATTAGTTCGTGGACTCGCTCGCGGACTCGGGGGGTGTCGCGGCGGGTGCCGAGGTGGGAGATCTCCCCCGACAGGCGCTGGTTGTTGCCGTTGAGCTTGAAGAGGTTGGTGGTGAGGGATTGGTAGAGCCGGGTGAAGTCGGGGTCGTCGGTGTAGGACCCCCCGGCGATGGAGGAGCGAGCGGGGGTTTGGTTGTTGTTGTAGTTGCGGCCGGAGCGGCCTTGCTCGGCGGCGGAGAGGCGGTCGAAGGACATTTTTTTGTTGGTTGTTGAAAACAGTGCGGGAGGGAAAAGAGACGGAAGAAAAGAGCGACGGTGGGGGGATAAATGATCGCGCAAGCCTGTTATTATCAATGACTTCAAATGGAGTTTGGTTGGAGATGGAGGTTGGTTTGTGGTTCACAGTTGCCTGTAACCCAGCGCACTGGTCAGCTCAGCGGATCGGGTCCCCTTGTCAAACGACGTAATTGTAGAGTGAGGCCAATCAGACGAGGTTATCTAGACATGGTGTGGGGCGGAGCTTGACGCGTTCTTGGGGTCCTTCCAGTGGACAGTGCGCTGTGCTGGCCGCTGCTTGGGTGGAGAGCGGGAAAAGGCTTGGTATTTTTTATTTACAAAGGATCCCCCAATGGAAAGCAGAGAGTAACAAAATACAGAACAGACAGACAGACAGACATTAATACCCAACAGCGATAAACGACGACACCGTTTTTGCACCACCACCGCCAAACACACAAATCTTGGATCTGACTGCCGAATTTTCCAAGATGGCGGGTGCCACGGCTGCGAAAGTGAGGGTGCTGCCGTACAAGGATTTCCTCCAACCCGCGCTGCAGCGGAGGTTTGCGACGAGCGGGTTGGTGATCTTGGTGGTTGCCTACTTGGAGGCCCTGCTTCTGGCCAGTTGGGATTCATGTTGGTTTTGTCTTGTATGGGGGAATTAGACATCAGCTAACATAAGAACACAAACAGTCCTCTGGGCGTGGTTCCCCCTTGGCCCAGCCGGCATTCGAACATTCTTCTTCTTTCTCTGCGGCGTTCTCATCATCACCCTTCGGATCGCCCAACACCACCCCGGTGTCCGCACCACGAGCTCTCCCTTTGCCACCTTCCTCGACAGCCTCCGGTCCTTCAACACGCTCGAGACGATTCTCACGTATGCGTTTTCAGCGTGGGCCTTTAGTCAAGTCTACCTGTGGTGTCTGTCTGAGGACGCAGGGCTGGAGTACATCTCCTACTACCACGCCGATCGCGCGAGATTGAACGAGAAGGCCGTTTTCTTGACCACACACTGCGTGTTGGTGGGAGTATGGCACGGTCTCAGACATCTGTTTAGCGACGTCGACCGGTTGCACTACGGCATCGCGAAGCCTCCACCCCGGGACGCGGACAAGAAGGCGGACAAGAAGGTCAATGCCGACGATGGAGACTTTAACACGCAGCTCCAGAAGCTGGCGCAAAAGTTGCCCGAGATTGTCGTCTTCACCTTGACGCAGGCCTTGACGTCCACCACGGTCACCATGATCACGTACTCGGTTTTCTTGCGGGGGTTTGTCTGGAGGTTTACCATGTCGCTCTTCCGGCCCGTCTACAACCTCCCCAAGACCAACATGACGCCCATGACGCTTCCGTTTTCGTTGACCATCATCCTGCGGTGCTTGTGGACCAGCGTGCTACTCACGTTTGTGTGGACGCTCGGCAATGAAGCCTTTTCGCTGTTCATGGTCAAGAACCCGCTTAAGAACAACAAGCCGCTCACCTCGGAGTCGAGGGACCCTAACGGCAGTCTTCTGAACGGATTGAAGGCCAAGAAGCTGTCCATTCAGGTATGGCCCCCTTTCTACAATCAGGAATGGAACTAACAAAACCAGTGCTTTGCCATGTGGGAACTAGCCTACATCGCCCGCGACTTCCCCGACCGCCGCAAGGCCATCTACGAGGACATTGACCGCAAGAACGGCCCCATGTGGTCCCAGATCTACAAGATCTGCATCGACGTCCTCAAGCAGATTGAAACAAGAATCGACAACTACGAAAAGTACGGCAAACCCACCGTCCCGAATCCGGCGTTGGATCTCGACCGAAACAGGGCCCCTGAAAAGAAACGTCTCACTGAAACGGTCCCCAGAGACGAGGAGGTCTTCCAGTCTTCTCCCCAGAGAAGGGGCTACCGGGAGGCGATCGAGCGGACGGTGGGGAAAATTGCTACCGATCCGGGGCAGCCGTCGCAGCTCAGTCCGCGGGCGAGGAAAATCGCCGAGTTTGCCAAGGGGGAGCTGATCAAGGCCCAGAAGCAGGCCACGGGGACGGACGACACGGAGGGTTTGGCCAAGGACTTTGCGACCAAGTTTGTAGAGAGCCCGTTTGGTTGGCCGTTTAGACAGACGTACCGCAGAGGGGTGGCAAAGGTGCTGCTGGGGGAGCCGTTTGGGGAGGTGAGCCTGTATGCGAACGCTGCATTTGCGCTTAGTGGGCTGGCGGTGAGGAGTTTGCAGGAGGACAAGTATGGGTATGTGCAGAGGGATGTGGCGGGGTTGGTGAGGACCTTGACGGGGTTGGTGAGGAAGGTGGAGGGTTTCAGGGAGGGGGTGGTGGTTAGCTGGACGGATGTGGAGGGGCGGAGGGAGTCGAGGGAGGTGGAGGAGATATTGGAGGGGTTGAAGTGGAGTTTGAGGGGGGTGGTGGATGGGTTTGGGGATTATGCTAGGGATGTTGGGTTGAGTTTGGGGGATTTGAGGTTGGCGAGGGAGGCGGCCGGGGTGAAGAAGGCTGTCAGGGAGGAGGAGGAGAAGGAGGTGAAAGGGAGGCGGTTGAGGTTGGCTGGGGGGGAGACGGCGGCGGCGGGGGTGAAGATTACGGAGGAGGAGGTGATGGGGAGGCGGTTGAGGTAGGAGGGGATGAGGGGGTGCACATATGGTTTAGACTTGGGTGTGGGATTATGGTCGTAAGGCTGTGTAAATTTATGGGTTTTGATATTCGGTTTGGTGTTTTGGTGGGTTTGATGACAGCGATAAGAATGATATCCAGCGTTGGACCACTTCTCATGCTGAACCAAGTTATCATGGGCAAGAAAGAGTTGCAAACATGAAAACCGCCTGATACTTATACGACAAAGAAGCAAGAGCGCTATAAGACTGAATCTTGATAACACTTACCGGGTCTGTTGTCCAAGTCCGGGCTGGAAACACCTCCACTTTTGCCTGCCAAGTCGGTTAGGGGCAATTGTTTTGGTTTCTTCTCGTGCTGAGCAACAATCAACGCTGACAGTTTGGAGCTTTGGGCTTGTGAACCAACAAGGTGTGATTTCCTTCGCCGCAGGTGTACACCTGAGTTCCACTTCAATGACAAAGGAAAAGATGGTTGGGTTTGTTTGGTTGTGTGTGTGTAGAAGAAGACGTGGCAACACATCTGATTCTACATCTTATACAGTCCAAAGCCAACTTTATACTCAGCAGGTATGAGCCATCATCATCTACCTTATCGTCCCCAACCAACCTCATCCTTGTTTTTCTATTACGATTAACGTTCTTACAACTTCTCTCGTTACATGTACAGCAACCTATCCCTTTCCAGCCCCCATTCCATGACCATCATTCCCAATTCCTCACATCCCCGTGTCATGAAGGGAGCATAAAGCTACTCCTCGCACCAATCCAACGTCTCGGTAACAGTCACAGTCCTCCTAGGCGCAGTACTAACACCACCCGTAACCCCAAAGCACAAGCACCCCGTCCTGAACTCGTCGGGCCCGCTCCCGCAGTTCCCACCAACCCAGGATGGAACCCTGGTCGGGGTTATCGTTGCCTGTCTCGCCATCACCTCATTCCTTTTTTCAATTTCCTCCAGTTCATCTCGTCTCAGGAGTCTAGCGCCGGGTGTTGGCTCGACTATTTTTGTTATTGTCCTAGGTTGGGATTTGTAATCAGTGGGATGTGGAATGGAAACGGGTGAGGGGGACGGGACATACGTCGCTGCTGGGGTGACGGTTGTGAGAAGAAAAGACCGACAATCGGCTGAGCGTTGGGTTAGGGGAGGGAGGTGGGCTCCTGTGCCTGTTACTGCGCGGTTGCAGTTGTTGCCGTGGCAGGAGGCGCGGTGGAGGAGGGGGTAGAAGTGCCCCCCGGGGTTGAAGAGGGCTGTCGCTGCTGGTAATGGGAGGAGTACTAGAGGGAGGAGTTTCATTTTGGATGGGGTTATACACCTAGACAAAGAGGTGGTGGGAGAGAGGTTGGATGGGGTTAAGGAGAGGCAGGGGATGGGTATATGAATGGGGAGGGTTTTGCTTGTGCCTTTTGGTGACATGGATAGGTAATTACACTTGATGGAAGTCGGGGGTTTGCACCCGCATGGGATACTGTACGTGTTGGTGATGCCCGCCGCTGGCAAGGGGAGATCAAATCTCCATGAGTGCTGTGCCTCTCTCTCGGCCCTGGTCTGATGTTGATGGTTCCCGTTCGGTGAGGTCCGGGAGGATAGTAGAAGAAAATCATCGATTCACTTGCAACGTGGACGTGATCAACAAAGAAAACAGGTTGGAAATTTGAATCTCAAAATACACATCAAACAATGTGACTGGTTGTGTTTTGGTACTTTCGCGATAGCTTCACCCACGACCACCACGACCACCACCACGAACCATCCTTCCAAACCAACCCAAGCCAATCCAAGCCAAGCCCACACTCAACCCAAAAAACCAAGCTTCCAACCGCGCCGCAGTTACTTTCCCCGTTCCTACCATCCAAACCAACTTGGCCCCCATTCACGCAAAGGCCCCCCTCCCATCTATGTACAGTGAGCGCATCACGGTGGGTGTTTTCGAAGCTAACCCAATTCCACCTCCGGACGACTTTTGTACACACCTACCTAATCAACAAATCCCTTTCAACCGTCGGTATTGATTGACCCTATATTCAAACACCCTATATCTACCGGTATGAACCTCGTCGCGGCAGGATATAATAAATCATGTATGTATGTACTCTGTAAAACAAGATCCCATTCGGAAAACTATCCGGCCAACCACCCCCGGCTCTCACCCCCCCCAGGGGGCCTCGGGTCTCTCTTGCCGAATGTATGTATGTATGTATGTATGTATGTATGTATGTATGTATGTATGTATGTATGTATGTATGTACCTAATGTTGCGCAGCCAGGGGCCGCCGGGGCGGGCAGGGCAGGGCGGCGGGTAAGGTGGAACCAAAACCAAAACCAAAACTTTCTATCACCTTTTGTCACTCATCCGAAAAGAAAAAGGGAAGGAGGCCGGGCAGTAGGTAGCTGTGACGGTGAGGGTGGGGAGGGAGCGCGTGTGAAGGAATACCGGTATGCCCAGTGACGCCACAGTATGTTTTTCTCGGAGCCTGGTTCCGAGAGCTTTCCTGGGCGAAGCTTGCGAGTATGGTGTCTGCCCAGGTTTCAAAATCCTGGGGGAAACGGTGAGTAAGGCGGATGAACAGTGAGCTGGATAGGTAGGTATCTCGAGCAGTCTGTGTAGGTAGTGGTGATGCAGATTTGAGCCCTTTTGCTCAACCTGGTGTCTGTCTAAACTTCGTCTCTTTCTGATATTTATTGTCGGTGACGAACGAGGCTTCATCGCAAGTAGACAACCCATATCGTTCTAGACCCCCATCTATCGGACGCCAGCATGAATGCGAAATGCATATCGACCAATCCGTAAATCCCAACCGTTCTGTTCCTTCCATATACCTACCACATGTCCCTTGTTACCATCTGTTGTTGACAACATTGGCAACTTCACAGCCATCTCAACACACACAACCACAACGTGTGAAGTTTACTATGGTCCGCAAAAAAACAAAGAGGCTCAACTGCCGTCCTCAATTCCCGCGCAAAAATCAAGCTTTGGGTAGCGAGGCGGGATTATACAGGATAAATTGCACACACTTGATCGATCACCCCCTTGCCCTGCCAACCTTCAGAAACAAGCGAGCCGTGTCAAAATCCCCCGCGCTAATGAGATATACAGGTACCTACATAGTGTATGATCCATCTTGACAGGGCGGAAGAGCAACCAACGTTGCATATCCGCTACCGAAAAAGTTCATGAACTGTGGGGCCGGGGGGGGGGGAGAAAAGCATTAATACTGCGTAGAGACAAAAAACACCCAGCCGGTTAAAAATAGCATGTATGTAGTATTTGTATGTTGATGGTCGTCGTATTCGGGTTCAAGGTGGAAGATGTGATGGCTGTTGTCAACGAAGGTAAAGTAGGTAAAGTAAGTATAGTATATACTGGAAGGTGTTTGAAAGCAATAATGCACTTGTGAGACTGAACTCAAGCCACCCAGAAAAAAACGTCATCGCAGGTATAAAAGCAACCTGCTAGTGTATATATCTTTCCTTGCCATTCCTGCCTTGTATAACCAGTTGTGTTCTTGTCCAAGGTGAAAAGGGAACCAGAAAACGCCAGTACTCCCAGTGCAACGAAAACGCCATGAATCCATACTCGGGTATGATATGCAGAAACGACTGTCCTTTACCGCCACCTACCGCCCATTTCCAGCAACAGAAATAACGAAACACCCTCCTCTCAGTTGTTGCGTCACGAAACAAATCTACCTGCCGCCACCGGGCTGATCCTTGGGGTATGGTCTTGGAACATAGCCCGGGTCGACCGGACTACTCATATCCCATTCCACCTCGCCTAGTCCCGCTGCTGTTTGTCCAGCCTGTTGGTCTCTTCGTCCATAGTATCCATGTATATCAGTTCCCTCTTCGTCGAGCGGGCTCAGTCCTAGCCCTTGCGCCCCACCTTGGGGCACCCCCTGTTGCCCATCACTCATGTTGCTGTCGCTCCGTTGTCTGGAGTGGTGCATAGGATGATTCCGATATTGTCCCCTCGCGCTAGTATTGCTGCTTGACCTGCTCCTCACTCCGTGCTGGCCGGGTAGTTCCGCAGCAAATCCGCCAGACGCGGCGAGCTCAGGGATGATATGAGGAGAAGCACCACCGCGGTCAGAGCCGCCGTCGGCTGAGAGCTCCGAGGCGTCGGATTGGTTGCGATTGTGTGAATAAGGCGTGTACTGCGTGTATTGATAGTTGCCGTAGGCGTCCCCTTGAGAACCACTGCTTTGCCGGATAGGTGCCGGCCTCATGGGTTGGTTATTCTGAACACCTGCGCCTGGGGGCACATTGCCACTGTCGAACCATCCAGGGTCGGGCTCCGGACTGGCATGGCGGGAGCGGTTGGGTTCGTCGTAGGTGGGGAACATGTTGGGAGAGGGTGTGAAGCCTCCTGCGGGGTTGGATTCGGACCGTCCGCGGTTGTTGCTGTTGGGGTCGTAGAAAGGTGCAGGCGTGCCAGCTGCAGAGGTGTTGCTTTGTATAAGTGAATCAATACCAATGTCGTCTTCATAGGGAGGGTTGTAGTGGAGCTGGCCACCGTCCACTTCCATCTGATGGACTTGCGATGCAGTTTTGGAATGCGACTTTGGCATGTCTGATCCCCCCTTCTTTGACTCGACGATCTCATCACGGACCTTGTTCACACGTCGGATGATGAAGAATGCGGCGGCAACAACGACGACAAGCAAGATCACTATCCCGGCCACAATACCACCGATGGCCCCTCCGCTGAGCCCACCGCCACTCGCCGGCTCGGTTGGCTGAATCGCCGCAATCTTGGGGACCGAGGTTGGGATGAACTTGACCACTGTCTTGGCATTTTCCGAGGCAGGCACACCTACCGGAGCTGATGGTGTGGCAGTACTGGTGATAGTCGCAGTCGTGAGGAGGATTGATCCGCTGGAGGTCGATGTAAATGTTCGGACGACAGTCGTACCGTACGGTTCGGTCTTGTAACAGCCATTGATTGCACATGCGTAGCCTTCTTTGCAACACCCAAAGCTGGCACTTGCTGGGCACAAGGTGTAGCTTGCTGGACAGTTGGTCTCTTGAGCGCTGGCGTCAGCAGGTGGCTCGCATTTTCTTTCTCCGCAGATATATCCAACTGGACAGCATCCCCCAACTATCATACCATGTTAGCATCACACCCCCTGAGTTTCACTGGTGCCGGTTTATTACTCACGTGCAGAATCAGCACACGCAAAATAATTTGCCTTCCCACATGCCGTCGTGGGCCCAGCCGTAGTCGCATAACACGAGTCAAATGCACAAGCATATCGATCTGGACAGCAGCCGCCATTCATCTCCGGGGGGCACATATGGTGTTCTGTGGCGCAAGTCGCACCCTCCAGCCTCCGTAACACATCGCCTCGCACCACCGGTGGGGGTGTAATTTGGGCCTTTGGAACCCTGTGAATGACATCGGCATCCCTCCTCTGCTGTTGCAACTGTTGGATCTGCTGCAGTGGGTTTCTCCCCATGTGTGACGCTGAGACCAGAACATCCTGCCCCAGCAGCGCCGAAAAGGTCAGCACCACACCAGAGGTGCACTCCCAAAGGCCTTGGCCGCGCATCGTGGCGCCTTTTCAACTACTTCCCTTCACAATCCTTGTGACTCTATGGCCCGGGCGTCTTTGAATTGATTGTTATCTCGGCCCGCTGCTGACTGCTGCTTGCTGCTGGCTGCTGGCTGCTTTGCTGTGCTGTGTAGCCGACCCGTATGTTTCAACCAATTGGTTTCAGGCCGGGGTAATTTAAATGGCGCCGTCAGGATGCTTCCTGTGTGAGTGTAACGCGAGTCTTCGAGAAGGATTATGCCGTCTCAAAAGGCACGCTTGTCGCCGTCTGGTCGGAGGGTTCTGGTCACCGTGTCGCAAAAAAACAATCCAAATCTCAGATTTGGGTTGGGGGTGTTTGGGAGTGATCTAGATGTGATTGGGAATCGGGCAGGCAGCTGCTTTTGTTCCTTGAGGGGGCTGAGCTGAGTGTACGGACAGGTGCAGGGCGCCACTATCGGGACCTAGAGCTTGGGCCCGGGGGGTGGTTTACGACATCTCTCACAGGGGGAGGGGGAAAACGTGGGATGCAGTAGGGCTGAGAAGGAGACGGCGAGGAACTTCAAGGTAACCTTTGCTTGTCACGCTGACTGCTGCTGTCTGACTTGTCTGACGGGATAGTGTTTATTGGGTTGCAACTTGTTCGTATGTAAAGGGACCAAGAGCAAATGGCCGCGGACACGACGATGGGCCCAGACCTCTGGGTAGGATCGCCATGAGTGTCAGGGGGGGGTCATCGCTCTCAATCTGATGGCGACACGACGAGCAGATATCGCAGGAGCCCCTCTTTTCACTCTCTTCCGCGTCTTCCATGAGCCCAACACAGAGCCTGTGCCCCCAACGACGAGCAAACTTTCGTTTTGCCATTGATCGCGGGGATTCCATTGGCCTGATAGTAAGGCCGACTACGGCCCCCATCCGGGTCGAGGGAGCTTGAGGGAAGAAGAGAGAGGGAAGGGTGTGGCATCTTTTGCAATGGTAGGGTTGCGATATGCTGCTGATTCCGCAAGACGACAGCGCCGATGCGACCGGGTCAGCACGAGGCAACCAATAATCCGTCGCCATGGCTGGGCCGTGTGAGGTCCAACTGCAGAACACACCCGCTGCCCATGTAGGCTCGAGGCGGGGTAATCGGTATACCCTCGACGGATGAACAGGACCTATAAATGGCCAGCCTTCAGACCTCGAGACCTCCCAGAAGCATGAGGGCGGCTGCCGCTGCTGCTCTGGAAATCCTGGCACTTGACCGAGTCTTCTCGGCAGGCCCTAGGTCTTTTGTGTCATGGAGAGGCTGGTCTGGCGACGAGGTCACCAGAAGAGGCGGCTTCTCCGAACAGTTCTCCACTGGCGGTATGCGGGCATGGACAATATCGCAACGCTGTGAGGATAGTAAGCGCTTATCTGGAATATTCCTTCGTAATTTTTTTACCTTGGCTTTGTCGTTAGCAGGCTGTCCTTCCTATTTGATTTTGAACGGCATTTTTGGTGGGGCGGTGCCGCATCCCAGAAGATCCCAACAGCTGGCTGGTGCCTCTGTTTCACGAGTGCGTGTGTGGTTTAGTCGTCTGCAAGCCTCCTCTTGGACTGACCGGGAAGGATGAGGTTGAAGCGGCATCCGGGGAATTTCGTGGCACCTTGTGCAGGTCGGCAGCCAGCCGTCATTCCCAACGGCCAGCTGTTGATCTTCTCTGAGCCAATGGGAGGGGGTTTCTTTTACATGACCTTTTGCTGAGTGAGAGCTCGGGCCACACAGCACATCACTCATCCACTCATCCCTCTCACACACAATTATTTCGATCTCTAAAGTAACAAGTCAAAGAACCTGTCATTACGCAGTTTTCTGTTCAAAAAATCGATATTCAAAATGCAGGCAGCCAAGCACCGACTTACATCTTTGCGGGAAGACATCCAGGGCTGAAAAGTGCATATTGCTTGGTCACATCTCTGCTACACACCGAGCCACAGAAAACGCCATCTCAATGAATTGATACAGCGGTCAGCTCCCCCCCCCCTCCTCCTCCTTTGGGGCACGTAAGCAACCATCGGCTTCTCCTTCTCCCGGAGCAAGCCCTCCTACGGCAAATGGTGGTCAAATGTTTGGATCAAGAGAGCCGTTCACGAATGGCATGGCATGACCGGCTCCTCCTCGCTTCTGCACGCCATGGCAGATCTTGTAAATGACCATGGCCATCGACAGATGCGGAGGACCACTGAGAGCGCTCGAGCTCATTGTTGCGCACCCAAGACAACCGACGGCGGCTTGATACGACGTGGCGGACTGCCGTATGCTACCTCAGAGCCACTAACATCGGTTGCGGCGCCGAAAGACGTTGCGATCCGTTGACACCGATGTTTCTTCTGCCCTGGCCCCCGACATCATCATCTGTTTCCTTCTTAGTCTCCTGGGTCGACTGCGTGTCTGGGGTCCATCCCAGCAGACTGGACGGCCCGTTGAGGAAATTTCGAATATAGTTCCGATGCGTTCATGCGGCCATGCCGACGACATCCGGTTCATGAGGTGACAGGAACTCAGCTTCAGCTCTCTCTGTACATGTACCCATGCCCCTGTGCCCTGTGCTGAAGAAACCTCGGTCCTCCCAAAGTGTCGCAAGTCATGCCTTTGGGGGATGGTGGTTTCATCATATACATACAACAAGTGACGTTGGTTCGAAGCCTTCCAGGGAAAGGAAAACAAGATGGTTAGCGAGGATTGCCACTTTGATATTCTGGGCAGAAACAAGCACTGACAGGCCGGCGATAGACCCAGATCAGTCGCGGCGCCAGCGATGGCCTAACAACGGCCCGGTCAGCCGTTCCCCAGACCCCGCACGTTTTCCTCCACACTGCCATCGCCAGTGCAACGCCTGGCATCCAGAATGCTACTTTGCCGAGACGGCATTTGAAAGGCCTCGCTTGGGTATCCAGCACCCTGCTAAAGAGCACTTGGAAGGTGTTGTCAGTCTGCGCGCTCGCTTCTCTTCTTCAAGCCCGGAGCTTCACACCGAGAGAGCTTCATCGTGTGCGAGCCGGCGTGTTCAGCTGACCGGCGCACGCTCGTTCGGTCCTTTGGCTCAATTTAAACGGGCTTAGTTTCTTGGTACATTATTACCTCCTGTTTTCCATTATCCACACCTCTGATACTTGAAAAAGGGGTTGCCACCCGGTCTGGTCGTACAGACTACGTGACCATATCACATCACGCTCTCTACTCATATCGTCCTCGTCTCAACTCCAACGCCAACCTCTTCAGCCCCAGAGCTTCAGCAACACTTCCCGCGTATTCACGTCGCGTCACTGAGGAAGAAAGAGGGCTAGACGCCCTGGCCTACCTTTTCTCCTGCAGACCATGCCCAATGGGATAAACAGGAGCCTATTTGTACTCACCAAGAAACGACGACCAAAGCTGTCAACTCGGATTCAGGAGAGGAACGTGTGAGAATGTTGCTGTACACGCGACTGGCGCCTCCAAAGCCACCCAAGAGGCGGTCAAGAGGAGGTAAGAACAATGCATTCATAACTTGCCCCTCACATCAGACAGCTAACAAGATATGTTTGGGATATAGGTTGCACATTCTGGTGAGTCCCGCATTGCCTGCTTGACACAGCTGCTACTTGATTTGATATGTTTTTCTGACTCCAATGCAGCAAAGAAAAGGTTTGTCTGGTTGCCCTACAGTCTTTGGGCAGACTGTGTTTCTAATAGCCTTGACAGAAGAAGAAGTGCGACGAGAAACGGCCGACCTGCTCGCGTTGCTCAGAGCAAGGTGTTGAGTGTGTGTACGGGACTGTGAAACCAAGACAGCGAAAACGACGTGAATCTGCACCGCACGCGGCAGCGGGTACATCTTCCGAACACTACTCGGGAGCTCGACGACTATCTGAACTCAGCTATTACAGTCACAACTCTAGTTATCTCGGTTGGGGTGTCGAGAACCGTGGTCAAGACTTGACGCGTTACGGGGAGCCGCCAGCTGTTATCTTCAACACTCATTTCTCCCTCGGCGAGTACCCTCCCATCGACATCTTGGACGACTACCCCAACGAGGCCCCGCAAGAATCGCCAAACGGAGGAAGCCCGGAGGCCGATGCCCCCGCTGACGATGAAGGGGCCTCACCTGCCGCCGGGCCGATATCACCACGAGCTGCATCGAAGGCGCCTCCTGACTTGGCCATGATTGCGCCATGTTCTGTAGCGTCGCCGCTTCAAGAGTTTCACGCCCCCGCCTTTACCGAGTTCACCGAGCGTCCGAACCGCAGGGCGCTGATCGATCACTTTTGCAACGTCTTGTCACATCTCATCGTCTTTCGCGAGGAGACGGGCAATCCGTTTCAGCAATTGATACTCCCGCTCACACGCAAGAGCCCACCGGTGCTCAACTCGATCCTTGCGCTTTCGTGCGCCCACCTCGAGTATCGCGGGATTGAGAACTCGGAAAAGTCTCTTTACTTTCACAACCAGGCCATACAGGGCGTGGCGCAGATGATTGCGCAAAAGGAAAAGGCCAACCGGACGGACATTCTGGCGGCCATAATGCTGCTTGTGTATTATGAATGCGTAAGCTCAACCGCAACGTCTTGGAACCTCCAGATCAGTGCTGACACCCTGCATGCTAGCTCGTCCAAAAAGGCCGCTCCAACATCGTAGCCGGCCACCTAAAGGGCGCCCTGACAATAATGTGCAGCACCGACGACCTGCTCGACCCGGCAGGCGTCTTTCTCGAGAGAGCCTTTCGGTTCTACGACGTGATCACTGCTTTATCAAACAACACCTCCCCGATCAGCACCACCCCCTCCCCGGGCGGCCTGCTCCCCTTCTCCCCCATCGGCGCGACGCCCACCTCCCCGCTGAGCAACATTGACACTCTACTGGGCATGTCAACCACCCTCTGGCCCATCATCCACCGACTCTCGGGCCTCTCCTCCCTCAAATCCTCCCTCAACCACGCCATCTCGTCCGACTCCTCCCCGACAAAGATTGCCGTCTTGAGAACAGAATTCAGCTCCACGGCACAGGCGATCGAGGCAGCGTTGAACAACTGGCAGCCGCAGCTGCCTGCTGACTTTACGCCTCCGGAGGGGAATGATGATCCTGAAGCGGACCCGGTGCCTGTTGTGGCTATCAGGGGAAAGTCGAGTAATATCCCGAGCATATACCACAACTCGCTTGCGTACCGGCATGCTTCTTTGCTTTATTTGTATCGGACCATTCTCGGGTATGGGAGGGGCCATGGGCTTGTGAGGAGGCACACGAGGTTGACGCTGAAGAATTGTGTGGCCACTGTTGGGCATAGGGGGCCGATGTCGGCTTTGCTTTGGCCGTTGTTTGTGGCTGCTTGTGAGGCGGGGGAGGGGAGGGATAGGGAGTTGGCGAGGGAGGCGTTCGAGAAGGTGGAACGAAGGCAGGGGATGAGGAATATTGGAAGGGCGTGGGAGGTTGTGGGTGAGGTTTGGAGACGGGTGGATGAGGAGGAGAAGGGGAAGGAGAAGGAGGAGAAGGGGAAGGAGAAGGAGAAGGAGGAAGGGGGGAAGGCAAAGGGGAAGGAGGAGGAGAGGGAGGAGCTGTGGAGGACTGTTTGTAGGGAGATGGAGGTTAGTTTGGTTTTCGGGTGAGGAACCAAGGGGGGTAATGATGGTTTTGTATGCATAATGACGAGGGTGTGGGAAAGTGGCGGCGTTTAATAAGGGGCGGGGGGGTTGGGTATTCAACAAGGTAAATATGGATGGGGAAAAAAGGAAAGTGGTATATATCTGGTGTATGTTAGGAAGCAAATCGATGTGTGTACCTGTAAACCCCATCACATTTCAAGACGAACAACAAGAGTTTTTGAACAATTATATACCAAGAAAAACCTAAACAGAACAACTCATGAGATGATGCTATATATATGTATTTATACAATGCGAAATATCCCAGAAGATCCCCCTCTCTCAAAAAGAGAATCCCCCTTTCAAAATCTTTCAAGTTGTGATTGATCCCTCATTATTCCCAAAAACCAACAAAAAACAAAAACCCCCCCAAAAAAAAAAAAAAAAAACTCCTTATTCCCATGGCTACCCCTTTCTTTTCCCCCTCCTTCACAACCTACTCCCTAGTCAAAGCTGAGCCTGCGCCTCCCCCAACTTCTTGCTCGCAAAAGCCCCAAAGTACGCATTCAGCGCGTCCACCGTCGCGCTCCCCTCCTCCAGCGCAACAACAACACCAGTGTACCCATCCGGCCTAACGACCACAACCCCACCCCTTTCCTCATCCAACCCCATCTTCGCATGCGCCATCGCCTTCGCGTCAGGGAAATTCCTCGACCACCGATCATCAGCATAAACATTGTCCTTGTACCTCGCCAGCAGCGCAGGCAAGTCCCGGCTAATCTCAATCTCGTTCCTCTTGGCGGCAAAGACAGTGCAGATGGTGAAGAACTTGGAGTGGGGGTTGTGCCTCTCGTGGTGAGAGACAGAGTCGATATCGGCGCGCTGGTAGGCAGAGTAGAAGCTGTTCTTCTTGGCGAGGCCGGCGGCGAAGTCCTTGAGGGCTTGGCCCGTGACGGAGGGCTTGCCGGCGAAGACGAAGAGGCGGAAGGCGCCGTTGAGGGGGATCTCCTGCTCCAGATGGACGACGTTGGCGTCGACGACGCGGGTGACGTCGGCGTTCCTGAAGAGGCGGCCGGGGACCAGGGCGTCAGACTTGGCGATGACGTGGGATTGGGCCGGGTGCTCGGGGGACCAGTTGAGCTGGTTGGCCTTGTAGGCTACGCCGTAGCCGGAAGTGAAAGAGCAGGACTCCTTGAAGGTCTTGATGAATTCGTTTTCCTCGGCGCCGGAGGAGGCCTTCTGGGCCGTGGCGGCGGCGACCTCGTTGGAGGAGGGGGGGCGCTGGGAGAAGAGCTTGGCGTACTTGTTGTCGAAAGACAAAAGAGTCTCGGCGACGTCCTTGCGCTCGGGTTCGTAGGTCTCGAGGATGGACTTGTGGGCGAGGCCGCCCTCGACGGCGTGGATCTTCCAGGCGAGGTTGAGGGCGTCGAGGAAGGCAGTGTTCATGCCCTGGCCGGCCTTGGGGGAGTGGGTGTGGCAGGCGTCGCCGCCGAGGAAGACGCGGTGGTCGAGGGTGTACTTGTCGGAAATGCCCTGGCCGATGGGGTAGACAGAGTACCACTCGACGCGCTCCCACTCAATGCTGTAGGGCTGGAGGATGCGCTTGGCCGAGGCCTGGACCTCCTCGACGGTGGCCGTCTTGCGGGGGTTGAAGTCGGGGTCGGTGGAGGAGGCGATCTGGATGTAGAGGCGGACCATGTTGTCCTCGCGGGGGATGACCATGATGGAGCCGTGCTCCGAGTGGATGGTGCACTTCATCTTGATGTCGGGGAAGTCGGTCTTGACGACACCGTCCATGACACCCCAGACGTAGGCGATGGGGTCCTTGTGGGTGATGCCAATCTTGAGCTGGTCACGGACGAAGGAGCGGGCGCCCTCGCCGCCGAAGAGGTACTTGGCCTTGACGCTCTCCTTGAAGGTGCCGTCGACGTGCTGGAGCTCGACGCTGACGGGGTACTCGGGGTCGGCCTGCTCGTCAGAGGTGAAGCCGGTGATGGTCCAGGGGCGCTGGACGGTGGTGTTGTTCTTCTCGAGGTCGGCGATGAAAGCACGCTCGATCAGACCCTGGTGGAGGAGGGTGGTGAAGGGGTATCTGGCATCGATGAAGTCGGGGCAAGAGGCCCAGGTGCCGGTACGGGCAATGCCCTTGCCGCCGGTGGGAGGGTCCCAGAAAGCAACCTCGTAGACACGAGCGGGCTTGTGGGCCATGATGGCCGACTTGAGGCCCATGTTGCGGAGGAGATCGAGGGAACGGGGCTGGATGCCATCGGCACGGCCAGTGGCGGTAGGCTCAGGTCTGTTGTCGATGTGCTTAATCTTGTAACCCCATCTCGCCAGGCAGGTCGAGAGCATCAGGCCGACGGGACCGGCACCAACAATGACTGTCGTGGGTGTTAGATATATCTCACTCTACTACTTCTTGTCTGTGAGTCTTAAGGAGGAGGCTTACCAATGTCATAATGGTTGGGGCTGGGGTGCTGCTTCTGCTCAGAGGCCATTGTGAAGACTGAGTGTGTGTATGTGATGTCTAGAAAGGGGGGTGATGATCCAAAGAAACAAGAAAAAAAAAAGAGAGAGAGAGAGGGGGGAGAGAGAGAGAGAGAGAGAGAGAGCAGCACTGGGTATCTTGGGAAAAAAGAGAAGAAGGATGGAGAGATCACGATGAAAAGTTTGGGACGAGCAGGAGGTGGGAGGGGTCAAATACTTGATAGAATTTCTTCGCCCTACTTACTCCTCCTCCTCCTCCCACACCTCCGTCAGCGGCTCTCGCCAGTGGCAGATCCGTCTCGCGCTCTCTCGACGCTTTCCCAGAAACCGGGGTCCGGGCCAGGATCCGAGTGTCGGGCCAGATGGACGGGGTTCACGGGGTGGACGGGCTGAGACGCCAATGCATGGTGCACCCTAGGATCGCGGCAAGGAGCTCGGGATGATGGCCAGGGGGGACTGGATGGGACTCGCTGGAGCGCCTGACTCGGAAGCGAAAAAGCGACGAGGTTCCTGTCCTGACGTATACTAGATACCGGCAAGGTACACGGCTGTGTAGGCTGTGTAGGGCTGCTCGGGTCACCATTGGCCGAGAGATGGGACAAGAGGCCGTGACATCGCTCTGCTGGCATGGAGGACGGCCACTACGGCGTCAGTGGGCGTCACGGGCGTCCATCTTTTCCAGAAAACTGCTGGCGCCATGTGGTTCCTTCGGGCGTGAGGGGTGGTTCGAAATCGGGACTTGTTCACGGTAATCGATATAGCGGGGCCGCCCTCCTCCACCACGGCTCCAAGTGTCGGGAGTCAAACCCCCTGTCCTTTACCCCACACCCCAAGAACAACCCAAAGCCTTGACAACAGGGCCTGTTAGGGTCTGACAACTGTCAGCCTCCCGTCGCCAGCCGAGTCCGCTGCTATGCGTGTTCCCTGATTGGTCCGGCTGGCCGCTGCCCCGCTGCGGTAGCGCAGCCGACTGTCTGAGCCGTGTCCACCCCAGAATGGTAGTGAGTGTGGGGGAAAGTCTTGAGAAACGGTCTCCAAAAAATAGCCCGCCGCCTTCCGTCCCATCAGCCCTCTCATGTCTCAGCCGCTATCATGAGCCGCATCCCCATATCCCCATACCGTTGTGATGATGTCGTTTCGTTCGCGCGCTCGCTGCGACTGAACTGTCCGATATGGGCAACCATAAGGACAGTTCACAGTCCACAGTCCATAGTCCACAGTCCACAGTCCACAGTCCACAGTCCACAGTCCACAGTCCGCAGTGTCCGTTTTCTGCTCATCTGGTGATATCAGTGTCATCGATCTAAGCATATTCTTATCTCCGAACCTCAAACCCGAAATCCCCAACTCTATCACACCCAAACATCACCCTTCTTGATACTTCATCCCACCACAATCCTACACCTCGCGCCTTCGTTTTCGCTGAAGATTCGGATTTTCAGTGTAGTTCATGCCACACTAGCGCCCATCCATGCAGCCACCATTCCACATGATCGCTCGGCCTCTCAACAACCCAGGGGCGATCGATGCTGGGGATATCATCAACAGCGCTATTCCAGGAGCGAGAACCTGGGGTTGGGATCCACCGCCCACACACGAACTCCGGGGAGCAGGTGCGGGAGTTGGGGTCGCCCCCCGACGTTACTTTTTTTGGTCCGTCAGGCGGACTGCGGAAGAGTGTGGGGGTGGACTGACTGGGAGGGCTGTGAACGGCTTTGACGTGCGGTTGTGATGAAAGGTGATGTAGATAGGTAGGTAGCTATACCTGCCGGTCGTTGTCGTATATGAATCTGACATGGTGCTGCTTCCTGTCGAGATCTGGGAGCCACGTCGGCGAGAGAGGTTGGATGAGCAAGTCCCCTCGAGTTTGTTGTTGACTTGGTGCTGTTGTAGCTGACAGCCTGGCTGAGTATACTGTCTGGCTTCTCCTCGTCCTCAATCCATCATCCCCCTCCTTGACCCAAATCTTCGATCTCGGCATCAAGACAACATGAAACATGATGAGGGTAGGTCACAATAACAACCCTGCAACAACCCAGTCCCAAACTCGGTACCGAACCACCGTCACAAAACCTGCAGATGATGATATCTCCAAGATGACCGACACCCCCTCCAGACTTTGACACCTGCCACTGTCACAGGAGCGCATCCATCATTCCAGTCCTTACACACTCTGTAAACTGGTACGTAGCAGGCTTGTCCCCCCCTTACTCACCCCCTCCCGCGGTAGCGAGCCTATTGGAACAGTTCCAGAACCGAGCCTACCAGAGCCCGGCCTCATATCAAACCTAGACAAAGTCTCCATCTCAGCTGAGATCCGGGACCCATCTTACAAGCTTTTTCCACTTCTCCAACCCGCGAACAGGGGGGGGGTGCAGTCGTCAGTTTAAAGTGTTATGTAAGACTGTACGTAGAGGCTTTGCTATTTATAGCAAGGCATGTTAGAAATGCAAAAGGGGCATGCACCTACGTCGTACGGATGGTTTTTTAAGGCCGAGGGGATGGATGTATGGGTATGGGTCTGGGGGGGTATTAGTGGTTGCCGAGAGTCTTATATACGGTTGCTTTGCCAGTGGTGTCTTCGGTAACACTCTCATTATGAGGGCAAGCAAAGCAAAAAGATCCTCGTAATTATCAAGGTCTCTGCCCCCCCATTGTGGTATTTATGCACCTTTCGGCTCCTCCCTCCTCTCATCAAATCCCACTATGATAACCCATTAACCAGCATGATGTTGGTTGACATTCTCCCCTCATAACTCGAATCCCAACGCTGATGATAACACGAAATGCCCAAAACAGAAACAAAACAAAAACAAAATGCAGCTCAACTCGCTCGCTCGCTTGAACAGAACAACAAAAAAAGCATTTGAAGGCCGCCCAATTTCCTCTTGTCCCCATCTTAAAATTACTGTTTTTATTTTCCTGTATTTACCCCTCTCTCCCTCTTTCGCCTTGTTGCTTGCTTCCCATCATGTCATGAGATCGAATGCGTGGAGGTGAAAGAAAAAGAAAAAAAAACAAAAACGTAAATGCAAGAATCATGATGTTCAAAATCAAAATAGAAACATTGGATAGTGAAGGGAAAAAAAAAACCAAGATATCCTCCCTGGCTTGCCAAAATGTAATGCTAAAACAAAACATGCATCACATCATACCCCAACATAGTAATTCCAAAAACAAAAGCCACCTTGAAGACACCCATGATATCATCCTCATGTATCCCATCCACCTTGAAGCCCATCATCATAATCATAAACACCCTACTCCAATCCCAATCCCAATCCCAACCCACATATCCCCCCTCTTCCTAATCCAACTCCAGTCCCAACCCAACCCAACCCTAACCGCCTGCCAAAAAAAGGAAAAAAAGAAATCCCCCCCCCAGAAATCACATATGCTGCCCATGATGCATCAATCCCCCCTCAAACAACCCCCCCAGCACCTCCCCAGGTAAAATCTCCAACCAAGGCGGCATCATCAAATCGCTCTGTAGCCCCAACATATCAAAATTCACTTCAAAGCTATTCGAAGTAATCGCCTCGCTTATCGGATTAATCTCCAAGTACCCGTACCCCCCTCCCCCTCCTCCTCCTCCTCCTCCTCCTCCTCCTCCCCCTGAAATCAACCCACCATGACTAAAATCTGTCTCGTACTCGTTATGACCTACGCTGTTATCGTCGTGATGGTTGTTGTCGTGGTGATTCCCGTGATGATGGTCGTGGGAATTGTGCTGGTAGTGGTGCAAACCGGAATCTGTCGGGGTTGTGGAAGGGGACCCCTCGTGCGCGGTTGAGGTTTCGTAGCTTGAGGTGTTGGAGGAGTGGTGGTGGTGGTGGTGGTGGTGGGTGGTGGTGGAAGAGGAGGAGGAGGCGTAGGAGGGGATGTGGTGGTGGTTCTGGTTGTTGTTGTTGTTGTTGTTGTTGTTGTGGCTGGTCTGATGATGCGTGGGGTGGTGGTTCTGCCTCTGATATCTGTCTGCGGGTGGGGGTGTGTGCAGGTCTAAGTCGACAGAGGGGGAGGATTCGTATTTTAGTAGGGACTTGCCCATTGCCGGCGATTGTGGTAACCTGGATAGTTTGGGAGTTCTCGACTGGTAGCGCAGAGTCGATATATTGGCTTGGGGATAGGCCGGCGGGAGCATAGCAGATGGAGTGTCTGGAAGGCTTTGCCGGACGGGATCATATGTCATGTTCCCAGGAGGTGTTGCGGCAGACACTGGAACCGAGAGAGGTGGAGGTGGCGGTATGGGCGGAAGTGTGGTATTTGCTGGATTCTGGAACAAGACCGTCAGGTTCGAGTTTGGCGAGTTTGTGGTCCCAGTAAGAGAGTATGCGATGGGTGGAACGTTGGGCGAGGCGGGATGCTCAAATCGCGGCAAGCGTTCCAGTGAACGACGACGGGCCAGCGTGATGGGTTCGTATTCCTCCTTTGTGAACGTCTCGCAGTCCCAGATGCCCTTTGATTTTTGGTCCAGGGCGTTGAGAATGTAACCGACGCCCGCCCAGTACTGCTGCAGTTGCTGGAGAGACTTGTAACACCGCGTGTAGTTCGAATTGGCAGCAGAGACAAGGAGTGAGTGTTTCTGTCGGGGGTCAATAGATGGGCCCAATTTCCCAGGGATGCCTTTGAAAAAGCGAGACTTGGCTTCTGGAGAAGGTGATGGCTCTCGCGAAGGGGGGTGTGACGCATTCGCTCCAGATTCCATCAAGAAGGCACATGCAGCGATGTAAATTGGCTGGGATGTGAACGGGTTCCCGATAAAACTCTTTGGATCGATCAGGTCGGCAAAGGCGAGGATGTCAGCAATGGTTTTGGCACTCGACATGGAGAGCTCCCGGCTGTTCGGCAGCAACTGAGTCGGTCTGAGGCTGTAAAACGGAGTCAACAGCGTCGGCTGATGAAGGACAACGATCAGAGCGTGGAACCAAAAGTGCAGCAGAATAAAGATGGTGCCCTTTCCTGCCTCGACATACTTTCGAAAGTTGGCAGGGTCAAAATGGAGACGCGAATCCTGCTTCTTGTAAATGTGGCTCAAGTCAATCTCCATTTGTGCAAGCTTCTGCATCTTCTCCTCGGTGAGGTCGTTGGCATCCCGGATATTGTTCAAAACATCCGACACTCTGCCGTACAGGTGGATGATCTCGATGAACGGCGGGAAGGGGTCGGGCCAGCCCGAGACCGGATCGATGGCGTGTTCCGGAAGAGACAGCTCAAAGTCGTCGTCACGGAACGTGACTGGACGTCCTGTTCCCGACGATATGACACGGTCCAGAACAAAGACAGCCCAAAAGGTATCCATGCGCTCCTGTTCCACCTCGCGCTGCTCGTGCGGCCCCAAAACCTCTTCGTCGTTTCGCTTTCCCTCGGGTTCATCGGATCCATCGTTGCTTTTCCGGCTCCAGCTTCTCGTGTACCAGGGATCTCGTTCACCTTGGTACTTGACACCTTCCAGCTTCTGAAGACCGAGATCGACCGCCATCCTGATGGCCAGGCCCAAATACATCCAGAGAGCGCTGTCCTGGTTTGCCCCGAACCCTTCGTATGCCATCAAAAGACAGGCCTGCACAGCAGCAACGGATGGGCATGGGAAAGTGTCCACCGTGGCCGCTTTGGCACGCCGAGCGAACACCTGCCCGAACTCTGATCTCTTTTCTTTTCCGTCATGTGGGTTGATGAAAATGGGGTCGTCAGAAAAGCGAGCTGCCAAAGCGCACATTGCATCTACCAAGATGGGCTCCAGTCTCTTTTCCTTGAGCATGCGCAGGGTCCTGTCCTTTCGCATAAACTGATAGTTGCAACCAAGGTGAGTGAAGAAGGTTATGGCGAGGTTGAGGATCAAAGGGTGAACCGGATTCGAATCGTTCACGTCATAAACCGGAATGTCTTCGAGACTGTCGAACTCGGTTCCCGGGTTGGTGAAATGGTGCTGCCCTGCACCGCACCCGTACAATGACCCTGGTGATGTTGTCGAGAAGGAACTGCCCCGACTCTTGCGCCTATCACGATGAATCTCGCGCGAGATGTCCACCACCATCTGCTTGAAGCCTGGGACGATGGCAGTCGGCCCAAAATACCTAAAGTAGGGCACCCGGTGACTTTCGTGCTGATGCTGATGCTGATGCTCAACAGGCGACCGGTTACTCGAGCTCCGGTTATTCGATTTCTGAGAGGTATCGTCCTGATCCCAATCATTGCTGTGTTTCCGCCGCCGGCCAGATGTCACGGTAGCCGTTGATACCGAGTCCAGTCTCGAAAGCGCATCCGCATCCACAAAGCCCGCCATACGTGGCTTCTGCTGTGGTTGTTGTTGTTGTTGTTGTTGTTGTTGTTGTTGTTGTTGTTGTTGTTGTTGTTGTTGTTGTTGTTGTTGTTGATGATGATGATGTTGCTGCTGTTGTTGCGAATGTGACTGTGACCGACTCTTCCAAAATCGTTGGTCCCCCTTTTTATTCCCATCGTTGGTGTAATTATCCTCACCACGGTTCTGCCACATCTGCTGAGGCTCCATCTTGACCTCCACCTTCTCACCATTCAGGTAGTCCTCCTCATGCTCGTGCTTTGTGTTGTCGTCCCGATAATCCTGCGCATCTGACGGCCCTCCATTTGCTGGCCTCTTCTTCTCATCCAAATCGTTGTAGCCGAGACAAGTGTGGCCATTTTTGGCACATGTCGAACACACCGGTCTCTCGCCCGCGCACCGGGTTTTCCTTTTGCGACATGTCAAGCATCTAGGAATATTTTTAGAGCTGGTCCATACAGAGAGAGAGAAACAGAGGGAGAGAGATAGACGAAAAAAAAAAAAAAGAAAAGAAAAACCACATACGCAGCATTGATCCTCCGTCTCTTGGAGGGGGGCTGGCCATGGTTGTTGACCCATTTGTGTTCCTTGATAAAGGTGGTCATCTCGGCGCTCCTTTATAGCGAGAACATGACGGACTGGCAGGGCAGTCTTGAACGAGCTCAGTCAGTCGTGAGCTCTCAGCGGGTGTGGGAGACGGCGGATGAGGCGGTCGGCACACACGAAGAGAGGGGGACGCGGATCGGGCGGCAGATGTTAGCTGGTGTCGGGTGTGGTGACTGGTGTTGAAACTCGGCTTGGCGGTGATGTGTGTGTGGTGCAAAAGTGCGTCGGGATTCTTTGGGGGTGGGTGAGCAGCAGCTGGCGATCAACAGGGGCACAACAACGACGTGGTCATAATGCGAACGACGGACGGAGGATCTTGGGGGTAGTCATGGTTTCGGGCAGTTTTGGGAAATGAGGCAGAAGGTGTAGGTAGATAAGGTGAAGGTACACGTTATGCGACCCAAATCAGCTCCCTCTCTCCAGCTCTCTAACGTCCAAGTGTTCCTCGTTTCGTTGGCTCTCACGTGTGGGGACCCACGATAGATAGCACGCGCAATGCGGCTGAGTTGCAGCACAGGCACAACAAGAGGTACCTGCTAACAAATCTCGGTCATAAAACAGGAGGAAAGAGAGTGTCAGAGATCAGCCGTTGCAGAAGAGGAAAAAAGTCGGGGAAAGAGGTAGAAGGGGAACGGGAACGAGAGGCACGACAGCCGATGGGACATGGGACATGGGACATGGATGGACGATGGATGGACATGGGGGGAGGGGCGAGGACGGTCAAGCTTCGCAATTGGACCAGCTTCCAGCTGTGTCAGGCTGTGTGTGTCTCTTTGAGCCTAACAAATATCACAGCGGGAAAGTGGGCGAGCTAGAGAATACCCAGATGCAATAGCTTCGCTTCCCATCCTCTCACCACACCAAGACACAACCTACACCACCAGGACCAGGCAGGGCCCATGGGGTACCGCGGCTGTTTATCAATCTCCAAGATGATTTTGTCAAAAGATGTCAGTGTGAGTCTGGCCGAGGTGCGCCGGGGAAGCAGCGAGATGTCGGTCGAGATGTGGCTCCAATGCGACGGTCCAATAGCATGGATCACTCTCTCTTCAATAACGAGCGTCTTCCGGCACTTTATGGTGACACGCTTGCTGTGCTGACAAGACGCCAACGGACCGGGACAGCTGAGTTCGACTGAGTCTTCCGAGCCGACACCACTCGGAGACTGCCAGCGATGATCTCTATTCTTTTTGTTTTTATATTCACAGCCCGAATTCATCTGAAATCCAATGTTGTCTGTGAGTTGACACTTGATCCGTGCGCAGGGCAGCGGGGCTTCCCGAGGCTCCCGAGAGTGGGGCATTGACCCTGCCCTATGCCTCGAATTCTTGGGACAACCAGCAACAACGGAGATTGTCCAAGCAGAGGCATGGCTCGATAATGCGACGACGACGGACTCTTGGTTAGGAAGAAAAAGAAGTGATATTCTTCTGGGTTTAGGCTAGTGGGTAGCGGCAGGTGCACACTATCGTCCCATGATTGCAACGCTGCACCGCTAGCCCCCTGTCGACTCATCTGTGCGCGGAAGGGGATCGTGGACTTTCCGGCCCGGACAACCTTTTCTACAGAAATCTCACGAACAGTAGAAACATGGAACAACTCTCAAAGCCGTCCCGTCACTTTCATCTCGCCACCAGCCCTTCGATCAACATTCAGCACTCCGGCCGTTCTCCCCGACCCCTCCCCCATCCTGTATGCGAGCCATCAGTGTCGTCTCGCAGCTTGCAGCTTGACATTCAACACCCAACACGCCGCCAAGCAACCTGCACCAGGACAAGTTGGGAAGCAACGCCTTCGACTCACCCACCCAACAACCTTCCCTTTCCCCCCCCTTCCCTCCTTCTCAGCCTCTGTCTTGCCTTATCTGTTCTCTCTCGATCAGTGTCACCATAATGTCTTGCCTACGCCTCATGCTCCCCACGACCACTCACCACATCACCGTGATAAGCCAGGTCTGTTCCAGATCAAAAAGGAAGTTGGGAAATGAAGAACTTGGAACTTCCATAGAAAATGTTCAGTAGACCAAAGGCAGACCAACATCCCTGTGCTCTGAGCCCCGCGAACCCCGCGTTTTGGGGGATGGATGGGGCCCTCTCCAAAAAAAGGCTGGGGAATTTCTAGAAACACCAAGCCCAAATCGGCTTAGTCTCACACGGCAGCTTCCGGATAGCCATCACCGATTGAAAATTGACAGATCAAACTTCATGCCTTGCTTCGTCGTCCGAGCTGTACGACACAAGATATCGGACTCAATTGCCAGCCTCGTCTGCTTTTGGACATGTACCATCTCAGCAAAAAGCAGTTCTTTTTGATCCTTGGGTTTGCATTCGATCTGATGCGTTGCCGGTCTCGTCATCATGTAGACATACGAACACTACCCCGCATCCCAATCAACAATTTCCAGACTTTTTGTAGACTGTGAGGGGGAACCAGCACTGCAAACTATCATCATAGAATAACTAAACTGGCCGACAGGCACCAGGGCGAGAATATAGCCTAAACAATATTTCCTGATTCCTCTCCCGCTATCTTTGTTCTCTGTCTCTGGTTGGAAGTCTCAATATCATGTATATTTTCTACTTTGTAAACCGAGCAACCTCGCTCTCGAACATCGCCAACATAATCTGTATATCATGACACCACCACTACCACCACCACTACGACAACAGACAGCTTTCTCTACGCCACATACCACTAGCCACGCATACCACCCATCTATTTGCTAGGCGAAGTCCTTTCGGCGAGATTTGGTAAACGAATACGCGCAGTAGGCCGTGTCTCGCTTCGATCCATAATGGGTGATATCGTCATTACTACCTCCTACTAGTGTAGCAAAAGTGGATTGTGATCTTCTTGTCTTCAGCGAACTTGTCTCTCTCGCAAGCATGATACTTTCCCAAAAAAAAAAAAAAGGAAAAAGAGCTTGTCAGAACACTTTGAACATGAAACATTAAACTTCTTCAAACAATCTGGCATCACCCCCCAAAGATTTCATAGCACAGAATAGCCATCAATAACCACCATCCTAATCCCCCCATGAGCTACCTAGCTACCTATCTTAATCTTCCAAACCTTCCTCATTCCGAAAGAATGAAAATAATACATATACAAATGTTTTTACCGTGTGGCATTCTTCTTTCTTTCTTTCTTTCTTTCTTTCTTTCTTGCTTTCTTTCTTACTTTCCCCACCCTTTCATCATCATCCATCATAACTTAAAAAAGATGGAAAAAAAAATTAAAAAAAAATAAAAAAAATAAAAAAAAATTAATAAAAAAAATAAAAAAGTTGGGAACGCCGAGATCTAAATGCCACACCACACCTAATCACAACCCCCTTCTTCATCGACATAAACATCCCATGCTCCAAACACGCGCCAGAAAAAAAACAAAACACACACACACACACACACACACACACACACACACACACACACACACACACACACACACAACAAATGCCCCTACGCTTACTTCGCTTCTGATGATAACCCTCTCTCTCTCTCTCTTATATATGACAACCAACATGACACATTTGTCCCCAAAACTTCCAAGTCCATCCCAATACTAATAATATTATATAACTCCCCCCCCCTTCCCTCACTACGGCATGGGAAACCCCAACCCCATGCTCCCAATCCCCTGCACACTCAGCGGCAAGCTAAACTTCCTCAACACCTCCGGGTAGTCCCCCGCCATCTTCTTATTTGGCTTCTTCTCCTCCACGGTCCCCAAGCTGTGCGGTCTCGCCTTACCGCCACCACCACCACCACCAGTTTCTTCCGTCTCTTGTTGCTCCTCCCGGTGCTCCCCCTCTTCATCTGTTGTCGTCGTTGTAGTGGTAGTAGCAGTAGCAGTAGTAGTAGTAGTAGTAGTAGTAGTAGTAGTAGTAGACAACCTCCTCCACCCCCCACTAAACCCCCTCTTCCTCTCCCCAGATTGAAAACAACCGTCACCACCAGGCTGGCGATCGCTCTACTTCGCCAACCAGGGGAACTTTTTCTTCGTGCTGCCCTCCCCCGCCCCCGCAGCCCCGGCCGCGCTGCTGGCCTCGACCTGGATGGATCGTTGATATATATCCTTTTCGCAAAAATTTAGTAACCATTATCCACTCCGACAGAGTAAATATAACTCACCTCCTCATCCCCCATCAGCTTCCCATCCAAAATCAACTCCCTCACCTCCCCCCTCCTCCCTCCCCCCCCACCCTCCCCGACACCGTACGGCATCCCCTGACTCTTCATGATGGGCAGCAACACCTCCCCCAAAACCTCAAACTTCTTCCAGTTGACCCTCCTCCCCCCCTCCCCCACAAACGTCTTGCTCCCCTCCTCAGCACTCACCAAATCCCGTCTGTGCAGCGGCATAAACGGGATCCTCGGCAGCGGCGAATTCTCCCACGCCAACCGGTACGCGAAATGGCTCTTCTGCGTCCCCATCAGCAACACCAACCTCGCAAACCTCTTTTGCGTCTCCGCGCTAACAAGCTGCCTCGTCTGCGACAGCCGGTGAATCGCCGTGCCGTTGATCCCCGCCAGCACGGCCGCCAGACCGTTGTAGTTATTCATTTGCCTCAGCTTCAAGGCAATCAGCATAAACTTTTCCAGACACGGAGCCCGGTGCTTGGCTTTATCTCTGATTAAAATTATGTTGGCGACCCATTTGGCAATGTGGTTAAAGTGGGATATCATCCTGTTGACGTTCTTGAGGCTTTTGCACTTTTCTTTTTGTTCTCGGTTTAGCGAGACGTCCCGAACTAAATCCCGGATCCGGATCGAGCTGAACATGACCCAGTCTATCCTTGTGATCTCGTCGGCAATCTCCTCCGTGTCGAGCTCCATGAACTGGTGCCAGCGGAACTTGTTGAGCGCCAATGAGGGCATCGGCACCAGCGTGGCCGCTTCGCGCTCATAGTCTTCCAGCGTTTGGAACTGATACCGGGCCGTTGTCCGACCATGAATATCTGACCCTGATCTCTCTGAGCTCTGGGAGGGGCGTCGGTGGTGGCTGGAGGGGGGGTTGCTGGGGTCGTCGAGTTGGAGCGAGTTCATCGATCCTGTGATGCCCGTGTGTGGTCGGCTCAGACCTTCAAACATGTTGTCTGTCTCGTCTATTGGGTCTGATATTCCCCAGCCCGTGTCGTCGTCCTCGACCACCTTGTGTTCCAGGTGAACACGCATCTGCTGGGCAGCCGTGACAAACAGCGGATCCGAAGATAATTCTCCGACCATCTCTTCCAGACTTCGTTTCGTTGCCGGCCTGGCAAAGTCGCCAGGATACAACGACACCCACTTCGCCACAGACTCGACCAGCCGCACCTGAGCCTCCGCCTTGATCAGAATGTGCGTCGTCTTGTCTTCCCTCAGCTGGTCGAGACGAGTCCGAATCGCGTTTAGCAGCTCGGAAGGCGCGGCAAACTTTCGATACAGGCACAAAAAGATATCGGCAAAGTTTTGGTCCGCCTTTGCCATCTTGGGCGCGACAAGCCTGTCGACAAGGTCATCGAAACTCACTCCCGCCACCTTGGCTGGCCTGTCCAAAAAGTTCTCATCGTTGCGCTGCAGTATTGGTATGTCGTCCGAATACCGATACGATTCTCCGTCGGATTCAGACACATCCAAGAACGACTCGGCGCCGCTGTCCAGTCGAATGCCCGGTTGACGAAGCATGGCTGACACTGTCGTTTGCGGGCCGTCTTCGGGAACGGCCAAGCCCAAATTTGAGTTGCTGTGCTGAGCAACAGAAGAATAGTCCAGTCTGGGCGACCTCGAAGCCTGGGGCCTGTAGTGACTTTCGTTTGGGGGCGGTGGGAAACCCCGTAAGAGTGACAGGTCGGAGCTTGCCCTGCTGTGTTTACTGTGTTGGCTGATTGGCCTTCCGTTGATCATTTCTTGAGGGGTATCCAGACTCGCCGAGGCAGCGCGTCTTCTGGTCATCGATCCTTCCGGTTGTTCTCCTGCTCCCCCGTCAGTCTCCCGGCTTACCACTACTGCAGCGATAATATTCTCACCTCGCTTGTTAGCCAACGCGGCCTTTAAAGCAGCCTGTAGACAATCCTGAGCGCTTCCCGGCACGTTGAAAGACGTTCTGAAGTGACCGGCACAGGTGGGAAAGGCAGAAGCAACATCTGCCACGTCGATCTGGCGGGCTTCGTCAGGGGCGTCGCATTTTGTGGCGGCGAGAACCGTCGGCAGGGAAGAGTTGGCCAGCGCAGCCATGGTGGAATCCAGCCCTCGCACGCTCTCCTTGTTGGTAACGTCGTACAGGATCAGGGCGCCATCTATTCGTGGCACCATGTGACCGGCGACCTGCTTCGGCCACTGTATTGGTTGTCGGGGGTCCAGTTCGAAACCCTCAAGATCAAGCTCGACCAGGGTGACTGAGTACTGCGTCCCGTCGAGCACATGCCTGAATGTGATCATGTTCTGTGTCGGCGGTCGCGTGGAACGTATCGTTCGCTGGACAAAAGCCGACTTCCCCACGCCTTCGACGCCAATAATGGCGATGTTGATGGCCTCCATGGCTGGTTTGTTGCGATCGAACTAAGAGGTCCAATTGTCAGCGTACATCCATCGTGACCGCCAGAAGGAGCTCTTGTCCATGTTTCTTCTTGAGACTCTTATCAGGTAGTTAGATGACGGCGTACCCAAGGTGTAGGACCGATGTCTTTCAGTGAATCTTTCCTTGGGGGAATCCACGGCTGGCGCTCTTCATTGCGGTGGCCGGCACTCGTCGTTAGCGCGCCAGGGATGCCGGGGGTGGCTGTGGCAGCAGCAGCAGCAGCAGCAGCAGAGATAGTATTCGCGGCGGTGCTGTGGTAGCCAAAGAAAAACGGGTCGTCAACAATCGAAGCGACCGAGTCTCGCGGACCACCCTCCTCGACGGTCGTCGTCGTCGTCGGTGGCGGTGGTGGGTCGTCGAGGATGAGAAAGCTTCTCTGAGGGCCAAAGTCAGGAAACGGGAGTCCCCCGGAGCGGTCTGATGAGGGTGGATGAGTGTGAGCCCGCATTGCTTCTTCGCATGACGAAAGTGGACAAAAAGGGCATACCAGTGACTTTCGCGATCTCAAGTCGCCAGCAGCCGCAAGCCGGACAAGACGGGAACAGGAACAGGGAAAACGGAGCCGGGAGGCAAAGGAGGGCTTCTTATTATCGAGGCGCAAACAAATCAGATGGAGGATGTCTCTTGTGTCGTTCTCGTTCGTCGGTCGGGTCGGGGTCTGGATGGGGCTCCTTGTCAGGGTCCTCTCTTTGGGGCACTTGTTGGGGTCCTTTGGGGTGAGAGCGAGTCCCACGAAGCCAGGGCGGAGGCGGCGGGAGTAGGAGCAGGGCACAGCTCTTTGGGAGCAAACGCCGTGATCTTGGCAGGCTGCCGACCCGAAACAGTGCTTGGCTCAGTCCGTAGCGTCGCAGCTAGCAACGGTCGCTTCCGAAAGGGTCGGATTGTAAGCAGAAGCGGTGATGGATTCAGACAGATAACCGAGTCTTTTTGAGCTCAAGCTATACTATACACTGCCGAGTATTATCGTAGCTAACGTAGCTTTCCTTGCTTCAAGTAATAGCCAAAAGCTGTTCCCCTGCCCGTTAGGTGTCCCGTCAGCGGGGCCATCTGCCATTTCAGAGCACTGTCTGTCACCCACTCACTCACTGCCTGCCGCCCTCCCCCCTGCAGACGGTGCTTGGCTGCTGTTGTCTTTGACCTCTTGATCCATGGTACCAAGCACGGTGATGGCCCTCTGATAACATGGAAGCCAACTGGCAATTGAGTTTCCAACGGGACTTTTGACGGACATGGTGGGGTTTGCGCCCGGTGCTTGTCGGTGGAAGGGCACGGCCCGGCGACTGATCAGCGGCGAGGTCAACTGCCAGCAAACACCCCTGGTTGTTGAGTTGTTGAGTTGTTTGCTTGTCGATATGATACTGACTTTAAGATCCTGCTGTGGTTGTTAGTCAGCGGACTGGCCGCAACAATCTCCATGCATATTATAGCAAAGGGGAGATCTGATAAGATCAAAAACTGGGGCCGGCACTGGACCTTCGCTTCGAACGATTTGCTTTTTGCTTCCAAACGACAGAGACACAACATATGGCGCGGTTACACAAATCATGCAGCCGAGTGCTATCGTATCAATTTCTCAGGAGACTTAACTCGACTTTGTTAACTTCTTGAGTCCCCCTCTTGACTCTCAACAACGGCCTCCAACCACCATCGCAAAGCAACCCCCACGCAACCCAACCTTGAACAGTCGCTATCAAATCCAATTTCCCATTCGGCGTGGCAGCTCTCTGTTTGGGCGCAGCTGAGCTCAGGGGCTCTTCAAAGTTCAAAAGTCTTGTTGGATGGCAATATTGGAAATCTCACCTTCAAGTGTCAGAAACTCCCGCGAAGCGCCACTCCAACCCTCTGCCGCCGCACTGCTGCCGCTTGTCCCGGATCACGAAGGGACAATCCCATGCGTGGCATCCTGACAGTGCCCATCATAGGTTTCACAGCAAATCTCACCGGTGAAAACTGTCTCTGTTTTGTCTCTTGTCAACACTCAGATCCGGACGAACCGTGGGTCCGGTCTTTTTTTCCCGGACCCTTCCGGCCCTTGTGGATGACCGGCAGGCCCGCCCCGCTCCCATCTGGGGATCCGGGGTTCTGACAGGGATTGTCACCACCAAAAGCTGGGGAGCGGAGACCGAGCATGGAGCAGGCGAGGCCTTTGTCGGTTTGTCGATGGGGTCAACACCAACGGCGTGCCCTGGCCCTGTTTATGTTAATAAAAAAAAAAAAAGGGTCCTGAACGCCAGGCCGAGACCGGCTGGTCACGTCTTTTCGATCAAATCACGATCTCGCAACCCCCGGTCAATATGAGAGAGAGAGAGGAACCTTGGTTTGCTCAAACCTGATCGGGCAAGTGTCGTGCCCTTTTACGCCCTTGGCACATCACCCAGTGCCCCCCGTCACAAGTCACAACCCGTCCTCGGTCTTTTGTCTCATGGCGGGTAAAAAGGCCTCGTCCCATCCATTCTCTTTTTCTTGCTGCTCTTCAAGTGAAGGTGATACAACGGCTCGTGGCAAATCAAGCAAGCAAGCAAGCAAGCAAGCGTGCTGCAAGTGTCGGGCTTGTTCTTACATATGCCCCCTAGGCTGGACGCCCGAAAGGTGCCTCTCGGGGGCGAGGCGAGGTGTGCCTCTTTTACCATATTTTGATCACTAGCCCAAAGTCAAATGACCATTTTGAACCGGACCCCTGACGGCACTACCTTGCACCGCTGCAACAGGAGCTGGTCCAGCCAGACGCGGAGCGCCCGTTCACAAGGATTCAAAAGAGAGGGAAAAAGCCAATTCGGCATCTGATCATCCTCGATCTCTCTCCTCACACGCTTTCGTGCTTATACTTCTGCACTACTGTAGGTGTCTCTCTGGTCCGACCTGTTGAATCAAGGGAACACCTTGTCCGACATTCCAACGGTCCAGTGGCCTTGCAACCCTGGCTGCATTTCTGCAGGGGGAGGGTTCCAAAGGGGGGATGGGAGGGGGAGAGTTGCCGCCGGGTGGATTCTCTTGTCCATCTACCGAGTGACTTTGCGAATACATTACATAGAGAGCATCCCCCCTCGCCAACACTTTTCCGGAGTGTAGTCTTGGGGTTTTTATTCATATCTTGTCACTGTGCGTGTCTAAGACACCAGCCCTCGCCTCTCACAACGGAGTGAGCCAAAGTTCGCCAAGCTACACAAACCAGGACGGAGATACCACTCACTATCCGCAAGGAACCCCGCAGACCACAAACCTGGGAGGGACCACAAGGCGTAACTTTACTTTCAACCGTGGGCCAACTTTATTTCCAGCAGAATCTCGGAAAGGTTGGCTGTGATCTGGGTTTCCCACTCCTCTCCCCGTCAACGCTCTGTCACCAGGGAATGCAGTTCAAGATGGGCTACTCGAGGGCGCAGCAGGGCGCTGTCCCTCGAGGATTTGGGGGGCCGAGCAAGCCCTCTTCCAAGCATGTGGAGGGACAGCTTGATCCAGAGGATCTTACCCGTCGGTTGTTGCTGGTCCTGGCCGAGCAGGAAGAACATGAGAAACGAAGGCAGCGGAGGGCCGAGCAGCAGAGCCGTCATCGCCGGGAGCATCAGAGCAGCAGACATGGACAGTCACAGTCATCAAAAACACAACCAGACCCCAGATGCTCAGACCACAGCAGACGAAGACCCTCCCAGGCCAACACCTCCACCTCCTCCCAGCACCCAGAACCCCGGTCGACAGACGATCACTATGTCCCCAAAGAAGCCGCCCGCCAGTTCACCCGCACCACCACCGTCGAGCAAATGCGCTCCAACGACTTCATCCACCAACTCACCAAGCGAGCCCACAGATACCACAAAGACTCCAACCGCGAGGGTGACCCCATCGCCTCCACCACCCCGGCCGATCTCGCCCGCCAACTCCGCCAGTCCCAAGCAGAGCGTGACCGTGCCTTGGAGCGGGAGCGTCAACAACGTCAACCTCCCACTTCCGGGCCATCAACCTCCTCCCTTTCCTCCCAACAACAGTCCCACACCTTCGGAGCCGAATTGGCAAGGCTAAACACCAACCACAACCGCGTCTCCCTCACGGGTCATTACCCCTCTCACCAACCCAGAAGAAACAGCACCGGCGGCGCAGACCCCTTGTCAGCCGATACAACCCCAACCCAGCAGCCCACCACCCGCCGCTCCATGCTCGTCCTCAACCCAACCCTTCCCGGAGGGGGAGGGGGAGGATCAGAGGACACCACAACCCCTACTTCCGAAGACCCGACCCCCCTCCAGCGTTTCCCTATCCACGCCCCAGAGCACAGGGTTGACTGGTCCCAGTCCGATGAACGCAGTAAATCCACCGGGACATCCCGCCCCAGACTCATGTTGTCTCCCCTCCTGAAAAGAGCAGACTCGTTGTTCACGCTGAGGTCGTCAAAGGGTAAGGAGAAGGGTGGGAGTTCGAGCAGTGCTGGGTCGGGGTCGGGGTCGGTGGTGACGAGCCCGACTGGGGCTGGGGCTGGGGGAGAATGGGGGGGTGTTGAGTTCGGGATTGGGGACTATGCTGCCCAGTCCTACTAGGGCTGTTGGGGGTGGGGAGTTGCCTGCGCTGGAGGAGCTTTCACCCCCCCGCCCTCCTGCTGCTGCTGCTGCTGCTGCTGCTGGGGAGAAGGGGGCAAAGTCGCCTACTTCGGCGAAGAGTGCCACTAGTGGGAAGGGTTTCTTTGGGAGGTTTAAACGCTGAGAAGATCGCCGGCTCTTTTCACTGGGCTAGGGGTAGAGAATGTGAAGGGTGGCTGAATAAAAGTTTGGTCGAGGGTAGGCGAATGGTGTGGGTTGCTTGGTTGGATTTGTTTTTGGGGTGGTCTGCTGGAAAAAGAATGGAAAATATATATCATGGCACAGGGTGGTTGGTGATGATGGTCATGATTTTACACCAAACGTTGGTTTGGTATGTCTCTGGTTTGGCTTGTACTGGCTTGGTCTGGCTCGGAATGGTTGGCTGTACCTGTTTTACTAGTAGCTGTTGAGCAGTTAGTCTTTTCTGCTTTTGTTGCGAGGACGTGGTCTAGACTTCAAAAACGGCAGAGGATGGCGGGGGAGAGGGGGGCAAAGAGGGGGAGAAAAGAGCGAAAAAGCCGTAGATTAATGGTAATTGATATTGTTTGATATTTAAACTTTGATCATCCCCTGAACGCTCCCAGTGTGGTTCGCCCGCGGAAACGACGAGTTGCCTGCCTGTGCGCCTAGTCAGACTGTGCATGCTAGACGTGTTAAATGTAAGTTCAGCTACCACTGGATAACCGAGGCTTTTTAATGCATCTTCTCTTCACCTCTCTGCATGCCTCGATGTATTAATTAGACACATACCACCCTCGACATGACATCAAAACATGACATGTAAATCTTCTCCCACACCCGATATTACATCTAAAAACACTGGATATGTGCCCTTACCTTCCCCTTAAATTATATATATAAACCCACCCAGATCCTCTCATGCTTTTTCCTTACCCCTTATACCCCCCAAAAAACCATTATGTAAACCAACCAAACACCCCCCTTATACAAATCACACACCCCCCTCCTCCCTCAGCAAGCCCTCCACAACCCTCCTCTCCTCCATCCTAACCTCCTCACCAACCTCCTTAACCGCCCGTTCCGCCACCGGCCTCGGCCCCCCATCCCTATCCCCATCCCCATCCCCTTTCCCCTTTTCCTCCTCCCCCAAACTCAACAAATAAAGCACCGCATCACAAAACTCCCTCACCCCATCCCCCCTATCCGTCGGGTCCGTCCTCGCCTTCTTCAGCGCGCTCGCCCCCTTCCTCAACCCCACATCCTTTGACCAAGGCGGTTCTTTTCTTTTCCTGTTATTGTTCTGGAGGAAAGACGGTGTTGTTGTACTGGAAGATGGTGTTGGAGGGGGCAAAGTCTGGGAGTGGATCGAGTCGAGGACGAATGGGAGGGAGGGGTATTTCTTTACTAGGCGCTGGAAGACGTGGGCGTGGTCGAGGAGGATTTTGTAGGGGTCGTTGTTGGTTTGCTGAGAGGGATTGGGAGCGGTGCTTTGGGGGGTGGGTTGGGATGTTGGGGCGGGAGGGTCGGGGGTGGTTGGATTTGTGGGATTTGTGGCAGGGGATTGAGCAGCTGGAATAGAGAGTTAGTGTTGAGGTGGTGGGAACGGGGAAAAGGATACGTACTATGGCATTGCGCAGCCGGGGCGGGGGCATTTGTATTTGCCTGGTTGGGTGTTACATACGGCGCAGAGTTTTGGCGCTGGTTTTGGGGGTGGAGGGGGGTCATCATCATCTTCTTTTTCTTCTTCTTTTTCTTCTTCTTTTCCTTCTTCTTTTTCTTCTTCGTCTGCGCCGAGGGTTGCTGGTGATGGTTCGGTTGGTGGTTGGGTTGTTGCTGCTGATGGTGATGGTGATGGTTGGGGGGAGGCGGTGGGTGCTGTCACTTCTGTGATCTTGGGGCCTTCGTTCAGACCTGGCGAGGCCATGCCGCCATCGTCTTGAGCCATGGTTGTGTGTTCAGTGCTGGCGCAAACTGGAGGTGAGGTTCGAGACCGAGCGCCAATCGGGTGGGAGAGCGTGGAAGTTGTAAGTTGAAGTCTGTGATTCGCCGGGTCGGCTGGGTTCGAGATTGGCGAGATGTTTAGAACAATCCTTTTCGAGAGTGAGATGTCTTGCGTCTTCGAACAAGGTCCTTACACACTGGTGATTCGCTGAAGCTGAATGTTTGGGCGACCAATTGGCAACTGGTCGCGTTTTCTATCAACGGCGACCCACATGAAATTTAGAGGAACGGCTTTTCTAGACTGTGTGGATACTGTGCGGTAACTAGAGCTTCACTTACTGCGGTACACTGACTGGCACTGGGACCTCAACTAGTTTCTAACAGACGACATGCTATGATTATGTGTACGGAAGTCTCATAAAAGACGAGACAGACATGTACGTTTGGATGCTTTATTCACATCACCCTTCTCCAGATGTTGAAAGTCCAGATAAAGTGACAGGCAGGGTTCAAAATTAAGTGGGCCCCGCGCCGAGACCTATGACGCAGCAAATATTTTAGCGGATCAACTCAGAACAAACTGTTTTGTCAGCCATCCCGCCGCCGGGTCTCGTCCGGCAATCTTTCGGCCCCTCCATAATTTCAGATTTGACGACGAGACCTACCGAGCCCATCTTACTCTATCTCAACACAATCTATATTTCGCGCTCGTAGGGAATCAGCACACCATGCCATCGACCAAGCTCCTACGAGGCATCGCGCCTCTAGTAGCGCAACCCTCCTCGGCCGCCGCCCGCCGCCGAACAACCACATCCCTCCTCCGTCTCCGGCACCAACCACCGTCACAACAACCTCCCCGCCGAGCAGCCCACACCACCACCTCCGGCCTCCGCCCCCGTCTCCAACCCCAATCATGGCACCCAACAACACCCTCTCCCCAGCAGCCTAAGCGCACCATCTTCATCCAAACCGAACCAACCCCCAACGCCAACTCCCTCAAATTCCTCCCCAACCACCCCGTCCTCCCCGAATCCATCTCCACCCCCTTCGTAGAATACCTCTCCCCCCGCTCCACCATATCCCCCCCATACCCTTCCCCCCTCGCCGCAAACCTCATGAACGTCGACGGCGTCACCTCGGTCTTTTACGGCCAAGACTTTATAACAGTCACCAAATCCGCCGACGCCGTCTGGGCCCACATCCGCCCCGAGATCTTCTCCCTCATCACCGAAGCCATCACCTCCGGCCAGCCCCTTGTCAACATCTCCCAGCAATCTGCCTCCTCCCCGTCCACAGCAGAGCAAGAGCAGGAATCCGGGGAAAGGGACAGTCTAGAATACGACGAAAACGACAGTGAAGTCGTTGGCATGATCAAGGAGCTCTTGGAAACGAGGATCCGCCCAGCGATTCAGGAAGATGGAGGGGATATCGAATTCAGGGGTTTTGAGAATGGCATCGTCATGTTGAAACTCAGGGGCGCGTGCAGGACTTGTGATTCGAGCACGGTTACGCTTAAGAATGGGATTGAGGGCATGTTGATGCATTATGTGAGTTTTTAATGCTATTGGCACACTTTCTAGGAGCAATTGCTGACATAAGAACGCAAAAGATTGAGGAAGTTCAGGGCGTGGAACAAGTGCTTGACGAGGAGGAGGAAATCGCCATCAAGGAGTTTGCCAAGTTTGAGGAGAAGCTCAAGGCGCAAAAGGGAGCTGTTCCCGAGTCGACTGGGAAGGGTGGGTTGGATAGTGTGCCTGGTTAAGATCTGGGAATGCAGGAAGTTATAGGTTGTATGAATAGGTGGTTTCAAAAAAGCTTATTGACCTAATGGTGTGGACGGGGGAGTCTTGTATGCTCGTGTAAAATGCTGGAAATAGAGATATCATGTATGCTGCTGAATATCATGTAGCAGAATTTAAATAAATGCCAAGCTGGTGGCTGTTATGCGGATCTAGATGTTATTTCACAAAGTAGCTCTGGAAGAGGTGGTCGAGGTAGTCGTTTTTTGCCCTCGGCAAAGTTCAGTGATGAGTATGGTTTGCCTCGAAGCCATACACTGAGTTGTGACAGTTCTAGTGAAGAATGATTGGCCAATCGAGTCCCGGGACCCTTTACGTTGATATCCCATTGAGCTATATACGTCGAGGTAACACACAGTGGCACTGAGCTGTGCATGTCAGCCCATCTATATCTACCTGCCCGCTTGTCAACAACAACAACAACAACATAGAGAGGGCCCCGCATCCGTCCGTTTACGTCTTCCTACTTGATTACTCTCGGCGTGACCGGCGGCGTGATTACCTGGCAGGTGAGTTACGCGGAGAATTGGAAGGCGGCGTGGTGTAATTGCCGTCAACGCAAACATGTCTCGCCCCGACTTGCAGCTGGAGAAATCACCAAAGGGAAGTGATCATCATCATCCCCAACCTCGTTACCCCAAAAAGCGAGAGTGTTGTGTGTATGTAGTAGCACTGTGGCAGCATGTGTGGGTAGCAATATCGTGGCGTCGTCGAAACCTCCAGACCGGTGGGCAAAGCAACTTGCATAGATCTACCAAGAGGCAAAAATGAAATCATCCCTCGGTGACGACGACCTCAAAGGCGGTCGGTCGTCCTTCTCGATGCTTCGACTTGCATCAGGGTGCATATCGTGAGCTCGCCTTTCCCAGCCGTTCGGGGAAGCATCTGGGAAATGCCGCGTGCAAAACACAAACAAAACCCATATTCTAGTATGGCATGGCAGAAGCTTGCTGGTGAGACTTCCACAGCAACAAGTGACATCCAGATCGAACGAGAAATCCGGGGTAAAGCGACCCCCCCTCCCCTTTTAAAGGGCGGAAAACAAATCCAGACCGGATCCCAACAGAAACGATGCCCTGCTGTCAAAAGTGAACTTTTTAGCGGGGTAGTTTCTTTCTGATAAGAACTCGAACCGCCATGGCGTCTCTCTCCCGCGGGGTCCCAGCTTTGTTCAACTGACGTCTGTGGTTCATCAATGGAGGGGTCGGGGTTGGTGGTGGTGACAGGGGGGTAGTAACCTAGGGGAAATTGAAATCTGGGGTTTCCCGCTCTCATCACCTCAACAGAGAAGAAGAAGCACACTCGAAGGGCCCGCCCCATTCGAGAAACAATTTAGGCTGATGAAAGTTCAACCCCCAGCCGCGTCCCCTCAAGGGTAGGGGCTTGGGCCTTTTCCTCATGGTATGTATGTAGGTGAGGTATGCAATGCAGGGGCTTTGCTGATCGTCAGTTGACTTATGTCCTCTTGAAGGACTCTCTCCTGTTTGTGACTGAGATATGACGATTGTATCTTTTTGGGATCTCGATCGTCAGAGTTTCTAGGTCGTGGTTGGGGAGGCAAAAATGGCCATAGCTTCTTGCGCGAACTGCCCTCTGGCTTTTGCTGGTGTTAAGAGTTGACCTTTGGGTGCGGGTTCAACGTCGAGCATGGGGTCCGCGTGATGTGTCTTGGTGGCCGTTAGACCCTCTTCGTCAAAATGGATGTTAGACAGCTACAGCGTAAGACACGAGAGAGACCTAGAGAGAGCGGGGCACTGGGGGCAGCCTTCTTCAACGAAGCCAATCCTTCCTCCGTGGGTTGCACAGCAGCATGCGGCATTCCTGCATCAAGACTTGTTGCTGGCCATAGGCCATACGCACATATTCGCGTGATTCGACGGGCATCCAGACCGCGGGAGAGAGAGGGAGAGAGAGAGCTGGGGTTGGTCAATGAGGTGATGGGGAAGCTGGATGAGAGGAAAAAAGCTTGGAATCCCGGTGAAGCAGATTGAGGTCTCGTGAGTGGAAGGAACCACTGAGCTCGGTGAACCTCCCTTCCCTTGAGCTGCATCAACAGGGCCGTTTCGAGCCTGCTGCAGCAACGAGACAGAAAATCAATCATGCACTCGGGCGGCGCGAGAGAGCAATTGCATTTCCCGATCCTCCACTCACAGCCCATGCTGATGTTTATGTCAAGATATCTCAAGACAAGACGGTGAATCTTGAGAAGCAAGAAGAAAAGCTGACAGCGGGTGTCACCAGCACTGCCCATCCAACCTATATATCTCCACTGACTGAGGCGAGGCAATCATGATCTGAATCCCGACGAACAAGACTCGAGACGAAATTCCTGCAAAAGCGCCGCACACCAAGGACGGGACGGAGGGACCCCCCCTTTCCCTGCATTCCTCTAGTATATCAGACCTGTGCTATATCCAGCCAAACCGCCGTTGCATTACCGACGTCTTCCCCACATTTCGTCTACACATGTAGGTGAACTGACCATTACCTCTCTGTCACCTGACCACTCCGGGGTCAGCAAGTTCAGAATTTTTCTAAGCTTTACGCTTAATAAATACCAAAACAGTAACGTACTGGTAAACTTTAAGATATTTATTTGTAATTTCTATTTAATTTAAACTTCTTTAATTTTTTCATTTATATTTTTAAGGTTTATAAACTATATTATTCATTTCCAAAATATATTTCAATTACTATTCAATACTTTAATAAAAAATAAAAATCAAATATTTTCTATGACTTAAACTTTAAAATTTGAAAAAAAAATAGTAACTTAAAAGAGCTGGATTAACTGTTATATTTAGTAAGTTTTAATATCAATATCAATTATACAATATATTTAATTGAAATATTTAAATTAATTGTATATTTTTTATATAAACTTTTTATTTTACTTTTAACTCTAAATATCCGTTGTTTAAAATGGATTCCCGTTAGGCTTATTTTACAATGAGTTACTGCTGTAATACTCTGTAGCAGCAGCCCTAACAAAAGCGTTACACGGGGCAGAAGTATCTCACAATATACCTATTCAGCACCCATTATATGCTCTTCTAGCACCTATTTGATATCTGCTTTGCACTACTCAGTGCCTACCTAGTACTCATCTAGCGCTTACTTAATACTTTACAAAGTAGGCTACTGCAAAGCTTTGCATCTGCTGCGACAGTAGACTGAAATAGCCTAAATTCTATATTTAGGCTATTTAAAGCCCTATAAGTGCTTGGAATAATTTGTGGGCTATCGACTCACAGTAACCCACACTTTCGAAGCTAGTAACTAAATTTGCCCTGCTTTATATAGCTATGATCACAAATTTTTTTAACAAAACGCAGCTGCATCAAAGTTTACTAAGCTAAACTCTAGTTTATCTGCTCATTGTAGTATATAAAGCAATGTAAAGCCTTTAGAGGTATACGATAGAAGTCGAATATAAACTCTACTACAAAGTCAAAGTTGGTATATAGCAGACAAATTACTCTAACTACAAAAATTTACTTTCTATAACTCTGCTGCTTAGCGTTGTGAGGCGCTGTAGCTATAAGCTTCAATAGTAAGCTATAGATACTACATATTAAGTCTTTCACTAATGCGAGCACTGTAAGTGCGTGTCTATACAAAGCTTATAAATTCTCAATTTATCTACTCCGGAGTGGCCAGATAATAAAGAGGGGTAATAGTTAGTTGACCCTAATCCACGAAGTCCAGTAGTTGATTAGGCGGCACAAGCTCCCCCGCAATTTGTGTGCCCTGGGCATGGCGGGGAAAAAAAGAAAGAAACCCCATGAAAGAAACGCCTTGTCGGCCTCGACACTGGGCTAACTAACCTCTTTCGTCCAGACCAAACGCATCACTATCGGGAACCCTGATCGCCCAGAACCCCACTGCACTTTCTGAGTTGCCCTCACCACCACGGGACACTCTCGCCATGCCTACTGCGTAGACGGAACATCTCTACCTTGGGTCGTTGTTTGTGGCATTGGTGGTATTCGGGTTGTCCGCGGGGAAAGGGGCGGGTAGGATCGAGGGTTGAAGGTGCAGCAGGTACCACGTTAACAGACATTCTAGCGTCAACATCAAATTGTTTGACCCATGCTACCACCCCACCAAAAAAGAAAGAGAGCTCCCCGTTTCCACCCCATCTGGCTGCATCTTCCATGCACCTCTAGCCATTGGACACGGCCACGACCACAACCACAACCACAGCACAACATCAACACCGTCACCGGCCGGGCTTCCATCTCTTGGTGTCTGTCGAAACACTCCGCACTGGCCTGGTTGCTCCAATCGGGGACCTAGACCCTTCTAGCACCCAACCCTTGTCTCCCTCCCATCGTCTCTTGTCGTCCCTGTCTTGTCCCCTTCCCTGCCACTTGAGTTCATCACAATACCTACGTACCCACGGTATCTTCTATAATTCCTCTCTTCCGCGAGCTGGGATGCCCACCCAACAGTAGTCCATCGCGCAGTGGATAGTTCTTTGTCTCACGGGCGGTGCTGGGGCTTCGAGTTTCTTGACTGGAGCCACTAACAAAAGACTACGCCCGGCACGAGACCTCCTGAGCAATCTCTCAATTCCATTCCCGGAACCTGGGGGCAGGCATCATCGAGGGACTCTAAACTTAAATCCTACGGCGTTTTGCCACAGCATCATCTTCATTAACCAAACCACACACAACCTTTCGAGCCTTCAGGTCTCTCTCTCGTCTCTCCTGCGGTCTTCAGCGTGACTTGACCCTTCGGCTAGCCTGGCCAGGATCCAGCCACTAACGAGTAACGTGCCTTCCCCGCTCCCACACTTCAACCCTCCTAAAGCAGCTGCGGCAGCACGCTTACCTTGCCTGCACCCTCGCGCATCCATCCTTGAACAGGACACTCCCGACAGCCAGACAGCCAGACATCTTCATCACTCACACACTCTTGTCTCTCCTTTTCCCTTTCCCTGAGAGCCACCTCTTCCCGCCTTTCCGCCCTTCCTCCCCCCTTTTCGTTCTCTTCTCTTCCTTCACCTACTCTCCCGCTGCTCGACGGCGGCGAAGACAAGACAAGACTGCTCGGCAATACGCGGCCCACTGCCCAGCCAGATACCCTCAACCCTTCCAGAGAGCTTCGCGCCTGTAATGGGAGGTCGCGTTTAGCGCTGCCGCACCCCTCCGCGAAGTCAGCGCATCGATAAAAAGTTCGACAGTTTTCATCGGAAAACTATAAACCCCGCAACAGTCCGTCGTCTCCATAGGACTTACTCACTAGGGCCGGTTTCATGAGGATTGGGTTTGGAGCCTCCGGTACTACGCTCCATCCGTTCGGCAAGAGTCCGGGATAGACCGTCTTCCATTCCTGTCTTCTGGGTCCCAAACGCCGCCCTCAGTTCCAGTTTGATATCGTCGGCCACGATACACAACCCTACGCTCTACTCTGGTTGACATTTCGTCCTTCACTTTTTCCATCACTGTGCTTTTTTCTTTGGTTTCAACTTTCTAGAGACTGCGACAAATACCCCCACATAGAGTTTCCCATCAGACTGTGTTGTGTAAGTGACCCCCTATTTTCTTGAAGTCTGGCGAGAGGCATACATCAGTTCATTGTGTATGCCCGACCAACAGCGAGCTTCCAATGGGCTCATTCCGTGTTGCTCGTGGCTGGACTGTGTTCTCAAAGCTCCAGCTCGTCTCGTGTCAGCAGGCAGTTGATGTATGCCCAAATAAACAGGCACACAGTCGATGACAATCATCGCCCAAACTCCACTCTCCGGTCTTGTGCTGACTAGGCCTACAGCTGATTTCCTTCACGCGCCCCAGAGATATCCGATAAACGTCTTAGAGATCTGAGGTTTTTTGAGTTTTCATCACTAGTCGCCACTTGTTTAACGTCATCCGGCTAGTGCAGCGGGCAACTCGATCATCATTTGCCATCATCCACCTTGCTAGCCATAGTCAGGTGAATAGTTGGCTCAGCTCGACCGGCCCATTCTCAATTGACTTGAAATTCCAATCGACGACATTATGAGCTCCGGTGGAGGAAAGACGGGCCCTCCGCCCAAGCAGGGCCAGGGGCCCTTCTCAGGCGTTGCCCCCAGCAGCCAGGCGATACTGCTTGATAAACTGGGTCGGAGGTCGACGCCCGACTCCGAGGCTCTCGCCAGCTCTGATGATGAGCCCGAGGCCTTCCGCCAGGACAACATCCCGCCCACTGTTCAACCCCCGAAACCGATGCGTCGAGCTTCTTGGTTGAACGATACTACGCAGCAGCAACCGTTGCGCCAGAGAAAAGAGTCTTTTGCCAGTAGCTCAATGTCTCCGACAACCTCTCACCCGAGCACACCTGCCGCTGACCCAGGGGCTTCTGTCTGGGGAGCCTCTGCCGGAGTGCTTGGGAGAAACCATTCGGGGAGTGGCACGTTTACTTGGGGAAACACTGGTATCTGGAATACCGACCGAAAGGAACCTCCTTCGCGCTTGACTGAGGTGCTTCCCTCTCCGACTTCAGCAGCGCCCCCCGGAGGTACAGCAAGCTCCTTCTTTGGCAATGATTTCACACAAACCTCGCCCGGCCCTCGAGAGACACCCAACTCTCAGCTTCCGTTCCCGATTCCTCTGCACCCTACCCCGAAGACGTACCGATCCCAGTCGTATTCCGTAGGCCAGCTTGAGCCTTCTGAATCAGCCATGACCGCCGGTGTTCCTTCCACTATTGGTTCCCGAGTCCGGCCGATGGGCCATTCTGGCCTTCAGCACCGTCCTTCTCGGCCTAGCATGTTGAGCGAGATGGCAAACGATTCGTCGCTCGGAAAGGTGAACGAGGATGATGATGACGACAGTACCGGTTCCTTGCAGGGAAGCCAGCATCAGGAGCAGGCCAAAACGATCGAAATGCTCACCCGGGAGAACATGATGCTGCGGCAACAGCAGCAATTCCAGAACCAAGCACGGCTGAGACCTAGGGCCTCTACCTCATCCTGGGGGTTGGGCAATGGCTACTTTACACAGGAGCCAGTTCCAGAGGAATCCGACTACGCCATTGATGAGCACGATGAAGCTAATGATGGCTCTGAGATGGCAGCCAGAAGGAGCCTTGCACGACGGATGAGCGAGTACGGACCGGGGACTCTTCGGACTCCCTACCTGATTGAAAACAGGAAGCTGGAGAATGTCAAGAAGGGCATCTGGCAGAGCTCACTTGGGTTCGGTGGTCTGGGAGAACCTCCTCAAAGCAGACGTCACTCTTTTGCCGATGTGCCGACCCGTCAGGCTTCCATCAGCTCGATCAGTGAAGCGGCGCTTGAGCAGGCGTCTCAGGACCTTTCTCATTCGCAAGAGTTTCCGTCTGCGTATAATGACAATGCCAACTTCAATACCGGCAATCAAGGTAAGGCATATCGTTGGTCTCATATCAGATTCGGCTTGCTGACGTGCTTACCAGTCCCATCTTACTTCTTGTCTGGAAACGTCGCAAGTCCTGCACAGCAAGGCCTCGGACAGGTGGGACCGTATCACAACCAGTATGCATCTCCGTACGGCGGAATGCCTGGTGCGTACGCCAACAGGCCCATCTCACCGCATCGGGGCATGTACGGCGTGACGCAACCCCGGCATACCCAATCACTCTACATCGTCCTGTTCAAGTGCTCCAGAGCCGATGTTTTCTACATTCAGGAAGGCACCGGTCTCAGCGTCAAGCCTGGTGACCTGGTAATTGTCGAGGCTGATCGTGGTACGGATCTGGGCACCGTCGCCAAAGACAATGTAGACTGGCAGACGGCCAAGGAATACAAGGAGCATTATGCTGAGGAGCAATACCGATGGCTCATGATGTACTCACAAAACGCCACCTCACAGGACGGGGCTGGTGCTGGTCTCATGGCCGCTTCCAACGGCCTCCAGGGCAGCGCTGTGGGTGGCATGGGGCCCCCGAGCCAGAATCATATGCAGGAGCCCAACTCGGGTGAGTTGAAACCAAAGCTTATCAGGCGGCTCGCGCAACCCTATGAGATTCAGGGATTGCGCGAGAAGGAGGGACAGGAGGCCAAGGCCAAGCGTGTTTGCCAGCAGAAAGTAAAAGAGCACGGCCTTAACATGGAGATTCTGGATGCAGAGTTTCAAGTGCAAGTCTCTACCTACTTTGAAGTGAGGCAAAACTTGTGACTAACAGCTGGACAGGGACTGGAAGAAGCTCACATTCTACTACTTTGCCGACTCATACATCAACTTCAACTCTCTCGTCACAGACCTTTTCAAAATCTACAAAACTCGCATCTGGATGTCGGCCATCAATCCGGCATCTTTCGCGAGCCCGTCCCTTGGGCTTCCGGCTCCGAGCGGTATTGGTCCTGGAGCGGTCGTTAACCGGGGCCTGGCGACTGCAGGAAGACGTCAGGACAACCAACAAGAAGGCCAGAACGCCTTCTCGGCGCCCGGTCAAGCCGATCGAGCTGTACGCCCGGCATTTACCATGCCGTTCGCCGAACGTGCAGTGGCTCCCAACCAGAACTACCCCGCAACAAACTTTCCATACAACCCCTATTCCGCCTTTGCGAACCCGGCTGCTCGTGCTGGAGCCATGCCGTACGCGCCCGGCATGGTTCAGGGTGTGGATGCCTATGCGAACGCTTTTCCTCAAGGAGGCGACTTTGCCGGTCGCGGACGATTTCCACCACCCCAATCCACCACACCAGGAGCCCAGGATCAAGCAGTGTCGGCTCTGGGACCCCAGGCAGATTGGGTTGGCTCTTTCCAGGGACTCTCTCTCAACTCTCGCTAGGACGGTTTCGACGTTTGTGCTTTACAACAGCTACGCCTTTGTACTTGTATTTACTTGCTGCGTTTCGATTTCCCAGCGCGTTAAGATGACCTAAGACGACGAGACTTCGCTCATTTGGAACCGAGATACAGAAAAGAAAGACTAGGGCATGAAGAGATTTCTGGGACGGTCAATCCTTTTCATCATGAGGCACGAGGCTTATGGGACATGTCAACATTACATCATGGTTTGCCCGAGGGCGACCACTTGCTTTTTTAGGGGCGTTGGCGGGCGGTTGGTTTGGTCAGGACATGTTCCGTATTGCCAAACAGCTGGCTTGGCCTGTTTTTATTTTCTCTTCTCTGAGATCTAATTTTCTTGAAACCTTTTGGCCAGACAAAGTCACTTACATTCTTTTTTTTTTTTTTTTTTTTTAAAAAAAAAAAAACCCCCCTTTTCAGTTATTTTTCTTATTTTTCTTTTTGCTCAGACGTCGAGCCGTCGCTTTCTCCATTTGACGAACAGAAGACTTTGCCATAGACAGACAGAAAGGGGAGCTTCAACGGGGGAGCATTATGTAATCTGATACTACAAAACGGGAACTTTTTCGAACTTGGTTTAGGAATGGATCAACTGATATGGGCATTACAAAGATTTGCGATTTTCCTTTTTTCTGTTTTTTCTTGTTTTTTTTCTTCTTTTCTTTTTTGCTTTCGTTGCGGATTCACTTCTTTTAGTTGGCTCCTGGGGCCTAGTCTTTTCAGGTAGTTGGCGGCTTTTAATTGAGACTGTGCTGATTTTGATGAGAATTGGTGTGTGATGCTTGAATGTGAATTTTGACGAAAATGAATCTGATTTGTTTTCGTTTTGAAAACAGGAATGCCAATTGCCGTGCAGTCTGAAGAGCTGTCCCAAGTCCAGAACCCCGAGCTATCAATCTCAAGTTTAAGAACGGTGGGTCTCCAGCATGCCAAGACGTGAAATTGGGAGGTGGGGCAGGTGGAGCTTGGACCACACGCACGATTCCAGAATTGGTCTAGCGCCCTGCCCACTGTTAGGGCTTGCGGGTTTCCCTCACAATTGCAAAATTCTCGATTTTTGGCAACCTTCGACTCCCGATCACGAACTCCCTTCCGTACTAACCACAGGAATCCGGTGAGTGCTGCACCCCCTCCCTCCTCCCGCCACTGAGACGACGACAATTTCTTGCAGCTCTCTGCTCAGGAACATTTCAATTGCCTCATTTTTCATTCTGGCAACAAAACGCTGACGGGCGAGACTCTGCACAGGCAAAATGGGCGCCCTCAAGTACCTCGAAGAGCTCTCCAAGAAGAAGCAGAGCGATGTCGTTCGCTTCCTTCTCCGGGTTCGCTGCTGGGAGGTCAGTTAATATCCGATATCCGAGAGAACATGTGGACGGTTGGCATCGCAATGGGGGATTTTTTTCGGGAAACCTCTGTTGCGATTGACCACCGCCCTTGCTATACACTCGTTGAACATTTGCTGAGAGTGCATCAATATAGCTCCGCCAGTTGAACGTCATCCACCGTGCTTCCCGCCCCAGCCGCCCCGACAAGGCCCGCCGCCTCGGCTACAAGGCCAAGCAGGGCTATGTCATCTACCGCGTGCGTGTCCGCCGTGGTGGTCGCAAGAAGCCCGTCCCCAAGGGTGCTACTTACGGTATGTTTTTGTCCGTTTTTTTTATAAAGAGGAACAGGAGCTGACCAACCCTTCACTTCACAGGCAAGCCCACCAACCAGGGTGTGAACCAGCTCAAGTACCAGCGCTCCCTCAAGGCCACCGCTGAGGAGCGTGTCGGCCGCCGTTGCGCCAACCTCCGCGTCCTCAACTCTTACTGGATCAACCAGGACTCCACCTACAAGTACTTTGAGGTCATCCTCGTCGACCCCCAGCACAAGGCCATCCGCCGCGATCCCCGCATCAACTGGATCGTCAACCCCGTGCACAAGCACCGCGAGTCCCGCGGCCTCACTGCCACCGGCAAGAAGTCCCGCGGTCTCAACAAGGGCCACCGCTACAACAAGACCAAGGCTGGCCGCAGAAAGACCTGGAAGCGCCACAACACCCTCTCCCTCTGGCGCTACAGGTAAATGCGCGGTCGTCGTTGACCGTGTCATTTTCAATGATGGCAGAGGAGACGATGATGGGGCTGGTTCGGCTCTGGTTCTCCTGTTTGGTGGCATCTCAGACGTGCTTTTTGGCATCGTTGACTGGGCGAGGTCTGGTACTCGTTTGAGGAACTCGGGAGCTATGCTATGGAGAATCTGGTCTTAGCTGAGCAGAGAGAGAAAAAGGAATGGACCAGTGTGCCGTGAAGGCTACACTCGATGATAATTTTGTCTGTCCATCAGGCGTTGTTTTATGAATGCATTGTGAATACCCTTGGAGTTTGGGATTGATTGCCTCTTATCCTTGTGCCGTCTTGCCAGGTGATGTGACTTTGGCTGTTTTGGAAGGGCATATCAGACCGCTCCGTAACTTGCTACTGTAAACTATGCTTTTGTTTGCCCGTTCCTCGAAGTGTAGCTGGCAGTTAACTGCCTCGGAAGTGTCAACCCCATATCTCCCAACTTTATATCGAAACATTGCCCCCTATGCACATGTGACATGCCACTTTGATATCACAGGTTCCAAGCTCCCAGGATCAGCCTTTTAATGTCTCTCTGTTTCACTCACCGAGATTTTTCTCTCTCAGTGCCTAGATTGATTGTACAGTTTTTTTTCATATCCCTTCTAATAAAACATTTTTATACACTTGGTTCATTATTCCCTTTTCCTGTCCCTTCTCCCCCCTTTTGTAAAACTATGAAGGAGGAGGAGCACTCGAGGTCGCCTCTGTGGCAGATGTGGATGTCTCTTCGACAACAGGGGCAGGAAGCTTCTTCCTCGGCCTCTTGAGGTCTTCGAGGGTGAGACCGTTTTCGAGCTTGGTGATGCCGACTACGGGGGGGTCGTTCTTGGTGATGATTTCGTACTGACCGGGCAGCTTGTTGCCTGCCAGCCTGAAGGCGTCTCGAATGACCTGCTCGTGGAGGACGCCACGGATCTCGAAGATGACCTGGTTGGCGGCCACGCGGGCGGCCCAGTGGTCGAAGGAGCCTTTTCCTTTGCCCATGCGCATCTATTTGGGGGGTATTAGCATGGTTCTTGTTGAGCGGTGCTTTCTGGTGGTTGTTCTGGATGTTGATCCCATGATATCAACCCCGTCGCATTAGGTGCAGCGCTTTTTGGTGCGAACCCTTCCTCCTCATGACCCCAGATCTCCGCCTTTTTTGATACTGTTTTTTTCGGTATCGACTCCATTTGACATGAACCCCCCCGGATCCCCCTATACCACCTCCCCTCCTCCCCTCCTCCCCTCCTCCACTCCCCTTCCACACCATCCCCTATCACCCACCACAACTCAAAGAAAGGGTGCGGTGAACTAACCTCATTCCCACTAATAAACACCCCCACATTGCAGCACTTTCGTTTGTACAACCTGTACTTTTGCCCCCTGAGCCGTGCCTTGATGGTGTCCTCGGCCATCTTGAAGTGTTTGGCGCTGATGCGTCTCCCGTGGTCGCACATCCTGAGCCCGTAGTCGCCCCAGACGACGGTCGTTCCTTTGGTTGAGCCGCCGGTTGGGACCCGGGGACGGCCTTTCATCATTTTGTTTTTGCGGAGGAGGTTTGGTTCTAGCCAGGAGCCTTGGAGTGTTGGAGTGGTGGTGAAGGTGCGGATGGTGGTGGTGGCATGGTTGAGGGGGGATGGGCGGGGGGTGGTGAGGCGGAGGGAGGTGAGGGCGCTGAGGAGGGAGGAGAGGGGGGGGGAGGGTCGTGGTGGCATTTTTGCGGTTGGCTGCTGGGGTGCTGGAACGGCGGGGGTTATCAAAGAGCTCCTCGCTATCACCAGATATGGTGGTGGTGGTGGTGTTGCGCGCCAATTCCAAAAAGCTGCTGGCTCCAGTTCGGGATAACTTCGGCAGGCAAAAAGTCCGGGGTGGGAGCTTGGGCTATGAAAGGTGGTTGAAAGTGGGGCATAAAGTTTAAAGTGGTCTGTCTGGGTCGTCGCGCCAAGAGGAGAGAGCAAGTAGGTAGGATTCGCGTCACCACTTTCCGAGCGCGTTTCCCTTTCACTTGCCGATATCGAGTTTCTTTCTAGGCTTCAACGGTTGGCTACCATTAAAACCCCCCTTTTTGACAACGGCAGCGGCGATTCAAACGGGTTTAAATTTTTGCATTTTTTTAAAGGCAGAGGTGTTCTCTTTTTCGCTCGATTTTCAATTGGAAGGCTTTCCTGAGGGCACAACGACCACAACCACCATGCCTGATATTCGGTCGTTTTTTGCACCAAAGGGCGGTGCGGCGGCGGCGCCATCGAAGCCTGCGCCCAAGAAGAAGGAGGAGGAGAAAAAGGGGCGCGGCAGTGGGTTTACCTTTGGGTTCGGAAGGGTAGTAATGGGTTGCTGACACTGCTCCAGAAGCGAGAAAGGTCGTCGAGGACAGTGATGAGGATGAGGAGGTGGTAGAGTAGGTTGCCTCGATGATTCTTCGTGAGACATAGCTGACATTTCGACAGGGTGAAGAAGAGTACCAGAAGCACACCGAGAAAAAAGGCAGCGTATGTTTGGTTGTAGTATCGTGATACTTGCACGGGTTGTGACTTACGCTTCGCAGGGCGCCGATCGAAGCCAAGGGCACTGAAATCTCGACATCACAGTACTTTGCTTCCACCAAGGCCAAACTAGCTGCCACTACCACGTCGAGCACGCCAAAGAAGGCTGCCGCCAAACCCACGCCCGAGCTCCCTGTGCGCTCCAGCCCACGATCCAAACCGGCCGCCAAGCCTGCCCCTGAGACAAAGACGAAGAAGCCGGTCACCACCTACAAGAAGCACACCATCCACGATGACGACGCATTTGTTGACAACGAGGACGAGGACGCGGGAGACGACATCTTTGCCGCTGACGTCAGAGGTAACAAGAGAAAGAAGGATGACTACGAAGAGGAGGAAAGCGAGGAGGAGCCACAACCCAAGCCCAAACGGATTGCTTCCCGTTCTGTGAAGAAGGTCAAGGATGAGTCTGAGGAGGACGATTTCGAACCTGCGCCAAAGAAACCAGTCGCCAAGAAACCAGCTGCTAAGAAACCAGCTGCCTCTGCCGCGAGTAAGAAGCGAAAGTCACCAGTCACCGACAGCGAGGAGTCAGAGGAGGAGGTGGTCAAAAAGAAGCCCGCTCCCAAGAAGGCAGCACCTGCGAAACCTCGCGCCACGAAAGCCAAGAAGGACGCTGATGCTGAGCCGGATGATGTCAAGGACATTCTTGCCAATATTCCGACGATTCAGGCACCTGATGCTCCCCCGAAGGACCCGAATTGGAAGTTTGATTTCAAGAACAAGGGCGGTGGCGGCAATGCTGGTCCGGCTCCGTTGGCTGGTACTGTTGACATTCCCGAAGGAGAGGAGGACTGCCTTGTCGGCAAGACATTTGTCTTCACTGGGCTGCTCAAGACAATATCCCGTGAAGATGGTCAAGCCCTGGTCAAACGATATGGCGGCAAGGTCACCGGCGCTCCAAGCAGCAAGACGGACTTTGTCGTCCTCGGTGACGACGCCGGCCCCAGCAAGCTCAGGAAGATCAAGGAGCACAACATCAAGACTATTGACGAGGAAGGCCTGTTCTATCTCATCAAGACTATGCCTGCTGGTGGCGGTGGTGGCAAGGGGTCTGAGGCTGCCAGAAAGAAGCTCGAGCAGGAGGAACAGAAAGCCAGAGAGGAAGCTGCTCGCATGGAGGAGGAAGAAAAGATCAAGCGAGCCGAGGCGACGAGGGCTGCCAAAGCTGCTGCTGCCGCCCGTGGAACCGCAGCTCCAGCTCCCCAGCCAACGGTACCCCTTACCCAACTCTGGACATCAAAGTACGCTCCTACTGCCCTCAACCAGATTTGCGGCAACAAGGCAAACGTAGAGAGGATCCAGGGTTGGCTTAAGAATTGGCCCAAGCACAAAAAGTACGACTTTCAAAAGAGGGGTGCTGATGGCATGGGTGGTTACCGAGCAGTCATCATCTCTGGCCCGCCAGGTATTGGCAAGACTACTTCGGCCCACCTCGCCGCCAAGCTGGAGGGGTACGATGTCATTGAGAGCAATGCTTCCGACAGCCGCAGCAAAAAGCTTGTTGAGAACGGGGTCATGGAGGTTGTCAACAACACCTCGTTATTGGGCTACTTTGCTGGCGATGGCAAAACTGCGGATGCGGCCAAGAAGAAGATCGTTCTGGTCATGGACGAGGTGGATGGTATGTCTGCTGGTGATCGTGGCGGTGTTGGTGCGCTGGCCAAACTCTGCAAGAAGACTGAGGTGCCCATGATCCTCATTTGCAACGACCGCCGTCTGCCAAAGATGAAGCCGTTTGATCACGTTGCTTTCGACATCAAGTTCCAACGTCCGACTGTTGATCAGATTCGCTCTCGTGTCATGACCATCTGCCACAGAGAAGGTCTGAAGATGCCTCTTCCAGTCGTCAACGCCTTGATTGAGGGCAGCGGGAAGGACATCCGGCAGATCATCAACATGCTGGCCACGGCGAAACTTGACCAGACCACGATGGACTTTGATCAGACCAAGGCGATGGCCAAGGCCTGGGAGAAGCACGTCATCTTGAAGCCATGGGACATTTGCCAAAAGATTATTGGCGGTGGCATGTTTAGCTCTGCCAGCAAGGCGACCTTGAACGACAAGATTGAGCTGTACTTCAACGACCACGAGTTCAGCTACCTGATGGTGCAGGAGAACTACCTGCGCGCCAAGCCCAGTGCTATAGGGGGTGTGGGCATGCATCCAAAGGAGCAGAACCTGAAGCATCTTGAGCTGGTCGACATGGCGGCTGAGAGCATCAGCGATGGCGATCTGGTTGACCGGATGATCCACGGTCCCCAGCAACACTGGTCTCTGATGCCTACTCATGCCGTCTTTAGCACCGTCAAGCCGGCCTCCTACATTGCCGGCCAGTTCGGCGCTCAGCCTACGTTTACCTCTTGGCTGGGCAACAACAGCAAGTACGGCAAGCTGTCCCGCTACGTCCGTGAGATTCACTCCCACATGCGTCTCAAGTCTTCTGGCGATCATAATGAGATTCGCCAGCAGTACTTGCCTGTGCTGTGGCGCCAGCTCGTGAAGAAGCTGGAGCTGGAAGGCAAGGAGGCGGTGGAGGATGTGATTGAGCTGATGGATAGCTACTACTTGACGAGGGAAGACTTTGACTTTATCAAGGAGCTGGGAGTGGGTGAGCAGGACGAGGAGAAGGTGAATATCGACACGCAGACAAAGTCGGCGTTTACGAGGATGTATGTTTCTCTTTCTCCACCCCCCCCCCCTTTTTTTTTTTCTCGTACCAAAATACTAACGTAAAATGATAGATACAACCAAGCCTCCCACCCTGTCCCCTTTATGCGGGCGACCAACCTCCCTGCTCAAGCCAAGAAGATGAGCCGTGACGTGCCTGACTTGGAGGAGGCGATTGAGGAGGAGGATGATGATGAGGCGGCTGTTGCGGAGCCGGTGGATGATGAAGAGGAGGAGTTGGACTTGAGCAAGGACAAGTATGTCAAGGCGTCCAAGAAGAAGGCTGCTCCGAAGAAGGCTGCTGCGCCGAAGAAGACGGCGGCGGCGAAGAAGAAGGCGGCAGCGGCGGTGGTGATGGATGATGATGAGGCTGAGGAGGAGGATGTGCCGGTCAGGGCCAAGGCTAAGCCGGCTGCGAAGCCTGGGGGACGGCCTAAGAAGGCTTGATCGTGGGATAAGAGCAGTTTTGGGGCGGTTGACAGGGTTATGTTTTGGGGGGTTGGTACAGTGCAGAAACGACAGGCCGGCGTGGTGATGTTATCTGGCGTATTTTTAGGTGTATATCTTTGCCATGGTATGGGATTTGGAGGAACATGGCATATAGATAACTCAGCTTTGGCCATTGTCATACACTTTTTGAGTTTATCACTATCCTTTCCCCTTTCTGGTTTACCAATATTTCAGTTTGTCAAAGATTTGTGTGTGTGAGTGTGTGAGTGTGTGAGTGTGTGAGTGTGTGAGATATATTTTTGATATCTTTCTAGACGTATGTAATGTATGAATGTGTAAAACTCAAGCACCCTTATACCCATACCTCAACCGGCCCAACTCCTTTTCCACATCCACCCCCGCCATCGTCTTTTTTGTTGCAACACAAACGCCGTACACCACGCCCGGTAGCACGCCTAGCAATACCGGGTGAGGCCCCCCACCTTTTCCTGTTTTCTCTTGCACTAAGCCCATTAATGCTAGTACTGTCACTAGCAACAAGTTCAACCAGGGGAGGTACTCTTCCAACGGGGACTTGGCAACTGGCGGTTGGATTATCTTCCCTTGGATGCTGGGGGGTGGTTTGTCGAGGGCGTTGAAGCCTGTCGAGGTGACGGGGAGGGTGTACAGCAGGTAGAGGGTTGATGATAGGGAGGAGAGGGCTAGAAGGGGGAAGATGGGGGGAGATGTGGGGAATAAAAGGAGGTAGGGGAGGGAAGAGAGGACGGGGAGGGTGAGGAGGAGGCGGAGGGTGAGGGTGTTGGAGTGGGCATTGCGGGTGGTGAGGGTTGTGATGAGGGTTTCTTGTTCTGGGAAGAGGTTAGCGAATGGATAAAGTGGGGGAGAAAGAAGGAGAAGGGAAATACCTTGTTCGTCCATCACTTCTGGGATGTCATCGTCGGTGCTGTTGTCGTCGGTGTATTTGAAGCTTTTGCGGAGGCGGGTCGAGGCCGATTCGAGCTTTGAGGTTAGGGTGGTGAGGTTGGGGGTGGGGGTTCTTCGTGGCATTTCTTTTGTTGGTTGGAGGATTCTGTCTGTGTGTGGTTGAGAAGTGTTGAGAGTGAAACTGGGGATTCGGTGAGAAGAAGGCTTCGTGAAATGACAGTTGCTGTGAAGCTTCCGTGGCTGCCGTTGACAGCTGCGCAACCGTTTGGTCTTGGCGGCCCCGTAGTTATGATGGATAGAGGCATATAAGAGGTGAAATGCCGGTAGACGGCATAGGATTCGGTATTTGCATACCTACATCCTCAACTCTGATCTGGCACTTATGGCACCACAAGTTGATCAACACATGAATATGTCGAATTATCACAGAATCAAAAGTGTTATTTCATCACAATGTCGAGCCCGAGCAGAACTAGACGCAACAGACTGATCAAAGGTGTAACTCAACGATCAGAAAAGACCAGAGCATTCCAGACAAGAATCAACCACTATTGTACCGAGCCTCATAACGGCCCATCCCCAACTCCCCTATATCCACTCATCCCATTCAACCCTGCCATCCCCAACTCCTCCTGTCTCTTCTCTTTCCTCACCCTCCTCCCCTTAGACCCCCACCCCCCAAACACCGCCACTTCCCTCACCACCAACCCTGCCAATGTCAACCCAAGCAGAAACATGGGAATAGTATTCCATTTCCACCCCCTCATCAACCTCAGCTTCTCCCTAATCACCTCCTCATCCATCGAATCCTCCATCGGCAACGCAATCACAGCCTCAAACCAAGTCTCGGGCGTCCACCTATCATCAGGATACAACCGTGGAAACTGGTACTCCTCGGCCACATTCGGATCAATACTCTGCCCGCTCGTCCGCCTCGTCTCGACAAAAGTGTACGCCAACGCCCCAAGCGAAAGCAAAAACGACAAGACCACAACAACAGCCCAGGCCTGAAAAACCCTGGGCAGTGGGGAACGAGTGTAGTTTGCATAGTCTTTTCTTCTCTATTTTTTGTCAGCATCTCCTTCTTGTTTCTGTGATCATAAAAGAGATAAACCCACCCGCGAATGAAACCTCCACAACCCCCACAAGCCCAACACCCCCCCTCCCCCAACTACCACCACCGCCGTCCCACCCGCCGCATTGACAGCATGCCCATGGTTCGTCACCAAGCCGGCCGGGTGTCCGGAGAGCAGGAAGCCAGACACACCCAACGGGTAGCCCATCTCGAAGGGTCCCTTTCCGTAGTTATGGAGAAAAGACATGGTTGATGAGACGAGCGCAAGGGAGATGATCCCGTCCATTGCTAGCAGTACCGTGACCAGGATAATGTACTTTATCCACGATTTCGGCGCCGCAGGCGGGAAGTTGTGATGCCGGTATTTTTCTCTGCCGTTCATGATTATCGGTTTTCGGGGTGGTATCCTTGATTCTGATTCCGGTAGTAGAAACCCCCTCGAGTTGTTGTCAAGTTCAGGCGTGGGGGTTGTGAGCGAGGGGTTGGGGGTTGATGGGTGGGGAGAGGGAGAGGAATGGCTTCTGTTGAGTTCGGTGTAGACACCGCCGCCGCCGCCGCCGCGGCGACCGCTCGACGAGGTTGAGGTCCCTACTGATGAGGATGGGTAGACAAAGGGGGTTGGGAGGCGGGGGGGGAGCCAGCCGCCAGCGGTGGCGGCTACCATGTTGAAGAATTGGGGGGTGGTATGCTTCCCGGGGGCTGAAAATAACGGGCGGTAGTTGACAGAGAGGGTGCGTGGAGGGAATTGGGGAGGGTGGGGAAGAGTGAGAAGTGGGTGAATATATGAGTGAAACGCACAACGAGGCAGGTGGCTTGGGTCTAGACGGGTTTTGCTGGCTGGGAGATGGGGAGAAAACAAACAATAGAGGTCAGTGGTTGTATTGTTTTTGTCTGTGTTAGTCCGGGCGGTGGTGGACTGGCCCAAGTCTATCTACTGTTTCGGTGGTTTGTACTGCGGGACTTGTCCAGGATAACTGCTTGGGCTTTGTGTAAGAGGGTAGTCGTGTGAGCTGGGATGAAGGATTCAGTGAGAAATCCTGGATGACGTATATACCGAGTTTTTGTCCGTGTGGCGGACAAGCGAGACGACGGGGATGTGATGGTAGATGAATGAATATGCTTCTTCATTGGTCTCTCATGGTAGGCATTTCCACAGCCCCTGATGCCTGATGAGTAGATTTGTGAGATCTACTAAGAAAACCGTTCCATCCTGGTTGCCAAGTCATCCTTCTAAGCCGATTCCAGTCCGAAGACTTAGCTCATACCTACTCTGTTACACAGCATATATCACCGGCTCCAACTGTAATTCTCGTTTTCGTCCCAACAACGCTCGCTGTGCCGCTGCTATGGCATTCCAACGTTACTATTTCTCGGATTGTTTTTTTTTATCTTGCCGGTCGGAGGGTTCCCTAGACACGGTAAACTGTCCCGCCATGGTGGCTGATCAAATCTGCGGGGTGTTCAAACAAAGGAAAACCATCCGAGGCTATTCAGCCATGAAATGAAGTTTGAAGTGTGAGTGTAGTTGAAAGAAACTCTCGGTTAAAGCGATTATGCACCCCATATCCTTTCTCGCATAACCCAATAAGATGCATCAATCCATGACTACCAAGCTTCCCGCCAAGCCCTCGAACGAGCTCTCCAAAGTGGGCTGCCTTGCTTGCTTGAGCTAGAATCAACGAACCTCTACGGATACCCCAGTCGCAAAACCACAACGACTCCCAACATGCTGCTGTCAAGGTTAACACAAAGGGCGGCCCTCTTCAGGCGGATACCCTCCCAAATATCACAGCGGACACAACCCCTCAGGCAGCAAATACAAAAACGAACCTTAATACCAGCCCCCAAACGAGGCGACGGCCCCCTCATGGAGCGCAGAGCAGACAGAGAGCTTCCCCGTGTGTAACCCCATAGCATTCCCACTTCCCTCTTTCCAAGTCTAACGTGTGAATTCAGCCCTCCCCTCCTCCAAATGGATGAAAACCCTCCCCCTCTTCGCCCTCTGTGTGGGCGTCGCCTCGGTCGCCATCTTCAACTACCAAAAGTTCTCCTCCCCCGTCGTCGGCGCCACCCTCTACGCCCTCCGCACCTCGGACGTCGGCCGCGAGCACCTTGGCGACAACATCTACTTTGCGCAGCAGATCCCCTGGATCTCTGGCACTCTCAACCAGGTCCAGGGCAGGATCGATATTACGTTCAGGGTGAAGGGCACAAAGGGGGAGGGCGTCATGCGGTTTGCCTCGTTCAGGCCGTCGCCAAGGGGCGTGTTTGAGACGACAGAGTGGAGCTTGGAGATGGATGGGGGAAAGAAGATTGACCTGCTGGACGGAGCCGAGGATCCCTTCAAGGCCATGACGGGGGCTGACCAGCTGGGGATTGATCTGGATGATGATGAGGGTGATAGCTTTGCTGCCAAGAGGGGGTTCAGGAAGTAGTCAGATGACATCAGTGAAAGAGGCACACTCTCACACATCCCAGTACTTGTACATTTAGTGTAAATATCATACATTTCAAAAATAATCAAACAAAAACACCAAAGGCCTCTCCCCCCCTTTACAACGTAGCCTGCTGCTGCTCCCCACCCAAACTCTCATGCCCATCCTCAGCAGCCGCCCGCTCCATCATCTCGGCCTGCTCCCTCGTCGGCTCCCACCCCCCAGCCAAAATCTCCTCTATCCTTTTTTCCCGTCTGGCCCTCTTCAGCTCGAGATGCCTCTCCCTCGCCTGCTGCAAATGCTCCTCCGCATTGGGAAACCTCTCCTTCAAAGCCCTCATCGTCTTCTCAATGTGCTCCTCCGGCGGCGGCGGCTTCTTGCACGCATCCTGAATCTTGACCACGCACCCCTTCGGCCCCGCCACAGCCCCCTTGACAACCACGATCCCAAGATCGTTATCAATCAGGAGGATCGGCAGGTTCTGCACCGTAACCCTCTGGTTCCCCATCCGTCCGGGCATCTTCTTCCCCGGCAGCACTCTGCTGCCGCTACCCTGCGAAGGACCAGCAGAACCAATAGTCCGATGGTTCTTCGAATTACCATGCGACGCCTCCTGCCCCGAAAACCCATGCCTCTTCATGCCACCCGCAAAACCCATACCCCGGGAGTTACTCCTCACGTCAACCCTCTGCCCGATGTAGAACCAGTCCGGCATGAGCTGCACACCGACCGGCAGCAACCCCTTCTCATCCCTGACCTTGAATTCCGCGAGTTGTTCCTTGGGCGCGATGCCCTTTGCTTCGTAGTACCCCAGCATCGGCGCGCCAACGTTTTTCGGGTCACGTTCCCCGAAACCGACTTGCACGGCCCAGTACCCGTGGTCTTTTCTTGTTTTGTTGAGGACGGTCTGGACGCGGTCGAGCTGGAGGACGGTGCAGGGGATGCGTGTGCCGGTCAGGCCCATGAAGGCGGTCATGCCCTTCTTTATGGCCAGCACGCCGGCGCGGACGGGCGTGGACTGGGCTTTTCGCTTGAGGGCGGCGGCTGGGCCGGCGGTGGGGGCGGGGAGGCCGGAGGTGACTTGGTTGAAGCGGGTTGGTTTGGCGCGGGGGGGGAGGGTGGACCAGCCGAGTTTTACAGATTGGGGGGTGGAAGTGTGGAATTGCGTTGTTCGGAGGAGGGAGGCCGGGGAGGTTGTTCGGAGGGGTAGTCGGAGGGTGAGTCCTGCGCCTGCTGGCGCCAGTCGGGGGGCCATTTTTGTTGCTGTGTGATGCACCCTCGAGGGGTTGGTCAATTGGTTCTCTCGGTGTGCTTGTCGTCGGGTTATGGCATTTGGGTTATGGCGTCGAACCCCTGGTGAGAAAAAAAGGCGGCGACGACGGCGAGGTGTCGCGGGTTCAAGGTCGATCGGCCGCGGCGGCAGCAGAGAAATTTGGGAAGCTCGAACTGGACTGGGATTCGGGCTCCGATAAACCGATCTGCCCCTACCGGGGACTGGGCATGATAAGCCTTAACCCTAACCCTTTCAAGGCTGAAGTCGCCTGCCTGCACTTGGTCCTCTCATTCATTGATTGGTTTTGGGTTGCAGAGGTTCTGGAGCTCCCTCTTCACTTCTCTTTGGAGCAACGCTGAGCAGCAGGGCGAGCAGAGATCTTACAGCCGCAGGTATATCATACACTCTTTAGGTCATCCTCTGCAAATCGAATCAAAATGGTCTACTATTTCACCTCGACCGTGGTTGACCCGCCGGCGTACATTTATGTTGGCAAGGACAAGTTTGAGAGTGAGTGTGTTAGTTCAAGTCCATGTTCGAAGAACGGAAACTAACATCTCACAGACGAAGAGCTGATCAAGCACGGCTGGGAGGAAGATGTCTGGTAAGCCTGCCTCACCTACCGTTCCCGGTCCCAGCCAAGACCTCCTCTACCTACCTACAGAACTCACCCTCATACTCTTCTCTTCTTCAGGGTACGTTCCACACCCCTTCGTCACTCATGCCTATCTCCTCGCTAACGCTCGAGGCAGTTCCACGTAGACAAGCTCTCCTCAGCCCACATCTACCTCCGCCTCCCCGAAGGCCAAACCTGGGACGCCATCCCCGACCCCCTCCTCACCGACCTCGGCCAGCTGACAAAGGCCAACTCGATCGAGGGCAACAAAAAGGACAACATCACCATCATCTACACCCCCTGGTCCAACCTGAAAAAGGACGGCTCCATGGCCGTCGGCCAGGTCTCGTTCAAGGACCAGAAGAAAGTCAAGCGGATCCTGATCCCCCAAAGGGAGAACCCCATCGTGAACAGGCTCAACAAGACCAAGGTGGAGAAGCACCCTGACTTGAGGCAGGAGAAGGAGGATAGACTCAAAGAGCTGAGGAAGAGGGATCATAGTGCTTTTCTGGCGAGGGTTAGTCATCCCTCCCGTTTCTATCTCTTTTAACTTGGTTAATTAACGTGTGTGTGGAAAAAAAATAAAAACAGAAAAAAGAAGAAGCCCGCATCGCCAAAGAGCGCCAGGAGAAGAAATACCAAAAGGACCACGCCTACGACGACATCTTCACCGAGGAGAACCTGGCCCAGTCCAGCAACCAGGACAGGGGGTCAGATTGGGAGGATGATTTCATGTAGTGTTTTTTTTGTCTCTAACAAATCAACCCCCCATTTTATTCATGAATTGACTCTTACTACTGAATGTCACTTCCCATCTGGTTAACCCCCACCCCCTTAACCTTGTGATCACTCGGGTTCGCCGCCGCCTCGTACAGGATGTTTGCCGGTGCTCGTCCCAGCTGCATCCACTCCCCCTTGAAACCAATGTACGATATCCTCGTGACGTCCTCGTCCCCGTCGCCAAAGTTGTCGGGGAAGAAGAGGGACAGGCGGCGGACGGCGTTGAAGCGGGCTCTTCTCTTTTTTTTAAAATTTTTTTTTTTTAGTCTCAGCATTTTATTTTGTATGAAGTGAAGGGGGACCTCACCACCGCAACCTCCTGCACCTCCCCCGTCCGGGCTAACTCAAACTCCTGCGTCGCGGTTGCGCTCTCAGCAACATCAAAATCGACATCATCCCTGTTGATGATAACTTTCATCGTCTTTGGCGCAGAATCACTGTCTGATGTCCTCAACAAGATACTATGCAGCTTGACCTGTCCGGTAAATCTTCCCTCACAAAATCAGCCAACTTCCAAAGCTCTACAGTTTTCACTTCTTTCTTATACCCAAACAGGAGAAAAAAAAAACAGTAGGAATACGTACGGCACATTCACCAACAACTGCTCATCCCCATCGCTCTCAACCTCAGGCTCAACCCTCAACCTCTCCGCCCACGTTTTCTTCAGCACCTCCTTCCCTGACCCATAAGTAGCCTCATTCAGCGTCGCCACCCCGTCAAAGTCAATGTGCTGGTACAGCGAAAACTGCAGCGCGGGCGTGATGTCGTCGCTGTGGTCATGTTCTCCCTCCCCACCATGAGAGTGGTCGTGGTGTTCGTCGTGGCAGTGGTGGGACATTTTTCCTTCCCTCCTTTCCTTCTTGTCACTCGTGATGAAATAAAATAAAAAGGTGAAAAAGTAAAAGTGAGATAGATGTTGGTGTGGTCGAGGTTGTAATCAAGTCAATGTTGTTGACATGGAAGGTGTAAGAGCCGTCGAAAGCGGGTGTGTGAGTGAGTGAGTGGCTCATGTTGCTAATAATTGCGGGGTCAGGTTTCGGGATAAAGCAGTTGCCACGCACACACTTGCACAGTTTCCAAGCAGGAAAACAGCTGCCAGACAACCGCTCAAAACTTGAAGACTGTGATTCATTCATAAAGTCCTAAGATAAAAAGATGAAAAAACACTCCAACACATAACAACAAGCTATATTGTACTACTACCAACACTACCAAGCACAAAACCACCCGCTCCTGCTTTTCCATTCCTGCAAAATTACCAACCATCAACCGCTCAAGGAGTCGCCTTGCTCATGCTGATCAACCGCTTCACACCAACCTGCAACACTCAGTCAGCAATCAACTTTATAGTAACCATCAATCAAAAGAACAACTTACCATCCACTGTCCGCACTGCTCAGTCTTCTCCCTTTGAATCTCCACCTGGATCTTGCTCGCGACGTCGTAGTTCTTGCTGGCAAGAGCATCCGCCAACTGAGCCAGCTGCGCAATCGTGTCTGGCTGGACGAGCTCCTCATTGTTGAGATGGTCAAAGAGAAGACCCAGACGCTTCTGCGTGTCCTTGACCTGCGGCGCGAACGAAGCGGGAGCCTTGGCTGCTACTCTCTGCATGTCCTGGCTAAAGATTTCCACCAGCTGCTGAGCACTGGGAGGGATGTGAGACCGGTCACCGGCGGGATGTCTGGGCTTGGCCGCCGCTGGCGGTGGAGGGGCAGCCGCAGCCGGGGCAGGAGAAGCACGGGGCGGTCCGCCAGCTGGTGGGGGTCCTACGGGAGCACGGGGAGGACCGGCGCTGGGTGGAGGCCCCACTGGTGGCCGGCCGCCCTGGGGAGGAGGAGGTGCGTACTGGCCGACGGGTGGTGCCGACTGGTGCGCAACGGGTGCAGGGGCGTACGGGTTGGACGGGGGAGGAGCAAGTGGGGTGGACGTCGGGGGCTGGCTATAGGTTTGCGGCGCTGGTGCCGGAGCGTATCTGCTCGGGGCAGGGGCACCAGCGGGAGGTGGGTTGTATGGCGATGCTGTCCGGGGAACAGCCATGGGTGATGGCAGCGGAGGTGCCACCTGGGGTTGTGGAGGCGCGTACGGGTTGGTGGAAGCATGGGAAGAGGCCGACCCGGGTCTATACGGTAGCTGTTGGCCAACCTGCGGGGGCCCAGTCAAAGGAGAAGCCGTGTTGCGAGGGGGTGCAGGGCCCTTGGGAGGAGGAGGTGGTGGTGTTGGTGCTCCTCGCTGATAGGGGCCAACTGGGGGAGGGCTGGTCAAACCCGCGGGGCCACCATAGGGCGAGGCGATCGGGGCGACACTTGGGGTAGACCTCCGAGGAGGAGGCTTCTTCGCCGCCATAGACTCTGGGAGATCATTCCAAGCACCAACGTCCTTCTTGATCTGGGGCGGGGGCCCGGTACTTCTAGGTGGGGGGCCAGCCGAGGTGAAAGACTGAACGGGAGGTGCATACCCACCGCCTACAGGAGGAGAAGGCGCGTATCCCTGACCTTGAGGAGCGTATGGGGAGGCACCTGGAGGGGCGTACTGAGATGTAGTCGTAGGGCCATATGGGTTCTGAACGGGAGCGCGCTGCTGAGCCTGAACAGGAGGAGCATATGGATTGGCGGGTGTGGCGGCAACAGGGGCAACAGGGGCGGCCTGTTGATAACCCAGAGGCGCAGGGGCGCGAGAAGCCGCGCGAGAGGCAGGAGCCCGAGTAGCAGCGGCAGCAGGCTGGGGAGCAGCCTTCTGAGTGGCAAGCTTGACACGGTTTCTCGCAACCTCGGCAGCAGGGAACTCGTTGGGGAGGAGGTCGAGGTACTTTTGAGCGATCGCCAGCTGGCCATGGGCAGCGGCAATATCAGCATACTCTGTATACTTGTTGTACAGAGCCTCGAGCTTCCAGCCGCCGGTGAGGTTCTTCTCCTCATCGGTGAACTTGGTCACCGCACGGAACACGGTAACCTTCTCGATAAACTGCTGCAGCGATCTGGCGTGGACCGAGAAAGTCGAATCATTACTGGACTCCTTCAGCCCAGCCTCCTCGGCCTCCTTGAGCTGAGCGATCCAGATGTCCACCACCTTCTCCAGCTTGGAGCCGACAAGGTAGCAGAAAGAAGCATCGTTTCGCGACCCGGACTCGTAGATGCGATCTCCAAGTGCTTCGCAGAGATCAGGGAATTCGGAGGGATCAGCAAAGGTGCAGAGAGTAACCATAGTCTCCTTCCAGTTGGCGAGGTCGGCATTGTAGACGACATCCCAAAGGTTCTTTCCAATGATCGAGTTGATCACGCGGAGATAGCTGGGGGCACCCTTCTTCTGCGCGAGGTAAGCGGTTTGGACCTTGTCGACGAGATCCTTTCCACCGCAGTTAGCAAGAATGAAGGCATCGGCGATCCTGTTCTCCTTCAAGCAGATGTTGACGGCCTTTTCGAACTTGCCCAGGATAATGGCCTTGGTAATCTTGTCCTCGAGGTGGGTGTTGCCCTCGCTCAGGAGGTGGAACGGGTTGTCGGTTCTGGCGCCCTTGGTGGCAGGCAAATCGGACAAGAAGTCCTCGCCATCATCTACATCACCCCACATGCTCGTCACACGCTTGTGCTTCCTCTTGCCGTCGCCATTGGCTTGGGGAGGAGCCAGGCCAGTCTCTTCTGTTTCCTCCTTGGCCTCGGTGGTCTCGGCAGTCTCGGATTCTTCAGCCCCGTTGGACTCCTCCTCTTCTTCCTTGGAGTAACCAAGATACTCTACAATCTTGGTACGGCCATCTGAGGCGCTCAGGGTCTTCAACACCTGCCATTCGGCCTTCTCCTCCTCCGTCTTGGCAGACTCAATCTGCGACTCACAGATGCCAGCGAGATCGCCACTCTTAAAGGCCTCCTCAAACTTCTCGGTGGCAGATCCAATGTCTGAGTCTACAGAGAACCCAACAATCTGGATCTTGGAAGACCTGGGCTGACCAACGGGCGTATCGTTCTTGCGGAGAATGACAAGCTTACCACCGTAGCCAAAGGATACGCTGACAGGGCGCTCAAACCAGTTGGGAGCCCTAGGGAGAGAGAAAGAGGTGGTCTGAAGCTGGGTCGGGGCCTTGGAGAAGAAGTCATCATCGTCCAAGCTGTTTTGGGGCACTGGCGCCGTAGAAGGGTTGGTGTTTTGCAGAGTATGGATGGTGATCTTGCCATCAAAAGACGCAATGGCGGACAAGTTGGGGTTGACTGGGTTGAAACGTGTCGAGAAAGCCCAGTTGGTGGCCTCGGGGAACTCGCCATACCGCTCTCCGGTCTGCGGGTTCCACACGAGTGATCGGTTGTCCTTGCCGCAAGAAATCAACAGGCCTGGATCCTGTTGGCACCAAGACAGAGACAGAATGCCCTGATCGTGGCCTTGAAGGGTCTTCTCGGGAACCTGCGAGTTTCTCAGATTCCAGAGAGAAATAACTGGGCTAGTGTCATCGGACGTCGCGGTAAGGAGGCTCGTCGAGTTGTTCGGGTCCCAAGCGATCGCACTGACGGGCTTGCGGTCTTTGGGTGTCAAGGTCAAGGACAGCTTCTTCGTCTTGAGATCCCAGACTGAGACAAATCCCCCGGCACTTCCGGCCGCCAAAATGTTGGAAACCTTCCTGTTCCATGCCACGCACTCGATATCCTGGGCGGCGGCGGTGCCAAGACGGAAAGCGGTCGAGGTGTCGTTAACGTCCCAGATGAAGAGCTCGCCCTTTGAGCCAGCCGTGGCGAGAACGTGTGGTCTCAGGGGGTTGAACTGGAGTGACTTGACAGGGCCGGTGTGCTTTGTCGTGCGTGAAATCAGGGCATCTTCGCTGTCCTTGAGCTTCTGGGCATCCCACAGCTGCAGGGATCCATCCTCCATTGCGCCCGCAACAACACCCAATGGGTGCTCGTCACTTGGGGCACCCCATGCTATATCGTAGAATCTGTGATGCCATCCCGTCAGTTTGTCTGGTCAGGTAGCTCTATGGTGGTGCGGCTATCTAGATCTAGTGTATACCTGGACTCTGTGCTGATGGTAGCTATCGGCTGGAGCTCGAGCCCCTGTTCTTGGGAATCGAGGTTGAGGTCCCACAGCTCGAGCTTGGTCTCGTCGGAGAAGTCGGCGTCGACTGCGCCGGAGCGGGTGCCGGTGACGACGAGGGCGTCAGAACCGGGCGACCAGGCAAAGGCCCCGGTCCGCGGGATCTCTCTCAGGCGGACCATGACGGTCGGTGGACGGTGGAATCGGTAGACGGCGTGTTACTCCGTAGGGACCACGGCGGTAGAGGGGTTTCTCGGTGATTATCGTTATGGAATTAGAACAAAAACGGGAAAGTGGCAATTGGCTTGAGACGCTTATAGAAAACACCGAGAGCTCTTCTCCAGAGAGCTGTCAGGCCGTGAGGGCGGACTAGAGTGAGGTGGTGGTTTGGGAGGTTCAAGGTGGGAATGTTGGCTGGGCGAGTTGCCAGATTGCAGCCAGGGCGCCAACTAACATTGCGAGGTATGGCGCCCACAGGGGGTGATGCCGCCCCCAGTTTTTGGCAGCTGTCCCTTCCAACAAGGTGGGGTTACCCTAACCCTTGTTTCACTCTTACACATGTACATCAAGGGCACAAAGATTCCATATTCTCGTAGCTAAGTTGCCAAAAGAGGGACGGAATCTAAAGCTCGAGAGAATATTGTTTGAGTAGATCATCAGATCAAAATAAATTCAAAACACCTCGTCCAGTCAAACATCCGCCTCCAACCATGACGCGAGCTTGGGGTCCCTGAACAAGCAACCCCAAGCTCTGGCGGGGCATCACTGCAGCTTGCATCCAGGTAATCTTCACTCCACGTGATTTCAGCCTCTCTATCAATCAACCCAACATCTCAACTCACCACCACATCAAAGCCCTCGAGTATTCATCCGGTGGAATATCTGGCAATCAAGTCGACATTGATCCCGCCTGCCGAACGACATATCTCAATACACACCTCTTCCACAATCCAAGACTCAACCACCAAACCATCACTCCTTATAGCTCTTGCTCTCTGTCAAACTCACTACCACTTACACATCCCCTTCCCACCCCCCGAAAATGTCGGACGCAACCCGCTGGAAAGCCACTATCTACGTCGGCAACCTCCCTCCCCAAGCAACCCTGCAAACCATCTCCGAAGCCTTCCTCCCCTTTGGTGAAATAGCAGACATCTCCCTCCCCAAAAACGACGGCCGCGGACCCAACGGTGCTGACAACAAGTCCAACAATAATGACTTCCTCGGCAATGGCCCCCAACAACAGCAACAACAACAGTCAACTCACCGTGGTTTTGCCTACGTTGAATTCGAGGATGAGGCCGACGCAAAGGAGGCAATCGACAACATGGACCAAGCCGAGATCTTTGGGAGAACTATCAAGGTTTCCGCAGCCAAGATCCCAAAGAGCGCGCAGACGGGTGGGCTGGGGAGTAAGACTGCTGTTTGGGAGCAGGTGAGTTTTGACCCCATCTCGAGATGTTCGAGGAGAAAATATGTGCTAATTATATGACAAATAGGAGGGATGGTTGGCCGAGAATGCCGTCAGTGAGGAGGACAGGCTCGCCTCTGAGCAGGCTCAGAACAGAGCAGACGATCCAATGCAAGGACTGGAGGGACTGGATGTTGCTGGTCCCAAGCCAGAATGAAGGAATGGTTTGTGTTATACTGACGATCACGAGGGGGTTACACCATGACATCACCAACGATGTCGAGGAACAATGTTGATATTGCAGTCCCAAAGGGGGAAAAAAGTGTGTGCATAGCTACGGCGTTTAGGAGAAGGTGGCCTTTTGTTAGTTCAAGGGAAGAAAGAAGAGAGCAATGCCAAGTTGTTCTTTTGTTGTTTCACGCATTGAGAGAAAGGGGGATTGCTACCCGTTTGAATCAGACGTCGATTTCACCCTCCAAACCGACCCAGCCTGTCCATCATATACAAAGGGCGCCCCGCCGCCTCCCAAGTCTAAAAATGAAAAGACGAGCCCTCCTGCTCTGACCTCCAATGCTGTTTGTCTAAGCTTAGTGGTGCTCACCGGCAGCGGCGTGGCTGTCGGCAGCGCGATTTTGTCTCTTGAGACGGATGGTCTTGTCAACGACCAAGTGACGGGTGATGGAGTAGCAAGCCGCGCAGACGGCGAAGCCGACGACGACACCTGTAGTCGTATGAGTATTTGTTCCGGATAACCAAAGGTAGACATCGTGGGCTGCTCACCAAGGGGAATCAACTCGGCGGGGATGTTCTTAAGGCGTCTGAGGCGCTGGGAGACAGTGTGGGCTACATAGATCGGTTCAATTCGTGTCAGCGTCGTCGAGTCATCCTAGCCCAGATATCGTCCTCTTCCCGTTGCCTTCACATACCAGACTGCTCCTCCTTCTATAAACACCAAACAGTTAGCTCTGACGCAATCAAAAAACACAAAACTGTTCTCGTCGTTGTACTCACGGGAATGGGCCGCATCATGCGGGGGGTGGCCCGGAACATCCGCAGAGAGCGCGTAGCAAACATTTTGATATGACTGAGTGGGGATGTTCCTCGAGAGGGTAGACTGTGTGGCTGTCGACGACGTCTTTTGGAGTTCTTCGGGTATTCTCTGGGGGGGGGAGCTTCGGCAAGTTGGAAGGTTTACCTAGCTAAGCGGGTTTGATTCCGCCAAGAGCCAGTCACCGTCAGCGATATCAGCCCACACTGTACTCCGTACTCTCTGCCTGCACCAAGAAAAACATGTGCCTCAGGCAGCCATTCCTCCAATCACCGCTGCGAAGCTCCGTCAAAGTGACCCACTTTCCGTCATCAGTGTGCGTGCACTGGCACTGGCACTGCATGAACACAAGCCCAAGCATCAGAGAGCTCTCGGTGGCAGCAGCGGACAGCCGAACCGAAAAAGCTCCAGCCAAGAGCACAAGCCAGCCAACCCGAGAGCTCCTATCCATACCTACCTCTCATCATCTCTCCGAACCATTATCGAACAGCGTACTTTCCAAACCCCTCTCACCAAAACTCCCACGCCCCCCCCGGTCGTTGTTCTCCCCTCAACCACAACCACAAATCAATAAACCGCCAAAATGTCTGACGAGGAGCGCGTTACCAAGCCCTTTAAGTTCGTCACCGGTACGTTTGTCCAGTTCCTCCCATGTGCTACCGAAGTGCCCGCAAAGCTGTAAATTCCCGCGGTAAAAGAGGAGGAGGATGGGGGGAGAAAAAAAACAACATGGTCTGATTTTGGGACAACAACGACACTTTGCTAACATCCGCGACAGCTGGTATGCATAAATCTCTTTTTCTGCCCCGATTGAAGCCCGAGAGTGTCGAATTGGTTGCCGAGGGAAATGGAATTGAGAGCTGGATTGAAATGGGGATGATTGAGCTTGGGGAGCTGGGCCGATGACGATGACGAATGGTTATGACGGAACGACGACACATGGACCGGCTGCCGACACCGACGCTTTCAACAACTCAGATGCTGGAGAAGGGGGATCGCCACAATTCCACGTGGAAGCCGACGTCACGCCAGAAAACGAAGCAGGAGGAGTTATTGTCATTTTGAGCCGCGAAACAGAACCTCTGACATGATGGATTTCTTCTATAGGTGTCGACGCCCGTTTCCCCAACACCAACCAGACCAAGCACTGCTGGCAGAACTACGTCGACTACCACAAGTGCATCCTCGCCAAGGGTGAGGATTTCGCTCCCTGCCGCCAGGTCCGTAGCCCCCTATATATTACCCCCTATCAACCTATCAGCTGATAACTAACCCGCATGCGCAGTTCTGGCTCGCCTACCGGTCTCTGTGCCCTAGCGGTTGGTATGAACGGTGGGACGCCCAGAGAGGTAAGCTTCCTGTTTCATTTCCACCTCTCTGACTTGAAAAGATGACTGACATACCCAACAGAGGCTGGCAACTTCCCCGTCAAGCTCGAGTAAGCGTGCTTTTCGAAATGGGAAAGTTGGATTAAACACTACTGCCCAGCATTGCGGCAGAGAAACGGAGAGAAAGGAAGCTAGGAGCTAATGGAGAACGGCGACGGCGGCCCCCCCAAACAAAATTACCTTTTGTGACACTAGAGAAAAATGCCATCATTGGTAGTAAACTCAGGGGAGTTGTGTGTGTGAGGGTCAGGCATATAGAATTTTGAGAAAGACGTGGGTTTGGTTCGCCCCCTTTTCGGCTCCTGGTCGTCTGGTATGTTGACTGTAGATGTGCTTGTACAATATCACATTGAAAGGTTGTTTCTACAGCGCACCGCATTGCCGCCTTAGGAACATGGGTAAGGTAATATGGCTGGCTGGTATCAGAACCTCCTTGCATGAACCTATGACAGGCTTCGTCAACCGCCATTGGATCTCGCTCCCAAGACCGCACCCCGCAAGAAGATATTCGTTTCCAGTTCGTATCTCATTCGACATCCAAAGTCAAAGAAAGCACAAAGATTGATGTGTAAATTGCGTGTTGATAGCCTGGTATCACAAACCCGTTTATGAACCTTATAACCCGTTCCGCCAAACCCAAGTACAAACCGCTGCCAAAATAATACGCTTTGAATGCCCTCCTCCCATGATGTCCCAGTAATGCAAGTTGATACAAATTTTCGCTCGATTTCCACAGTTCCCTTTTCAGTTCAAATGTTCACTCCTCATCAGAGCTCATAAACTCATCATCTTCATCAAAGCCGAAAAAAGTCCTCGCCTGAGGTTTCTCCACCGGCTTCACCATCTCCTTCTCCTTCCCCTTCCCTTTACCCTCCACCTTTGCCGTGTCAGCCTCAGGCTCAACCTCCGAAGGCGGCGTCGTCTCTTTCGACCCTTGACTGTGCTCCTCACCCCCCTCACTACCATCCCCCATCTCCCTATCCTCCTCCTCCTCCTCTCCCGAACCCGAGCCAGAACCACTACTCCCCACCGACGTCCCCAAAAGATTATCAACCACCAACCCCCTCCTCATCGCCTCCGCAACCGCCTCCCTCATCCTCTCCTCCCCCACCTCCTTCTCCTCGACCCACTTCCCATCCAACCCAACCTTTTTACTCCCATATTTGATCTCCTCTTGCTTCCTCTCCGTCATCTCCACAATCTGCTCCCACCTCTTCTTGCGCGCCTCCCTTTCCTTCTTGTCCATCTCAGGTTTGATAGCGAGGTACTCGGCGAGTGCTTTCGCCTCGGTGACGGTCCGTAGCCTTCGGCCATCGAGGTTGCGGGAGGAACCGTTGTCTTCTTCGGTTTTTTTGCGCTTGGACATGCGGCCTCCTGCTGCGCGGAGTTGGGAGCCGAAGCCGCCTTTGCCGCCGCAGAGGGGGGCTGAGAGGCGGAGGGTGAGGAAGTCATCTTTTTGTGAGGAGAGTAAGGAAGAGATGGGGGAGGGGGAGGAGGGGGGGAGGTAGGTGGAGGAGAGGGTTGTTAGGAGGAGTTGGCGGGTGCAGAGGAGGGAGGAGGAGGAGGAGGAGGAGGAGGGGAGGCGGGAGTCGAGGGTGGTGATGAGGGTTGAGATGGGGGTTGAGGGGGGGAGGGCGAGGGAGAGGGTTGGGGGGAGGGAGGAGCCTGTGAAGGAGGTGATGAGGATGTTGATCTTTGAGGGGGGAGAGGCCATTTTGAGGTGGTGTTGGGTTTGCGACTGGGTGTTGATGCGGCGATTGGTGATGGTTGATAGGAGTGGCGTTGCGCTGTAGATCGAATAAGTTTTGAGATATGCGCCGGCTTGAGGTCAGAGATGTAGGGATCTGGTCGCTGCCGTGGTAGTTGGAAGTCGCGCGTAGAGTGAATGTGTAGGCGAAAAGTTAGCTACAGTCTTTGTAGACTTTGTCGTCGCAACCTTGATGGCGGCAGGTGATAGCGATGGCTGGTGACCCCAGGAACCTTGGAGAAAGGTGGGTCCCCCAGCCACAGAGGCAAGTTGTCGGTCGCGCCAAGATTTTATAGCTGTGGCTGTGCAGCCCCGCTAATCCCGAGCCCTACTACCGTCTTGGAATTTCGGCGCTGCAGCCCACAAATCGCTGAGACCTCGAATTTTGGCAGCTCGACTCCCCAACGACGACACTTCCGCCAGACCAAGAGACCCCATTGTGTCGATACCGGCCCCTTCGTCAAGATGCTTATTCCCAAGGCCGATCGCAAGGCGATCCATGAGGTAAGGCTTTTTTTTTTTGATGTCTTCGTCGCTGGAGAGAGGACAGCGGAGGTTTCGAGGGGCCCTGATGAATCTGTTAGCTAACAAACGGTTGTAGTACCTCTTCCGTGAGGGCGTCATGGTCGCTGCCAAGGAGTACGTTCACCCCCGATTTCTCTCAGGCCATTTTCTTCAATTTCGAGTTCTACGTATCACGAGCGAGGGCCGAGTTCCCAAAATCTTCTTGAACCGACGACTACACTCGATTTCCTCAAATTCACCCAGCACCGAGGCCTCAAACACCAACACGACCTTTTCCGACTGCAACAACGGATTGATGGACAAGTGCGGATGCTAACGGTTGAATTGTGCAGCTACGAGTCCACCCACGAGACCGGCATCCGCAACCTCTATGTCATCAAGGCTTGCCAGTCTTTGACCTCCCGCGGCTACGTCAAGACCCAGTTCTCGTGGCAATACTACTACTACACCCTCACCCCCGAGGGTCTCGACTACCTCCGCGAGTGGCTCCACCTCCCCGCTGAGATTGTCCCTGCCACCCACATCAAGCAGCAGCGGTCTCACGCTCCCCCCCGCGGCATGCTCGGCGATGAGGGCCGCCGTGAGGGCAGATTCGGTGGCCGCGGCCGTGGCGACCGTGGCGACCGTGAGGGTGGCTACAGACGCCGTGAGGCCGGTGAGGGCAAGGAGGGCGGTGCCCCCAGCGACTTCGCTCCTCAGTTGTAAGTTTGGACTCTGTGAGGGATGTACAGGAAGAAGGGTTCTTGTGCTGACAATATTCACAGCCGTGGTGGATTCGGTCGTGGCCGTGGCGGCCGTGGTGATGCCCCTCCCTCGTAAATGCGAAAAGCCAGATCATCTCTCTATCTCTTGGGTTGCCAGCGGCGGCATAACGGCATGGCACGACATGTACTCTAGGCCGAAAAGATTGCCAAGGGTCGGTCGACCAGCGATGCGCTCTGCACCCACTCACTAACCGGGATTGTGAGTGGAATGTGCGTTGGGGGAGTTCGTGGTTAGAGAATCATTCGGGAAAACTTCTGCATTCGGGGTCATCATCTGCGGTCAATATCACGATTTTTGAGTCCTCTCACTGGGTTGCTGAACTTAATGACCGGTTCCGATGGGGTTCTATGGGACAATTATGTGAAACTAAAAGGAGTTTTTGATGGTTTATCTCGGGCAACGAACGGTCAACAGTCGTCAGCCGCCCTGTCACGTCGTTGAGGGAATGTGAATACGAGCGTCCAGTCCAATTATCTCATGTGTTCAAGTGCTCCGAGTGTGTGGCTTTTCTGAGCAGTCTGAGAACTGGCAGGTTTGATTAGAGTCAGTTGTCAGACTGCACTGCAGCGTTTCATATCAGAACGCCACAGCAACCCAACAAGACCATGGGTATCACACATCGCCTCTGGCTGGGATCTCGATTCGGAAACATCGATATGGCCATCAACACGCCCAAGCACGTGTGGAACGAGGAATCGAACGGAATCCTGAACGCGATGTATCTTGTGATGCTCTCTGAAGATATGCCCTCGGAAACTGAAAACTCGTGGAAAAGTGAATCGCTCTTGATTCTGGGATTGCAACAGTTTCACGCATTTGATATTGGCTATAGCTGGATGGAGCGTTCAAGGTTCAATGACAGCCCATATAACAAACAAATAAGTTGGGATGATCACACCAGACATGAGCCGACGCTCGCTCATAAATTTGCGCCCCTGTTTTTGATATAAAGACATGGAAAAGGCAATGTTCGCGGGGAGACAATCTTTTATCATTATTTTGATATCTCGACATACAGCCCTCCCTCAGGAATCTCGGTCATCTCCTCCGGCTCGCCCCAGCAGGAGCGGCAGCCTCTAATCGCACGTTTTGGCCTTCTGTTCTGAGTTCCTTGACTACCTCCTGTTTTTGGTTTGTCAGTATTCGTGTATGTGAGTTTGGAGGGGTAAGAGGTGAAAAGACTTGCAGCCAGCGCCTCGGGGTTGACCCCGTTTTCGATCATGGAGATGCATATGGAGAGGGTTCGGCGGTCGAGGTGGCAGTTCTGGGAGGTTTTAGTTAAAACAAAACTCGGGGGAAGAAAAAATAACTTACCAAGAGAGTGGATATCTCGTGGAGAATGTCGACCGCTTGTTGGGCGGCGGCTTGCTTTTCTGTCCGGTCTGCCATTTTCTGGGTGGTTGTTTGGGTTGTTTGGTAGGGATGAGGGTTGAGTGTGATGGGGAGGAGTTGTGACGCGTTGTAGGAGTGAGGGTTGGAGGTGGGATGGGGTTAATTGGTGGGGTTGAGTTTTCACGCGACGGCTTTCAACGCTTGTAAGATGCATAAGATTTATGATGAAAATGCAGAGGCAAATATGGAGTATTGATTCAATATTTTCGTCCTCCAGACAGTAAAACAAAAACAATTGGTATCTTGACGCAGAAAAATCCAACCCTACCCACCTTGCCCAATTCATTACCCAACCATCCATCCATCATGATTATCATAACATTTTTTGACACGACCCAAAAATCAAGACTTCATAGCCTCCACAAACAACTCCCTCATCCCCTTCAACAGCCCAACCAACTCCCTCGTCTCATTCACCCTATCCAACACCCTTTCCACCTTGTCCTTCTCCAGCTTCGGCCGGCAATGCTTCACATCATACTCCCTCCCCCCCATCGCCAGCTCGAACCAAGCCTCCCTCTCCCAATCCTTCTCATCCACATGAGTATACACAAACTTGAGCCTGTCCTCCTTCCCCGCCCCCTCAATCCTCAGACACAGATTTGTAACCCAAAAATCTAATTCCGGGACGTTATACCTCGCCTGCGCCTCCAACTTCTTCTGATGCTCCCTCTGTTTTTGAAGCCTCTCCTCAATCTCCCTCTGCGCAGCCTCAATCTGCTGCCTTAAGCTATCCCGCTGCGCGAGCTGCCTGTCCCTCTGCGCGGTAAGCGACGCAATAGCCTGCTGCATCTCTCTCGTTTCGGCGGCTTCCTTCGCGATGGTTTGCTGGTAGGAGGAGGTTTTCAATTGGAGGATTTCGATGTCTTTTTTTTTCATTCGATGGTCTTCTTGGAGCTCTGCGACGTTGAGACGGAATTGATTGCGTTCCGAGAGGACGCGTTTCCGGCCGGACTCGATGAAGGAGTCGAACTTGAGGGTGAATTTTGACATGCGGTCGCGGAGGGAGTCGAAGTCGAAGTTGATCTGGGGGAGGGAGTCGGCTAGGTTTGTTGTGGTGGAGGGGGGTGGGAGGGGGGAGGGGCGGGTTGTGGTTGAGAGGGAGGGGTCGAAGGAGGACATTTTGAATTGTTGGTGGTGTTTGCGATGGTTGTTATGGGGTGTGTGGAACGTGGTGATGGCAGGCGTTGCGCGAGGAGTTGGAGTTGTGATGCGAATGGTGGGTGTTGAAGAAGGCGGGCAGGTTTCCGACAGGCGATTTGTTTATCGACTTTCCGTTCTGGGGTTGGTCTCCCAGCAGCCCGGGTTTTGTATGTACGCCAAGACTGCCCCCACATGTCCCTCGGCCCCGTAGCCGTGAGTGGCTGCGTGGGTGACTTTGCCCCACTAAAAACTTATTACTGATTTCTGGGTTCTGGGGTTCTTCCTATTGAAAGCAAGAATTGCATGAAAGTTGCCTTCGACATCGACTTTCACTCTCACTAATGTGATGTCTTGATTTTCCCCTCAGCCCGTTCTTTCCCAACCCAGACTCTCGTTGGCTTGTTTGGCTGTTTTGCATCGTCTTTGAACGAGTCTTTGAACAAAAGCTCGCGACCTCTTTTCTTTTTGGAATCTCAAAAGTACTTTCATTCTGGATTTTGTCGTTGACAGAAAAACAAGAGAATGATATTGAGACTCGCAAACTCTGCCATTCCAGACACGAGAGACCCAAATGGATGAAAAGCGCGGGACTGGCCACTCGGCTGGGAAGTCGAGGGTGAATGCGAATCGAAGACACCATACTGATGGTGTGGTTGGACGGTTGAGTTATACGCCCGCTCAGCGGGATGGTGCTTTTGGTGAACTGCGCAAGAATCGCGTCGAGGATGAGAGTGAGTTTTGGCAGGCCCCCGAGAAAGTTTTGCGGCTTTGACTAACGAATGCAGCTCCCAACTTTCAGCAAGTGACGCCCTTCAGCCAGTGGTGTCCTCCGAGTAAAGTTGCTGCTCCTCAGTCCAACTTGGGGGGCCCGTGGAGAATCGCCAGGGCGCAAGGGAACTGGCTGACGGAATTTCTTCCCGAGGCTTCCATCACCGAGGATGCGCTCGAAGGTCTATTTATGGAGGAGATCGCCAGCGCCAAAGACAGCACCGAAGCTTCGCCTGTGTCGACAACCTCTCTCTTTTCCGTTGGTGAAATCGCAGATGTGAGGACCGGACGCAATGGCGACGCAGCGATTTCGGTCATGGCTGTGTCGTCTGGAATCTCTGGAAATGTGCTTCGTTTGATCAGCCTCGCTCGAGAAGAGTGGGTTTGGGAGGAGGCTGATGTGACGGCGCGTATCAAGGCACCCGATGCCAGATTCGAGGGAGAGTGGTGTCAGGATGCGACCCCGATTTCTTTGGTCAAGTTTGCTATCAATGCAAGCGGCAGCAAGAACAAGCAGGGGAAAAGCGTCGACATGATTCGCTGGCTTTTGGTTCAGAAAGAAAGCTCGACCACGATATGTGAGCCAGAAGTCCGGGACTTGCCCATGCCTACCCCTGGCCTGGCGACAACATCGAGCCCTACCTCTCAGATATTTATCAATCCCCTGGCGACGATACCAATAAGCCAAACTGGTGGCAGCCCACAGACAGATGTGTGCTTCATCCGTGGGCCGGATCGAAACATACCCCAGCTTGTTATTATCGACCAGTGCGGCTACTGGAGCATATGGGACATCACGGGGCGCCGGGATAATCGACCAAAAAGCTTGACGCCAGTTCTGACGATGTGCGGCAACATGCTGGCAGGCTCCATACCTAAATTGCCGAGCTCGTCGACAAGCTTGGACAAGCCGCACAGGGTTGTCTACTTGGAGGTCGAGGCCGATGAGTCGAGCTCCGATGAGCTTGGGCACCCAAGGCGACCCTTTCTCCTTTTGAACACCGACCAGGCTCTGCATTTGTTTGACATCGAGTCGCAGAATTCACATCCTGTGGCTCTTCCATCGTTTGGAATCGATCATCAGCGCGTCATGGAAGTTGCTCCCGCTCGACTGGACCCTGGACAGTTCTTTGTCTTGACGAACAAGAGTCTACTGTGGATTGCGGCCAAGAAGGGGGCTGATGGCACAGTCAAACCCGACTTTCTCGCGATATGTCCGCACCAAAAAGACAGCAGTGACCCGACTCTGCGGATCGAAGTCTCGGCCGGGACGTTTGTCAATGATGTTTCGGCCTGTTTCGTTTGTGTTTGGTCTGCGCAGGATACGGAGATGAACATTTTCTGGTTTCTCCTGCCGGAATCGGGCACGACGACTGGGTACCATCGTGAGGTCGTCTCGTTGAAGAGCCGTTCGAATTTCGTTGGCCTTGGCATGCTTCCTGTTAAACGCAAGCTGGGGAAGAGGGATACTATCATGCCTTCTGGCAAACGGCTAAGGGATGCGTCCATGAGGTTCTTTCAATTTTTGACTCTCAGTCAAGACATGGAGGTTAGCAGCGCGCTTTGTGTGTGGTCGGATATTGAAGGCGCCGAGATACCTGTCCCAGAGGTTTTGGACAGGGGCGGTAAGAGCAGAGATGCCGAGAAGGAGCTACTGGAACATCTGCACAAGAGGCTTGTTGTTCCAGATGGGTTTGATGAGCTCACTGTCCTTGGCAAACGCAAGATTGAAGAGCCAGACTCGGGGGATGAGAAACCCAAAAGGCTGAAGCTCAACGATTGCAGCCTTGTTGGGCTGCGTTTGGGTATGGATCCTAGTGAATGGCGGAACCGGACGCTTCATCTTGAGAAGATTGAGCCGGCTACTGGTCAGGATCTCAGGTTCCTTCGAGAGGCTGTGGAGAAGGAGAAGGAGGATGGGTATATGCCTAGACATAGCGTGTAGGTTCTTTTCTGGTTGTATATGAACATGTCCACCTACTAACTGTTTCCAGTCTTGAGTTAGCAAAGCCCAGCCATCAGCAATCAGACGATGGACTCATCACTCTTGCTCGCACATGGGCAGACATACAACCAGAACTGCAAGACGATCAGGAAGAGGAAGAATGGCTCTATCCTCCCGAAGCAAGCCGTCCGATCCCCGGCTTCAACCCGGACGACATGGCCCAGAACTTGGGCGAGCTGTTCCCCAAGCCTCGCAAACGAGCGCCGGCAACAGTCAAGAACCGCCGGACCCACATCCTACAAAAGATGGCCGCCGAGATGTTCCTCTCCAACATTTCCGTCTCGGCCGTCCCTCCGTCTTGGGGCAGCACACTAATAACCCCCAACGACAGCCAATCCCAATCCCAATCCCAATCCCAATCCCAATCCCAATCCTTCTCATTCTACTCCTCCTCCCAACCAACCCTCCCCTCCCCCTCCTTCCCCCCCACCCCCTCCAGCCCATCCAAACCATCCCGCGTACCCTCCCAATCAGCCGACCCCGAAGATGAACAGCCACAAGAAGACGTCGTCGCGCTCCGCCTGAGGAAATACGGCTCCATCCCCACCTCGTCCAGCCGCAAGGGCGAATTGTCGGTTGACATCTCCCCCTGGGAAGTGGGCGGCGATCCGGACAACATAAGCTGGCACCTTGGGAAGGATAAGGAAGATATAGAAGCCGAAAAGAGAAAGGATAAACGCTTGAAGAAGATGATGGCCAGACGGCAGCGGGTGGAGAGGTTATCGCAGAGATATTTCGGGGAGGAGTCTTCCGTTTTGGAGGAATCGGCTAGTCAGCAGTTGCTGCCGGGTATTCAACCTAGCAGTCAGCTGGTGTTTAGTCAGGGGGTTGTTGTGCCGGGGTCGCCGGCGGCGTTTTTGAGGAGCCCGACGAGGAAGGGGGTGGTGAGGCCGACGAGTCCGCTGAGGAGGGAGTACAGGATGGGTGGTGGTGGTGGGAGGGAGAGTTCAAGCCAGCAGGGGGTGGGAGTGAGTGGGGGGAGTAGCCAGACGCCTAGTCAGCAGCAGGTACCGCCGACGAGGAGTCAGGTTTTGCCGGGGTTGTTTGGGGGACGGCAGAGTTTTGGTGCGGGAGCAGCGGGGAGGGTGAGGGAGAGTTTGAGCCCGTTTAAGAAGAAGAAGAAGAGGAAGAGTGAGGGTCGGTTGAGTGGGTTTAGGTAGGGGGGCTGAATTACACGGGTGTGTGATCTTGTGAATATTGCAAAGTAATTGATTTGCCGCGAGCTGAACAGCCGAGTGGCGTCAAAAGTGAAGCCCAGATTCGATCCAAGAAGTTTGGGTAGGATGTAATTACAACCGCAAGTTATATCTACAATGGAAAATATAGCCCTTCTACATCTTGCATAATAATACCTCCAAAAGAACATTCGTTACCAACGAGAGTGTGAAAACGAAGATCTCAAAATCAAACATCAATCGACTCACAAAACTTCAAGATCCCATCCCGTTTCAACACCCCATCCACCCCCTTTGGCAACCTCGGAAAAGGATCGGCAACAACACCAAAGATATCCCCTCCCGTTGCTGTAGGGGGTGTGATGCTATCACTCGCAGCAGCAGCAGCAGCAGCAGCAGCAGATTTATCCACCACCAACGCCAGCCCATGACTTTTAATCGCATCCACGAGCGCAGGCACCATGTCCTATCACCAACCGTCAACATCTTTTATCAATCATCATCTTGGGGCGGGGGATACATACCAACAACCTCTCACAACAGACCAACCCCATCAAGTTGTTACTCTGCGCCGTCCTCACCGCATCCTTGACACTAACCCCCTGTCCCTCCTCCCCATCTCCCCCCTTCCCCAAATCGTTACACAAAAATACCGGAAAGTTCGGCTGCTTCCAGTTCAGCGCCGTGCAAACGCTAGCATTGTAACTGCTAAACACCACGCTCCTCCCCCCCCTCCCCGGGCCACTCCTCTGCGCACGTGCGTGGTCAAACACTACTGTCAAGATCGCATCAACAAAAGCGTTCAGATCAGCACTGAGGCCGTGGCCGGCGCCGGTGAGGGGGAGCATCCTCTCCCGCTCAGCTGGTGTGGGGTATAAAACCTGGATGTTGACGTGCATTCCTTTCGGCAAGAGAGACAACGCCTCGTGAAGTGTTGTTCCCCCTGCCGAGGCGAGGATTTTGTGGACAGAGGGGATGTCGTCTGGTAGTGCGGCGGCAAGAGAAGGGCCGGTTACGGTCCTGAACTGGGAGAGTGTTAACCTCGACACGGGGATGTCAATCCCCGCAGTGCAAGGGACCGTCCATTGGGGCCAGAGGACCGGGATGCCATCTGAGGTGTGCTGGACATAAATCCGGACAAAGTCGCCGGTTAGAGAGGACCCGGTGACAAAGGTGGTGTTGGGCATGGCCGGGGTGGTGGCGGGCATGGAGGGGGTGTCGAATTGGGAGGTTGCCTTCCAGTAGGTCTCAAAGTCGGTTATCTCGAGGGGTTTTCCTTGGAAGGGCTTGATGACCTGGGCGTGGAAGCTGATTTGCCCGATCGCGCGGAGGCGGGGGTCGAAGAGAGGGAGGCAGCAGCTGCCCGAGTTGGAGTTTAGCAAGGCGCGGAATGTGTTGGGGAGGGCGACGGTTTTGGCGATGACCTTTGCGCCGTAGGCCGGGAAGACGTCAAAGTCTAGGGTGAAAGAGTCGAGGTTGTCAATCTGAAAAGAGACGAGCCGGGTGTCTTCTTGGAAGGGGAGCATGATGTTCTTGGGGATGACATCCGAAACCTTGGAGGAGATGGTGAGGCGGGCGGCGGGGTATTTGCTGTCGTGGAAGAAGACGAGGGGCTGGTCGCCGTCAAAGTTGATTTGGACGACGGTTTTGTTGTCGAGGAAGTTGTGGCCGTAACGGCGTAGTGGGATGATTGGCGGTGGGAGCTCGAGGACCGGGATGGCGTCCACGTCGAGAGACATGGGGATGGGGGCGCTGCTGCTGGCCATGGGGGCCAAGGGGGCCGCTACTTGCCGTGCCAGTGGGCTGGACGTCTTGTCTTTGCTGAGCGGCGTGAGGAGCTTCATGCACTCCAGATGACCCTCCCAGGCTGCATAGTACATTGCCGGAAGGTCCTTTTCGTCCAGAATGTTTGGGTCGGCGCCCACATTCAGCAGGGCCTGAAGACAAGGAACGTTCCCTTCGCTCGCCGCGTGTACCAACGGTGTCCAGCCATACAGCTTGTCAATCTGGTCCAAGTCCGCCCCGTAGTTCTGGAGCAGCAGCAACAACTCGGGCGTCTGGCCCGACCTAGCCACCAAATGCTGAGGGTAAAGCCCCTCGGCATCAGCCAATATCCTCGCCCCGTGCTTCAGCAACAGCTCGGCAACAGCCAACGACCCATGCTCACAAGCCAGATTCAACGGCACATGATCCGTGTCCGACACCGGATCCAACCTCGCCTCCCTCTCCAACAGCCTCCCCACACACTCCAGATGCCCATGCACGATCGCGTGAATCAGCGGCGTATAGTTGTCATGATCAATCAAGTTGATCGTCTCTGGCGCCCCCGCGAGCAACTTGTCCAGCATATCCAGCCTCCCATGAATGCTCGCATAATGCAACGGCACCCGCCCATAAACATCCGTCCGGTCCACCGCCACCCCCTTAGCAAGCCCATACTCCAGCACAAACCCGTTCCCATATATCGCCGCCTGATGTAGACAATTCCTCTCGTTGATATCATCCTCGCTCTGAATATCCACCAACCCCGTCTCCAACAGCACATGCAGCGCCTCCAACGGACCCTCATTGATGCTCGCGAGAAAAGTCCTAGTCACCCGCTCCATCATGACCATGTTCTGCTGCTGCTGCTGTCTCTCGTCCCCACCAGCAGCCCTCATCCGCCCGAGCAAATCCCTCAACCCCTCCAAATTCCCACTCAGCACCGTATCAAGCAGCAGCGTGTCCGCATCCCCCTCGTCCGTCCCAAGCAGATGCTGACTACTGACAATATGCCCTGCGGTCGTCCCCGTCTCATGAAAGCTCAAATTCTCCCCATCCGCCCACGCCCCCAGCTCCTGCAGGCTCGTCGTGGCCTGATCACTCAGCTCACTGATCACCGTCGCGTTGAAAAAAGGCTGCACCTCCACCGCCCGGCTCAGATACAGCTCCTTGGTCTTGGACTTGCTCGTCTTGTCCCACTTCTTCAGAATCTTGGAAAAGGCAGTCCCGTTGATCTCGACAAACTGCTGGAGCTTGTTGAGGTCGTTGGCGAATTGTTGAAAACCTTCCTGCAGAGTGGTGAACTTTGCCGAGCGCCGGGACAGGTTGTTCCCCCCGCCCTGCTGATGGCGGGACTGGAGAACCTTTTTCTTGTCGAGGAGCGTCTTGAGCCGGATCTTGAGCTCGGCTTCTTTTTGGAGGTAGAAGGCGTTGACCTTTTCTAGTTCTCTTTCCTAGACTCGGACTCAGCTTCTGGGGGGGGGGCAATATGTAGGGAAAAAGGTGGTGAGCTTTACCAGTTGAAAAAAGAATGTGGCCTTGTTGGCTTGGAGGGCGGCTTGCGAGTCGAGGTGCTCCAACCCGCCGCTGATGCTGCCCGGTGTGGCAGCACAAAAGCCGGTTGCCTGAACGCCGGTGGCGCCATTCTGAGACTGGAGGACTGGTGTTGCCGAGAGTTTTTTGATGAGCTATAACTCACGTCAGTCATGTCCAAATCTCAACAGTAAGACCGAGTGAGGAATACCTTCTTGAGTGCCTTGTAATTCGTAAAACTGGCGGCATACTCGGGCACCTCGAGCTGCCGTTTTTGAATCTGTTTCCCGAATTTCATCCTGTTCGTCGTTGTTTCTGACTTGAGGCTTTTGAAAAACCCCTTTGTGAAAATCAAGGTGGACGGTGGTGGTGAGTGTGGTGTGTGTATGTGTGACCCCAACCAACCCAACAGACTTCCCGTCTCAGTCTTTTTTGCAATGCCCCAAAAAATAAACACTCCGGGGAAACTATCTTATAGAGACAAAACCCAACCCGCACGTGGTCTCAGAAAAAACAAAAGTGAGGAGTTGTTGCTCGTCTAAGCAACGATATGGGGAATAAGATCCGGTGTTGGTGTGGACAAGGGGTGGATGGTGGGCCGGGGGCGTGTGTGGGTGGTGGTGTCGTTTTTGATAACCTACCTAGATAGTAATAGCAGCTGAGAAAGACGTTGGGCGGCGGACTGGCTGGGCTCCCTGTAATTGTGGTGGGATGGACCAGTCTGATATAAAGACTCTTTCCCTTTTCTGCAAGTTTTTTGCTGTCTCGTCTCGCCGAGTCCAAAATACCGGTTTATGGTCCCTGTGACGAAGATAAAGTTTTGCCAAGTTCGGGTTTTGGCTGCTGGTTACGGCTGCTAGTTACTAGGTACCACAGCAGGTTGAGGTGGGAGGAAGAAAGACAAAGTGTAGTTGTAGTTAAGAACGGGCGGGCCGTCAATCGGTTATTAGGGGGGGGGGGGGTGGGCGTGCCGGATCTCGGTCACAGGGGGTTTCGGAGGCGCTGGAATCGGGGTGCCAAGATCCGCCTAGCACGTCTCTTTCACGCCCCGGCAGATCGGGTATCGTCCAACAACAACAACAACAACCACAACCACAGGCGGAATCCTCCATATCGTCTACTAACGAGTACCAGACCAAAGGCTTATCCTCTCCCCTCATTCCCATTCCCAGGGTCCCGGGCAAATGTCTTGGTGTTGGCTTGGGTCGTCAGACAGTTGCATAAGGTACACAAAACCCTCTCCTACTGTCTCCCACGAGTCAGGGATCCTGATGACACTGTTTTGACTAATAAGACCATATAGATAAACTAGCTACCTACATACATATATTCAGAGAGAAGATACAGAGCTGCAAAGCTGAGCTGTCATAGCTGCCATCGGAAGATGAACCTGGAGTTCCGTCTGATACGAGATGTCCGAGACAACGGCATTCCCAAACTGGTCTTCCAGATCTCTTGTCATATGATCTCTCCGATTCTCTGAAGAAAAAAAAAAAATCCTCTCGCGTGCGTGGTCACCACTCCAAGGTAACTCTTCATGTTCAACGAACCTCCAGCACGAACCAATGAGAAGCTTCCATCTCGCCATGTGCTTGCATCCGTTTGTCGTTGCAAGGCTGATGCAACAAAAAATGGGCAAGGGAAAGCTCGCGTGGAAACAGCTCCAGTCGAGTGCGGGGGCAAACCTGCAGGTGAGGGGCATGTCAAAACGAGGGGCAATGCTTGTTGAAGCATTTTGGCAGGTATTGAATTACCATACCATACATTCATTCAGTACAGAGAACAATGTTGACACAATGAGCTGTTGTAGCCAAGACTTAGAATGACATGAAAATTAAACTTCCCAACTTCCCAGCTTCCCAACCCCAAACTACCTAATCATCCCTACTACGTACACCTATTTGCTCCCGCTCCCAGCCTTGGTCTTATCATCCACCAGACTGTCAGCCATGGCATCAGCCGTCGCCTGTCTCAGCCTTTCACTATCCTCCAGCTTAATCTCCTTCTTGTCCTTGACCTCCCTCTCGTCGTCGCTATCCCCCAGACTAAAGGGGTCATTGTCCGCAATCGGGTTAGGCTCAACAGCAGAGAGAGGCTGCCACTTGCTCGGCTTGCTCCCACCCGGTGCCGCCGCCGCATCCTGGGCCTTCACCTTGGGGGAGGCATTGTAAGCGTCAATGTCCTCCACCTTGTCACTAAACGCCACTTTCCTGCCCTCATGAGACCGGGGCGACTTGGAAGGCGGGGGTGGTCTGAACACATTGGCGTTGCTGCCAAACTGTCTCTGGTTCTGAACAGGGGCTGTAGCATGCGTCAGTGTCCTCATTGCAAGACCACGATTAATCCCGTAGAATAAACTTACTGCCGTCGCTGTGAAACTTCATCCCCGCAAAATCATCACTCAACAGCTCTGGATCAGCATCATACCGATCATAATCCGCACTCCTCCGCGTCTGGTTCTGATCCCTAGTGGGTCTCCCCCCGGCAAGCGGATTGCTGCTGCTGCCGGCACTCCCCTCCGCCCGCCGGCGCTCCTCCTCCTGCTCATCAAAATGCTCATCAATCTTCTTCTTGAAGTCCGTAAACCACGTGTTGACCTTGGTCTGCGTCTCCAAAAACCCCTTCTTCAACTGCTCCTTGATGACGGGAAGATCGTCATCAAGAAAACTATGCTCCCGCTCATCCTGGCTTGGGCGCAGACCAGTCTGCTGCCTTCCGCGGGGCACCGGACCCCCGCCCCGACCGGGGTGGCCACCTCTCTCACCCCCTCTGTTCGCCGTCCTGGCCTCGTAGGCACCGACGTTCTCAAAGTGCTCCGCCAGCTGCCGGGCATATCTCTCATCTGCCTCGAGCTGTTCCTGGGCCGTGGTGGTAGGTCCGTGAGCGGCAGCGACGGGCCTCGGGGGCTGGGGAGGGGGTTGCTCGTTCTGGGCAACGGCGTCAGGGTCCGTCATTTCGAGGAGTGCATTGAACGCCGGCTCGATCTGCCCTCGGCTGGCTGTCAGGACCGCCTTGATGACGGCCATGTCGATGGTGGGGAAGGCCTCCTTGAGCATCTGCTGGTTCTGCTGCGTCTCGTTCACGGCGGGCCGGGGTGGCTGCGGGGGAGGGACCTCGCCGACGGGGGAGGTTGCTGAGGCTGAAGTGGTGGGGACATTTCTGGTGGTGGTGGTGGTGTTGTCGTCGTTGTTGATGATGCCGGCCTCTTGAATATCGTCGTCGTCCATCTCGAGGGGTCTTGCGGTGGTGGGCGATTCCGGTTGTGGCGGGACCTTGTTCTTGAACGGGTAGATAGTTAGAAGAAGCTTTTAGAGAGACGAGAAAAGAAGGAGGCATGAAGCCACCCGGGGTAAGTGTTTCATGGATATGGACGTTTTTGAGCTCCCGTCCCTGGGAGAATGCGGCGTATCACTTACAGCGTCGGTTGGAGCAGACATGGTTCCGGTTGTGAGCGAGTGGGTGTATCTCGAGATGAGAAGTGTCCTTCAAAACTTCGGTTCTTGCTAAGACTTGACGAGGAACAAGGAAGTTATTTCTGCCAAATTTCTTGTAATTGCCAGAATCAGGGGAGTTGACCCCTTGGAATGCTGTCGCATGTGAGCTCTTGGGGGGGTGGCCAGCGAGATTACGTAGCCCCTCATGCGACCCACCTGAGCCACACGGGTTGACGACGTTATCGATAAGCCTTCCCTCCTCTGCAAAGTCACCATGTACATTTGAGCTTTACCTCATCGCGTCTATGTTTGGCATTAGTTTATTGTAAACAAGCTGTTGAACTCGCTTTCTAGTTTTGACACATAGCGACAAGACGTTAGTGTAGTCTCAAGCACCTCAATCCCTACCTCCACGAGCTGCCATCTCGCTGCCAAGAGCCGACTCCTCTGTACCCCAGACTTGATCGCCGCTGATAAGCAATCGCCAGTGACGTCTCACCTCCAGAGCGCACGCAACCAAGCAACCGCATTCGTTGTTTAGTATCGCATTCTTGATTCTTGAGCACAACACACTTCGATAGTTTCAATCGCTGCTGGGCAGCCCTTTTCCGCCTATAATTGCCGCCATCACTATAGCCTCTTCTAACCCCCTCACACACCTCCATAGTAGACACAATGGGCGGCAACTCGAGCAAGATAACAGCCCAAGACCAGTACGTCCCCTCCACCCCCTCCCGCTCCCGCATCTACTCGCTAACCCTCCCCCGCAGAGCAATCTACGACCTCAAACTCCAACGCGATCGCCTCCACCAATACCAACGCCGCATAACCCTTCTCACCTCCCGGGAAACCGAAATCGCCCGCGCCCTCCTCGCCCAAAACAACCGTCCCCGCGCCCTCCTCGCCCTCCGCCGAAAGAAATACCAAGAATCCCTCCTCGCCAAAACCGACCAGCAACTCGAGCAGCTAGAAAAATTGGTATCTTCTGTAGAATTCGCACTCATCCAAAAAGACGTCGTCTTTGGGTTGCAGCAGGGGACAAAAGTCCTCAAAGAAATCCACGCCGAGATGGGCGGGATCGACAAGGTGGAAAAACTGATGGGGGAGACGGCGGAGGAGGTCGAGTACCAGAGGGAGGTGAGCGAGATGTTGGGGGGCAGGATCAGTGTCCAGGATGAGGAGGAGGTGGAGGAGGAGTTGGCTGCGTTGGAGAGGGAGTTGGGAGAACCAAAGAAGAAGAAGGAGGAGACTCCTAGTAGGGTGGTGGTGGAGGGGGAGTTGCCTGATGTGCCGGGGACGGAGTTGCCTGCTGGAGAGCAGAGGCAGGAGGGGGTCAAGAAACCGGTTGCTGAGAGGAGGGAGGCGGTTGCTGCTTGAACGGGGGCAGACTCTTATAGAATGGCGTTTTCTGGGTAGGGTTGATTTTTGGCCTTGATATGCACGCGCGCAAAACGCCTTGCATGGATGAATGGCGTTGGAGTTACGGTCGGCTGGATGGTTGAGGAAGTTACATATCTGCGAGTTATATATCACCCTGTTGATGACCACATGAGCATCAGATACCCATCATTCTCACTTCAGTTCATGATGATTAGTATCTCTGCTTTTGATCCCTGCATGAGTCTCCAAACTCCCATCTTCACTCGCTAACCCGACCCCATAGCTTTGTTGTCCTGTTTTCAATAACCACCAGATACGCCGTTTCAAAAACCAATATAAACAAATCGCTAATTACCATTTATGCCCGTTTGACGCTCTCAGTTCAATGTCCTGTTAATAATCATGAATCCACCTCCATCGCCTCCCCTGCCCCTACTACTTCCTCCTGTTGTTGCTGCTGACTCTTCACCAGCCTCGCCAAACACCCCGGACAATTATGAATCGTCTCGTGGGCATAAATATCGCAATCAATGCAAAAATGCTCCTCACACACTGGACATTTATACCTCCCGCTCTCGCTCACCCCGGCCTTGATCGCCTCTGGCAACAACCCTGGCGTCGGTGCCGTTACAGTATTCGTCTTTGCAGGCACCTCCCCTCTGCCTTTTGCCTTGGCGATATTGGCTGCTGTCTGCCCCCCAACACCGGAAGACTCCTTCACCTTCAACTTGATCTTTGGCGGCGCAGCCTTCGGGACAGGCGGGAAGGGCGTCTGGCAGGAAAAACACGCCACCGACTTCTTTGCTTCTGTCCACGGAACCGCCACCCATGATTTGAGGGGAAAAAGGTGGTGATACGATCTCGCCAGGTGAATGGACAATATCAGCGTCAGTCCGCAAACGGGACAAGACGCGGGTAACCGGCAGACTTTGATTCTACACCTCGTGCAGGTGTACCCTTCTCTTGTTGGTTTGTTGTGGCAGGCGCAGAGGGAGACAAAATCTTTTGATGCGAGGGAGCGGGAGGGGAAGCCCATCATGAGGAGGGAGGCGTTTGATTGCTCTGCCTCGTGGGTGACGGGGGGTGTCGTGGCGGCGAGGAAGAGCTCGCGAAAGTGCTGCTCGTGGAGGGCGATGCGGTATTGGGAGTCGTCGTTGTCGTTTGTGCGGGCGCAGAGCTCGGCGCAGATGGCTACCTGGGCGGCGAGGCCGATGATGGAGACGCGGATGCGGTCGGCAATGAGGGAGGTGATGGTGTCGGAGATGTCGCCTGGGTCCGAGGAGAGGAGGGCGCCGTAGATGATGAGGACTTCGCGGGTGCCGTGGGAGGGGGTGTGGCTGTGAGGAAGGGAATGAATGGTCAGCTGTGGTTGTCATAAACCAGACAAAGAGGTGAGGGGGGGGGGGCAGTTTACTATAAGTGACCTCGACACATTTCGAGGGCATTTTGAAGACTTGGGTTCCCAATAGGGTCCTTAAGCGCCCACTGCCTCAGCTTCTCAATGTGCTCGACTGGGTTCCCACTCATGTCGCTGATCCTGACGGCAATACCATCGCGCATCCCGATGATCCCCAGCTGACTGATTGGATTCTGCTGAAAGAATGTGTTCACAAATTCCATAGCGTAGGAGAAGGTGAGGGCGAAGCGGTTCGGAAGCAGGTCCTTCTCTGCCATCGCGATGCTCATGTCCAACACCAACACCATGTGCCGTATTATTCCACGCTGGATCGGTGTGGTATCCCGCATCAACCGCCGGCGTTTCTCGGCCTCGATCAACTCGGCCACTGTGATGCTGCCATCTTCGGCAATGGCAACCTCGTCCCAGGCTCGGTGGACTTCTTCCCAGGCTGCTTTGCGGGTTCCCTTGCCCTTCTGGCCACCTTTTCCTTTTCCGCCATCTTTCGATCGTGTACCGTAGACGCTGTCGACTCCGGCATCGTCACCAGAGAGGTCCCCGACATATTCGTCGTCGGAGTCGGCCATCGTGGGGTTCGTGATAAATTTGTATGTTGAGCAGTTGGAGATAGGACGGCGAGGCTGTCGAAGGTTACTTGAGAAGCTCAGGAACCCGCAGCAGCCTCGCAGATTCAGTGGGGCAGCATGAAACTGACGTGACCAATGGAAACGTAAAATATGGTTCCGAAAATAGTGGGGCCTATCGGCTGCGGGCGCTGCCAGAAAGGCGACCCACACCTCCGGCTCTGTTAGAATTATCCGGCTCAAGTCCGGCCGGTAGATAGTGCAGCGCAGCACCAACGGGTCTTGGCCCCCACCGGCCAGGAAAATGACCGATGGATTTTCCTAGTTTTTATTTTGAATGAGAGACTTTTTTAATCACAACCTCACCGGTACCAGACATGCTGGTTCATTAGAGGTCGTCGACGCAGGTCTCCATGGTTCGGCATGGATATGATGATGACGAATTGTCGGATCATGGTCCTGTCCACGTGAGGCTGTGTTGATATATTGCAAAATTCTTCACCACCACCACCTCACACCACCACCCGTCACTATGTAAGCATTCCCCGACGTCGGTCATCAGATCGGTGGTTCCAATCGATCGGGAGATGGCCAAGAAATCTCCCGGATCAAAACGCCCGCTGAGGCTGCCGGGCTGCCGATTTTCCTGCGAACGAGGCAGCGAGGTTTTCTGAAATATAAAAAAGTGAGGATGTGGTCAGGCACAACTGCAGGACTGTGCGAAAGACGTGTCTCAGCACGGTGTGAGGCTTGTACCCAAACCGACGAATCAGGCCGGCCGTGCCCTTGCAGCGCATGGTTGCCCCGCCCTCTCATCGGTTATCCCTGGCGCCGTTGACGTAATGTTCCACTGGGGGATCCGATATGGAAATCTTCCATGGGTCGTCAGCGGGATCAAATCAGCCCAAAAGAAATTTTCCCATCTTGGAGAAGGTACGGGACCGGGGGATTTTGGGTTTTGGGTCACTCGGTCATAACCGTCCGTGCCGCCACTTGTCAAGCACCATCGACGATTGCGATCACGATTTGGTTCGATGATTCCTTGCATAGTTCAGTCGATCTTTTGTACCTTTTTAAAGCTTGTGAGAGCCGGGGAGTCGGCCCAATATGGAAGCTCCGGGATATCGACTCGAGGCGGTGGGATTGAGGGAGGGGGCATGCGAGGTGGGGTGCGTAACTGCGTACTTTGTACTGCGTAGGATCGGGGAGCAAGCCATGGTCGCCGACGGGACGGAACTGCAATCTGCAGAAGCCTTCCTTCCTTCCTGTAAGAGTGACTTGTGCCGTTTGCTGTGGTGTACGGAGTAATGTGTGCTGTACCCTTTGCTGTGCGCTGTTGTGCTGTTGTGCTATGCTTGCTGCTGCGTTCGTCCTAGTTTCCCCAGAAAATGCCAGCTGAAATGCCAAATTCCGCTGGAAGCGACATTATCGACCTCGACACCTGTCCAATCGTATCCCCGAGCGCGCGTATTTCTTGCAGCCTCTGGAGGCCGAAATGGCCTCACTTTGTCAGATTGGTCCCAGTAGTCTGGCCAGCTCATTGTACAGGACCCCTCAGCCACGTCTTGTCAATGCATTATTGGACCCTGATCGAGTCAATCTGGCATCCCGTCCATCGGATGGGAGGGAGAGAGGGGTTGGGGGGAGGGGGGGGGGGAGAGGACCCCCATATACATAACCACGGCGGCAGCGGACACCTGGCCGAGGAAGCGACATGGGGCAGTGGCACCGAGCAAGTGAAAGCAAGGCACGAAGCGCCATCCTCCCTGCGAGGGCCCTGTTACCCACCGGCCAGCTTTAATAAATGTGATGTGCAACCCGACCCAATGCTCCCACTCACTGCCTCCATATCTTGTGAAAAGGCATCAGTTGTTGAGAGAAAAGCCAGAGGCACTCAGTTCGTATCCAAAGGGCAAGTGTAGTTATCGGTAAGATACGTAGTGTAATCTGTATCGGAGAGGTCATCAATCTGTCAGTCCCGGCAGTCAGGGCGTCTCGCAAGGGTTCGCGTTGTCTCGCATGTCGCCGCCGCCTTGACCAGCAGCATAACGTCATAGTCCCCTTTCGGGCCACTGGGGTGTTTGCTGCCAACTTCTAAACCCACCCACCGGGCGACGCGCGCTTCCTGATTCCCAATTTCGAATTCCACCCACCTCTACGCACACGCACACACCAAACCAAACCAAACCAAACTCAGTCATCACACACACAACACACACACACACACACACTCTCTCTCTCTCTCTCTCGCACCCGACACCACGATCCCCCCTTCCAAGGTTTTTGCCAGTCTAATTCCCCAGACAGACCAGACCAGGACAACCGCCGCCCGTTTCAGCCTCTGCTCAGACCCATCCATCATCACACGCAGCCCAGCCATTGCTTTGACTTCACTTGTGGCCCATTTTCGTCTCATGTTTTTGATGTGCTAGGGGAGGAGAAAGGAAGGTTGCTCTTTTATCTCGTCGAGGGCTCCCACAGCGGATGCATGCACGACTGCCGACCCGAACCTGCGCGGCCGCCTATACTACCATCGACGTCACTGCTGGGATTTTTTAGCTCCCAGGAGGCAACCGCATCATCAGCCTGAATGAGGGAATGCGAAGGAGAGGTCACAAACCACGACAAGCCAAGGTAAAATCTGCCTCACGACGATCCAAGAAGGCGGCTGAGCTGAAGAGGACAAGGTCGAATCCTCCCACAACGACTACGACGACAATCCCACCAGATATCACGGGTGTCGCTACTGCTGAAGAGACTGCTGTGACCAGGAGTGGTGTTGCTGATTCCAGTGAAGCTGACGATAGTAATGGTGGTACAATCTTGCGTGGCACTGTGTCGCTGATTGCAAAACTACAACAACAAATGACGGGGGATCTGGGGAGCAGCAGAGGGTTCCAGCCATCTGCCACCCCTGATCCGCTTTCTCAGAACCTGGGAAACAAAGCGTTAAAGTTCAAGGAGAGATATGACCGAGTGGACGAAACACAACAAGGAGTATCACCAACCAGTCCACCCAGGCCGCGCGATAACGACACCACGCCAAGAAATGAGATTGGTCCTGCACAGGTTAAGCAGGGTAGGGCAGGAAAGCTCGGTGGTCAGGCGGAGCCGAGGGACGCTCAGCGGAAGTTGGACGAGTACCGGGAAAATCTAGCTCGACATATCGAGAGACGAGAGGCTCCTTCGAGAGGTGAGGCTCTCGCCATGCCTGGACCCGTTCGCGTCTCTCCTATTCAGGAGGAGATCTCACCACCAGCAATGTTCCATTCGTCCGGCTCAGACGCCACCCTGACATCGTCTACCGAGTCCGGTAATACTGTTCGAGGAGGATATACACCCGGCCCGGTGGCCGGCACGCCTTCCTATCCCTTTCCTCGCATGGCTCCTCCAAGTATGATACCACCATCGATACACCGGCCGTTCACGACGCTCTCGCCAACCGTGCCGCCCAAAGGTCCCCAGCATGGTTTTGATATCTTCAAAGGCCAGGACAGCTTTCTTTCGAACCCATCCACCCCGGCGTCGGCCACCACGTTTCTGCCCCCAGGATATTCCCAGTCTACGGAAGAGCAGTATGAGTTCCCAAGTCCTAACCTTTATGACCTTACATTGATGCTTGCCGCGGAACCGGGACTGGATGCGTGGTGGAACACGGTGGTGCAGATCATGGTTGATGTGTACAAGGCTGAAAGGGTCACACTGGCTGTTCCAGCAGATTCAACCGATATTGAAAACGTTCCATGGGGCCAAAAGGCGACTTACAATGCTCACAGGGAGGATGTTTTAAGCCTGGGTTATCTCGCCAAGGGGTCGAGTCTTATGCCGAGCAGTGTCGACGATCTTTCCGAAGGCCTTTCCCATCCTCCAGAGTCACCGACACAACAGCAGCAGCCGCCGGCCCGCCCGGGGTTGCAAAGCAGGCATTCCTACACTTCGTACGAGGACAGAAAGGAAGCACGCACTGCGGCCAACGAACGAGCGCCCCAGCCTGCCTCTCGACGACCTCATTTTCTTTCTAGGAGCAAAACAAGTCATGCGGCTCCCACACTCGAAGTTCATGACGATCTTGACGACCACAACACCACTGCTCTGAACCGGCAGGCTCTGGAGGAACACGATGCATTGGAGGAACAACAGCAACAGGATATTCCAAGCTGGGAGGCGCCCATTACAGCGCCGAGAAAGGGGAATGGCAAAATCTTGAATGTCCTGCAAGCGCTTGACTACGAGGCCGACCCGTTGATCGATCACAATGGGGTAATGCGGGTATTAGAGCGTGGCCGGGTTGTAGCGCTCACGAGGAACTACCCCTATCTTGCTCCAGGGTCAGCAGAGTACAAAGTGCCAGAGCCCAAAACACCCGCCCGGCCAAAATCCCCCGAGGGTACCCGCAAATCCGGGAGAAGGCCTCGGTCTGATTCTGCCTCCAAGCTTTCGTCGCTTCTCAGTAGCGCCACCACCTTCTCGCCAGCCATGAACAGAGCTCCCAAAGTCGGGTTGGACAAGAAGGGGTCTGGTGCTGGGTCCCGGATGGATGAAGACAGGCCAAAAGCAGCCAACCCACGCTACGAGGAATATGAGCAAACTCCACCATCACCCTGGTCGCAGTCCCCAGCCCCCTCGCCTGCGGTGCGGGCTGATCCTAATGAGAACCCGTTCTTCACCGACGCCATGGTGGACGAGGACTCTTTCAATCCTGCCTCTGCTCCTGTGGATTATACGGACATAAGGCCGCCCGAAGCGATCGGGATGGATAACTCATGGACTGTGCTGCACATTCCCCTGACGCACGTGCTCCTATCCAAACCGAATCCGACTTTCAAGCTTGATCCTTCTCTTATGGAGCAGAAGATATCCGCGCGGAACAGATCCGGGGATGCTTCTGCGATTCCCAATTCCTCACCGGAAAGACCTCCCAAGGAGAAACACGCGCCAATCGCAATCCTATCGATTCTGAGCCCCATCATCCCGTATCCTTCCAATTTTCGCCACTCTCTCGACCATCTCGCCCCCCATCTCGCCACATCCTTCTCCTTGTGTCGTCACTACACGAACCTCGAGATTGAACTGAATGGGCTGCAAAAGAGGCGGCCACAAACCGCAGGCTTTGGCGCTCTGGGTCCAGATGGAAGACCACTTGCCGACCCGACTGCCCTCGCTTCACTGGCGTATGCCGAGGACGCAACTAGAGGTTCGTTGGCCGGCAGTATCACCAGTCCAAGTGACTACTCTGGGCCTTCTCGTAGTACGGCTGGCTCACCAGCAGGAACTCCCGGGTGGGAGCCAACGGCAATGGGATTGTTGAGGGGTGGACCTACTGCCAGCCCTGCCCCAGTGAACGCAGACAGCTACTTTAGCTCGGTATCGAAAATGGGAGCTGGGACTCAGCGTCCCACACGGGACTCGAGAGAGGCTGAGAGAAGATCGTCATCGAGGCTGTCGGGGGGCAAACAAGATGCAGCTTTGCTCAGCCCAGGACAGCCTGAGGTGATCGATGGTGCCCGTCGAAGCTCGGAAGAATCCAGGAGGCCGGGTGCCAAAGAGCTCAAGGATTCCTCCAATGAGAAAATCAGTGCGGGGGTGGGGGATAAGAAACAACAGTTTCCTGGGACTCCAGGGGCAGCCCGTCCCCATACCCAGCTTCACTCGTACGGTGCCGATTTTGCGGCTACTTTTCAATCTCTTCCTCCGAGCTCCACCATTAGCAGAGGCTCTGGCTCGGTAGCAGCACCTTCGAGGGCCGGGTCGTTGTCCCAGGGCGAGATGACACCGCCGTCGGACAAGCTAAAAGGTCTCATCTTGGACTCTTTACCGGCTCACGTCTTTGTCGCTCTCCCGCAAACAGGTGAAATAGTCTGGGTCAACAGCAGGTTCCTTTCGTATCGGGGCCAAACATCTGGCGATCTAGCGGCCGATCCCTGGGGGAGCATACACCCTGACGACCGGGACGAGTATCTCAAGTTCTGGAGCCAGTCAGTAAGGACAGGTGAGCAGTTTTCGAGAACAGTGCGCATCCGGCGGTTTGACGGTGCCTATCGGTGGTTCTACGCCAGGGCTGTCGCCTCCAAGGACAAGAGAGGTGTCATCATGCAGTTCCTGGGCTCCTACATGGACATTCACGATCAACACATTGCGGAGCTCCGGGCTGCGCGTCAAGAGGAAATCGAAGTGTCGGAAGCCAAGCATCGACTGCTCGCCAACCTAATTCCCCAGATCATCTTTACCGCCACCGAAGACGAGGGGATCACCTTCGCCAACGAACAGTGGCTGTCCTACACAGGCCAAACGTTTGAGGATGTCCTGGGTCTTGGCTTCATGGACTTTGTTCATCCTGACGATCTTGCAAAGTGCCAAATCCCCCCGGAGAGGTCACCAAGTCCTCTTTTCAAAAATGAGAACAAAGGCCACGCGCACTCTATCTCGATTGACAGGATGTCTATCAAGTCTGCCAAATCGACAAGGCCCTCGAGCACCGCCCCCGATGCCAACATTCGCGGCATCCACCAGGCGCTGTCCCGACATAACAGCTCGAGCAGCGGTTCGGTCTACGAGCTCTCGACTGCCAATCTTACCGAGCTTGCCAGGAAGGGCGTGATTCGCGTTTCGACCGACAGCAGCGGGCGGCTCTCGTACACCACCGAGATACGGTTGCGCTCTAAGAGCGGCGAGTACCGGTGGCATCTCGTACGCTGTGTTGAGATCGATAACGTCGACTTTGGTAATGGTGTCAGTTCCTTCTTTGGGTCGGCCACGGACATCAACGACTTGAAACTGCTCGAGACGAAGCTGAAGGAGGCTATGGACTCAAAGAGTCGCTTCCTCAGCAACATGTCTCACGAGATCAGGACGCCTCTCATCGGCATATCCGGCATGGTCAGCTTTTTGCAGGACACGACACTGAACGAAGAGCAGCGCGATTACACCAACACGATCCAGACCAGCGCCAACAGCTTGCTGATGATTATCAACGACATTTTGGACCTGTCCAAGGTGGATGCGGGGATGATGAAGTTGAACTTTGAGTGGTTCCACACCCGGTCGCTGATCGAGGATGTGAATGAGCTGGTGTCGACCATGGCCATTGCGAAGCGTCTGGAACTCAACTATGTTGTGGAAGAGGACGTTCCGGCGTGGGTCAAGGGAGACAAGGTCCGTATCCGCCAGGTCCTGCTCAATGTCATCGGCAATGCTATCAAATTCACCAGTCAGGGGGAGGTTTTCAGTCGGTGTAAAGTCATCGTCCCTGAGGGTGTCGAGCTCGGGGAAGCTGAGATTATGCTGGAGTTTTCTGTGATTGACACGGGCAGGGGCTTTACCGAGCAGGAGGCTGAGCTGATCTTCAAGCCCTTCAGTCAGATCGATGGAAGCAGCACTAGACAGCACGGCGGAAGCGGACTCGGGCTGGTCATTTCGCGCCAGCTGGCTGAGCTGCATGGTGGCACCATGAACGGCACGGCCGTGCCTGGCAAGGGGTCCACGTTTACGTTCACGGCGAGATTTGGGCTGCCGACTGACACGGACCATCCCGATGGCTCGGCGGTTCCTCAACCGACACCTGGGCTCATGCGGGAGGTTAGCGTAAGCTCGACAGAGTCTGCCGTGCGGGATTCCTTCCAGCATGTGCAGGCCATCAGCCCGCAGACGACAGACTCGGCATACAGGTCACCGACCATGGCTTCTAGTGGTAGCTCGGAGCTTTCCGGAGCCTCTGGTCGGACTCAAACTACCGAGAGGTCGTCGCTATCTTCTGTCAGCGGACTGGCTCGTTTCAGTGAAGCTGCTCGAGCTAGCGGGCAGGACCTGTCGCAGATGAAGTTGGAGATGCCGGCCCACCGGATATCTCCAGGTACTACCCCGATACCCCTGGACTCGAAACGGCCAAGTGTTGTGGCCAACTATCGCCCGCCCTTGTACTCTATCTTGATCATCTGCCCTCAAACGCACAGCCGGGAGGCGACTACCAAGCACATTGAGCAGACGCTGCCCAAGGACGTCCCCCATCAGATCGTTGCGGTATCATCTGTGGATGAGGCCCGCGGCTTGATCGGTGGTGAGGAGTCGGTGAATTTCACGCACATTGTTGTCAACCTGCCCACGCCTGAAGATATTATCAGTCTGATGGACAGGATTTCGGGATCGAGCATGCTGGGCAAGACCAGCATTCTTATTCTTTCGGACTCGGTCCAGCGACAGGCAGTCATCAAGCAGGTAGCGGGCACAAAGTATGACGACATGCTCTCCGACGGCAAGGTGACCTATATCTACAAGCCAGTCAAACCGTCGAGGTTTGCCGTGATTTTCGACCCGGGCAAGGAGCGCGATCTGAGTATTGATCGGAACCGCTCGACGGCACAGCAGTTGGTAGAATTTCAACGACAGAGCTACGTTGATATGGAAAGGCGCATGGGCAACAAGGGGTACAAGGTGCTGCTGGTGGAGGATAACCCGGTTAATCAAAAGGTCTTGTCAAAGTATCTGAAGAGGGTTGGAGTGGAGGTGGAACTGGCGGCGGATGGGGTCGAGTGCACTGATATGGTGTTTGGGAGGGGGAGAGGGTATTATTCGTTGATTCTGGTATGTCTTCTTGTCTCGTCACTTTTTTATTTTTTTCCCATCACTAACCACTGAACAGTGCGACCTCCACATGCCCAGAAAAGACGGGTATCAAGCCTGCAGGGAGATTAGAGCGTGGGAAATTCAGCACCTGATGGAGGACGAGAGGACCGGGAGGAGCTTTGTTCCAACAAACCAGAACCCAAACAACAAGAACAGGACGCTGCCGATTATTGCGCTCAGCGCGAATGTCATGAGCGACGTGCAGGAAAAGTGTGTGGAGGCTGGGTTTAGCGACTATGTGGCGAAGCCGATGGATTTTATTAATTTGAACCAGGCGCTGTCCAAGTTTTTTTGAGGAAGGAGGGGGGGGGGAATAAGGGGATGATGGGATGGGAGTGGAACAAGTTGGAATTACTATCAGGGAATTATTCGATTACATTATGGCAACACACAACAACGAAACAAGGGAATGGGAGGGTTTTTTTGTTTTTGGGAATCAATGATTATCATTAGGACAGGGTATTTATTTGTCTGGGCTTTTGGGCAGGTTTAGGCAAGGGAGGGAGGGAGGGATAGTTGGTGTAAAACTTTTTTCTTTGTCTTGAGTTTTTTCTACAACAGGCATCTCATGATGTTTTGTTTTATTCGTTCAACCCTTTTTATTTTCCTGTATGCGTTTTTGTTTTTTGGTGTGTTATATGCATGATATCCCAGGGTGTATTTGGGTTTTGGGTTTTTTTGGGTTTTTATTTATGATTGGTGTTTGTGTTGATGGGGAGGAGAAGTTAAGAGAAAGGGGGGGGTTGGGAAGGGTTTCATTTCTTATACGCTTTCTTCTTTTAGTTGTTATACATCCATCCTCACTTACTTGCTTACTCACTTACTTACTTACTCACTTACTTACTTACTTACTTACTTGCTCATCAATCATCATGGTGGAAAGAAAAATATCGCTTTCATAATGAAAAACCGGGCAGGAATTTGGCAAGGGAAAAGAAAAGGGATGTAGGTACCTAGCATTATAGCGTGTTTTTGGTGTGTGTTGATTAGGAAACAAGAGAGAGATATGAACATTGGGATTCTGTTTTGATGGGATATCTGTGTGTTTAGTAGTGGTGAGGGGTTGGTACTTTTGGGATGTGGTGAGAAAAGGGGGAGGTGGGAGGAAGGTGAGGGAGGGGTGGTTTGGGGGGGTTATATCTCGGGTGTAGTTGTTAAGGTTGAGATATGGGGTTTGTAGTTGGGTTGGATGACAGTCGTTGTCTTATACCAGCCCGAGGCGGGATGAGTAACTGCCGAGAATTATCAGAAGAATGAAGGGAAAGGACAGTTCAAGTCGACGACTACGACGCAGCATAGTGGTGTATATATTCTCGCCAACTCCCCTTTCTTTTATTTCCTGTTAAAACGATCGTTCATCGAGTCGTGCGCAGCAGTAGTCCTCTGCTAATAGACCTTCTGCAGCCGGCACATAGGACCTTGGTGGTGATTTACCGCCATTCCCACTCCCAAGCGGGCTCTTACACGGGCTACGAAAGATCTCCTTGATGGTCAGTGCCTATCTGGCTCTTTCGAAAGACGGAGCAAAACCCTAAGCCGGAGCATGCTCTCGCGTGGGCCGTGTTTTGCTGGAGGCGCTGTGGAATTCAATCCTCCTCGTCGTGGCACCCAGGTCTAGAAGCTCTGGATAACCGGCTGCGGGCAAGCCCACTGCAGCTTCAACGCCCGCACCATGAATAAGTGGCCAGCTTTGTGTCTCTGTTGGTCATCCAAAAACTTATCCAAGACCCACAAGAATAAAACCCGAATTCTTAACCCAAAATCTAAAAGGAATTACAACTCCCTATCTCCCAGCATACCATTCACTCCCTTCTTGACAACTACCCCTCTACCCTTCCTCATCTACCAACGTAATTTTACTAGAAGAAGCGGAGTCTGGGTCTTGTCCTCGTGACGTCTTGGATGAGTCTGGGTTGGGTCTGGGTTGGGTCTGGGTTGGGTCTGGGGTAGGTTTATTTGTATTAGAGTCCGGGTTATTAGATGCTATTTTCTCGTTTTAATATGAATGTTTATCGTCTGGGTCCTTTAAGTTAAAACTCGTTTAGAAATCTCCAAACAGGGTTTGCAGGTACCTGTATACAACATGCCACCTCGAAAGTCATTAGCAAAGCGCATGTAAAAGACAGCTCTTCAAACTCTAGGTGTCCTATAAAACCCCGACCTGCACTCATCCTTCCCACCCAACTCTTCCTCGCAATGCATATAGGTATTTGTCTCGAATCATGGGCAAAAGTCTTTCCGGAGTCAAGATACCGAGAAGCCTCACAGCCCCCATCAGGTCTTCATCGTCAGGGGGTCCCCATGTGTTGATTGCATGCCCTCTTCACCAGGTGTGGACTTGTGCGGTATTCGGCAATGTCCTATCTGAGCCAGCTGATGTTGAAATTGGAAGTCATCTTCTGTCAGACTTTGTTGTGTTTCTAGAACAGTCACTGTGTCATTTCTCTCCTGAATCCGGGGGTGTCTTGGGTTGGTCCTATTGGTAATTGTTCGGTGCGCGGAGGCAAGAGTGTCGATGAGTAGCTGATGGGATGGTGCTGAGGGAAGCACGTATCTACCTACTTACCTAAGGTAGCAAGATTCCAAAGAGATTAAAGATAAAATTCCTCGCATTTATACTTTCTAGGTATGGAGTTTGGCAGTGAGTGGTGCATAGGTACGGCAAGGAAATCGCATAAGTCGAGAAACCATCGAACTTGAAAAAGTCCAGTTCAAGCCAGATTCAGTCAGCTCGAATGGCCAGATAGGTATTATCGTGAGAATATGTGTTGACGCTTTTTGGGGAGCGCTTATTTCTGGTTCGGGAGAATAAACCAGCAGTACAACCCATCCTCAGCTCATCTCACCATCACTCAACTAGAACTTACTCTCTGTTCTTCTTCCTCCATCACAAGTCCCCGGCTCTTGTCATCGTCTTCTGATCTCCTCTCATAGAGCCCAATCCAGCCACTCCGACAACTCCTCACAACAGAGAAAATGTACACCCCCCCCCTTCCCTTCCCAAGCCACAGGCGTCAACCCCGAACCATCTCTGATTCGTCCTCTGTCGCTCGCCACACTGCATCCAGGACGCGTGGTCACACAACCCCAACCCTCACTCCCTCCTCACACGTGTCGGAGATCCGCTTACCTATCATCTACCTATCTACATTTACCTACCACCTATACCAGCAAAGTAGCCATGTCTCAGTCTACCCACCTACTCTGCTGAAACGACGACGACGGGGGAAGCAATTGGGCAGTGGTACTTTTGTCGCCTCTTCATGGGCCCCTCTCTCCGGTATTCGACGACTGAACCCGGGATGAAGTAGGCTTTTCCAAGTCGGGCCACCTTAGTCTGTTGAAGCGCTAGCAGCGAACAAACATCTTCCTTGAACGAGAGCCACGAAAAAACCCCAGCCACAGCAACAACAACAAACCCCTACACCATCCACCAGCTAGGCCTCGGAGCCAACCCCACCTTTTATTCCTCTCCCTCCGTCCTCAATGTGTTTGTCTCGTCCAGTTGCAACCCGCCTTGCCGTCCCTATTCGGAAGGTCCTACAACCTTGCGGTCCCTCCCAGTGAACAATGCGAACGGACACACATGAATATCGCCAAGCCAGGAAACAGGGCAGTGGCTGATGTGTGCAGTGTGTGAGCCACACCCTGTTGCCTATACTGTCCTCGTCCATCCTACTAGTCTGTACCGGCTTGGCAGCCCATGCTCCCATTGACAGAAAAAGTGGCGGGTTCGAATTCCTAATATCAATATGAGCCCTGATTATCAGCAACCCCAGTTTTATCTGCTAAAACCAGATCGGTTCCAGACTTTGCCAATCTGTGGTATTGCAACCAGAGCCTAATAAGAGCTTCATTGAGGAGAGAGGAGAGAGGTCACAGGTGATCAAAGGTGTTGTTGACCTACATACGACACTACTTCCCTTCCCCATTGCTTGGGACCACCCGTGCCACAGAATGTAACGGCATGCGGTAGAAACAAGAACTGGAGGCGGAGAGCGTTGTTCTGGCGCTACAGCCAGTGTGGTATAGCTCACATCCCAAGTCGGAAAAAATGGGGGGGCTGTTGTATGCTTGACCACCTTGATACCTACCTTGCACCACCCACCCTCTTCGCACTCGCCTTGGTACGAGGGTAACAAGGGTGGTTTAAACTTGCGCAAAGTACCGGCAGTGGCCTAATAGGTAAACCGAGAGTCAGCAACAAAAAATTTCATTATTCCCACAGCCAGGAGCAGACGTTCAGGGGGGGGGGCGTACTAGTTGCTCAGAGGAGGTCCTTTCGGCAGGGTTTCTAGAATTGACTTGGCCATCCATCCCTCATGCTGCAACCCGCAAACCATCCAAGCAAGCAACCACAAAACACGAGGCGGGAAGGATGAGCGCGAAAATACGGTTGAGCAGCGCTTGGCACGTCCACCAGTCCCTCGGGCGGAGCTTTGCTTGCTGCACTTCTTCGGCGCCCCCCCAAGACAAGAGCCAGTGGGCTGTCGTCTTTTATCCTGTCTTGTGGAGAGAGAGACTCGTGCTACACACGCGTCTCTCCGTACATCGGAAGTCCGGCCAGCCTATCACTTCCAGGCAATCGTTCTCGAAGCTCGGCAGACGTGGTGGGGCCATGCGCTCAGTTTCTGCGGGGAGCCAATGGCATATCGGCAGCCGTTGGCCGTGTGGGTGTGTGGGAGCAAAAGCATCAGCTTACGGCGAAACAGGCATGTATCTAAACACTTCGCCCGGCTTGTCAACTCTATGTTCAGACGAATGTCACAAACTAGACCTCCCACCCGTGTCCAGCTCCGGGCAGGATGCCGTGGGCTGTGTGAAACGGAGCTTGGTGTTGCGTGCCACAATCTAGGAGTTCCGTGAGCCTCATATCGGAGACCAGATCGGCTCAGATCAAGGTCGTATTTCAGGCCGGGCCGGTGCAGACTTGTGTACAGGACCTGAATATATGACATATAGAACATCTCGAATAAGTCAGGTCCATTTGAAGAGGGCAAGAGCACTTGACTATGCTTGACGACGTGATTAGCAGCTCTACTGGAATGTGATACTCGGGACAACAGTCAATATCATTAACTCGCCCGAACTAAGCACTTGCCGAAAGTCTTTGCGCATGCTGTGCACAGATTGGCGACCACACTTGGTGCCGAGTCTCACTTTGTCTTTGACCTGCCCAGACTGGCTGGGTGGTGGGTGGTGTTGACTTGACCGGGTGCGTGCTGTGTTCGACTTGGACTCTTCAAATCCTGTCTTGGTCAATCAGCAACATGATCCCCAACGAAGAAGGCGGTAATGATGCTCTCCAAGGGCGGCAAGATGCCACGGCACATATGTACAAGTGGTCTCAAATATGACCGAGTCCGTACGGGAGATCACATGGTGTGACATTGCTTCCCATGGCACTGAAAGTGCTTCACTCGCCCGTGAAATAACAAGGCTCATTGGGTAGGAGTTGGTGTTGTTTCAGGTCATCGTCAGACCGGGAAGATATAAATCTCTCTGAACAAGGGGCCTTGCTGGGACCCGAGCGCGCCACACCTCGTTGTAGCGGATTTGGCCGCTTCCCGGTTGGCGAAGTACGAGGCGTGTTGGGCCACCGGTGGCTTGATGGTTGAGATGGAGCTTGTGGTTACCTATACATCCATGCTTTGAACTGATTTCGTGAGTCAGAAACCCGAAACGACATTCGAGAGTGCTACATGGTCGACGGAAGCCAGCTATCAGGGCGGCTTACTTGCAGTCTTGTGCATGTTTGCTGAACAACTTGGTTGGTGGGTTGCCATCTGAACTCGTGGCCAATGCATAGCGTCTTTTCTGGTCAACGTACACATAGGCCGGTTGCCTAGGCTGTGTTCCAGACGAAGACACCAATCAACAGTTGCCGAACCTAATCGTCTTCGGACTTGGAGACTGAAATCTATACCAAGCGGAAGCATGACCGAAGAGAGGTAGACGGGAGGGTGGTTCTATGGCTGAGCACACAGCATATGCTTCCAAGCAAGCCCAAGTGCAGACAGGGAGCTTGCTGCAAGCTGCTCACCGTGCCACATCCAGACGCTAGGGGGGGTCCTCTTGGTGCCTCAGTATGCGCCACTGGCAAGCACATCATCAGTCGGAGCACATGCCACGAGAGCGTGCCAGTTTCCCAGAGGAAGGAGAGGCCCTGGATCAAGAACCAGTCCGCAATGGCGGGTGACGGTTGGATGAAACCGGACTGGATGTGAAAACAGTTTCCTCTGAGGGATGGCCAGAACGAAACGAGTGTTTCCGTCGATCAAGAGGGGGTTTGCCCGGCTGCAAGTCTGCATGTGGGATCAGTAACCACCTTGACCTGAGGTCCAACCCCACCAGCAGGCCGACATATGCGTAGCGAGACGGATTGAGAGATGGAGCCGAGGGTTTGACACACCTTTTTAATATCCACTATATTCGTGGGTTCCTGGATCCGTCGAAGGGCTGCCCGGGCTGCGGAAGGGCGCGTCCGTAGGGCCTACCTTCATTCAGCTGGTCTGCTTAGGAGTAGGTAGATAGGTGATAGCTATAAGCTCAAAACAAAGGGTGGTCGTGTACGAGGTGAGGTGCGCTGCTGGTGACACCCGCCGCATAATCGCAGCCAAGGTCCAGACCCAAGGAACCGTGACCGATGTTTGGATGAGAATTTCTCCGGGTTGTGCTCTGCTAACCTGGAACACCAAGGTAAGGTTAGGTAGGTATACCTACTACCCCACATCGTTCTGGGACTTTGCAAGTGACCTCAGCTTGGATGTTCGCTTCGGTCGTGGTGTTTCTTGTCTCGAGAGGCTCCGTGGCTATTTTCAACATCGCGCGGCGGGTATCTTGCAGCTACTACGACGTGGTAAAACTACCGCCGACGACAGCACGGGCACTCAGGGCTCAGGGCTCACCTCAAAGTTCTCCTAGAAACATACTTGAAGCGACTTGCTGTGTTTTGAAGCACTTCTGTGTGGTTCGGCACCGGCGCTTGGACCACCCCCATGCCACTGATACCGCCGATGCCACCTGGAGAGCCACCTGCCAGCCAACTGAGTGGCTGCAACTCACTGAAGTTTTCGAAACCTCGCGTTTGAGAACACTGCAGCCACGTTTGGCTGACGGATACCTCCGCCTACCTACCTAGTATAGGTCTGGTTCATCATACGCACATCCGAACAACTGTTCGCCCGGACAATGGACTGGCTGTCTTAACGCGTCCGAATATACCCAAGTGCCGGCCTCGTCCTGCCAGGGACATACGACCCTCCCTCTGTGTCTTTGGAAAACCTAAGACGAACCACGGGATTTTCGCCAATCCCTCCGCTCTTAAGACCAAATCCTCCGGTCTAAGATATCCACAGATGATGTGAGTAGGGTTTCAATGCTGAAAGCTCCGCATAGGTTCTCCGGTCCCCGGCCGCCGTCTTCCCTGCTGCCCTGCTTGGACCCCGCGGCACAAAGTTGGTGATTCCGGCAGAAGTCGTTTCTGTCTCCCCACGCGGTCCTCTTTTCCCAGGTCCTCCAGGTTGTGCCGTCACGTCCGGCCTGCACGAGCACCCGTCGAGAGTTGCATGCCATGGTACCTGTAGCGGCTGCAAGCGCGAGATCGACTGTTTCCCCCACCATCCTTCCTTGGGGGGTTTGAGCCCCCAAAAGTCTGAGTGCATTACACGCGCTGTCAAAGCGTCTTCATGCTTTAAGGTTTCTTTTCCGATCACTGGGACACCGAAGCTGCAGCATCGTCTCCTGAGTCACTCCAGGTCGACGTTGAATATCACAGTAGCCTTCGCATCGTGCCGGCCGCATCTCTATCCGCACAAGACGCAGACACACAGACACACAGACACACAAGTCAGCAACGAAAACGAATCCAACACCGCCCAAACCCGGATCTCATCATTCAACGATCTACGACGTCTTACTGGTTACTGGTCCGAGCCAGTCATGCGTTTTTGGGACCTCCAGGCCAGGCTGGCTGAGATCGGACCGCCAAACATCTACACGGCATTCTGCAGTTTATGCCCCGCGCAGGATCAGTATGGTGTGTCCGTGTATTATTGACCTATTCTTCTAACCTGCAGCACAGCCAACTGCCCTACCCACCCTGCGCGGTTAACTCGCTCGCCTGGCAGTGGCATCAGCCATCTCTTCCAGGGCAACCCAGCTGCACCCGGACCCAACGGTCCTGCTTCGGCTGTCAGATACCTCCCTGACCGAGCACCAGATGTGTCCCAATCAGTTACATCGAGCTTCCGGGCTTGGCTGGCTGTTGAAACTGTACAAACTGTTTTCCGGGTTGCTGCCCGTTCCAGTCTGCGTAGTGTAGGCGGTTTATTCAAGAGTCCGGATCCATCCTATCCTGGCACAGGCCTTGTTCGTCAGCATATTCATCCGATTTAGGCAGCTCACAACCTTGACACCCATGACGATGAGCAGCCAGGCCCAGCCAGCAGAAGCATCACGACAGAAAAGCCAACGTCAGATGGTGGGGGATGGGTAGCGGGAGTCGCAGGGGGGTTTATGACGGGGTGTTGTGTGCTCGCAAGACCCTTGCTCGCCCAGCACCTGGTGTCGGGAATCGTTATCCACACCCCCCCCCCCTCTCAGGGTTCTGATTCGCCTATCCGGGCAATTCGCCATCTAGTTCTGGTTGAGGATCTGCTTTGGCGTCAATCCAAAACACACCACCCCCCGGGCTCTGGTCCCTGTGTACTCGTCCTCACCCACACGGTCCAAATTCACTCCAGGCCCTTTCTGTAACAAGATACTTGCCAGGGCTCCAGCACATCTGATATGCTAAAAACAGTGCCCCCCTTCAACTGCAAAGCGCCAGCCTTGTCAGTCACTCACGGATTCCGGTGGTGTGGGCACTACTGCACTGACAGGGCCAGGCACCATCTCCCTTTGGGGCATTCCACCCGGCCAGCAACGCACAACAGTTTCCTGGTGTCAGGACCTTCAAGACAGGATTGATGCCAGGAAGAAGGCCACAGACCCAATGGCCCCCTCCCCAGATTCCTGGAATTATCTTGGCTGTCCCGGTACTCACGGCCATGCTATGCTATGCAGCAGCATCTCCGACCAAGACTCCTTGCCGTGGCCACCTCGTTCTGATCGCCATCGACTGGCCCTGAGCGTTTTGCTCTCTGTTTCCTCAACAGCTTGCCTGTCTCGAGTCTTTCGGCGACCACTTTGATGCTCGGTTTCCAGAGTACCCTGCTGTCAATCTGTTCTGATACGCGCTGCTTCTAAATGAAATAGCTCAGGGCACGCCCGCTTGCTCCACATTGTTTCCCGCTCGGCTGCTTGCCTAAACAGTAAACTGTCGACAGTTTACAAATTCTTGTCTTATCCCTCCCTCTCCTTCTGTCCCGCTCGCCGTCCTTGTTTTTCTCAGCACTTCACCGAGCAGAGTTTCCTACTTGGCTTCTCTTACCATATACACACACGAACACCACTGCCTGACAGGCTCGTCACATCCAACTGCCCACCAAAAGAGCCACAAGCGCGGCGGCTTCTTGCTCACTTGGACGGGGAGGGAGATCGGGACGGGGCAAAGAGGCACGGAGCAAGGGTGACCCTCGCCTCGCTCGCTCTAGCTCCGCCTCGAGTGTGTGTAGTTGCTTTCCTGCCCTGAACTTACCAGCATCAGCCGTCTTTGCCCTTTCCTACCTTAGCAAGTACTTATATTTTCTATGCGGCACCGGGTGGTCAAATGAGGGCGGGCATCTGTACTTTCGACGTTTCATCACTCCACGCCCCGCCTACTACCTTCTCTGCTACCGTTACTTGGCTGGCCGCCACATCCAGCTTCTTCCTGAAAAGGTTATTTCCACGTCTTATTGTTCCCTCCCCCCTGCTCATTGGTCTCTTCAAATGCTCCCCTCCCTCCTTCGACATATCTTCCGCTACCTGCTGCACCTGCCCTACCTTTTCTCCTTCTCTTGTGTCCCGCTCCACGTGTTGGGCATTCTCCTCCCTTCCCACCATCACATTGACTCCTCACATGAAGGATGCTCACCATCACTAAGCCTGTGCAGTACGGCTACGGGCCCGTCCATGATCTACCCACCCCGCCGAGCACATCACGACCTTCTCCCCCCTTGATATATAAGGATTCGAGCTACAAGTCCACGCTCACTAACCCGCGAGACAGCAGTCCGTTGCATCAGCCCATGTCGGCACCTCACCGTGGCTTGCCACCGCCGGCGGCCTTGCCTCCAGTTCAGCCACCTCCAGGATCCGGACTTTCCCAACCACCAGTGTCGGGGCCTCCCCCGCCGCCACCGCAGCAAAACCAGTCCTACACGCAGCTTCCGCTACCGCCATCGTGGCATGGTAATGAGGAGTCAATGCAGTACTGGTTGAAAGCGAAGGCAGAAGAGGACAAGAGAAAGCAAGAAGAGGAGAAGACACGACAGGAGAGTTTCCGCTTGGAGCAGAGGAAAATGGAGCACGAAATTCTGAGGACATCACTGCACGGAGGAATTCCCCCTCCGCTAGTACCGGTGGTGTTCGCCGGCATGGGCGGAGGAGCGCTCTCGCCACAGGCATGGGAACTGGCACAGCAATTCCTGCCGCCGCACCAGCAGCAACATCCGCCAGCATTGATGCCATCAGGGGCCATTGCCTCAGAACACCAAAGAAGAGACTCGCAAGCACAGGGATACGGCCAATATCCAACCTCTGGGGGAGTGCCGTCCACGCCGGGATCGGCACAGGGGCCAACCAGCTCGTACATGGCAGGCTATCCAGGGTCTCCCACGAGGCCTCGGGGACAGAGCATGCCCGGTCGGCCACCATCCAATCTTCCGAATCTCAATACGAACCTGCCGGGCGGGCCGGGCGGCGGGCCAGCAACAGCTTCACATCCCGGAATTGCTCACTCGCAGCACCAGGACGCCCAGCCGTCGCCGTCGATTTATTTCCACCACTGGCAGCCTCCCACCACTCAGGCGGGAGGGACACGGAGTGGCACGGATCAACCCGGCACGCCCTCAGGTTCGTCCAAATCAAAATCTCGCTCGTAAGGGTCTCGCGCGGGCTAACTAGCTCGTTTACGCAGTAGGGGAATCACCGCGAAAACGAAAAGCAGCAGGGCCACAGCCTCCCATTCCTCCACCATCGACGGCACAACGGCTTCGCTCACCACCGTTTCAACACAGCGCAGCGCTCTCCAACCCACCACCAGGGCGAAGAAGAGGCCACTCGCGGCAACGAAGTGACCTGGGATCATACCGGGCCGGAGGGCGGGGCCTTCGTGGAGAGAGCTCTGGGCCGGGGCGAGAAATGTCGCCGATGCACACGTCTGGGGCGAGCTCGGCTCGCGAGAGTGAACCTTCCAGCTCGTCCCAGGCTCAGCAAGGGCAGCAGCTGCATCGTGCACCACCTCCACAACCAGCTCCCATGCGAACCGGAGCACACTCGGTTTCGTCCCTGCTCTCAGACACTCCACAGTCCCCCCAACCTCCGACGCACCAATTTGCCGTCTCCTCGGAACCACGACAATTCGGCCAGCAACAACAGCAACAGCAACAGCATCATCACCACCACCACCAGCAGACGCCTCATCAAACGATATACCAGCAGCAGCAGGCATATGGCGAGAGCGAGCGGACGTCGGAAGAAAAATTGCGCGGTGGTGGAGTTCCAGGATCGTCAACCACGCGACCAGGAGATAACGATTGAACCTTAATTTCAGCGATGTTTCAGCATCCCCGACTCGCCCCAAACTCGTTGTGGTTTGGTAACCCTTCCGCCGGCTCCCCCCGCCCCTTTCCCTTTGCGGACAGACCCACGATGGGTGGGACGGCGGGGGATGGATGCGAGCCAGGGGTCCTCGCTCGCGAACATTCCTTGGGAGATCCCAAACATCGAGCCCCTGTCGATTCATTCTGACACGGTCGATTCTCCACGCAACAACGCACATTGCGGTGCGCAACAATTCTTTCAGCCAAACACAAACTATCTTTCCAGAGAAAAAACTTGGAAAAGGGTCGAGGATCCCGGAGCCCGGAGGTTTGACTGTTTTGGAGCCACTCGGAGCGAGGCATATTCTTGTTGCTTTTGGTTGGTTTTGGGGCTTTTTTTTTTTTTTTTTGCTTTTCCGTGCTTTTGCTTCGTTCCATTACCCCTTCGTTGCATTTTTCCATTCTCTGCACTTTTTTTTTGGCATTGTATATTGACAACTTGTACTGTATTATTAACAAACAGCGTTTTTTTTTGTACTTTTTTGCTGTGTATTTGTACGCACGTATTCACCTTGGGTTTTTATCAAAACAGAGGCAGAGGGAGCCAGAATCAGGGAGCAGGGAAAAATACCAAGACTCTTACAACGTTTAAAACAGGGGGCCAGCTTCTGGGACATGTTTTGCTTTTTCCTCTTTTTGCTGCCATCTTTTCTCTTTGCTTTTCTCGGGGGGAGCAACGGTGATGACACTTCCCAAGTTGGGTAGGTGGGGCATTGTGGCTGGAGTGCCAGGTTCGTTTAACTGAGGCTCGGCTTCCCGAACCCGCCAGACTGGCGGGACAGGACATGGATCGTCGTCCGTAGACGCTGTCGAGTCCTGTTTACTTGTTGACATCAAGGTTCTCGAAAACACAGATGAACTCGATGCTGCGGTTGCTGCGGCTGCTGCTGCTGCTGCTGCCACTGCCGGACCTTTCATCACTCTACAGCGCCTCCAATGCAGTCTTCTCGATATCTCGACGTCATGTGGGTTGCTTCACAACGGCTGCCGTCACATTGTAGATGCATCGGCACCCTCTCTGCCGGGGTCAGAGTCCAGATCGTGCCCTCAACGAAAACCAGGATTCCTAGCGGCACCAAGGTAATTGTCAGGGTGAGGAAGCAGCCCCTATCACTTACATAATGGCAGTTTTGAACTTTTGGGGACCTGGACAATCACATGTGCATAGTGAATAAGAAGGAAGAAAATGACCTGATTCGGCCAGCGAACCCCTCCTCCTCAAACACGTCGTTGCCCTGTTCGTCGTATCTGAATCTGCAACCACGGGCCAAGCCATGGGATCCCGGGAGGGCTAGCGATGCATCGGGTTTAGGTGAGAACCCTCTGCCGCATCTTCCAAGCGCTTGTCAGGTCCTTTGACCAACGCCACCATGGCACTCGACGGACATCTTCACTCTCCACGGCATCGTTCTGGAGGAGCCTCATCTCGTCCGAGGTCAGAGCACCTGCATAGCCATGGCCGGGTATGCCACATCGGTGTTGACGGCGCTTGCTGCTGATCGATCATACACAGACTACGAGGTCCTACCTATTCCCGGCATCACGGCAGACGAGGTATCAAAAGAAGAAAGCAGCGCCGAGGAGAAAACAAGGCCAATGCGCAGACAAGTGCCGAGGCAGATGAAGGGGCTGTCTTCTTCTGGATGTGGAAGCCGGACATTTTCTGATTTGCCCGGCCTTTTCTCCTCCCACACAGCACATATCAAAGAACTGACAGTGGAGGAGAGCACCTCGCAAGTAGTGTCACACATGTCGAGTCGAGACGCACTCTGAAGGGGATGACGTTACTTAATATAGGGCTGCGCATTAGCACCCCTGTCCGGACAAGGACCAGGGCGGTTGGTCGGCAGACTGGGGTAAACCGAAAGCGGTTTAACGCCCACGGGCCAGGGATGGGAGGGGACCTGGGGAGGGGTGCGATTGTTTGGGGGACCTTCTTTTCTTTCCACCACCACCCACATTCCGTCCGACTCCTCCCTCGCCTGCGTCTGCTTCCCCGCGTCTGTAAGCACACAAACCTGTCCTTTATTTTTTTGCGCGGACAAGCGCCAAAGGGAAGCCCAACATGCAAGCGACGACTCATCAATCAATCTGCCAATTGCCAACCGAACTGCCAACCGCGCTCGGCAATCTTTGCACGGAATGGGTTCACTCACACTCTTCCTCCCGGAGGCCCGTCGTCACCGGCAACTTTTGGCACGGACAATGCGGCGGCGGCGTCCGCAACCAAGAGGTGTCGTCGTTACCGCCGTTGACTTTGCACTGGAGTTGCAACGGTGTGGATGATCAGCCCCACACGGCGCTTATGGTTCTGGCTCGGACCCGAACCCGGGACGGCCACCCGGCCCGTTCTGCCCTTCCGGAGGGTAGTGTAGCCCCAAGAGTTCACGCATGTCGGGCGAACACCTACACTATCACGAACTGTCTGCCGGGTGCTGCCTAGCGTCTTTCTGCGATGCCTCCCTGCGGCTCTTGAACCGAACTCGCGATATCTAACCACACCTAACCAGGAATCCTTTTCTTCCTCCAACGGCGGCCTTTTTTCTTCCTTCCTTCCTCCCTTCCTCTCCCCCACTGTTTGCCCACTTCTACGTACACGACACGTACGTCTCCCTCGGCTCCATTTTGGCAGTTCGGCGTACAGGCGAGGCGGCATTTTCCGTTGCCTTGAACAAGCAGGATGCAACGCTGGAAGCTATACGGATATCCAGCCGTCTGTTTTGCACAGTCGCCTGCGGCAAAATCACCAATGCAACACTGCGAGCTAGCTCTGCCTGTCAACTCTTTTTTTTTTTTTTTTTTCCCTTCGCGGCGGAAATCAAGTCAATTCCTCAGAAGCGCTGAAGGATGTCTTTATTTCTGGCACAAACGTCTGAGCGTTCGCAGCCCGTCAACCTCAGCTCGAAGTCGGCAGGCGTTGTTGTATAAGGATGGGATCAACAGGCGCAGGCAATAAGCGCACAGCCGGGTGTCAAAGCTTGGGGGTTGCATTTTCTCACCTGTCAGTTCATGCTATGATACGACATGCATCTGATAATGGGGAGTGTTTCTACACACGCCTGAAAAGATGATGGGTCTACCCTATCGGCGGATGAACATCAGCCAGTCGGCGGCCGTTTGATGGCGGCCAGCCAGGATCGACCAGATCTTACTTACCGACCTAGTAATATCATCCAGCCATTCGGAGCTGGTCCGGTCCGGCCATACGCGGCCTGCACGTGGGATTTGTTTTTTCCCTTTGACAACGTGGACTTGTCTCGTCGTCGGCAGGCAGGCATGAACGGCATGGTATGGTGGCCATGCCCATGTTTCTTTTGGACCACACCTGGACGCGGCACGGTATTTGGATCCTGGGTCTTGCCGTCGAGGCCTTGTCCTTGTCAGTTGTCTTTTTGGGGGGAGGGAGTATATATGTGCTTGATCGACGCAGTCGTCCTCCAGTGCAGCAGCCGCAGCTGTGGCTGTAGCCTTGGTGGCTACCACTGCACTCAACTTCAGCATGCTTTTGTCGGTGCGCTTTTGTTTCCTTTTTCCAAGCATGAAGCCTCATCATCTCTTGGCCCAGTATCTATTCCTTCCGAACAACCAAAACACTTATCCAAAAGCCGCGATATTGCCTTGTTTGTTTGTTTGGTCTCGTCCCGTTGAGCCGAATGACCCAGATATGAAGATTATGCCAGAGATTCCGGATCTGGCAGGATACAAAGTTTGTTTTGGGGGCTTGTATGGAACCGATCCGAATGAGCCGCCCGTCACTGGCTTGTCTGGACGGTTATGACGACGCCAGCAAACAACTTCGGCTGGTGGGTTCGGCAGGGGGAGGAGGGTATCAATTCTGTGTTAAGATGGTCTTTTTTTTTTTCGTTTTTCCAAGATTGAGAGTTTGTGCGGGTGAAAGAGGTTACTGCTGGAAGCGAGTTGCCGTTTCCTATAGGCGAGGACGCAAAAGATTGCAAGTGCATTTCGCCCCCCTTTTTCGTCTACGGCATTGTGGTTTTTTCTCCATATCTATCCAAGTTTTAATTAATGGGTTCAACCAAGCTGCTTGACGTGAGAGTGATTATGAGAATGTACTACTTCGCTTAGACGGGATGGGGTAGACGAGTGTGGTGTGGTGGGTGTGGGTGCGGGTGTGGACAGTATACCCGGGCCCGGGGAACTTGTGATGTGATGCACACACACGAGCTTGAGGTCGAATGGGTATCGCGGCTGAATTGGGGATAGACGCGGGTAGATTGGGATGGGGGGGGGGGGAGGGAATGTTGACGGCGCTTACGGGTAAGGGATGGGAGTGTGGGACGGAAGAAGGGGCGCGGCTATTTTTACTTTGGAAGAGCTCCCGTACTGTGTGTGTGTGTGTGTGTGTGTCTGTGTGAGTGGGCGGGTGGTGGTCGACCGCTTTGTAAATTCAAGACTGATGCCACATGCTTTGGATGACATTTGGGCACGGAGGTGAGGTAGGTAGTAGGTAGGCAGCAGGTAAGCAGGGTATAAAAAGACATCATGCATTTACATATGCACAGTGATAATACTTTGCTGTCAAAGGACGGGAGAACACATGAAACATGTGTGTTACCTTCTTCTACCTATCTGACATACCTATCTGTGCGTGAAAGGGGGGGAGGGGGGGGTGGAGGAAAAGCCACAAGTGTAAGCCACAAGTGGAATGTTTGACCCGTCTGACATGCTTTTTGGGGATGGGAGGTATCACGCAAGGGATTACTGTGCCTCGGCTGGGCAGGGCTTGCTGATGAGGATGGTGCGGAAGATAATGAAGAAAAGGGGAGAATACCCCAGACCCCGGACCCCAGACTTGGTTTTGCTGGTTGGTGTGGTGGGTGAGAAAGTAGGGTGGATTTGTGTCAGGTATATTGGGGGTTGCCGGATTGGGATATTTAAGAAGTGCTTTACATAAATCAACATACCTATGTAAGGTTTGCGACGTCTAAGCTGAGCCGATGTGGTAGGCGCGATCTCTATCACGTGGCATGTGAACTTTCCAGGTTGTAAAATGCTGGTAGACAAGCACAGGGACAAGGACAAGGTCAGTTGTACAACCTTTTTTTTATTTTTTTTTATTTTATTTTTGCAAGGTAGGTTGGACGGTATGTAGTGACACTGAAAACATGCGGAACATACAACTGATGTGACTTACCTTTATGGAGTTAGTAAAAGACCTGCCTGTACTATAAGAGCTCGTGTGTATTACAGGCTGTTTTATGGTAAGTAAGGTAGCGAGGGGGAGACTACTGCGGGAGAAGCGCTGGGAACATCGGTCTCGAAAGCCGACAAGGTTGTCTAAGTTGGGTACCGAGACAGCGCTAGAAGAATCACGGAACAGCAAAGGAACGTCGCGAAAAAGAAAGTAAACAGGGAAAGTCCGCTTTTCATAGAAAGAAGATTTTGGGTTGACCAGCCTCGGCTGCTTTGGCGTATGCGAGTCACGCGTGAAAAGGACCGAAAAAGAGAGGATGGAGGTAGCGAGAGCGAGTCTTGCAGGTACACATGGGTCAGATGATGAGCTTCAGGTTGGGAATCTTATGTTTGTGTGATAGGTGCGGTTGTGGTTGTTTTTGTTGGTGTTGACTGGATTGTGGGCATAGTACTGGTGGGAGTCATAGGGATATCTTTCTCACCTACCGACTGACCACTTGCAGTCAAGGGGTTTATGTCATGAACATTCACACTTTAATGATGAAAAGTAGATGAGATAGCTGTTGAGTAGAATGAACATTATGTACCAGTCATCTGTCTCATGAGATCGTAACAAGCTTCCGACTGGGGGAGAATGTGAATCCTCGCGAACTTACTTGACTATCTATGGAAAGAGAGATGACTGAGTTGTTGGACGCCTATTAGAGCCCCAATCTCCCTCCTTATTCTCAGAGCTCATATCTTTCGAGACTGCTGTTCAAGCTTCAAAGCTGACGGTCGAGTGTATATATACTCACTTCATCTCAAAACAAACCATACTCACCAACATCCATCACGCCATCTAGCTTCTCGACACCCTCATTTACCTAGGTACCAACCCCATAACCCATCAGTCTCCAACCAAGAGCAGGCTCCCAGTATCGGAACACGGCACCCCGGACATGGCACCCAGGTTGACCTCTTTCCCTCCCGTTGGGCCATCGTCACCTCACCAAGACCGGGTGGATAGGACTGATGAGCTGGGCGGGTCTCCCGAGTTCTGGACTGGACAGACTGTCTTGCAACTGCAGAAGCATTTCCAGACGAAGACAAGGCTCTCAAAGATTGCCTGCTGCTTGGCCTTCAGTAAAATCACTGTTGGAGCAAACCACATGGTCTGCCGTTGCCAGACCGAGCTACTCGGCGCCCTCAATGCCCTGTTCGGGCCTTCCGGAAGCCCCGCAACTTACACCTCAGAGACCCGGTGTTGCCTGGCTCTCAAGACGCCATTGCTCCCATACCTAGCCGGCAGTTTGCGGAGAGGGAGGCCGGATTGGCAAGGCGAGCTCCCGGTGCTCAGGCTGACTTCACCCAGCTGCGTCATGACTCGACAAAGGAGTCGCACTCTGGGAATCTCCACCACAACTCAGGACACCCTACCGACGACAGCCAAGCCATCGCCGAGCAGCAAGAACCGATGAACCCAGCACGAGAACGCGGTCTGGTCGGAAACGCGGACCACTCCAGCAAGCTATAACCACGACCTGGAATTAGACAAATTCACCTGTCTCCAATCCATGATCAAGAAGATCGCAAGAAGCTCGCTAGCCAACCAATTCTTGAGGTTGTCAAGAGAGCCCATGGATGGTGCCAGCGAAGGTAAGCTCCCCTTCATTCACATCCAAGCGTCCCCGAGTTCACACAAATCCAGCAACTCCCCGCCGCTCCAGCAGGCTGGTCCATTTAGCCAGGTTACTCGCCTGAACATCGCCTGTGTATCTCACCCACGGCCAGGCAGATCCTAAGTCTATCATCCGATACCAAGCCATGAGACGAGCACCAGGAGGCTTGGCTCAACCGTGTCAAGTTTCACTTTCAACTCCCTTCAACTTACAGCTGGTTCCCACCCCCAACCCGAACCAACACTTGTCTTTCCGTCGGGGGGGGGGGGGTTGACGACTCCTACCCCGGCAGATTACTGCAAAGATTCATTGTCCAGTACATCGAGCCGCTCCCCCAGCACCTTGACCGCATTTCTTTCCATCACAACACCCAAAGCCAGCCTCAACCTCCAAGGCCCCTGTTTATCAGACTGCGGGGACACGCCAACCTTTTACAATGGTCTCACTGTGTTTTCTCCTCTCTGGCCTTGACAGTCCCGAGATTGCTTTGATATGATAATCTTTCTGGTCTCGTCTTGAATAATTTCTCCGTGGGGTAGGTTGTTGCTAGGTGGAAAGCCATGTTGTTGTTATGTCTGCAGGGGAAAATGAGAGCCGGGGCGAACTTGTCGAAGATGGTGTTGATAGGTACTGAATAGTGGTGACATATCTAGCTAGTTGGTGTCTGAATATAAGCTATTTGTTTCGATGAGTGATGAAAGTCTCCTTAAGTGTAAACTGCCGGCTGGTATGAATTGTGAAATTGCTAATTAGCAGAAAGATGCAGAGGAAACTATGGCATCTTCTCGATACCACAAATGGTCAAGAGTTCGACAGCTCCATTTGAATCTAGATAATAGACAATAGATACAAGACACCCTGCAGACCAACCTGTGAACAGTCTCTCTCAGAGAAACCGACCACGCACAACACCCACACACTTGACCCAGCACCTCGAATGATCCATAAATTCAGGTGTCAGTATCATAGGTATGTATGTATTTACATTCTTTTACTTCTCACCCTCTCTTCCGGCAACCGCATCAACCTCACCCTACCCATCCACCATCCATCCCACCCCAACAGTTATAACATCACCATCTCATCACCACTCATCCACACCATCGTTCAAAGACAAAAGAAACGCACAAGTCCTGTCAAAGGACGTGGACGACCTAACCAGCTAACTAACCAGTCAAGCTAACATTAAAAAGAGAAATAGGGGCAGAAAACATTCCATCAAAAGCATCCATCTCTCACTTTCCTCAATCTATCCCACAACAACAAGACAAGAACCACACACCGAAAATAAAAAACAACAACAATAACAACAATAACAACAACAACAACAACAACAACAACAACAACAACAACAACAACAACAACAACAACAAAAACGCTCAAACCAAATCGCAATAGGGGGGAATAAACAAATCTCGTATCAGAGAAACAAAAAAAAAAGTAAACGGGGGGTATCAAACTTGTCTGCACAGAAAAAAATGCCTGTGTGTCCTGTCAATCTCCTTTTCGAGCAACAGGCACCAACCAACAAACAAACAAACAAACAAACAAAAAACGACCCAAGAGAAAAGAAAATGAATAGAAAAAAAGGCCCTCCAACAGAACTCCTCACATCTTCCACTTACTCCCCCCACCCCCCTCCTTATGATGAACCCTCCACTCGGCCCTCGTAACCTTCATGAGCAAATCCTCATCCTTAATCGGAATCCAAGCCGTCAGCGCCTTCATCGCGTTCTCAAAGTCCGAATCAAGCAACACATCCCTCAACGCATTAATCAGCGCCGCACTCGTGGCATGCAGGATATCCAGCCCCTTTGGCACACCCGTGGCTCCCAACCCGGGTCCCTTCCCCTTTTCCTTTTCCCCCAGCTGCTGCTGCTGCTCCTCATAATTTGGAGGCGGGCACTCCCCCAGCAGCATAAAGACATCCCACACCCTCAGCTGCGCCGGGAACGGAATGCTCAAGTTGAACAGCGTCAGGTACCACCTCGTCCCATACGCCGTGGCATCAATCGCCAGCTCCTTGAGCTTGGCCGCCACGTCCTTCCCGGCCAGCCACCTGTTCTCAAAGTCCTCCAGCACCCCCATCAGCTCCGCAAAGCCGGGCTTGTAAAGGTGCTCCAGCCCGCGGTACCGCCACATCCTCACCAGCATGACAAAACACCTCTCCTCGTCAAAATAACACAGCAGCGTCGCCGCAAGGGGCGCCATCCCCTGCACATAGCCCAACTCGGGAAAAAAAAGCGAGATGGCATGCAGCACCCTGAAAAGCAGCCTCTGACCGCCACGATACCGCTTGCGGAACATGATATGCCCGTTAATCGTCCTCGGCACGTCCAGGTCAATCTGCACATCATCCGGCGAGCTCTCGTGCTGCAGCCTCGTAAATTCGGCAATCAAGTAGTCGTCCGTCTCGGTGCTCTTCCACTGCCTGGCGCTCGTGGCCAAAAAGGAATACCACGCCGCCGCCCGCCAGCAGTCCGGGATGCCCTTCCAGGTCCTGTCAATCAACTTTGCGTTTTTGGTGTCGAATTCGTAATCCATCCCCTGCCCCTGACTACTTGGCTGTGAGGCCGACGACGACGACCCAGCCTTCTTATTCACAACAGTCGCCATCTTCCTCCACTTCTCGGCCCGTTCCAACTCCTTACGTTTCTGTGCCTCCGTGTTCTTCCCCCCGTTCACCCCGACGTTGCTGGCAAACCCCACCCCTCCCCCATCCCCATGATCATCCGTGTTGATCCCCGTCAGTCCCGCCTGCAAAGCAAGCATGTCCCCCGCCTCATCCATCCACCTCCGATCCCTATTATGCGGCAACCGATTCGTCGCCGATCTGATCGAGCTCCTCGTCGATCTCCTTGACAGAGTCGAGAATTCGCTCGTAAAAGTGTTGAGTGACCTCGTCGAAACCTTCCTGCTTGGTGGTCGAATGTAACCCCCCAAACTACCACCTCCACCCCCGGTGGCGGAATAAGCCGTCATGGGCCTCTTGGTCAGCACGTTCCTCCTTCTAGGCGGCATCTGCGCCGACCTCAACTCTGGGGTCCCAGCCCTCGCCGTTTCCGGTCTTGCAGGTGGGCGCTGGCTGATGAACCCATACCGATCCACATCCGAAAACCCTACATCCTCCCAGTCCTCAATACCACCCGCCCTTTCATATTCCCTCCTCGTGACCGCGGCAGAAGCGTGGCTATCTCGTAGCGGAGACAAGGAACTGGCCGACCGTGGTGTATTCGACGCTGGAGTAGTACGCGCTGAGAGACGGTCGCTTGGCGCTTGCTGCTGTTGCTGAGCTTGCTGTTGCTGACCGGCTGCGCTTGATGGTACCCGACTTGAAGAGGGAGGAGTAGAAGAAGATCTGTAGTCGTGAGCGAGAAAAAGAAGGCGCTCGCTGTCAGTAAACTCTTGTGTGCCAAAAAACCAAAAAAATAAAATAAATAAACTCAAGATAAGCATAAAATGCGTAGAAAAGAAAGCCAAGGAAAACCGTACACAACTGCTATCTCTTCCTCTTCGGATGGGACTTCCACTGTAGGCTCGAGGCGCCGATGCTGATGATGCTGATCGACAACACTGGTGGTGTTGCTGCCGACGCCGCAACCATACGACGACGACGACACGTGCCCCCCATCCTCCCAGTTCAAGCCACAGCCCTCGCCAGACGATTCATAGAGCGATCTCACCTTTTGTGATTCCCTCTCTACATCTACCGGCAGGACGCGAATGCTCGGTACCGACAGGGTGGTGGTGTGCGTCGACGAGCGTGTCTTCTCAGGGGTTGTCGTGATCGTGTCCGAGTCGGTGGGAGGGCGGTCGCTGGATACCGTCGTGGCCGCCGCGTCGGGGGATTTCGTCGTCGTCGTCGAGAGCGGTGTCGCGGTTTCTTTTACTGTCGCTGTCGCGGGAGCTGCCGCCGAGCTGGTCGCGCCGGCGGCCTTCAACATCTTGAATGGGTCACTTTTGCCGCCAAACATGATGCTGCCTCTCTTGGAGAAGGACAGGTCACCGAGGTCGTCCCACAGGCTGTCGGCGGGAATGGGCGTGTCGAGAGGCATGAAAGTGGTGTCTCCTGTATTTGCAGGAGTTGTAGGAGCTGTTGGGGTTGTGGGAGTTGTGGCTGTTGCAGAAGATCCTAATGTTGCAGGAATGTTTCCCCTGTTAGAGCTGCCGCGCAAGACAGGGGCCCCTGCTGGGGTAGTGGGAGAACTGGGGAGCACGGGGAGTTTAGGCGATTCTAGCGGCCCCGGCACGCCCCGCATGGCTGTTCCATGACCAGCCTCGGCCGTTGCAGCTGCAGCCTTGTCGTCGCCAAGCATCTTTTTTAGCAACCGTTTCGACCCTTCCGACTTGGAGCGGAGTCCTAGTGTTTGGCCTATTCTCTTGGTGAGAGACGTTTGACGTGTTGGTGTCACTGGCGATGCCGGCGCCGTGGTCTGGCTAGGTGATACAATTCCGTTGTCCTGGGGCGCACACTCAGACTCGGAGCGACGAGGAGGAATCGAGATACGCAGAGGTGGAGTGGGAAAGATATCTAGGATCGGAGACGCGTCCTTTCGGCCGTTCTGCTGCTCGTCAGAGGAGTATACCGATGCCGCGTCATCGATAACCTCGAGGAACTTTTGAAACCCAGGATCTTCAGCACCTTCTTCTCGGAGCGTAACCGAAGAAGATGTCGGCGCCAGACCCGAGTCTCTCTTCCACTCGTCTGCTGGGGACCGGGGTGATGGCTGGGTGCGGAACAGAGGGTGCTCTTCTTGCGGCGGTGGAACAGGTGGGGGGTTGATGGTGATTGGCGAACTCGGGGAGGACGATGCGATGGTCGACGCAGGGCGATGCATTATGCGGCGAGGATTTCTCGGTGGTGGAAGGGGAATGGGGGGCTCTGCTTGTTTTGTCTGCTCGTACCGCAGCGCTACCAGACTGCTGTCGTCGCGGAAGGGAGCAAGTCGTGCTGATGGCCTCGATTTGTGGCGCACGCTGGCAACTTTCTGGGGGGCCATTCTGCCGTTGTCAAGGTTGCAGCGACTACGGCACAGCTTGCTTGTTGTTCCAATGTCCAAGACTGGCAGTAGGTATTATATGGTAGTACCAACGGTGTTGACTCTCAAGGTGTCGGCTGGGCTGGCAAAGCTCGTGAAAGAAGACAGGAGTCGTTCGGGCAAGAAGAAACAGGTTCCCCGAACAGCCATGAACGGTGGGAAAGTTGGGAACGGCTTAAAGCATCTATGAGGGCAAACGCTTGAGATCTAAACAAGCGCCGAGTGAGTGGGCGTCACGGCGTTCCGGGTATCTGCTCCAGGCTTGCGTCCGAAAGAGCGGAGAACCACAAGGTCTGTTCGTGTGTATCACTTGCGGCCGAGGAAGGTCCTGGGCAGTGAAACAAGAGTCGCAGAAATATAGCCCTTTTTTTTATTTTTTGCCGTGGCTTGGAGGGTGAGCGAGCGGGAGATGACCCAGTTATGTGAAGGGTCCCTTCCCACTTGTTTTCTTCTTGGGAACTTGGGGTCACCCAGATCCGGGACTTGCATCTGCATCATCGTGGAGCCCAATATGGCACCCAACCAGACCAGACCTCTTGGAGGCTTTTTTTTCTTCTTCTCGCCGCTAGCATCGACGGACCAGCCAGAGGATGCCACCTCAGTGCGGGCTTCAACATGTCAACCAGTCAAATTCTCGGCCGAGGTTTGCGCAAGACAAGACCTGCCAAACGGCCACTGGGCTGCAGGTAATAAAGCAGCATTGACAGCCCTGCATGCTGCCTATTACGGTTCGCGGCTTGCTTAATCCCGCCGTCTGTTTCTGTTTCTGTTAGCACACCTCCGAGACAGTCTGCACCTTGTCTGGCTGGTTTTGGGAATATTTTCAGTCTGACCATATCAACCCGAGTGGAAGAGTCTTGGGTTCAACACAATGTATCAACTTTGCTCATTCCTCCCTCCGTTTGCGATGGGACATCTCGCTGACCGTCCTGTGTCCTTATCACTTACACCACTTCGGGATACCTGCACTGTCCCACTTGGGCAACCCCCACCGCTCTCATGCCAAGACATTGTCGTCTCTTTTTCTCTCTCTTGATTTTCTTCTCATCATTCAGCTCGATCCTGAGATCTGTCTCACTCGCCAGTCTTGGACCACATCGGCAAACAAGAAGAAAACAACCCCGAAAACACTCGCATCTCAGCTGCGGATTTTGGTGTTGATGACTTGCTTCTCGGCCCCAGCTCCGACGAACGGTGGGGTCCTTGACCTTCCCCGCTTGTTTTCATCCTCCACTTTTTGTTTCTGTGATTCTATGATGGTGACATCTGGTGACCGCTCCTCCTTGTCACTGATCGAGTGAATCAAAGAACAAAATCCGGAGCGGTGACCCGAAGAACCATGATCCTGTCCTTTTCAGAGGACACCCACCAACGGAATCCCACGGTCCGGTTCAGGTGACTGGTGAATCAAGTGATTGGGCGGCCATGCTTCCCACCACCACTTTTTGACGTGGCAAGACCAATTTAGCCAGCTTCACCAAAAAAGAGATTCAACCCCGACATATATTTTTTCCCTCCCCCGACGACGAGAGCTTGAAAATTTGAAAAGCCGTGGAAACCCATTGGTCGGTTGAAGCGGTTCGGCTTGGCTGCTCCGCGGTCAACATACATCACTCGCTTCATTACAAATCTAGGGTTGAGGGTATTCACGTCCCTTGGCCACCCTAGACTAGACCATGCATAGAAGCAAGTCACTCTCACCTTGGTTACCTTGGCTACAGACCTAGGTCAGCGCCGTTTTACGTCCAAGTCTCACCTTGATACGGCCCTTGCTCTCACTTTCTCATCACCAATCCCTTCGTTTGCCTAATCACCTCAGAACTGACAACTCGCCCTGCATACACATCAAAGTCACCCTTCACCGCAGCATAACGACCCAACCCCAAAAATGCCTCGCCGTGTTTGCCTCTCCCATCATCGATTGCCAACACCTACCCTCTCTGCCCTAGGTACCCATGCAATAAAAAACCACCTATCGTTCGTCCAAGTTTAAGCACCCCGTTGCCAAACCAGGTTCACCAACCCATGCAACCCACGTTCTCTCTGCCCTGTCCACTACTCTCATCATAACCGCCAGAAGCAAGAAGTGACACGGTGTACAACATCCTGTAGTGTAGGGCCACAAACCGACCGACCGACCGACCTGCATCGTTGACCACACACACACACAAACACACACAAACACACACTTCAATCCAATCAAATAATCGTGTACTCCCCTGATAGCTCTCCTCGTCCCTTGCAGGATGCATGAGCACCTACCAGAAAAAACCTGGAAAGAAGAACGCAGCATTGCCAAGGAGAATAAGATAGACTGTCACAGAGAAGAAAAGAAATAACTTCTGACTGCCGAGACTAAAAAGCCAGCTCAGCCTAGCAATATGAGAGCGTGATGAGGATCCCGTACCTGCAGCAGCAGCAGCAGAGCATGCATGGCAGCCCGAATTGTGGCCAGAGGAAGAAGAGGGAGAGACGCACCAGACAACAGTCCGTAGGTAAGACAGCTTGAAAAGAACTCACAGCAAGGTGAAAAACAGAAGAGTGCCGAGGTCGGTGATGATGATGATGATGTGTCAAATTTCTATACTACCTCGCAGAGTAGTACCCGTCCAATGATGGAGGAGCTGTACCTGCAGAAAAGAAGAACCAGAGACAGAGAGTCGGAGAGAGGGGGGGCGAACGCCGCTGACCATAGAGGTGTCGTTCAATGCCGAAAAGAAGAAAAGAAAAGCACCTAGGCAAGACAAGCCCAATTGCCCAACCAAGCAGCCGTAGGTAGGTTTTGGTCCCGTCCCTTGCAGCTTGCAGAGTACCAACACTCCCAAGAAAAAAAAGCAATCAACCACCGAGACAGAATGTGTAAATTACAGCAGAATGACTGCATTATGTCCAAGGATAGCAATCAATCAACGCTTCCCAGCCCAGTCTGCATTCCTGCCCCTGAGTCTTGCATCCAAGTCCAACAGTAAATGGACAATAATGCTGGAAATATTCTCTCCTGAAACCATCGCAACCAACCCCCCCCACCCCCCATCGATGCTTCTTTGTTCTGGTAGCTTCCCTTATACACAAACACCCATGCAGCAAAGAGAACCCATCTATCATTTGAATCTTATAGAATATCCCCTAACACCCTAACCCCACTCTACTCCTCATCCTCCCAATCCCTCCCCCCATACAACCTCTGCCCCCTATCCATCCCCCTATCCCTCCCCCCTCCCATCCCCCTCCACCCCCACCACTCTGCCCAGTCGCATTCTCAATCCTCTCCAAAAACTCCGGCGGTATACTAGGCAAATACTTCCTCTCCCGCTCCCTATTCACCCCCCCAAACCCAGCCCCATAACTAACCAACATATCCGTCACGCTAGGCAGCACAAACGGCAGCATCAACGCCGGATCCAGCAGCAAATTCGCCGGCGCCTCCTCCACCTCCTCATCAAACATCCCCCCGCCGCCCTCCACCGGTGACATCGGAACCTCACCACCGCCATTCTTATTCTTCCCCGGCGACGACCCCTCCCCAGCCACCTTCCTCCTCGCCTCCCGCTCCTTCTGAACAGCAGCCAAATACTTCTGCGCCGACTTCGGCAGTCCCCCCTCCCCAACCTCCGGCCTATAATGCGCCGCCGAATGCAACAGCTGCTGCGGACTCAGACTCCGCAACTGCTGCAGCGTCCCCACCAGCGCCTCCAGGTCGTCCTGCCCCAGACTCGAAAAACATTGCAGCCATTGCAGCAGCTGAATCACCGGCGCCAGGTGCCTCTTTGACGCCTCCAACAACGTCTCCCCCGTCGACTTCATCTCCCCTTTTTCATAATGCTCCGGCTGCCGGTTGTTGCTCCTCACCCAATCCTCCAAGACAGAAATATTCATCCTGATCTGCATCGCCTTCGTCCTCGCCAGGTACTTCCTGTTGGACATGATGCGGTTGAACAGCTCCGCCCCGAGCCAGTATATCAGCTGCGAAGAAATCTGCGCCGTGATCACCGAGTGCACATCATAAAGATCCAGCACAAAAAGGGTGGACGACAGCAGGGAAGTTACGTTTCGTGGCGAGGGCTTCGCTCGCTGTTTTGGCGACGGAGGTCGTAATCGCTTCTCGAGAGGCTCTTCTTGCACCTCTTTTTTCCTCTTGAAGAGCTTCCATTCGTTTTGAAACGTGATGTTTTCGAACCCCGGTATCGTTTCGTGGTCGAGCATCGCCGGTTCGAGCACCTTGTCCAGGCGTCTCTCGGCGTCGCGGACGATAAGAATAAAAATTTCGTTAATCAGCTCGGCCAATTGCGCTTGGAACTCGGTTGTGGCCTCGACGAGGCCGTCGTCTTTTTTAAGGTAATGTAGAAGAAGCGTGGCGTTGGACATCCAGAACGCAAGAATGGTCATGTCCCATTGGTGTTGTTCCACCACGTAGTTGATCTTGTCCATAGCTGTTACCAGTAGCTTCGCCAGTAACTCTGGACTGGCGTGATAATGCGCATATCTGGCCCCGAGAAAAATCATGTTTGCTGGTACTGGTTTCTGAGTTGGAGATCGTTGCGGTGTCATGTTGGTGATGACAATGTCTAGGATCGTGTCGAGATCGCTCTCCTGGAAAACAAACATTTGATCGTGAAGGCATCTTGACCAGTCAAACTCTTGCTGTTCTTCTTCATCGAATTCATCAAATGTCTGAGATTGTTAGCATCAGCTCAGAAAAAGAAAAGGGGGTAAATAGGGGCTACAAACCTCAGGCTGGTCATCGATGCCCATGTTGCCAAGGTCCACCTCCAGATCCCTAGCACTGTCCATCATCATGCGTCGGCGCATTTCGTTTTCGGCCAACTCTTCCTCGAACTTGTCCTGGGAAAATCCAGGTTTATAAAAGTCATCGTCTAGCCCGACCGTTCCGATGCCATACCCGCCACTGTCGTTGAGGTAAAAGTTCATGTCGCTATCCTGGCCAGCGAAATCGAACGCCGTCCTCCCTGTCGAGGTCTTCTTATCTGGCGACGCCCCATTGTCCAAAAGTATCGTCGCGATTCCCTTGTGTCTGTTTGTCATGGCCCACATAAGAGCACTCCATTGATTGCGATCCTGCTTGTCGACATCGGCTCCCGCGTCAATCAACGCCTGTACCACCGACTCGTGTCCCTACCACCAAAACAATTAGCATGGGCAATTTCCGGGAGAGCGCATGGCCAATAGCACTAACAAAGCAGCTCGCGTATATGAGGGCCGGCGTCCCCTCGTCGTCTGGCGCATTCACGTCAATGTATTCCCTGGCCTTTCCGTTCAATATCTTGTTTACAGATTCCAGGTTGCCATTGCTGGCGGCCATGATGAACGTCCTCTGCAATACATCCTTCTTCTCCTCCTCGGACCGCTTCGGATCGGCAGCGACGACATCCTCGTCCTCGAACACGGCGCTCGTTGTGTGTGCGGCCTGGGCGGCAAGCATTTCCATAAGCCGTTTCTCGCTGTCCGGGCCGCCCTTTGTCAACTCCTCCTCGTAGTTGGGGTCATCCAGCGTCAGGTTGCCAAACGATAACGGCTTCGCGGTGATGGGCGTGGTCAGGAATTGCGATTGTCCTGAAAAGCAAAAAGACTCGTGAGTTAGCACACGGTATGACGTGGGAGAGCAAAAAGGGGAAGGTTGAAGGGACACCAACCCTGCCATCCGTCGTACATCTCCGTCTCGGGCACCAGCAACTCGGCGGGAGCATGTCTCCGGTCGTCTAGTGACCGTGGCAGGTCGGCGGGCAGTGGGCGCTTCTTTTCCGGGCCACCAAAGCCGGCATCGAAGCCGCCGTCTGAATCCCCGAGATCCATGGCTCAGGGTGCTACGGTTGAGCTGGCATGCGTGCGTGTTGCGTGTCCGGGGCGGTTGCTCATGGGCGAGGCAAAGGGGTTAACCGTGGGCAATCGGCATGCGCATTCGGGTTTGGCGGTGCGCCAAAAACTCTGTGTCCAGTCCAGTGGGCAACGTTTTGGAAAAATCGAGAGATGAAAGCTAGAAAACGGCGTTTGACCCGACAGTTGCGCTCCCCCTTGAGGCGTTAGGCATGTTTAACACGTCTGGGCTTTGGCCCTTGGCCGCATCATTCAACAGCGAGTCGCAGCTTTCCCCACCTCGATGGCCCGTGCGTTGGATAAGAGAGACGAAGACCATTAATCTCAATCTCCTTGTTTGATGATCTCTTTGAACCAATATCCAACTCTTGTCGCTATTGATCTTGGGTCACATGGCTTAATATGGTCTCGTTTGGTGACATCAATCGGTTCGATCCGGCTATCTGTCCTCCTTTTTCTATCTATCCCTTCAGTTTGTTCAACGTTCAACCGCCACGCCGCTCCCAGTCAGTTTCACCTCGACGGCTCAAACGGCACGCTTCGCAAACACTCTGACACGCTTCACGCCTCCGTCAGGCACAATGATGAGCTTGACGTGGGTAAACACCTTGTCCTTGACCAAGCTGTCTGCTGGGTGTTCAGCATCTGGGCCAGTCTTGATCGGCTCTGCTACCTTCACCCAACCCTCAGCATCGGGCCCGAGTTCACCATCTCCCTTCCACTCAATAGCTTCAAGCTCAACCCTTTGAGGGTAGTTTCCTCGGAAGTGAGCCGTGTCAACAAGGAAATTCTGGATGTAAGCCGGCGCTCCAAGTTTGATAATGGTCCAATCAATATGACCCTTACCACGAGACCGAGCTGTCTCCCAGCCGTCTCCCATATCTTTGCCTCTGCCAGGCAGGATCAGGTTGTCCTTGGTTCCAAAGTGCTCATCACTGCACGAGACAGCAACACCTCCGTTTTGGGCGGCAGCCAAGTCGATGATGGCATTAGTATCCTCTGGAAAGACGGGAACGGCATGACCAAAGAGGCGGAATCTGGCGATACCACCGTCCGGGTACATGTTCAAACGGACGTGTGTGTATTGCTTGTTGGTGGGATTCTCCAACTTCCACCCAAATCTCTGGCTGGGGCCGCACTCCTGAAGCCCGAGAATAGTCTCCCAACCACCACGGCCTCCCTTCCAGGAGAGGACCTCCTCGTTGTTTTGGCTGAAGCAGCCCTCGACTGAGATGGCAGGGGCGTGGTTGCCGTTGAAGTAGGCAGTGTCGACTTCAATGCCCTCGACAGTACCAGAGCTAACTCCCAGGCGGATCACCACCCAATCGAAGGGCTCAGTGTTGTGTCTTCTGGTCTCCCAGCCGTCATACCAGGCACCGGAGTAAACCATCTTCCCCGGTTTTCTAACTGGGGGAAGTGGGTTGATCAAGTTGGCAGCATCAGCAAACCATTGGTCTGAGAAGCCAAGAACTTCACCTCCAAGAGTGGCTGAGACCAAATCTGCAAGATGGTTAGCACGGCATCCTGCCGTGAGACAGAATTGCACCTACCAATGGCGGTTGACTTGAAGGTCTTGTCGATGTATTCGGCAGAGACCGAAGTGGCCGGGACGGCCTCGGTAGCATATCCGTAGTCATCAGCCATGGTGGGCAACTGTGAGGTTCAAAGTGCAATTGAAGGTAAGAAGGCCAAATAGATGATATGTCGTTTCAAGGCGGCACAGAGGGCACACTTATAAGCCTATCAGTTCCAACCGATGCCGGCCGTATCAACAATCGTTATCAAAGCATATGACACAAGAGCCGGGGAAACGGTTTCGTTTAAATCCAACGTCAATCTCCTATCCGCCTCCTCCCCAACCCAGTGGCCCGCACAGAAGAACGAGTGGAAGTCGGCCAGCTCCGACGGCAGGCCTGCCTTTGAAAGTGGAGATGGAGGCGAGCCGATGGGTCCTTCTAGAGTCCTAGACACCTTCTCCGACACCCCAAGCAACCGGAGGTGACTAACAGAAAACATGCACAATCGGCCGGCCGTCCTCTCGGATGCAGGTTCGAGAAACGAAGGCGCGGGGCACATCGGCACACGGCGGCACAAATTGATAAGATACCGGTCCGAACGGGAGCGACCCCGCATAACTGGGGCCATGAAAATCGGTGTGAAGTGATTGGTCAGCCAGCTTGTCTCTCAGCTCGGCCGCCTCGGTGCCGTCATCACCGATCTGGACCGCGCCATCAGAAGCAAGTGAGGTGATCTCTCTGGGGAAAGTTTAACTTGACGACAAGACTCCATCTTAGCTGTGGAATATCTCCTGGAGCTTACAGTTCAATAGAGACGGCAGAGGCTTGAAACTAGTGGCTTCCCGATTTAGTTTCACTAACTGGCATGATGCATGCATGTTTTCTTCCGTCAACTTGTGACCGGATTGGTAATGATTCGATAGCTTTGGGGGGGGAGAAGCGGCATAAAGGGTGACACAAGCCGACGATCTTGTCCGCGTCACTTTGCCCTTGCCCTTTCCTTTCCAGCTCCTTCAGCTGGGTTGTGTCGTCCGTGGCGTCTGTCAACTTCACGCCTTTTCCCCGCCGACTTGTGTCTGAGACCGTCTATATCAGCAACCAGACTTCCCACTCGAGCTACTCGCAGCCATTTTCGTTTGGGTTCGTGCTGGCTCGAGACTAAACCCAGCCATATCATCATCCATCACCAACCCACACCCTCCACGGCTCTTATAAGAGCCCCCTTCATTCAAGATGACCTCCACAACCACCCCTTCCCTCCCGCGCTTGCCGGACGAGATACACACTCACCAGGAAGAACCTGACACCCATCAACAACCAAACGAAAACGAACCCCTCCTAGGCCGACCAGGCGACGCAATCCAACGCCCCGACGCCCCCATGTACCGCAACCTCTATCTCGGTTTGTTTCCCCCTTTTCTCCTCCCATTTCCCCCTTTGACTAACCTCCCCTCAACAGGAACCGGCATCCTCTCCCAAACCGGCCTCCTCCTCCTCCTCCTCTCAATCCTTATCCCCCTCCTAACCCACCACCCCCTTTTACCTCTCTTAGTGCCCCACCCAATCCTCCAACTCACCGGCCTCCTCGTCGCAACAGAAGCAATCCTCCTCCTCCAACCAACAACAAAATCTCTCCCCCTAGCCAAAACCCGCGCGGCCAAATTCCACGCCTGGCTTCACCTTTTATCCTTTTTGCTCTTCCTATCAGGAACAGTAATAATCGAAACAAACAAACACGCCAACAAACTGCCTCACTTCCACTCTGTGCACGCTTATTTGGGGGTTGCGACAGTCTCGTTGCTGGGACTGCAGTATCTGTTTGGGTTCACGATTTATGTCACGCCCAGTGTGTGGGGAGGGGAGGAAAAGGCAAAGAAGGTCTGGAAGTGGCATCGGTACCTTGGGTATGGGGTTTTGTTGATGATTCTGGCGACTACGGGGAGCGCGGCGTGGACGGATTATGTAAAGGGGCAGTTGGGGGTGTCGAGAGTGGGAGTGGTGTTGGGGGTTGTGTTGGTTGCGGGGGGCGTGTTTCCTAGGATTCAGCTGGGGAAGTTGGGGTTGAGGGAGTATTGATGAGGAGGATACAAAGGGGAAAGAGTGTAGGATGGAGAGGGGTGGGGGTTGGGAAAATACAAGTATGGATATTTCATAGTGTGGTGGTGATGAGGAGGGGAAGGAAACGAAAGGCAACACAAAGAAGAGCTGGTGTGGGACTTTTGGGGTTGGAGTTTATGGGACTGGTATCTTCTTTTTACCACTAACTATCAATTGTCTAATGGTTGGTTTGTTGATAGTAGTCAAGGCCATTAATAATCGCAAAATATGATAAACCACACTCTCTCTGTACGCATTACATTGCTATCCATTCCTGACTAGACAACCACGATTGCTCGAACAGGGTATCTACCAAGCAGCCAAACACTCAAAAACACACGAAAAACAGACATGTACATCTTTTTCTAATTCAACTCGCTTCCGCTTCGCCAACCCAACACAACAACATCATTACAACAACAACAACAACAACACAAACCCACCACCATATTCATTCATCCCCACTTGTATCGCACATCAAATTCACATTAACTTTCTTTCTTTTTCTCCCATTCCATTCCAACCAAACCCCCCGTTTTCTGTGTGGCTATAATGATATATCGTTCGGTGGAAAGTTATATTTCAACTCACTCTCCCCTTTGATCGTCCGTTTCCCTTGTGCAGGTTCGCACTTCCGTATGTAGTTAATCCATATTAAACCCTTGGTATCATAATCTCTTCCACTTTTCCTTCCTTCCACTCGTCTCGGCTCGCTCGCTGTGTATCGCTTCCATCCTCACCTTCGTCCCCAAAATATCAATAACCGCCAATCCCTAAGGTATGAATGACAAAAGAGCGTCAAAAAAAAGGGAAAAAAAAAAACCGCTGTAAAACTCCGTTGCTCCCATAAAAGTGTGTGTGCTTGCTTGCTGCTGTCATTGATAAAACTGCGCGGGTATCTCAAATCGTTACTCGATTTCGTTTTGGTTTTGGTGTTTCGTTTGTATGAATGCCCCCCCCAAAAAAAACATTACTTTATGGGTATTGCGTCGGCTGAATAGGCCAGTCGTCCTCCGTGATGCTAGACCAAAAGAACCACACCACCGTAACCGCAACAAAGGTGAATAATGTCTGAAACAGAGAACCATCGATGGCGCCTGACGTGCCGTTGCAAATGTAGGGACTGACAACAAAGTTGAAGATTTGACCCACGGCGAAGCTGAGAGCTGCCGCGCCCAGGAACAGCAACGGCCTCGTCTCGCCGAGCACCTTGATGACGAGGACGAGCTCCAGGACGACAAAAAAGACAACCCAAACCAGGGGCAGGAGGAGGTAGGTGACGTAGAGCGCAATGCTGCGGTTGGGAGGCTCAAGGCTGCCCTGCCATTGGGTAGTCCACTGGTAACCGGTGTCGAGGGCGATGTATCCAACACCAATGAGCCATGCAAGTGCCGAGCCGATGGTGAGTGCGAGGGAGAGAATCGTGCCGTCGTCCATCAGCTGGTAACCCACAATGCCGTTGATGAAAAGCAGCCATGTTGTCGCCGCGATAGCACCAATGTGGATAGCGCTGAAAACCACTCGTACTTGGTCGTTCAAGGGGAATTCTCCTATCGAGAAAATCTCCGCAATAGACACAAGCAGATAACCGACCAAAAACACTTGCATTTCCCTGCAGTTCCGTTAGCTCCTGTCCAAAGGTTTGACGTGCGCACGATAATGCACTGACCTTCGTCCGACAGCTGCCCTTTTTCTTTCCGACTTAAGAATAAGAGAGATGGTGACAAGAATAGCAATTCCCGCAAGCAGAATCGATCCTAAAAAAAATGTCAGGAATTCCATCTGTAAATAAAGACGCGAGACCCTTGGGACATCATACCCAAGTTACCGAGGTATCTATCCTCGCCTGGCAGCGTAATGCCTCTCAACTTGCATCCGCCCCAATCTCCATCCTGATTATGGGTTTTTGAGAGAACCTGTGTCTGGTCAGCATCTGAGGGGACCAATTGGCACTGTAGTGATCGACTGTTGGGATGGCTTACATTGCAGACTGGAAGAGTTGTGTCACGACAAAAGTCCTGATCCCAAGTTTGTGGTTAGTTTCGTCCCTACGCAAAACCCTGCATGCGATGCCGGTAGGTGCGCGCTCACCTCGAAGTTGCCAAATTTTGTTGACCCCATTGTGTGTTGTTGTCGTGCGATTTCTGACCGTCGCGCGTAGAAATTGTCTCGGGTGTTTGTGGTGTTTCAGGTTTTGTCGGTGGCCTCTCCTCGTTATTGTCCTTTCTTTCCCCAAGCGATTTTACGCAATTGACAAAGTTGCCCCCCCTTCACAGTTGGCTTTTCAGCTCTTTTGAATAGTTCTCCGCCTTTTCGTCCGTGATCGATAGTCGTGACCTGGGATCGCAGGATGCTGGCGGTGGGGGACCCTGGCTTTTGCTGCAGCTCCCAGCCTCTCGTTCGTGGTTCCTTACTGCCAGCTCTGTTTGCGCGCAAACTGATCGTCGTCGTCGGCGTCCTCCTCTCCTCTGAAAACCATGCGTTAATGATTGGAGTTATTCTGTAGTCGGGAGCAGCATGCGATACTCGGAGTGAATGGATCGGGAGCAGATAAATGCTGTGGCGCAGATATAATTGCTGTGGTGATTGGGGTTGGGGGGGGAGAAGCTGGAAAAACAGGCGACGAGGAGGAGCTGCGGGCGGGCAGCAGTCGGATCGCCGCAATAATTATAAAACTCAATGCCCTGGGGCAGCCACTGTCGAGCCACTCACCTCACCCAACGTCCGCGGCAGGAACACAGAACACAGGATAGCGCGCCCCGTTTCGGTGGCACGCAAGGGTGACCCACACCTCGGTTGCGCTCACGCGATTGGCCGGGTGCCCTTGTCCACTTGCCTGTTCCAGGAACCAAACCCCAGCCTCTTGTGAAATCACCGTCAGATTCGGGGCCAACCGGCTGATCAAGAGAGCTCGAGTGTTGATGGAAGCCGAGATTATAGATACGACGCAACCTGACTTCTCTTAGTGCTCTGTTCTTTTGTTTTCTGTGTACGGAGTGTCCCTCAACCGATGCTATATTCGGCTCAGCCGTTGGCTGTGTCGGTATCGGTGACTTGGCCTCTCCACTAGGATGACGGAAGCTGTGGCGGCGCAGGCGTCAGGTCGAGGTCGGTATTCTGGTTATGTATTCTTCTAGATGGTAGCAGTGTGGTCCGACACGTCGAGGCCAGAGGCAGAAAAGCACTGCCAGCTATGTATGGATAATGGGTGAAGGGAGACCACCATTATGCATGATGAGCTGGACGCAAGGGAGCCGTCTCTCATTGCTCCGAGATCCAAAGTCTGGGCACCAGTCACTGGTGTTTTCTCCAAAACACCTCACCCACCCCTGTCGAAGCCACTGCTGGACGAACGCCTCAGACCAAGGTTTTTCGGTCGGCTCGAGATGTGACTTGCATTCCCACTGTTTCGTCCCATGCAAGGCAAGATTGGGTTGCTGTAAGAGCGGGAGAAGATGAAATGAATGGTCCGAGCGCTGGATATTGCTCCTACTACGATTATAACTCTAGACAAGAGACAATTCTAATTTCTAGAAATTAATACTTGCAAAACAACATAGGTGGTCTTGGCCAACGCGCTTGTGCTTCATCGTATCAGAAGTAGGGGCAATACCTGATTTCCAATATGATACAGCAAGCAACTGTTGTTGGCGGCTCATCGAATACAAACTGTTCTGGAATCATGACACCGCGGTCGAGAGGACAAGTTGGGCAACTCGACAACACTCCGTGAATATTATCCGGCCTGAGTACCATCCATTATAGTACTCTCTTTCCCCCCACGATCTGGCTTGCATGGTTGCATCTGGAAATTTGAGCGAACACAGCGTTTCATGTGTATCGTAGGACGAACGCCCGACGTCCGTATACTGTAATGAAGGTTAGCAATATCACTAGATCTCAAAAACGGCCATGCAGGGGGCCTTTATTGAATTGCCCCATTCCTGAGCTCAGCATCATTCAGTCCCCGGCCTGGCGATTCATGCTCGACTTCCCTTCTGGGATGGTCCATGTCTCCTGTCTCCCGAGAAACATCATAGCGGCCGCGGGGAGGGAGCTTCTGCATGATGAGCCCAGGGGCACAACGGATGCAAGGGAGGGGCGTGGAAGCCTCGCAGAATTTCGTCCTGACGTTGCATATTTTGCATGGCAGTGAAGCTGTTTGATATATATATAAGGCATTCGGCCGCCCGGCAAGCGAATTCAAGTATGGCTGTGTCAGTCAGCGTCTACCGAATGGCTCTATGGGTTGTTGTTGCATCACCAACATGAGCTGGCTGCGGCGTGGGCTGTTTCAAGCTGGATGACGGCGAAGAAACCCAGATGGGTGTGAATGTCAAAACATCGGCGCTCGTAGGTTCAATCCCTCAGCCTGGTTGAATCGTACTGCAGCCGGTGCTGAGCTTTTTGAGGCGAGCCTTGCGCAACCTCACAGGCATGTCAGCTCGTGAGCTGGAATCGCGCCTCACCCACAGTCATGGAACGACAGACAACGTGGGACGGCGTGAGGGGAACAGCATGTTTCACGTTTCAAACATTTGACCCCTCCAGGACAGCATCTATTCGAGTTTCCGTCGGACTTAAACAGGGTGGTGGGTTGCCTGATTAAGCAGAGGCGGTCGATTTCGAAAATAGGTTGCCGCGTGATGAGCTCAAAGTCGTCTTGTGAGAGTCCATGGAGTTTGTGTGTGGAACAACATTAACAGGATGACAGGATGGCCGCGGGTTTTTGAACCCCTAAAGTCGGCAGACGGGTCAAACGTGATAAGATGAAGATTGGCCCAGGGCTCTTCTGTGCCGGCTGCCGGTATCAGCAGCGATTTGCAGGATTGACATTGGAGGGGGTGACTTGGCGTGCTGTAAGAAGAGGACGAAAAGTTGGTTGCGGAGATGGTTGAACAAGGCAGCGGGGATGAGTGGACGTTTTTAGGACCCCCTGGTTTGCGGGATGGTGGCTTGGCGGCTCCGCTGAATCCGCCCACAGGGCAGCCGGGGTCAACCCCGTGCGTCAAAGGGTGCCAACTTACACCACCGCCGCATCTCCCATTGGGACCGACACTGCAGCGTGCCTAGTTTTTTGTTGTTTGGCTGTTTAGCTTTCTGCATTTCCCAGAGTCATCTGACCGAATGTCTTCGCCTTCTGCGGAGCCGGCAACTGTAAAACACAGACATCTCCAACTCGACCCTCTCCCACTGCAGACGGAGGCTGCTGCGAACCAGCCCCATAACCGACAAGATTCCGACTTCCAACCCGTCCCGTCTCCCCTCGAACATTCCCCTCCGAACCCTTCCTGTGCACAATAACACCTCCCGATCATCCCGACAGGGTCATTTCATTGATGAGCCCGCGAGTTCAGAGTCGGAGGACGACTCAGGGAACTCTTCGTGGACCGACACGGGCGACATCGCCGAGCAACTCGCCGAAGAAGATCCCTTGCGCAAGCGATTAAACGACGACGAAGCCCTTGCAGGTGTCATCAAACGCCATCCCAGACACAAAAAGAAAGTCCGATACCAAGAGCCGTCTTCTAGCAGAAGCCGGTCATCCTCTCGCTACACTGGCGCTGTTAGCAAAGAGGCAATCCACATCCCAACTGCTGCGCACCGTCACGTTAGCAAGGCAGAACAGCTACTAGCCACCATCATGACGGGCAGCTCGAGTTCCATCCACGGCCTGACGGGCAAGCCGTTGATTTATTTTACTTCTATTTTCGTTTCTTTGGGCGTGTTTCTCTTCGGATATGATCAGGGTGTGATGTCGGGGATCATCACTGGTCCCTTTTTCAAGGAGTATTTCCACCAACCTTCCAATGCAGAAATAGCAACAATGGTTGCTATCTTGGAAATTGGTGCATTAATATCGTCCCTCTGTGTTGGGCATATTGGAGATATTATCGGGAGAAGAAAAACTATTCTGTACGGATCAATGATCTTCTTCGTTGGAGGTGGGCTGCAAACAGCCGCGACGAACATGGTCATGATGATGGTTGGTAGGTTTGTGGCTGGTTTGGGAGTTGGCATGCTCTCAACTATCGTCCCGGTATATCAGTCTGAAATCTCGCCTCCACACAACCGTGGAAAGCTCGCCTGCATTGAGTTTACCGGCAATATTGTTGGTTACACGACCTCGGTGTGGGTGGATTATTTCTGTGGCTTCATTGAGAGCAACACCTCATGGAGGCTGCCCCTGATGATGCAATGCATTATGGGAGGTCTTCTTGGTTTGGGTAGTCTGATTATCGTCGAATCGCCCAGGTTTGTCGCTACCACTTACACCACGCATGTGAACCGCGCGCTAACCCATTTTAGATGGCTCCTGGACCACGACCATGACGAGGAAGGTATCGTGGTCATTGCCAACCTGTACGGTGGCGGTGACATTCACGATCCCCGCGCTCGCGAGGAATTCCGCGACATTAAGATGGACGTTCTCCTCCAACGGCAGGAAGGCGAGCGCACATATTCCGAGATGTTCAAGCGGTATGGCAGGCGAGTCTTTATCGCCATGTCAGCACAGGCCCTGGCCCAGCTCAACGGTATCAACGTTATCTCATACTACGCGCCGATGGTGTTCGAGTCAGCTGGTTGGGTTGGTCACGACGCTATTCTAATGGCCGGGTTCAACGGTATCACATACCTACTGTCGACAATCCCGCCATGGTACATGGTGGACCGGTGGGGCCGGAGGCCTATCCTGCTGTCCGGTGCTGTTATGATGGTCCTCTCACTGTCAGCCATTTCGTACTTTTTGTACATCGACGTGCCATCGACGCCAACAATGGTTGTCATCATGGTCATGATCTACAACGCTGCGTTCGGATACTCATGGGGACCTATCCCCTGGCTCTACCCCCCGGAGATTCTCCCTCTCAAGATTCGCTCCAAGGGTGCCAGTCTGTCAACAGCCACGAACTGGGCTTGCAACTGGTTGGTGGGTCAGATGACACCCATTCTCCAAGACTGGATTCACTGGAGGTTGTACCTTGTCCACGCATTCTGGTGTGCCGTCAGCTTCGTTGTTGGTAAGTTGACCGCTGCCTTGCTTATTTTTTTGAAAGTCAAAGTCTAACAATATCCCTAGTATACTTCATCTACCCAGAAACACGCGGTGTCCGCCTCGAGGACATGGACGCCCTCTTTGGCGACGCCACTCGCGCGCTGGGCACACCTGCTGGTTCGACGCCAGCCTTGCACGCCGAGTCCGATCCGCTCGTGCGCTCCGGGTCGCCCATTCCGCCCCTTGACATCAGAGGTCGCGCCTCGCCGGCGAGATTTGGACCGGGAAGTGCGATTCCAGGACTGAACATCGATCCACCAACGTCGGTCGGTGATCCCAAGGCCCAGTCCTCCAGGCAACAAAGTAGAGGAGGTTTGGGCGGTTGGTTGTCAAGGCTTATGGGCCGTGGTGGCTCGAGTCCTAGCGGACAGTACGCTCCTATCAATCAAAGGGGTGATTAGACATGGAAAGAGAAGAGTGCACTTTGAATAGAGGAGGAATGTGTGGTTCGTTTTTTGAATGCATATAGATGGTGCGGGAACGCTGTTCATCGAGATGGGCTGCTGGGTATGGCTTTCGGTTCTTTGCTTCTCCACATAGGGAACTTGTTCTGGAAGAGGTGCGGGAGTACAGTGACACCACTTTGAATGAGGTTGTTTTTTTGGTGTGTTGATAGAACATAGGTTGGAAGGGAATGAATGGGGAGCGGAATGTATAATTACAGTCGTAGTATATACTACAATGTTTGCGGACGTCTTGGATAGGTACCTTGAATTAGGCAGAGATGGTACTCTGTATCAATTGGTTGTATTGAATCTATTTGGTGTCTTCATTGGGAATATTGCTGCTCTTAAGCTTAAGCCATCTCAAAAAGACGGCAGTCCGTCATATGGTCCGTGCACACAAGCTATGAATTTATGAAGCCATTGGATCTCTCGCTTTCTTACAACCGCTTTGACCTTTTCTTCAGTTTCTTCACACTACAAAATTCGACTCAGCTCAATACCAGATCTTCATCGTCATGACAACCCCCACCACAACCGAACTCCTGACCTCGTACCGGCACCTCTACCGCTCAGCCCTCCAGGCAGTCCAGTACTCCAAGCCGGCGCGGTACGTGATCCGGGACCAACTCCGTCTCGCCTTTCGGGATAGGTCCAACCTGGCGAGCTACCACCCCGAGAGGATCAGGAGGACGGTTTGGTTTTTTCACGCGGCGTCTCAGTCGAGGGGGTTGGAGCACAGGATTTGCAAGACGTTGGTGAGGGTGCACTGGGAGAGGACGAGGGTGGACAGGAAGAGCTGGAAGCATCTGCTGAGGGAGAGGGAGGAGGTTGAGAAGGCTAGCGAGAAGGTGAAGAAGAGGTTGGCGGAGAGGGGGGGGGATGTTGTCAAGGAACGGGGGTTGAGGTGGAGGGGGTGGGAGGGGGTGGTGGGGATGTTGAATGAGAGTATGGGGTTGTGTTTGAGGTGATTTTTGCGGTTTACAATGAAGGGAGGGTGGTGGTTAATGGTGGTCGCCAAGACTGCGGGAAGCTTTGTGCTGCATGGTGATGACAGTACACCATGTGAGGCGTGCCTGGGCCGATGGCCGGCAGGAACCGAGGGGCGGGAGATGCGGTTTGACAACGGCATTTGCCTTGCTATATATCTAGGTGGGCTGGAAGCTGAGCTGAGCTGAGCTGGCTTGTGATGGTGGGAAAAAGCAGTTCAAGTTTCACGACACGAGTCGAGCTCCGAAACGAAACACTCAAGACAGTCGAAACTGCGCCAATATGAGCACAAGCGAAAGGAAAGGGACTGGGACAGGCAGATACCCTGATATAGCGGATCTACAAAGGATGAGCGGGCGCGGATTGGGTGTCGGCTTTATCCAGGCTGAGGGGAGGGAGATACAAGCAAAAAGCTTGGTTGAGATGTCAATGATGAGTGGATGAGCTGTCGCGGTTGTCTGAAGGTGGGAGGGGGGAGCATGCCGTGTCCCGGTGGAAAAGGGCCATCTTGTCACTCACATCAGCGCATTCAAGAGGAAAATGGGACGGGAGCACAAGAGATTGGAAGATTGATCTGCTTGTGGCATGCTACACTGGAACAATTCTGTCGCATGTCTTTGTCTGCGATACAGATTTGCCTGTGATTGATTTTATATACTGGTGCCCATCACCCATCACCAACCCCTCTTGGAGTCTCGCCCATCTCACGAATTGCATGTGTTTGAATCCTGTCGCCTAATCAGGTTAGACGATGCTGCAGCAATGACGTTAGCCTAGTCGGATTGAAGCCATCGTAGGACCCCTCCCACCTCAACCCAACCGCGGGGGAAAAAAAAACACATTGCATCGAGAGCTGCAAGGACGCGGAAAACAGGCCGTAGCTAGCTTTTTTTTCTCCTTCGGCCTTTCGCTCTTCAGCAAACACAGCTTTTTGATTCTTTCACCGCAATTGCAGAGCTTCGGGTAAGGAGATCCCCGCCGAGGTCGGGACTAGCCGCTAAAAGTCTAGACAGCCGACGCTCTTACCGGGCCCTTGAATCATCTGGTCATGGTGGAGAGTCGCTGGAGCTTGCCCACGCCAACCAGCGACGATAGGAAGCTTCTTTGTGTGTCGTGACCCCGCAATCTACCTTTCGAAAAAGCACCACTCTCGTCAATTGCAAATGCATTGAACTGCTGTTGCACAACCACACAAACGATAAGCTCGACGGCCGTCCCATCCACCAATTGTCACCCGACCTAACTCCCCCTCCTCACGTCGGTCCCGTTCCTCCTCATCGACGACCTACCTTTCCTCCTCATCGACGACCTACCTTTCCTCCCATCCCGCGAGAATACAAACGGGAATCAACAGATTACCCACCAGTTAACTCAACACCACAGCCTGGAGCTCTCCCCATCGACACAAAGAGCCAGAGGCACGGCCCCTTTTTCGACCGGACCCGCGGGGGGTTCTTGATGGACCCTTCTGCGACCGCGCTGCTGAGGACTCTGGTCTCGGCTGCTCCCGAGGCCACCGTCTTTTAGCTGGCCGGCGCTCAGGATAGATAGAGAGAGAGAAAGAGGAGAACGAGGGGACAAAAATCACCTGAGAGACAGAACAAAAGCAGGGACAAGCTAGCATGCCTGCTGAGCTCCAGTCCGCCGAGAACGACCACCGCCAGAGAATCCTCCTCCAACAAGATGGTGCAGCCCACAGTCACCACCGACCTCCGTTTCCCATCATGCCTCCTTCCCAACAACAACAGCAGCAGCAGCAGCAGCAACCACACCAGCTCAACGTGAACCAGAACGAAGCTACTAGCTCCAGCCGCGGCACTAACAGTAGTGGTACCACCACCTCCTCCTCCTCCTCCGCAACAACTACGTCAGCGGCGAGGACGGACCCCCGCTTTGCGACGACGAACCAGCCAACGCCCCTTAGCAGCAATGCCCTTTATCAGCGCTTCCTCAAGCGTTACCGTGTCGAGGTGGCCGCCTCGGCCTCGAGCGTGCTCTCCACCCTGACGACGTTTCCTCTCGACAGCGTCAAGACGCGCATGCAAACGTACCGGTATAATGGCTTTGTGGACTGCGTGCGGCGGACATATCAGACGGAGAAGTTTAGGGGTTTCTTCCGAGGAGTGACAGCACCGATGGCCAGCATTACGCTTGTTCGGACGATATCCTTTTCGATTTACCAACGGTCAAAGTATGCGTACAGCGACTGGGTCAAGAGACATTTTGGGGTGGATGTGATGGCACAGGTAGCGCAGCAAGGGTCATATCCGAACTTTTGGTCGATTGCCACGTTTGGAGCGGCTGGGATGACGGCGGGGTCTTGCATAACAGCCATAGCTTGCCCGTTCGAGTTGACGAAGCTCAGTGCCCAAGTGTCAGTGTTGATTGCGGATAAGAAGAATTGCCCAAAGCCCGAGAGCCATGCTATTGCGGCGAGTTATCAGAACAAGGGGACGCTGAAGACGATGGGGAATATCATCAAACATAGGGGGGTTGGGGGGTTGTATACTGGTTTCCGGTTACATCTCTGTGAGTTTGATTTCTTGAGGGGAGACAGGGGGATTTGATACTGACTTTACAAAAAGTGCGCGATACCCTCGGCACAGGAACATACTTTATGACGTATGAGAGCAGCAAACAGCTCTTGACGACATTTGGAGGAGATGGGACACACTCTAACCCACTGGCGGTGCTGGTGGCAGGCGGCCTCTGTGGCATTGTATCTTGGGCCCTGATATGTAAGTGTTTGGTGGGATCTGTCGTGCGTGTGACCATGGTTCTAATTTTTTGCTCATCAACAACCACAGACCCAGTCGACTCGGCCAAGAGCATCTACCAGCGCAACTCGCTCATGTACTCCAAGGGCCAAAAAGTCGAACCGGTCAAGATTGCCTTTTTTCAGCGCAACATGTACCGCGGTCTTGGTGTGAGCATGGGGAGATCGTGCGCTGTGAACGCCGTGTTTTTCTCATCGTTTGAGTTCTTGAAGAAGCGCATCAAGGCGATGGATGAACAGAACCACCACCAGCTGTAAAGTTTTTGTCTGGAGGAGAGATCATTTGTGTGTGTGTCTGATAACGCATTCATGAGAAAGATGTTGTTGTATGTTTTCTGTAATATTGTATCTCTTTTTTTTTTTTTTTTTTGTCTTAGAAAAGCTTCCAAGACGAAAAAAAACATGGTTGTATAAATCTGGTTTTCTTTCCGGCTTTTTATGGCGGCGCATTATTTATCTGAGGCCTCTCTGGAGAGGGGTCTGGTTTGGCTGGTTCATATCATATCATATTGTTGTCATATCATCAGGGGGGTGTGGTGGTGGTGGTGGTTGGTTGGTTGGCATTTTGGGGGACTTGGGTGGTGTCATGTGATGGGTGGGTGTGAGAGGGAGGTCATTCACGCGGACATGTGTTTAGTCATGGCGGGACTACAGCATATGGGATTAGGTTCTATGACTTTGGTAGTCAGGAGGTATGAAAATATTGAATAGTCACTTTCAAGGTTGAAGTTTTGTGGTGTTGATGTGATGAGAGCATTCATGTTGGGGTCATTTGAGCCTCAATTACATGGTGGGGGTCATACCTGAGCCCCCGCCTTTTCCCACGGATGTTGTGGACAAAAAGATGGGGACTGCGACGCGAGATGGGGAGATTGAGATTAAAGCAGTGTATTTGTCGACTATCTTTATAGGCCTATGGTATATTTTCAAGACTTATGAAACCATATATTATGGTGCATTAAGCATTTTTAGACGCTGTCAACTCAGGGTTAGGGTACTATCCACCGCCCCCACCATTTACTCCCCGCCAAGACCCAAACCATGTGTGTGTACACACACACAGTGCGAAAACTGAGTATTCATTTCATTCACAACTTTTTTTTTTTTAAATCTCATTCATCACCAGCAGCAGCATGCAGCCAGAGAGGTTCTCACATGAAACAGCAAGAACAATAATCACTCCCAAGATCCTGTTGTGGGTACCTTGACACCCCACCCGAGTCAAATACATTTTCTCCCTGTGTCAGAAACCAACGATACTAAACACCCTCTTTTTGGCGGCGGCGGTTTGCAAAAGATTTTTGCACAATACATTCTTCCCCAACTCATTCAAGCCACAAAGCCTATTCCCCTTTTTTTCTCTTTTGGAGGGGGGGGGGTTATTATTTTTTGCAACTGCAACGAACAATGTCCCGACCAACACGACCTTCAACATCTGGCGGGTTCAACCCCAACCTCCGTCTCGATCGGGAAGTCTACGGGATAATCCAAACGTTGGATTCGCAGAGGGAAAAACCGGGGAGGTTGGCAGTTTCGACGGTTTATGACGCGATCAAGAAATCAAATTCCAGTGTGGCGAGGCAGAAGAAGAAGGTTTTGGAGGAGTCGATTGAGCGGGTGCTGGAGGTGAGGGAAAAGCAAATGAAGAGGGATCGGGAGGGGGAGGACGAGGAGGATAGTGATGAGGTTGTGGAACGGATGGAGAGGGAGAGGAGGGAGGCGAGAGATGCGGGACTGTTGAATCGGCAGATTGCGAGGGGGTGGGGGTTTGGGAGTGCGAAGAGTGATGATGGGGGGAGGTCTGTGGAGGATAACGGGGCGGGTCAGGATGGGGAGGAGAGGCCTCAGGCTACTGTTGGGACGCCTAAGGATGGTACTGACAGGCCTAAGGATGGTATTGACAGGCCTAAGGAAACGACTGATAGGCATGCGAATGGGGAACCAAGGCCTAAAAAACGAAAGGGCACGCCCAAGGAGGTGGACAGAACGCCCCCGACAGGAATCTCGATACGGGATATCGCCGGTGTGGACGACACGTTGGAGAGGCTGATGCAGGAGATCTGGTTCCCGTTGAATGCCGGGGAGGCCTGTGAGAAAATGGGGTATCGGTATGGTAATGGTGTTTTGCTTCATGGGCCGTCTGGCTGCGGCAAGACCACGCTTGCGCACGCTGTTGCTGGGAGCGCGGGCGCGGCGTTTATCCCCATTTCTGCGCCTTCCATCGTTGGTGGTACGTCGGGCGAGTCGGAGAAGAATATCAGGGATGTGTTTGATGAGGCTATTCGCATTGCGCCATGCCTCATTTTTTTCGACGAGATCGATGCCATTGCTGGCAAGAGAGAGAGCGCGAACAAGGGAATGGAGGGCAGAATCGTGGCCGAGATTATGAACGGGATGGATCGGATCAAGAGGAACACGCCGCTGGGAAAGAACGTGGTGGTTTTGGCGGCTACAAACAGACCAGAGTCGCTCGACCCAGCGATCCGGAGACGGTTCGGATCGGAAGTGGACATGGGCATGCCGAGCGAGAGGGCGAGAGAGCAGATTCTGCGGTCGTTATCACGGGATTTGAATCTTGCCGAAGATGTCAACTTCAAGGAGCTCGCCAAGCTGACACCTGGTTACGTGGGCAGCGATTTGCAATATGTCGTCACGGCAGCGGTATCGGAGAGTTTCAGCGGCAGTCTTCAGCAGCTCCTCCAAAAGGCCCGCGGCCTCAGGCCAGCAGATGAGGACGCCGGCGAGGTCTCCAAAGCGCAGCAGGACTGGCTCCTTCTCGAAGAACACCGGCAAGCCTCCTGGGGAGAGACGCAAATCTCCAACGAGCAGTTCAAGACAGCTATTTCTCGCGTTCAACCGGCCTCCAAGCGTGAGGGCTTCAGCACCATCCCCGACACCACCTGGGCCAACGTCGGTGCCTTGGGAGACGTCCGCAAGAAGCTTGAGATGTCTATCATCGGCCCTATCAAAGATCCAGAGCTCTTCAATGCGGTTGGTATCAAGCCGGCAGCTGGTATCTTGCTCTGGGGTCCTCCAGGTTGCGGCAAGACTCTCGTCGCCAAAGCCGTCGCCAACGAATCCAAGGCGAATTTCATCTCCATCAAGGGTCCAGAGCTGCTCAACAAATACGTCGGTGAATCCGAGCGGGCGGTCCGTCAACTATTCTCCCGCGCCAAGTCTTCAGCTCCATGCATCTTGTTCTTTGACGAGATGGACGCCCTCGTGCCAAAGAGAGACGACTCCCTCTCCGACGCCAGCGCCCGCGTGGTCAACACCCTCCTCACCGAACTCGACGGTGTGGGCGACCGGAGCGGCATCTACGTCATTGGCGCAACCAACAGGCCAGACATCATCGACGAGGCCATCCGTCGTCCTGGCCGCCTGGGAACCAGCATCTATGTCGGTCTGCCTGGTCCGGAAGACCGCATCGACATTCTCAAGACGCTCTACCGCAACACCATCACTCGCCAGCAACAGCAGCAGAAAGAGCAGGAAAAGGCCGCTGCTGCGGAAGCCATGGATGTGGATAATGAAGTCGCCGCTGAACAACAAGAGCTTGAACAGGAGGCTGACTTGTCGGAAGTGGCGCTGGATCCCAGATGCCAGGGGTTCTCTGGTGCTGATTTGGGCAATCTGATGCAGGCGGCTGCGCAGGCTTGCTTGGAGAGGGCGTACACGCTTAAGCTGCAGCAGATGGGGCAGCATGCTACTGCGAAGAATGGGGTCAAGTTGAAGAAGCCGGTGATTACGAAGGAGGATTGGGAGAAGGCGCTGTCGGAGGTGAAGCCCAGTGTGAAAGATGCGGAGAAGTATGCTATGATTGAGTAGGTTTTATATAGTTGGGGGAGGGGTAGAGGAACAATAGGATAGGGGCGTGGGTAATGCATTTCGAGGTCTTTTTGGTCGGAATGAAGGTGTTTTGGTTAGTGCAAGTAGGTGTCATTTGGTTGTGTGATGGGTGCTCTGAGGAGTGCGGTATGTGTCTTTTGAAGTGCAGAGGGTGTCTAGGTGCTTGCTGGGAGGTGTGTGCTTGGCAATAAAAGGCTGCTCTAGGGCCCTACATCAGGTGTGATGTCGGCTGTGACAGTTGTTTCGCGGGTTGCAGACATGATTGTGTATGAAGAGTCGTGTGTCTCATAATGCCCGTTTCTATACAAACATCCCGCAAAAGAACAGAAAAGTAACAAAAGACGCCTGCTAGGTACCCAAAGACTTGCACTCCCTAACCATCCGTCTATTTCATAAATTCATTTCCAGCCGCCAATTCCCACCTTACTCAACCTTCCCACCCCTGAACACCCTCCCCGGGAGCACCAACCCGGTAAAACCCCCCGACCAGCAAAAGCACCAAAACAGGACAAACAAGAACTTTGACAGGATGGACAGACGCTGATCATGTCGCGAAGGGCAAGCCTCAACCTTGATGTCGCTCCTCGTCAACGCCTCGATAACACCCCTCTCCTGTTCCAGCTCTTGCTCCTCCCTCTTCTTCCTCCTGGCCTCTCTCACCTCCTCGTCAAACCACCCCTTCACCTCTTCGCACGCGTCGTTGAAGCGGTAGATGTAGTACTCCCTTTCGTGCTCGGGGATTAGGACTACAGTCCCGGCCAGGGCGGCAGTGAGGAGGAAGATCCTCCAGGCCCAGGCTCTTCTTTCGATTCTTTTGAGGGTATTGACGATGCCTGGAGTGGTGGTGGGGTTGGTGAGGGGGGCGAGTTTTTGGAGGGTTTGGTCTGTTGATTCTTGGATGAGGCGGGATAGGTGGAGGGAGAGCTGTTGTTTTAGGAGGAGGTCGATTGGGGGGTTGACGGCTTGGGCGGGGGTTGGTGGTGTTGTTGGTGTTGTTGGTGTCGTTGGTGTTGCTGGTTTTGCTAGTGTTGCTGATGTTGCTGGTGCTGGGGTTGCTGGGGTTGCTGGTGTCGCTGGTGTCGCTGGTGTCGCTGGTGTCGCTGGTGTTGCTGATGTGGCTGATGTGGCTGGTGTCACTGGTGTCGCTGATGTGGTTGGTGATTCTGTCACCTCTTCCCCATGTTTTCGGATCTGTTTCCGGAGTTGGTCGGCTTCGTGCCAGGTGTTGGTTTTGTGAAGTTTTTGACGGAGGGAGAGGATGTCGTCTTGCTTGGTGGTGGTAGTGGTGGTGCTGGGATCGGTGGCCTCTTTCTTTGGCTCTTGATTAAGTTTGTCAGAGTCCTTCTTGTCACTGTAGTAACGAAGGGGGGTTTGGCGATAGAGAGGAGTGAGGCGTGGTGCTTGATGGTGTGGTTAGCAGAGCAAATGGCATGTGAGTGTTGGGCATTCTCACCTGTTCCCCTCACGGTGAGGGGCACCACTCGTCGGGTTATTACATGGCGGGGGATGATTTGGAACATCTTCAAAGTCGAAACAATGACTGCTCGATGTTAAAAAGGGAACAGGAAAGGAGATGATAGAATTCCAGATTGCTGAGTGCTGTGATCCTCAGCAAGACTTTTTGTCAGAGGGTTGATTCTCGTGAAAAATTCTCATATCTCACAAGAGAAGAGGGGAAGTGAACCACCTGCAAGGGCGGGAGGAGGCGGGCTTATCTTGGTCGGTTGGTGATACCCGATGTATGCCGACATGCCCGAAAAGTCGATTGAGAATATTGGGCTTGTGTGCTTGATGGATTGGATGGTACCTTACTACAACCATTTGAATTCGCACGATATTTGGACTGGCTCCTCAAACCACCTAGAATGTTCTTGCGTAGTGAAACGCTATGCCCTACACTGATACGTGATCTGGATGCAATGTTTTACATATGCGAACAGAAATAAAGGCAAGATAAAAGTGAGAGCAAGTTTGGGTTCCCACTAACAACCCCATGATACCTTATTACTGTCCATTTGGCAGGCTGGTATACCATGAACAACCCACATGAAGCTCTGAACTGACTGTCCTTTCACCCTCAATCCCACCATCATTCCCACCATCATTCATCTCATTCCCCATCTCATACCTCATACTCATACATAACCTCATCATCAGACCACCCATAACCCCATTTACATCTCCATTTCCCCTGAACCTGCCCCAATCACCTCCCCTCCTTCAGCAACAGCAGCAGCAATCACTCGATTCACCCCCCTCGCCTCCGATCCAGCCCGCAAATCATCATCGAAACGAAGTGAGACGAACATGCATACAGCCATAAGAACGGATACCACTGTATGCCGCCCAGTCTGACTTCTTGTATAACCCGGGATTGTGTTCCTATTCTTGCAGGGGCTGTTCAGTAGCAGAGTGATCGCTAGTATCTTGGTGGTGCGAGTGCACCTGTTGCGGGCCAAGTGGTTTGGAGAATCGAGAAGTTCTTTTGGTGGAAAAGGTGGTTTGGTGCTAGGTATTGTAGCTAGATACTTGATATGTTTACACGAAGGTGTGGCTGTGTGTTGAACGGGCAAGGTTACATGAATGTTTTATGGTCAGGAGCACCACCGTTCGGGTGACCGTCTGGCGAGAAATGTTTTGGAGCATGGCTCATGGTCACTTCCCGAGGGGGGGTTAAAAGTCCCAGAATGTAGACTTGCAGATATTTACTGTGAGCGATTCGTCTAGATATACCATGCCTGTGAGCATATTGTCTCGCCTCCACGCGTTTGACTGTACGCTTCTCTCGAGGTGATCAAGTAACCATCTGAACGGGCAACAGCATAGACAACTTTGATTTGACTGACCTGAACTTCACAATCTCTAAAACGAGTCTCCCGAAAACCCTCCCAACGGAGTCATCACACATCACCTTCCTTCCCTCCCCCTTACACTCTCCCCATCCCCCTCAAGCGAATCCCTCTCCCCCATCTCATCAGGATGAACCATCCTCCCCGGCTTCCCCATCCCCAAAACCCACCCCCCCTCCTCAACCTCAACAACCCCATACCGAATCGGCCTCCCCCCCACCCCCTTGAGCAACCCTCCAATCTCAGCATTAGACGCCACCCCCTCCAACTGCACCGCCTGAAAAGCCTTAGCAACCTCCAACGGCGACATCGAAACCTCCCTCCCCAGCTTCCAAAACCCATAATACAAAGGCATAACCGCCACCGTAGCCAAAACCGTAACCGCCACCGCCCCATAGAGAAACGCCATGTTAGCTACAAACACCGCCACCGTCTCAGTCTGCTCCCCCTCCAGCATCAGCTTGTGTTCAGGATCCGACGTGTTCACAGCCCCGAGAGCCGAGCGCAACGCCAGTTCGCGAACAGCATCATAGATAATCGGTCCCGGGTCCTTGAATCTGCGGTTGCAGTTGACTTCGTCGGCAGCCGTCGCGGCCATCTCGTAGGCAAAGTACCCTTCCGACAGCGCATCCCACCGGTGATAGTCCTGCATGGGCGTCACCGGTCTGATGGTGTAGTTGGCCGAGAAGCGGTGGTTCAACAACAGTGCGAGTCCGCCGTGCGTAGAGCTGGCCCCGTTCATATCTTCCATGGCCTCGTCAAAGGTCTCAAGCGAGACTAGCTCGTCGTGAAGGGGCGACGGGCTCGGGCGAAGTTTGATGGTGTTGTTGGAGATGGTGATAGGGTACTTGACGACCGCTGGGTAGATGTCACTGTTCTCGGAATTTAGCCAACAAGCTCAAATGTCTTCTTTGTACCTCGGTGAGAAACAGAGATACATCAGGGGAAAATGCAACAACTGGTGGTACAGTACGCAAGACGTAGGATTACATACCAGTTGCGTGATCGAACCTCGATGCCATGCGTGGCGTCTATACACCCCTGCTCCGGCTTCCACACAGCATCATAAAAGAACTGGCGGCCGTCTTTTCTCGTGTCCACCTCCCGAAGGGGGTTCTTCAGCAACGTGGCCACGAATTTGGCATTCCACAAATCTTTTGGCTTCTCACTGTAAACCGGAGAACTGACAAAGACGTTGGCACCAAGACTCGTGTAATACTGGTACCCTTCGTCGACCTCGCTGTAGCTCGGGAATCTAGTGGTATTCTCAGCCGTGCAGTCAAAGCGATATCCCACAGCAGTGATCTCGGTCGTGTATTCTCCCGTGATGTTGACCCCATCACTCTGAATCATCATTGGCGATCTGCTGAAATACTCCCCCATCACCTCACTAAAGTTCTTCGCTGGGCTCAGCTCCTTGTACTCTCCAAGTGTCACAGCGCCAAAGCCTTGTGGGAGCCGCGGAGCTGCATACACCGGACCGATTTGCACACCGGCTTTAAAGTCTTCTCGAGTTCTTACGCCCACCGCGCGTTGCAAGAGCGGGGCGTTGATAGCCACAATCGTTGCAAAGGAGCACGCAACAGCCGTCTTGCTCAGGCCTCGGCGAAGAATGCTCTCCACAGCATCGACTATGCCACCAGCCGCTGCCCAGCGCCAGTGTATATCCTGAACAAGACTCTGACGAGCCGGCCGCATAGCAAGATACCACCACGTAATGGCAGCTCCTCTTACCAGGGCAACTTGGATGAGGGCATTGGCGACAGTGGAGAAAATCGCAAGAAGAACCGGTGGTGACACAGCCCAAGAGTCGACTTTCGTGTCATCTGCCCGAACTGTGATGGAGATCATGAGCCCGACCAGGATAAAAGAGAATAGTATGGACAGACTTGGTATCCAGGGGAAGCGTGGTCCAAAGCCTGGTGTCCATGGCTTTTCCGGTTGACCTGTCTTTGACTTCTCGTTGTTGACGAGGCTCGCGCCTTCTGATACTGGTGGTGGCCTTTCGTGGTCGAGTAGTGGGTGTTCGTTGTGGTTGTCGTTCATATGTGTGATCTGTGGCCTCATCATTTTGCTTCAATGCAGGCTGGGAGTGAACAGAGCCATCCAGCTCAATAGAGAGAAAGCTTGAAAACAGAATATATTCAATGAATCAGAGCTGTGTCGATGCCTTATAACCCTCGCCGCGACCTCCTTCCACACGAACCGTGCATGTTACAAGGCACTCCTTCGGCCGTCAATATGGTCCAGTGCGATGAAGGCCAAGAACAAAACAGCCACTCGCCGTGAAGCTTGGTGTTGGTTATGATTGGGGGCCGACCGACGATCGACCCAAGGCTTAGACATCTGCATAGAAATATGAAGCAGGCAACATTATCAGCGTGTATGTAGGTGCTGGAATCCGAGGGCTGTATATTATGCTGTGATACGTGATTGGGCTCTGTCCTACACAGCTGAAGTTCGAGTCGCTGATCTGTCGAAATTCGAGGGTATTTTTGTCAGTCATACAAGGCGATGTCGAGGCACTGCGGAAGCCTTCCAATGGTACGGAGAAAGATGGCAGACGAACTGAAAAATAGGAAAAACCCTAACTTTGACCATTGATGAAGTTAATGAGAAGGGAACGATGTGAAAGGCAGTATTTATAGCCCCACATACGCCATAGTTGCACTTGCCTTTCGAGAGCCTCGCTGCACAAAATGAACAGTTATATATAACGACTTCAAGTGAAGAGCGAACCAGAAAGCAACCTCGGGTCCTAGGACTGACAAGAGCTTGCAATTTTTCTAGGTTGTCACCCACGGAGACATGTCACATACAACAGTTCAGAACAAATCCTTCAATGACATGTGCCTCAATTCACCCGTCCCCCTTAAACTCGCTATCATCCAGCCCACCATCCCATCTCTTCACTCAAACATAGAGTACGTAGCGGTAGCGTAGTAGTTAATAGTAGTAGTAGGATGTAGTAGTTAGTGTATAAAAAAAGCCTTGCTCCCACCACCACCACCAACCACCACCAACCCCACCACCCACCACCCTTCCCAGCTCGTCCCCTCCCGTTCCCTCCCCTTCTTCAAAATAGGTGCCTGTCTGCGCGTGTGTGTGTTTAAAAACGAAACCACATCAAAACAAACACCAAAGCGTTTCAAAAAAAAATAAAAAATAAAACGAGACAGCAAAAACACCAATCCCTTTGCCCCCACCGAAAAAAAAAGACCAAAGATGTTTTGAACAGTTCCTCTTTCTTTGCCCTCAACCCCCTCTCATTTCCATTCTCTTTTGCTCTTCTCGCCTCATTTACATGTTTCACAAGAAGCAAAACCACGGCTGCTTCCACAACCTCCCTTCCCCATCCTTCCGATGATGACCAGACTGTTGATGATGTGCTTGTGTTTGCCGCTGCTGCTGTCCCGTTATAATCCTGCCAGATGATGCACCGCTTCCCCTCGTCGTGGTAATAGAGGACACACCTCCCCAGCTCTCGCTTCTCGTTTCCCTCGGCCCTCCTCCTCCTCCTCCTCCTAGTACACCTGACCCCCACACCCCAGGTACACAACTCCCCACCAGCAACCCAAACCTGCTGCTGTTATGGTCCCTCTGTGGCAGCTGAGTATCCCCCTACGAATCATACCCATTCTTGCCACCTCCGCTATTCCTGTGCTGCTGGTGTGCTGGTGGCGAGTGCTGACCATAGTGATCTTCCCCATCGTGGTGCAGCGTGACACTGTTAAATTCCTCAAACGGATCTGGCGTCTCGGCTCCTGGTGTCGCTAACCCACTATCCAGCGGCACACCCTTCGCCCCCATCGGCCTGGACCCGCTGATGTCGACACTGGCAGACTCCTTGACATTTCTGAAGTTGATCGTGTCGATACCACGTCCTTGGTTGGGGATAATGGGCGGCTTCATGTGCCTGATAAGGGCCCACTGCGTCGTCCGGAAGAAGCCGTGGGTCTTGATGTCGGATGCACCCGCCCTGGCGCCAAGACGACGGTTCTCGTCTTTAATCAATAGTTTGCGGATCAATGACTTGCAGAGGCTGGGGTGAGAGAGAGATTGCATTAGTAATGGCTTCTGACAAATGCGATGGTGCATGCGACTCGATGCGACAGGAGACTCACTTTGATATTTGCGGTGCGCCCGCGTGGTCCGGGAAGGGAATGTCTTCGCGCAAGATGTTGGCGAATGTCGCATTGCGGTTCTTTCCCTTGAACGGTGTGGTGCCGTACAGCATTTCGTAGATCAAAATACCCAGCGTCCACCAGTCGACGGCGCTGGTGTGCCCGCTGCCCTTGATCACCTCGGGCGCGATGTACTCTTCTGTGCCAACAAAAGAGTTCGTTCGGAAGTTAGCAATGCACGACTTGGTATCGATGGTTGGCAGCGATGTCGAGCTGGTGCCGTTCTTCCCTAGAATCATCGTGGGCTTGCCGCCGGGATCAGACTGTTTTGACAAGTCGAAATCTGAAAGCATGATATGGCCAGACTGATGAAGCAGAATATCTGTGACGGATTGTCAGCACACATCCCACACGGCGCATGCAGTGATCGAGACATACTCTCTGGCTTCAGATCCCGGTAAATGAAACCCATCAGATGCAAGTACTCCAACGCGGCCGTAACCTCAGCCGCATAGAAGCGGGCGTCATCCTCCGATATGCACTTGCCCGGTCTCGTCTGCAACGCCCTGAAAAACTCGCCGCCGCTGCAGTACTCCATGCACAGATAGAGGTAGTCCTCGGACTGGAAAGAGTGATAGAGAGTGACGATAAAAGGGTGGTTGCTCGTCGCGAGGATTTCCTGCTCTGCCAGCGCTCTCTTGATCTTGTTGCGCTTGATCATCTCCTTCTTGCTCAACACTGTGTGACATGTCAGCCAGCACATTCCTCCAGCCAAGGTTGGACAGACTAACCCTTCATGGCATACAGCCTTGAACTCTTCTTCTCCCTCACCAAATACACCTTACCCACATCACCCTTACCAATCAACTTGATCTTGTCGAAACTCTGGGGGCCTACCTCCACATTCCGGACCTTGATCGAGTTGGAGCTATACGTCCTGCGGAACGCCAACGGCGACTGGTTCGGTGGTGGCAGCGCCCCGAGGCTATCCCCTTCCGGCACAGACGTGGCCAATTCCACCGCGCTGCCGGGTGGTGTCTGGGCGTCGGCAAATCCCACGCTCGTCGAGTCCTTACTCTCGGCGAGCGGCTCCTTGCTAAGCTCGGCGGTTTGTGGTCTTTCCCCGCTGCCGTTGCCCTTGGAAAACAAGCCCTGTGCATTCGGGGCACTGGCAACCCTCCTCAATTTCCTCGCGAGCTCCTCCTTGGTGCTCGCCGATATCTTCTCCACGGGCCCGCCGTTGGGGCCGTCGACCTTGAGCATCGGGGTGTCGGGTGGACTCGGGGGTACGGACCCGTCATTGTGATGTCGTAGGCCGGGCTGGCCCTGGTGGGCAAAGTAGGGGTTCGCATGAGCAGTCGGGCTCATGGCCTCGTCGAGCGGATGTCCCTCGCTAGCGGTGGTCGCGCTGCGCAGGCGGCCGACGCTGAAGAACCTCGTGTTGCGGGAGGGCTTGTTGTTCTCGGAGCGCAGGGGGCCCGAGACGCCGCCGCGCTCCCGGTCCGGGGTGGTGGCATCGCGACTGCTGCTGGACGAGTTGATGCGGAAGAAACTCTTTATCTTTTGCTGGAAGTGGCTATCGCCATTTGTGCTTTTGGTTGACGGCATGGTACGGTCGTCGGGGCAGCTCTCATGGGGCTCGTTCCATGTTCGGTGTGCAAAAAAGAGGGATTGAAAAGGCGAAGGCGGATGACGACCAGCACTTAGTTTAGAGAATGGGGAACGTGGACAGTGGATGTGGATGATGTTGGGGTGTGGATCGTGGGCGTGGCCGTCCACTAGAGATGATGCAGAGAGAGTGCCAGTCGGGGCCAGTCGGGGGGCAGTCGGCGCCCGCTGCGGCTTCCAGGGATCCAGGCCCCAAGCAAGCCCAGCTCAGCGACAGCGGCCCTGGGGAAGAGTCACGGGATTCTCCGCTTGTGCCCTGTTGCAGGGCTGTGTTACTGCAACCACTCAGCGCTCTTCCTCGGAGCCACGCCTGACCTGAGCCTGGTATTCAGCCTCTTTTACTTTTGTTGAGCTGAGAGGGCAACATTTATTGTTTTTCTCAAAAGTTTATGATTTGCATGCTGTGCTACGTGGACCATTGAAGCAGTCCCTGACAACCAGGGCTTCCAAGCGGCCGGAGAAACAGCCAGCCATGTCAGGTGGCGACTGAGCGGGCGAACTTTGTTTTTTTGCTCTTTGGCACGGGAACTATATCACAGAACATCAGGTAATATTTGTATCAAAATTATACCAAAATATCAGAGCATGAAAAAGTCAAGTCAAGGATCGGCCTTTTCTTGAGATCTCACAAAAACCCTCCGCAGGATGAGAGTGCATATCCAGAAGTTCTAGATGCCACCTTGGCTTACACCAGACAACCACTGACAAACTCTCGCCTTCCACTTTGGACCAAACGGGCCGGTTGACCTTGACCAGAGAGTCTAACACGGATTAAATCCCCTTATTTCCGAGAGCCTCAACTGGAATGGAATGAATGGCTCGCTGCCCTGGGAAACAAGTCCGCCCTTTTTTTTCTTTTTTTTTTTAAAGAAAAAAAAATTAAAAACTCTTTGGTGCCTTGGTTGAACTGCATGTTTTTCTGCTTAGCATTGTCGTTGGCCTTACCTATACGAATGAAATAAACCCCACCATCCGCCCCAAAAACAAGGAAGAGAGTCTGTCGTATCAAGAGTTTAAGCTACCAACTGATCTACGCAAGGAGCATTCCGGACCACCCGATCGACCACCGCACCCGAACCAAAAACCCGCCCGTCCGGCACTTGGACAGCTTGACTTACAAATACACTAAAACGGGGCCGCGTGTCACACTCACACACTCCAGGTCCGTTGGTCGAGTCATGTCACCGTTATGATATTTCTTGCTCTTTTAGGCCAAAATGCTATGCAGTCCGTTAAGTCTGTTATCATATACAAAATATCTCCACACCAACACGCAGTAACGCTATGATGGGCCCCATCAGCGCCAAAGATTAGTAGCTATGAAAAACCAACCGCCATGAATGATAACCGCTCTATGTTTTCATGGCCATCGGCATAGATTCCCGCCTCAACAGTCCAGTACTCATCTCAGCCGCCCCCTCCACTTATCCCTCTCCTCCTTCTCCTCCACGGGCAAGATAACACCCTCCCCCGTCACCCACTCCGCATACTTCTTCAGTTCCCTTTGCCTCAAGTTCCTCTTCTCCATAAAGGCGATAATAAGCTCCATCTGCTTCTCATCATACTCCGGCTCGTCTGGCGCGTTCTCATTAGCCTTCTCAGTCAGGGCCGCTATTTTTGAAACCCTTCTCCTCTTGTCCTCATCTGTCTCGAGCTGTTGATCCGCTACTGAGGGTGTAACTTGTCGACCTTCCTCATCGAATAAATATTTCGGTAGTGCCGGCAGCATGACTTCAGGCTTGGGGCTGACAGAGGTGTTCTGCGGTCCGTCACCGCAGTGCCAGGCAAACGGTACAAGATGGACTTCTTCGACGTGGGTGCGAAAATCATCTTGAAATCGGGGGGTTGGCGAAGAAATGCATTTCGCCCATTTGCAGACTATCAGGCCGTCGTCGCTGTGCTTTTCGTCTGGTCCTGCTACTGCTGATGAAGAGGATGAAGGCGCCGGTGGAACCTCTGGCTGGCCGTGAACAATGAAAATATGCTTGCGAAGAGTTTCCAGATTGTGAAGCTGGGCTGGGCAGCCCTCCCATTCACATATAAAGACGGGAAATTTCGGATTGAGTTTCTTGTACTGGTCCCGTGCGGTCTGGGCTGGCTTCCGCCCTGGTCTCCCTCGAGACTCCCCGTCAGGCTTGAGCTTCCCTGATGGCCTGCCAGCTTTCCCTGATCCTAATGGTCGCCCAACGGATTTCTTGACCTTATTAGACGTTGTTGATCCTGGCGTTGATGTCGAGTATGCTTGTCTTGGCCTCCAGCCTTTTGGCCTGCCGCGCTGCTTCCTAGATTGCGCTGTGTCGTCTGTCGGCTCCGAGGTATTTGAGGCCGAACGCTCAATCTCATTAACTTTTGATGATTTGAGTGTTTGCTGACCGGTCCCGTAAAAACCATGAGGTCTCAAACTAGGGAGAACATCTGCGGTGACGAGTTCGTCTGCGGACAGCTCCTCCTGTGTTATCACTGTGTAGGCCACTTTCTTGGGACTAGAGTGAAGAACAACTTGAAATCGCTCGGATTTCGGTACTGCTAGTCCAAACACTCTTTGCTTTGGTATTGGGGTGGTGTCGGAATCTCGTTGTGGTGTGAGGTCCAATAGTTGGTGTTCTTCAGGTAGTTCATCGTCGACGTCCATTTGATCCCCCTCCCACTCCTCTTCCTCTTCTTCTTGTTCGTCCTGAGAATCTTCCACATGACCCGTGCGCCCATTTTGTCGTGGTTGGTGATTATTGCGACGGCCGTTGGTTTCCTCCTCTCCATCATCATCATCACCCTCCTCCCTCCCCTCGCCATTTGCATGCTCATAACCCTGGTCGGCCGAAACACTGCCTGATGCTGAATTACCGGCAGCTCCTTCCGCCTCCCATTCCGGATTCCAAGGCATGACCAGAAAATGTTGCTGGTGAAATTGCCGGGGTTTTAATTATTCCACGTGTTCTGCGCGGTTGCTGTTGTGAGTCGCGTTAAGCTACCTGTGGCATGAGCAGCGTGTGAGATGAAGATTAATTCATGTGCAACGTGGCGCGGAGAGAAAATACTGTAAAAATCTTATGAGTTCATGAGACTGGAGCAAGACGCTGAAATAAAAATATAAAAAAAATTGAGATCGAAAGAAGTTAGATTAATGGGAGCAATCAGAATTCGCAAGACATGAGTGTGGTCGTTAATTACAGGGTTGAAGGGCATATTGGAGGGATTTGGGGGCACAGACCATGGCTTCCGGGTTAGGGTTGCCGTATAAGTGAAAATAGAGAGCAAGCAACATGCTGAGATTGACGAGATCCGTTTGATGTACCAAGACTCAAGAACATAAATCCAGTGTAATCTATGATCTTTTTCTGCATTGGAAACTTTGATTGTCCTTGTGACCTAGGTGTGACCTACAACGAGGAAAGGGCATTCGGGACCAATTCATTACCCTGACCCACAGGAGCTACCCGGCACTCACACCAACACCTACTTGTTTTTACAGGTAAGTCAAACAACATAGACTCACAGATCCTGCATCACCCATTCGATGGTCGGAACAATACAAGGAGACAAAAAGTAGCGTAACAACAAATTGATCAGTAATTCGTTACCAGACGAGCTCACTCATCGGCTTTCGAATCACCGACGTCGAGCTCGTCATTAATCAGCAAAAGACGTACAAGGCGGGGTTCATCGTTCATCTCATTGAAGCAATCGAGCACATCATTGAGCATATATATAATCAACCATTTCACCAATCCTTTCAGATATCTACCCTTCACCTCGACAGCATCTTATCTCACAACTCTGCCAACCATATATCTGTTCCCATCCCACCAAACTCAGCTCCCCTACACAACAACAGCTCCCCCCCTCCCCCTTAAACCCTTCACGATGTCCAAATTCTACACCATCATCGCTGGCGTAGGCGCAGGAACAGGCCGCTCACTAGCCCTCCGCTTCGCCAAATCCTACCCCGTCATCCTCCTAGCCCGCACCCCCCAATCCTACAACCCCATCGTCACCGAAATCACCTCCCTCGGCGGACAAGCCCTCGGCATCCCCACCGACACCTCCGACGCCACCTCCCTAGCCTCCGCTTTCCAAACAATCAAAGACCACCACAAAGACGCCCACCTCGCCGCGGCAATCTACAACGTCGGCGCCGGCTTCGCAGTCAAACCCTTCCTCTCCCTCACCCCCACCGACCTCTCCGCCTCCCTCTCCTCCAACGCGGTCGGCCTCTTCAACTTTGCGCAGCAGACCCTCCCCCTTTTGCTCTCCTCCGTCTCTGCCTCCCCTCCTCACCCCCCTTCTCTCATCGTGACCGGAGCTACCGCTTCTGTGAGGGGTTCCCCTAAGTTCGCTACCTTTGCGGCAGGGAAGTTTGCTGCTAGGGCGTTGACCCAAAGCTTGGCGAGAGAGTTTGGTCCTCAGGGGGTGCACGTGGCGCATGTTATCGTTGACGGGGTGATTGACATCCCTCGTACCAAACAGTGGGAGGCGAACGGGGGCGTGGAGGATGGGAAGATCAATAGTGATGCTGTAAGTCCTGACTTTGGGTGAATGGGGATATATAGGGGCGTTGCTGATACAGGGAAAATTAGATTGCGGAGAGTTACTGGCATTTGCACACGCAGCATAGGTCTGCGTTTACGCAAGAGTTGGATTTGAGGCCGTATGTGGAGAAGTTTTAAGGACAGTAATGCCATGAAACGAAATAAGGGTCTAGTCCATGTTCTGATATGGGAAAAGCGTGATGTTGTTGCGATATGTGGAATATATCATTCAAATCATAACCAGCCTGGTTACACGCTATTGCTGGAAAAGGTCAGTGTTCATCATGCCAGCCTCGTCAAACGCGGAGGGAAACAGAGACTGTATACGCCCAGTGTTGACCTCGCCCGAGGCATGCCCAATCTGTGTGCTACGTGTAAAAGTAGGTAGATAAAGATGTCCCCAAACGCCCAGCCAGCCATCTTCCCCTGATCCCACTGAATTACCAATCTCTTCAAAACCTGCCAGACATCCTCCCAGTACGTTATACAAGTGACATGCGAATGGCACGGCGCTGTTGCCGCCGAGGGAAAGGAGCTTCTCTTTTTGGGCTCCACTCGCCCTCGAACGGCGGCGCGACGTTGTATTTGATCGTTTGGTTTGCTTAATTTCAAGTGCCAGGCTCTGATGGCCCAGCCTCCGCAGTCGCCTCTGTTGCCGGCAAGGGGATGCCGTGGAGCTGAGCCAACCGTTCCTCTTCCTTCTTGATCCTGAGTGCCTCCGTCTCCTGGCGGAGCTTCTCCAAGTTCCATGCAGCATCGTCTTCTTCTGGCTCGTCGTCGTCGTCCATTGTCCGCCAGTTGCCACTTTCGAACAGCGCACGACCAGTGGCTTCCTTGGCCTTCCTGAGAGCCTCCTCGGCCGCCTTCTTGTCCAAGCGCTCCTTCTTCCACTTGGCGAACGTCTCGGGGGTGACAGGTGTGAGGGTGCCGGTGAGCTTGTGTCTTTCGGACTCGAGGAACTCTTCGATGGTGAGCGTTTTGAGTGGCGACTTATCGAGCAAAGCCTTCTCCGCCGCACGCTGCTCCTTGGTCTTAAGGACGAATCTAGGATGTGTTAGCAGATTTGCAATAGGTCAACATAACCAGAGACACTTACCCAGGTGGAAGGGCATGCTTGTACATGCACTTGTCACCGCCGTTCGGGCAGACCCAGAACCAACCGTACTTGCCGTCCTCGATGGCTGAAATGAAGAACTTGCACACCTTGTCGGTGGTGGTGCGCTGGTTGCCCTTCTTTGACAAAACGACGGAACGAAGCTTCTCTTCGTCCCAGTCGGCCGATGTTTCCTGCTTCTTCTTGTCCTCGTCTTCTCTAGTATCGGTGTATAGATTCTTCTTTTCCACCTTTCGTTCCACCTCTAGGTCGTGCGAGAACTTGCACTTCTTGCCCTTTTCACAGTTGCCCTTCTTGAAGAAAATGCACAGCACCGTCTTGGGATCGACACCAAAAGGAACCTTTTGAATCTGGGCTGGCTTATTGAGGAGCAGCTCGGCCTCCCTCTTCGCGTCCTCGGCGGCCTTCTTCTCACGCTCACGGGCAGCCTTCTCGGCCTCCTTCTTCTTCTGCTCAGCACTACCAGCTGATCTCATGGATGACTGGAGATGGGCAATCGTCTTCTGAGCGGCAGAACCCTTCTTGTTCTTCATGCCAAAGGTCTTGTCCTCGACAATCTTCTTGGCGTCCACCTTCTTCCCGCCGCCCTTCTGATCCTTCTTCGGAGGCATGATGGGCGATGTACTAACTCGAAACTGCCAGATTGACGTTTTATATGGCTGTAGGAAATGTGCCGAATCGACGGCGTAAGTGTGAGTTCGCTCGGTCTGGCGATATACGTCTGCTGCGCGGTGCCAGTCAATTTTTTGCTGGGCGGGCCAAATTCCAGTTTCGAAGTTTCCAGGCGGGGGATCTTTCAGTGCATGTCCAGCGAGGTGGGTTGGAGTTTCTTGAATGGGGGCGGGACTTGAATGACCCACTTGGCCAGTGCGCAACAGCCCTGACGTCTGAGCAGCCTGCGCACGTGACGAGCTGCTTCCCCCATCCCTGCTAGAGACCGCGGGTACCTGTACATCGGCGACCAAGAGCGAGCTTCCAGGTGGCTTCGAGACTGGCTGGGGCGTGAAAGCTGTCCAGATCGCCAACTTTGGCACCAACATCAACTCCATCTATCAACTCCCCACAGCATTGGAGGTTTGCGCAAACAAGGCACGCTACAGGTATGGGGCTACATATCCTATCCACGGGTTCATTTCCCTTGTACAAACCAGACTGATTGACTAGAAGCCCACCGCGCGTTTAGCTCCATACTGTTCCCAAACCTCAACTACACGACAGGCCGACGTCCACCTACGTCCACTCCACCGCGATCATGATTACCGACAGCGAGCTTTACAGCCTTGCCATCTTCCTTGGCTCGGCAGCCATGGTTCTGATTATCATCTACCATTTCTTCGAGGTCAATGCCAAAGATCAGCCGCCAGTAAACGCAAAGGGTTCAGCCAGCAAACTGAAATGAAGATGGATAGAGGATATGGCTGGTATTGTACAATAGTACGGGAGGTTTCCGACAGTTTTCTACGAGTGCACCCATGTCGCCTTCGATTTTCTATCCACGGGAGATGGACAGCTACCTAGAGCTACGCATGCAGGGAAAGGGTTGCTTGGGGAGTGTCACAGAAGGGTTCCAAAATATGCCGAACAGCAGGACACGGGCAGGTCAGGTGGCGATTCTGAGTTTGTTGGTCGAAAAGGAATAGAAAGCCACGGCTAAGCACCATGGATTTTATGGCGAAAGCCAATTCATACATGAAGGAAGGACTGAGAATTGGTCTGGTGATCTGAGGTGGATTCAACTTTGTCTTGTCTTTTCTCATACCATATAATAGGAACAAGAAACCGTGTTGGAGTTCTCACTCCTGTTATATCTGAACGTTGCCCACATCGTCTTGGGCCTGGCATGGCAGCTGTGACCAGATGACGAGATGAACAGGCTGAAGGTGTTTGTACAGGTACAAGGGGTAATCAGGCTGTGGCTGAGATATGACTAGTCCCAGTTAGTGCAGTAGTGGGGGCTGTACACGCCACCTCACTGGCCCGCTGCGTCCGGCGTGCCTGGCTCCTCCGTGCTGCAAAGCTTCGCTGGTCAGTCAGCCCCCCCCAGGTGCCACCCTCAAATTCTCGCGCGCGACTCCGTTTCTCTTCTGCTCTCTCCTTCTCCATCAGCCAACAACCCAGCCTGCACCCTGCCCATCGCCATCCTTCATTTCATCTTGGCCAGGCCTGCAACCCAATATCGTTGCCATTCTCCCTTTCCGACTTGCCATTAAATCGCTTCGGAATCCAACTTCATTTCTGCCCTCTTTTTTGCCTGCAGTCGCCGCCAAACACACGCGACTTGCAGTCACCTCCTAGCCAACTCTCGCGATTATTTTAATCAGGCGACCTCTTTCTTCATCGCCCGATCACTTCGCGCCTGCCATCTCTCATACCAGTCAACGTACTGCTTGTCATAAACCACGACGGCAGTTCTCACTCTCGACCAACCACTTTCACACACTCAATCTTTTACATCTTTCACTTCCCACCGTCATCATGGGCAAACTCGATCAGTCTCTGGATGAGATCCTCTCCAGCCAGCGCAAGAATAGCCAGGGCCGTCGCCGCTCCCAGCGTCGCTCTGTTGGCGCCAAGCCTGCCGCTGCCCCCGCCGGTGGCATCCAGAAAACCACCAAGCCTGCCCGGACTGCATCCAAGCCTGCTTCCGGCAAAGGTGCCGGTTTGACCGGTGAGAGCAAGATCATGGTCAGCAACCTGGTATGTCACACACCCCATCTCTTTGTTTGCTGTATGGACCTGTTTGCTAACTTTTGCGTAGCCCAAGGATGTTTCCGAAGCGCAGATCAAGGTATGTTACTACCAGTGAGGCTCTTCACGCCTTCGGATTTTGTCGACACACTTCATTCCCGCGGGATATCTACCCACGTCCAGTCCTCGGTGGACCTTTTACGGTGGTCATTCGACACCTTCAGCGCTTGCAAGCGACTGTCTTGATGCCTAGTCTCCTTCCTGACACGCAAGTGCGCCCCGCACGATACTGCTGTCAAACCACCGGAAGTTGAGCAAGCCCGCGTCTCACTGCACCTTCCAACCAGCTTGGGCTGCCTGGCAAGCACCCACGGTTCGGGACGACTGCGTAGACAACCACAAAGGGCACCGGCAATATATCAGACAGCACGCCGAGCTGGGTGAATATCGCACAATCTCGTCTGGCTGGTCACCAGATTGATGATGGCGTTTTGAGCGAGCTTAGCAGTGAGCTGTAGAAAACACAACGACACGTCCTCCCCCAAGTCATAGCTGGGTGAATCCATCAGGCTGGGGCTCGTGTCTGTTGGTTGCTGGAGTTGCCAGCAAGGCAGGTTCCTTTTCTTTGGATTAGGCATATTTTTCTCCTGTCTGTAGGATAGGGGTACGGGTGGGATACGTCATACACTGTCATCTATCGAAGATGAGGCTCTGCGCACGGGAGCACGAGGTCGGAAGAACGGTTTCAGTGGATGTCGGATTTTGCACACCTTCCAGTCGCTGGTGATGCTTGTTGGGGGATGTTGCTCACTGCTCTGCTCGCTATTTTTGGTTACGCTTTCGAAACGAACTCTCGCTACACGATGGCTCTTCAAGGACGCTGGTCTTTGGGACTTGAGACTAGTCGCTACGGATGCTCGAACTTACATTTTGCTTGACGCTAACCACCGAATCTCCCACGATAGGAATACTTCCAGCAAGCTGTTGGTCAGGTCAAGAAGGTCGAGATCTCTTACGGCCCCGGGGGTGTCAGCCGTGGTCTCGCCCACGTCACTTTCCACCACGCCGATGGAGCCAGCAAAGCTTTCTCCACTCTCAATGGTCTTCTCATTGACAATCGCCCGGTCAAGGTATGTTTTAACTTTGGAATGGCATGCAACAATCAGCACAGTCTAACTCTCTCCAGGTCGAGGTGATCGTTGCTTCTGCCGATCTCATTCCCCAGCCAAAGACTCTGGCTCAGCGTATTGCGCAGCCCAAGGCTCAACCCAAGTCTGCCGCCACTGTCAAGCATGGTGCCAATGGCGCCAAGGGTGCTCCCGCTGCTGGCAAGGCTGGCGCCAAGAAGGCTCCTCGCAAGGGCCGCAACAACCGCCCAGCCAAGAAGACTGCCGAGGAGCTTGACTCTGAGATGGCTGACTACTTTGACAGCGGTGCCGCTGAGCCTGCCGCCGCCAACGCTGCCGCTGCCCCAGCTGCCGGTGGTGATGCTGCGATGGAGGAGGACGTTCTTTAAACAGTACATTCTTTGGGATTAGGAGTCATGGGGTTGTTAATGGGTCTTGCTAGCGGAAACTTGATACGATATTTATTTGGGCGGTTCGGCATGGGTGGATGGGTAGGGCTCAGATTTCCTTGCGGTGCATACATGCAGGCACAGATTGATACTGCCGCCTTTTTAAGTGTTTGGCTTAATTGTATAATCATGATTAGCGAATTTACTCCGATGCAAGGGGTTGTGAAACGCTTGCTTTGGCCGTTGTTTCCGGCAGTACTAGAATTAGTTGGCTCTCATCATGTTCAATGTGCGCTCGTAAGGTACATGAATCTCCGAGTGACAGAACCTGGGGGCTATGAGTAGTTCAGCCGACCTTGGGTTCCTGTGTCGTTTCTCTTATTCTACTTCACAAAGACAGGCAGATCCAGAAATGTACTTGGATAACAAACTGTATGTAGACAAGACCGCAAAGCAGCCATCTCTGCCAATGAACCATAACACCTACAACGCCAGACATTAACCCATTTCCCATGTTGAGACATAAATCAAGAGCTCCCCACCCGCACACACTCCATGCATTTGGATGCCTTGTCACCCTCTCCTCCACCACCTTGGCCCTGTGACCACAGATCAACTCCTCAACGCCTCCAACCGATTCCTCATCTGGTCCATCATGGCCTCTGTATCCTCCTCCTCGTCCTCCTCCACCTGTTGCTGCTGCTGCTTTTGCTTCTGCGGCAGCGGCGCACTAGGCAGCGCACCCGTCTTGTCCATCCTATCCTTCAAGATCTCACCCAACACCTTCTCCACCTCCTCCTCAGCCTCCTCCTCCTCTTCTTCATACACCTCCGTCTCGGGCAGTGCATCCCCGACCATCTCCTCTATAATCCCCGCCTTCATCAACTCCACACTCAACTCCTGCATCGTCCCCGCCAGCTCGGGCAGGCGAATCAAGGTGTTGACGTCCTTCATGATGCCGACGCTGGCTTTGATGCTCCCTTCTATCTTGCGGAGGGCGAATGCTTCATTGACTTGCATTTGGACGGATGTGAGCTGGGCTTTGAAGGTGTGGAGACGGTTGGTCTCCTTGCGGCGCTTGACGAGCTCGCGGGCGAAGTCGCGGATTTCGCGCTGGGCTTGCTTGGTTTGCTGGTGGTTTGGGCCGAGGCGTTGGGCGCGTTTGTCGGCTGCGAGGATGAGGTTTTTGGTTTTGGTTTCGATTGCGCGGGCGTTGAGGATGTCGCGGTCGATGCGGCGGATGTTTTGACGGAGGAGGGCGTTGCATTTGCGCACCTGAGAGGGGGGGGGGGGTTAGATACTGGGAAGGGGAATGGGGGAAGGGCGGCTGGACAGGAGGGCAATAAAAGGGGTAAAACACATACCTGTGCTTGAGGGTCGGGTTTGGTGAAGAGGGAGCGGAAGGTTTCCATTTTGGTGGTGGTTTGCGCTGAGGTTGGGAGGAGATTGGTGGTGGATTGAGTGGACAGTGTCGCCCCCCTCCCGCCGGTGTTATGGGTGAGCGATGGATGTGCTAAAGTTGGGGTAAAGGGGTGGTGATAGTTGAGTCGTTGTCGTCGTCGTCGTACGTGTCGCGGTTGGCGGGTGGGCGCTGACGTCGTTTCCAGATTGGGAAACGAAGCCAAGGTGGGACTCAGGTTGGCGATTTGGAGCCTCACTTTGCAAGGGACTGGTGCATAACCCTGTGTCTTGAAAGTCCCCGCTATAACCCTGACCTGGATGTGGAACTGTCCCGACCCCGCTGCAGCGGCCCGCCAAGGCGAGCCCCGCAGTGGACTTCTCCTGAAGCTGGAGCTTGTGCCGTTTTCATCTCTTTGCTCTTCGGTCACTTCACCGATGGATGAAACTATGCAGTAAGAGCAGCTTATCTTCCTTCCTATTGGGTAGATTTACGGATTTCTTGTGCAACACTCGGCATGTGTTGTAAAAGGGGCACATGAAGCCTGCATTAATAGAGACTTCCCCCAACTGCTACCCCTCACTCGACACTAACTGTGGTGTAACTATCTTGACAAGACCTTTTTGGGTTTGATGCTGTAAACTCACATCGAATAGGTAAGATACAAGGCTGTACAGGCCAGAGCATATTTATAGTGTAGACCATAAGACGAAACAGCTTCTAGAACGGTCACCAACCTTCCTAGATCGCTTGGTAGTAGTATCGTACGCTCGTGTCCGTAGCCGTAGTCCCCCGCAATTGGTGACCTCAGCCCTGCCGATGGCCCGTGCAGCTTAATCTTTGGGCTTCTCATGAATTCCACCAACGCCCTGGCTGGCTGGGAACGGTAGCAGGCAGGTGCAGCCTCGTCACAAATAAACCAAGACACCCGCGTCTCCCCTCCAACGACGTCCACCTCCCAAACAATTTTCTGCAGCAGTCGTAGTGAATTCACGATCTTTGCTCAATACCACCGCTCCATCAAACTTTCCACCCGAACGATCTCTCTCCCTTGTTCCTTGAACTTTCTTCTTAACGTGAGTTCTAGCTAAGCGCCTGAGAAGCTACCCCTCCTCCACGAACTTCAACCCATCGGCAGTTTACTCACCTTTCTACCTCCAGCACACATCACAATGGCCAGCACCGTAACACCTGAGGGTAAGTAGCCGATCCGAATTTTGTTTCTCACCATGGCAGAATCCTCAAAAGGATAGACCGAACACACTGGCCTGGTAGCTCAACGACGCCCCCCGGTCTCCGCCTCCCCGGGTCGTGGTTCGCGACAGCTGAGGTCTGGCGAACTGCTGCCCTTCCTGTTCACCGCAATCCAAACCCTTTCAAAAGTTGACAAGGCTGACCATGTCTCGCCATCTGCAGTCCTCTGGGCGCAGCGCTCCTCCAATGCCGACCCCGAGAAGAACTTTATCTACCTCACCATCAACGTCCCCGATGTGCCAGCGTCCAATATCAAGCTGGACGTGAAGCCCACCGGTCTCACATTCACCGGTCACTCCGACACCCTCAAGAAGACCTACCATGTCGAGCTCGAGTTCTACGCCGAGATCGACCCTACCGCGAGCAAGATCAACCACACGGCTCGCGACGTTGAGATGAAGCTGCGCAAGAAGGAGCTGACCGAGGAGTACTGGCCTCGCCTGCTCAAGGAGTCTAAAAAGATGCACTTCCTCAAGACCGACTTCGACAAGTGGGTTGATGAGGACGAGCAGAACGAGGCTGAGGAGGAGGACTTCTCGCAATTTGGTGGCATGGGTGAGTAACTTCCTAAACTCCTGACAAAACACCTTGTTGCAGCGTATGCTAAACACACTGTGTCTGATAGGTGGCATGCCTGGCATGGGTACGTAACTTGGCTGAATACATTGCGCGGTCGGATGGAAAACCGGATCCGAGACACAACAGGCTTGATCCGACTCTACCATCGGATTCTTGGCTCTTTGACTTCTTGGGCCATGATCATTTTGCTGACTTATTGTTTCGCAGGTGGCGCTGGCGGTGACTTCGGTGGCATCGATTTCTCCAAGCTCGGTGCTGGGGCTGGTATGCCCGAGGGCGATGACGAGGAGGAATCGGACGACGACATGCCTCCTCTCGAGGGTGAGGAGGAGGAGGCCGCCAAGAAGGACGCCCCCAAGACGGACGACGGCAAGGAGGTTGCTTAAGTCTGTGAAGCCGGCGACGAAACGACACTTCAGCGCGTCTTGGGTCAGACATAGACCACAGGGATAGCTGACGTCCGGTATGGAAGGGCGAAGCTACGAACTGGTTACCTGGGATAAACAAGCATCAGCATTAGCCAAATCATTGGACCCACCGTTCAATCTCATAGGCAGCAGAGCAATCTGGTTAGGTATTTCGAGGGCTGTTCAAGGCTCTCTTGGCGAATTGAAGCTACTTTTCTACTGACGCATATACACGCAAGTTTTGCCCTGTTTTGGGTAAATGTTTTTTGATCGGTCTGGTGTCTCTTGAAGCCCGAGTGGTGTGTCTCAGCGGCAAGTTCCTTAGACAGGGAATACCGTAAACGGCTTTGCGACCATGGATGTTTGCAATGCGCCCGGAAGATTCATGGGAAAGAAAATGGCATGGATCACTAATCGCCAGTTCCCGAAGAGCCATGCCAGGAATATGGCTGTCAGGTGATGCTGATACATCAATGGCGTTGGGGAGGCAGGTCATGCGTCCCATCTAGAGTTGTACAAGTGCATGCCCTTTCAGCTGAGGCTCCCGACTATGCCGGGCTGTCCGTCCTCTCACCTCGCGGTCTATTCTCTTCAACAGCAACTTTTCTCTTAGCCTCCGGAGCATTCCCATCGCTTTTCTTGCAAGCCATCAACTGTTGCAATTTCAGAGTACAGGGGAGGAAACCCATGGCCGACACACACATCACCGACGCTTATCTAGAGGGTTAGCACTCCTTGGACAAGCTCGTGACACAAGAAAGGACTCTGTTTGACTGGCTGCGATGGTGACGGAGAGTACTCCGGGTTCTGGGAGGGACACCATGGGAAAGAACCACGGGGGTATGTCACCACCGGTTTGTGTAGAGGACTGAGGGTATCACCAAGCGGCTGGTGGTGGCTGATGAGGGGTTGAATGGTATACAAGTGAGGGGGAAATGGTGAGATATATGCAACGCTAGAGGATCTATTAGCCTGGCTTCACAAGCTCGCAGTCAGCGCTCGTCTACTATTTTTTTTCTTTTGACCTAATAGCGCGAATGGCGAGTCTTGCTAGCTGGGCGTAGGTAGCCTCAAATTGACCAAAATATTCTGGCAGGAGGGAAGGCCACTGTGGGATTTTGGCTTCTTATCAGAAGGAGAGAAAAGGTTGGCAGCCCGGCTCTTTGTTCTGTCCATGATCTTGTTGCAAGATATAGGCAAGCAAACACTTTTACTTACCCATTTACAATATTGTTATATCACCAGCTTACAATCGGTTTAGTTTTGAGAGACGAATCGTCAACAACCCCGCCTCCGACAGCAAGCAAAAGTACAAAAGATGTCATTCAGCGATAACACCAACAGCAGAGGAGAAGAAGACGACGCCTTCACGGCTGCGCACGCGGCGTATTACTCTAGCCAAGGGGCCAGCATGACAGCTTGGCGAAGTGATGAGACGTGGAGTGATCCGCTTAAGGATGGCACCAAGGGGAAGGGTGGTGGTGGGAACAAGAAGGGTGGCGGTGATAAGAGTAAGGGGAAGGATATGAAGAAGAAATAACATCGTCCGACGGAGGTTGGATTTGGAAGACTATATGGTGAATAGGCTTTCTTTTGTGTTTGGGTTTTGTTTGTCGCATTTTCATCGCCCTCGGATCCGGGGGGTGTATCGCTCTTCTTTGACAGAGGCGGTTTCTTACTTATGAACTCAGCTCAATGATTCTGAACCGGTCTCTTTAACACCATCTTGATGGAGGTCAACGTGAAAAGACATGGTCAACAAACCCCCTGAAACGACTTAATATACGCCCCATCCCACGTAAAGCTGTAAATAACCGTATTGAACACACCCCTCGCCCCACTTAATTACACCAACTTCACATCACACCTCTCAAGCTTGACCCCACGCGCGTCACTTCTCTCATTCTCAATTATTACGACCGCCATATCTCATCAACTCACGACAATATTCTCACTACTTACCACTTGCCTTCACCTTCACAACCACATACCTACCCAACTCAGAAATCACAAAGCAAGCAGAATGGACATCCCCCGCCCCACCTCCGCCCTCCACCCCGGCTCCCCCCCAGAACTCACCCCAACAGAGCAAGAAGTCCTCGAGGAATATGAGCGGTTGGCAGATAACATGAAAAAGGTTTGTCCCTTCCCTCCTTTCGTTTCCCTTTCACCATCATCATCGTCAAAATCTAACACCCCTCTCCACCCCACAGCTCGCCTCCCTCCTCGACACCCTAGCCTCCAACCCCACAGTCGAAATCCTCGACGGCCTCCGCGAGCTCGAGCGCAAGACCTCGTTGGTGTTCACCCTCCTAAAAGCAAGTGTCTACAGCATTGTTCTGCAGCAGGAGATGGGCTGGGGCGGTGGGGGTGATCAACAACAACAACAACATCAGGAGGGGGATCACTATGATGATGATGATGATGATGATGATAAGTGAGAAAAGTCATATAGACATAACAAATCATAGGAGGAAAGATGTGAGCAAGGAAAGCAAAAGATATGATACCCAATACAACAACCGCTTCACACCACCCTTCCTTTTACATTTCCTTTACTTGAATCAAACATGTTTTTATACAATTGTACAATGTCTACCATCCTTTTCTTACACACTACCACCCCCCCTCTAAAGTTCTTTTATATGCACAGGAGAAGTTTTGTTTCAAGATTTACTGAGTAGCACCGCCATAATACACCTTTCTCACATCCACCAGCTTCCTCCCCCGTCCCATGGCGATCTCCTCGGGGTCCTTTTGGTTAAACAGCGCCTCAAACGTGGCCTTGACCGTGTTCATCGGGTTGCGAGACCGGGGGACGCGAGCCGACAGATCATAAATACCCGCCGCGCGGCAGATTTCGAAAATGCGGTGCTGGACTCTCAGACCGAACCCTGTTTTTTTTTTTCTCTCGTCAGCATCACCGCAACTTCGAGGATCAAAGGGGAAAAAAATACCAGGCGGCCTAGCAAACAACTTCACCACCGTCCCCGAAACCTTGGCCTCCACGTTCCCAAAAATCGTCCTATTCTCATACCTCCTCACCGGCCTCATCTTGCTGATGGCGTCCAACCTCGCCTTCGTGGCCGCCACCATCGGCTCCTGGCTCTTCGCATACCCCAACCCCACCCACCCGTCCCCGTTGCCCGCAACCACAATCGTGACCGTGCTCTGAATCTTGCCCATCCTCGTCTGGTTGCTCACATAATTCACCACCAACGTCTTGCACTGCAGCGCCAGAATCTCCTGCACGCTCATCCCGCTCCTCCTCTTCAAATCCTGGTAGATACCCGTCTCGTCCAACCCCTCATCCGCCGGGTCAACCGCCGCCTTGTACAACCCCGCCACACCAGGCACCTTATCCGGCAACGCCAGCGCGAGCGAGCTTTGAGTCTGAATATTCTTGTCCGTCATGACCGACCGCTCAATGATATAACTCAGCACATCAGCATCCGTCGGCCCGCCGCTCACAACCCCCCCATTCTCCTGCTGCTTGGCCGCCTTGTTGATCTCCTCCTGCAGATACTTTTTAAACTCCTTGTGAGCATCATCCCTCACCTCCCCAGGCCACTGTCCCTCCTTGACCTTTTTCCACTCCTCCGGAACAAAGTCCTCCAGTCTCCTCAACGTCCCCGTTGGCTCCCCAACACGAAACTTGTCCGCCCACTGGATCAAATCACTAACAAACTCATCCGTGTTCATGAACCTCGCGTTCGGGTCGGGGGGGGAGATCTTCCTGCTGCGGGAGGCGGGGGGGCGCTTGTCGATAATGGGCTGGTGCTCGGCAAAGTCGTCAATATACGGCATACGGTAGATGTCGGTTCTCAGCCTCCCCTGAATGGTGAGATCCCTGGGGTTGATGGTCGCTTCGCCGGCCTCGAGGGCGGCGATTTGCTCGGGGGTGTACATCCTGGCGAGCTCGGCTTTTTCGGCGGGGGTGTACTTTGTGAAGGTTTCCGCCGTGAACTCGTCGAGGCTCTCCTGGGAGGCCAGGGGGTCGCGTTTTTCGGGCACGCCCAGGTCGCGGGAGGTGAGGGGGCGGAATCGGGACTTGGCGCGGAGCTTTTCTATTTCCTCGTCTGGGACGGCGGCGGGGTTCTTTTTGATGAGGCCCATTTCGTGGGCGGTGATGCTGCGGAAGCGGTGCTTGCGGGCTTGGGGGGCGGGGGTGGAGGAGAAGGGGCGGGATTGTGGTGGTGTTCGAGAGGACGAGGACGAGGTTGTGGAAGTGGTTGTCGTCGGGGCTGTCGTCGAGAGGAAGCCAACCGAGGAGGCGAGCCTCCTGGCTGCTGGGCGAGCTGCCACACTCATAGCTTCCGTCGTTATATGTGTATGTCCCGCGGCGGGGGGGTGGTTTACGGCGGGGTGGGAAAGGATGTCGCTGTCCCCGGAGGGAGAGAGCTTCGGCGGTCGCTACTGTAACTCTGGCGTCGTCTGTAGGTTCCCCCTTTTGAATTACACCCGAAAAGATTCAACTGCCGACCGTTTAGAAAAAGTCTTGAAATTATCGGCCGGGAAGAAGCTCGCTCGCTCGCTCGCTCACTCACACACCTCTCGAAACAGACGAACGAGCAACCGAACGTCCAACAGTTTTTTTGGGTCCAAGCTTCTTTCCAATTGGAAATTGGTCCGGGCGTTTTCGAACATCCCACCTTTTGCAACGAGCGGGACAAGCCGGGGATTTTGTTCATTCCCAACTTTTCAGGCTTAAACAGTGTCCAAATTCTTGGCAGATCCGAGATCTGGGGTCATCACGTGTTGGGTCATGTGATCCCCCTTTGCACTCATATTCCCTTCCCATTCATCAACCTCCAAAACAATCTCATAAAACACCCGCAGAAGAAGATCTCCCGTTCCTCACATTCCCAACAGTGCGCCCATCCACCACCCATCAGCACGGCCCAACCCAAAACACAATCCACGATACTCCCCCCCACCAACCAATCACCACCCCCCCAACCAAGCTTACCTAATCCCCCATCCCCCCATCGTGCGACTTTCTTCGCTCTGTCGCAGACCTGAAACGACCCCCCAAGCCCCCTTTTTGCCGCCTACTGAAGACCATGTGGCCATCCGCCGAGAACGTCGCCCTTTTAAATCAATTGCACCGCTTTTTGATTGTGACGTCTGAGGTTTTATCCTATAATCTTCCCCCTTGCCCACTCACCCACTCCACGCGCCCATCCTTTCCTTTTTGCCTCCTCCTCCAAAAGCATCGTGAGATATTCTCACCTTCAAACCCATAATCTTCAACACGTTCATTTTTGCCCTGTACATTTAATTATTCTATTCCGGCGAGCAGGCAGAGCCTCTTTGATCACACTACCTTCTTCATCCGTCCGAGACATCAAGTCATCTTTGCGATATCCCCCGATAGCATATTCCATTTACGCGCCACCACATACCATTTATATAACCACCACACGTAATCAAAATGGGTCAATTCGATTGGTTCTCCAGCATTGGCGCCACGCCAGAAGCCGTCGCCGTCCTCAACGACCAGCCCATCCTCTTCACCATCCTTCTCATCGTTCTTGTCACTATCATCCTCCAGTGCGTCCTCATCTGGTACATCCACTACGCCACCATGAAGCCCGAACAGAAGAAGGCAAAGGAGGACAAGAAAAAGAAGAAGCAGGCTGAGAAGGGTGGTGGCGCCAAGAAATAAATTTGGGGCGCACCGTGACGCTTGGGAAACCGCATTCCATCAAAAGGGAGGGAGAAGACGATTTTGACTTGGCAATCGATGCTATAAACCAGGCTATCCATCCAGTACGTCGTGGAGGCTGAAAGGTTTGAAGGGCTGGAAAGTGGGCGAATTCTACCTAGGCGTGGATACATGGGTGGAAGGCCCAGGAACCGTACGTTCGGCCCCAGTGGTTGGGCAAGAATTCTGGTCCGGAAAGGGGATATTTCGATGCATCATCGTTTTGGGCGCTTGGACAAGAACGTGCGGTCGCGGCTTGGTCGGCTCACCCTGGTTTGGGATGTCGTTGTGAGCTGCTGATGGGCAGGTACAGCTCTATGGCGATGGTCTGGTCGGTGTCTAGGTTGTGGCGGCTTTGAAGAGCCGGGTTTTGTCATTTTGACCGACCTGGCATCATGATTCGTCGTACATATAACACATCTTCAACTTTCCTCTTCACAGTCCCTTGTCGTGTGTTCGTCGTCTGAGCATTATTCAAAGTCCATGGTGTCAATACTCGAGCTGCGATCCCATCCTACGGCCTCTGGTTCTGTAGAATCACTATCCCGCTGGAGGGTGACCACATTCCCTTGTCCATCTGTGTAGAAGTACTCAGCTTCGGAACTGCCTTGCCAGTCGTCTGAATGAAGGGCTCCAATGTCGGAGGAAGAGTAAGGTGAAAATGAATTGGTCTCTGAGGGGCTGTCATCAGCATCGTATCCCTCATCATAGTCGTTATCGTCGTCGTAAATGCCTTCTGGAATGTCGCAATAGTGTGCAAGTTGGTTCGCTGTGGAAGCATAATGGAGAGGGTTGATGATGGCCTCTCCGCATTCATGAGGACCACATCTCTCCTCCGCAGACTTTGGTCCACCAAGGAGTCTCTGGGGAGCTTCCTCCTGCCTATTGTCATCTGCGTTTGTCTGAGATGTGCTGATTCTTTGGATCGGATCCGACCGAATACCCGTCTGGCATCGAAGCCAAAGGCGTTTGCGGATTTCGTCCTCGATTTCGTCATCGACATCCCATATTTCTGGGTCAATATCGCCTGGCATCAACCCCTCAACCTTTCTCCGAAGACTGGGTGACTGGGAGTGTTTCAGCCGGACGATACTTCTTGCCAGAGAAGGGATCATTTGCGCGTGTACTGTCATCGACTACGCCAGCTGTTAGTCGCTGTCACTGGGATACCGATTGCGATGTAAGGGTCTCACCTGTAAGTATGGGATGTTCCATACGGCTGGGGCAATGCCAATCAACGAAGGCAAATCATTGTTGGATTTTGTGACCTTCACCCCCGGTATGCTTTTCTTGACTCCGATCAGCTTCTGAAGCCCAATGTCCAGCAGTGTCATGGCTTCCTCCAATCTGTCCTCCAAGGGCAACCCAGTCGTTTCTGTGGCCTCGGTTTGATCGTCTGTTGAGTATGACATATTGATGTGATAATGGATATCTACTTTCAACTCTTGAAAGCTGGCAAATGGTAGTTCGGGCGGTGCGATCAGACTGGAGGACAGGTCTGGGTGGTGTAGAAAGTAGACAGCCTCGGGATTGCTATGTTCAAGCTCAGGATGCGTCGCGTGTTTCAGTCGAAGATCAAGACCGAGCTCCAGCCAGATCTAAGGCATGTCAGTAACCAATACAAGACGACAGGACAGGAATGTAGGTGGTCTTACTCCGCACCCGGCGGCCAAGTGAGAGATTGTGACTTCAGCGTCAGGGTCTAGGCCTGCAACATCAAGGGGTTCGCCGTTCAACAGTGTTGAGAATTCCACCCGACAATCACCACCTGCCTTGGCTATCCATATAATTGCTTCAGAGGAGGCTTTATATAGCTCGATGGCGTCTGGAACATGGTCCCAGATTGCGGGTAAGGAGAGCACGCAGGAGCTGGTGAGAACAATCGATAGGTCGGAATTTATGGTAGCAACCTCAATGCTTCCAATGTCAAACTCGGTTGTCTGGAGATCGTCCATGGCAAGCCATGTGGGAAGCGTTAGGCAGCAGCATCTCTCTGGAAAAAATTGAGGAGTGAGTGGTACGTTAGTTCAAAAGTTAGGTAGACTGGCACTTTCCCTTTTGCACTTGATTGCTGTGTGCCAAGGAAGGAACGTCAGGTCAGGTCCATACCAAATTCTCTTTGGGAAGGAGCACTGGTCAAAGTGCTGTCTGGCACTGGTGACAGTCCAGATGTGATTTCTAGGTGATATGCTAGATGCAAAATAGACAATACCCGCCAAAGAAAGAGACGAGGATACATGTATTGCCCCGTCTCGTCATTTTTGTGTAAAACCACGTCTTCCCCACGGTCTCTTCTAAAATATGTAGGGGTCAGAAATGCAACCATCATCCCGAGAATATCAAAATGCCAACCCCTTGTTCCTGGTTTTTGTATCCCATATGTCCAAATGATTTTTACCAAACAAAACTCGCAAGATGAAATGAAAGAGAACATCGGCCACCCAAAACACCAATTTTTGTCTGACATGAGGAAATACGAGACTCCGAGGCCCCCAAAACAAATCGCGCGCGCAGATCTATCAGGACCACTTCGAGATGCATAACCCCCTTAGAGCCATATGCAAAACCAGCCGGAGCTAGGTTCGCATGATAAGACCTAGAGAAGAAACAAATAGCCTTTCACAAAAGGACACGGAAGAACACCAAGATGGAAAAAGACAAAAAAGAGAAGGCGAAACATCTGCCATATCAGATGATTTCCCAGAGGAAGCAACACCGGCTTGATCGATCCTGAACTAGAAATAGCCCCAGTCCATTTAACTCCCAAGTTCCCGCTTTGCGCTTTGCTTTGCGACTGGGCAGGTCAAGGGTCGGCAATTTTGTCGTCCTTGTGATATGGCCAAGCATCGCGACTACCTCTTCATGGTGGAACGCTGCAAGGCGGTTTGAAGCTCGGGGCGGTCCTTGAGTTGCTCAAAGGCTTCGGCAAACGTGAACCACTTGCGCTCCCGCTTCTCCTTCTCGGGCCACTCAATCTCCTCGCTGTTGACCGTCGCCTCATAAAATCGGTAAAGGGCCGCCTCCTTCTGCTTGGATTTGCCGGATGAGCTGTTCTTCTTGCGGGGACTGGTCTCTTCGATGTCGCCCAAATCATAGTCGATCGTCACTAGGATCCCAGCCTCCTCCCAAGCCTCGCGGGCAGCCGCCTCTGTGCACTCCTCGTCCAGCTCCCAGCCACCCTTGGGGAGGACCCAACCCTTGCGCCGAGTAGACTGAATCATGAGCACATAGCTCTTGTCGGCTGACAGAGGGACCACTCCAGCCACCAGACGCTCGCCTTTACTGTTGTACCCTGTGAGGCAAGAAAGTCAGTTTGACCCGTCCGTTTGGAGGTCTCCCAAAAACACAAGCCCACATAAGCAGTGGGAACCTTGAAACAAGCATTTCCCAAGGACTTGGCCGAAGCGACTTACTCTGCTTAACACGCCCGGTACGCGACTCCATGGGACGATTGCTCCCGCTGGCGGCCATTGTGACTACTGCTGTGAAACCGCGGGTTTTGATTGTTGAGGGGTGCAGATGAGTACTCGATGCGAGCGCAAGTTGGCAAATGACGTGGGTGATCGGGGTATGTTGTGATAGGGGTGAGTGGATGTCTTTCCGAGCGCAGTGATGGGGCTGTGGGATGCAGTGAGTGCAGCCTCTTGCTTAAAGATTGTTGGCAGGCATGGTCGGAGAAGAAGTAGTTGCTTGGGTGTGGGCAGAAGTCAGAGATGGTGGTGTTCTGGCCAAGGTTTGTGACAGACGGTGATGGCTTAAATATGTCCGTCTCAGTGAACGTTGAGAGGCCTGTGGGGCGAGTGGTGAATGGCCTGGAATGAATGGGCTGGTGAAGCTCAATTCACGTCTGGAGAGAGCAAGCACCAAGTGAATATGGTCCCCTGTCAAAGCTCGCCTTGCGAGCAGGAGCAAGGCAAGTGAATGAGCGAGTGGGAGGTTTGATGAGCGAGAGAGGTGCGGCGCAGTTCTCGGTCCTGGTCCACGGGCAGTTCTGGTCCCTCCGCTACTCTTGTGTTACGAACAGGTGTTCTGCTGCAGCAAGAGAAGCTCGGTGGCGCTCTGGGAGGCGGAAGAGAGTGTGAAGCTCTACCACGAAGGCGAAAAGCTTCGGGAGAGCAGTCGGAGGTTGTGGTTCGTGGCCGACAAGGGGGCGTTGGAGTTGCGCGACGTTGGCGTCGGAGAAGAACTTTTTGGCTTTTGGCTCTTTACGCGAACGCGCTCGGCGGCCGGCAACGGAGTCCAGCTGGCCCTTTGAAAGGCGGTCGCCCACACAACAACGACAGCTGAAGGAATCAGGTCGATAGGCCTGGACCACACCCGCAGGTCAGGGCACTCGAAAGGGGGGGAGGGGGGGGGGGGAACGAAAATAAAATAAAAATACCGTTGTTGCTACGTGGATGAGCGAGCACCTGCAGGGTAATGCTGCCAGCCAAAGCACAAGCAGTCTCAGACTCTCAATCAGGGAGGTAGCTCTGGACTCTTGCTGGTGGGCACACCGTTTGTGCCCCCCAGATCAAAAAGAAGGAGGGGCAGCTTTTGCAGCGGGATAGAGTTGGCTTTTATGCTTTACGGCGTACATCATTCGTACAGGTACATGGCTATGGCCCCATGGGGGAGAACAGAAAAAGTCTCTTTGGGTTGGGACAAGCCGAGCCATCGAGAGGTCCCCTGCAACCTCTACTTCTTTGGACCTCATGTGGTGTGTGTGCTGCCGTGGCATGGGGGCAGTTCACATAGCACTCAAGCCTTCTGCTTCCCCAGGGTTCCGGGTTCCCCACACCTCATGGCGGCGAGGGGCATCGCGGAGCTCGGCGTGATGAAAAAGCCATGGGGAAGAGGTAGAGCACAATGAGGGAGAAAGGAAGCTCCAACAAGAAGAGCAACTAAGATTTTGCCAGTTTTGGCCGAGTACCTATGGAGCAATGAAAAAGCTCCCGGTCGCGTGGGGTAGAGGTAGTAGGAACTTGTCCACCTCCCGCTTACAGATGCCACCACCTCACTCTACCTCCAGGTATCTGGCGACTGGCAACACTGGCATGGCACCTCTGTTCGGGACTCCCTAGCTGTCACTGGGCGGTCAGACAGGGGGTTTGACGCCACGGTTCCGCTTCCCAGTGTTCGGGTTTGGTTCCCCGGTATATTTTTCTCAAGACTTCCGTGCCGAAAGAAGAGAGAATTGGAGGGTACTTCACGAGGAACAAAGACGGGCTATGGAACCTCTCTTGTGTGGGGGTTTTCATCTGTGTTGCAACGCTTCCAACACAAGAAATTGAAACCTGGGACATGAATCCACCGAGTCAGGCTTGGTTCTGTCTGGTTCATCGTGGCTTGACTGCCACTGCCGACGGAACACCGTCTGTGGTCCACATATACTTCGTACTCTCCATGCCAACGTCACCTGAGATGCCGAGTGTCGAAGACTAGTGGATGGGAGCCGAGCGGGTGAGTCAAATCCTGCAAATTTCATTGTTTCCAGGCGGTGAAACATGTTTGAAGAGTGTAGTTCAGCCTCTGTTGAAGAAAGTCATCACTGTTACCCTGGATGTTGAGCTGATTACTAAGGTAGCAAGCTGCACGGACCATATCGGAGACAAGCTTTTGTGTTATCCGTGGTGACGACAGATCGATCAGCCCGCTCCCCCATATCTCCATCTTTCTGGTGTCGTGAGCTGTCACGAGCCTCTATTGCTCGTACTGGACAATGGTCTTGAACAAAATAGAGAGCAACAATATCCATCTACCGATCATCTGGAGTCTTCTCGAATTACACCCACTTCCCTATCCCGTGTCAAACCCCCTGGATCAGCCAGCAATGAGCACTGCATATTTGACTGGTGCGGGGCAGCAGTTTGCACAGTTGGAGTGGGGGTTACACCATCGCGCATCTCAGTCCCGTCGTTCACCAACAGGCTTCTGCTTCTGCCTCTCTCTTTCCCAGCCTCACAACACCTCACCAGCAGCTCCAAACAACTTTCCGGGTTGTGGGCAGCCTATTACAGTCAGATGTACACATGACAACTCTTGGCCACCAACCTCCTTTCCCATCCATTATCATTTCCTGCTCCCACCCATCCCCAAACGCGACATTTGACCGTCACACTGTGGGGTCCTCCTTGACGGCCCCTCTGCGTTCGGGTTCTCAGCACCGCCGCCGTACGACACACTGGCAGTCCACCTAGCTGGGTCTTTTCCTGGAGACAGTGCTCGGGTATTTTGGTGTCTCTCAACCGCTGCCGAACACCTTTAACCAAGACCCGTCCGCTCGAGGCTTCCAATCCCCTCTTGGCCCTAAGCCATCACCCCGTCACCACAGACCTGATTGGATCCGGCTTGATCAACCAGCCCTCGATATCGAGGGAAACTGGACATACCACGGCGGATCTGGCACCTTGCCGCGTTTCCTGACGAGACATCTCGTTCCGTCAAGTTCCGTCCACCACACAACCTTCTTCCACAGGCACCCGACCCTAGGCCCCTGCCCGACTCCGGCGTGTGGGTAGTAGGTAGTACGGCCCGGCCCCACGCTGTCTTGACCAGCTGTTCGTGTCAACTGCGGTAACAGGGCAAGGCAACAGAATGGCAGGGACCAGGCCATACCTGCACACCCCTGACGATGCTGCAGCAGCACCACTGTCATACATCTATCCAATCGGTGAGTTGCTTTTTCCTCAGCTTCCAATGCTCCTCATCCAACCATCTGGGCCATGTGCATCAACTGGGCACTACCGTTGGCTATCTCGCCTTGCCCACGCGATCTCCTCCCGCATTCTGTACAAGGCGGGTGGTCGTATGTCATGTTCAACCATCAACAGTCTCAACATTGTGTTTCTTGTCACTTGTCAGCCTCTCTGTTCTGTTGGGGTTATCCCACACACCCGCCTGCAGTATACACGGTCTCCTTCGTTTCCTTGTGTCAGAGATACAAGCGCACTCGTGGCGAGATTACGTCGAGATCACTGTTTGGTTGCTCTCCCACATTGACCTCGGTCAGGGCAAGCCCATATACTTGGCACACCTTCCCTGCCTTTGCCTCTTGGTGTTCTTTTCTTAGGCTTTGATACCTTGAAGGTACCAGTGATGTTGCTGACCACCGAATATTGTAGGGTACAGTAACTCTTCCGAGTGTGGATATTGTCGTGCCAGTTCAAATGGTCAGCCAGACAAACAGCGTAATACCCCTTTTACTATTGGACCCTTTTTTGCCCTGTATGCTTTCGATTTTCGACATTTGATCCTAGCTGGCAGCATCTAACAGTGGTACTCTCTGTAGGATGGTCATATTATGCGGTCTCAAGGTCTTTAGAGCCCGCCTTTTATCAAAAGCTGGTGGATAGGTTTTGGCGTCGGTCGGGGACGTTGCTCTACCGACCAAACCAGAAGAATTCATGTTGTCCGCATTACACCCTCCGCCTAGACTCGGCCGAGTATAAGCCTACCAAGGACCAACGACAGGCTCTCAACCGCTTCAACCGCCACATCCTCGGAGATACCTATGCGAGAGACGCGGCGCGGCTGTATCCACGGTCACGCGAGCAAGCGAGGAAGGGAAAAAATGATTTTGACCTAGTCAGCAAGGTTCATGAGTCTGAAGCCAAGTATCTCAAAGGACCCCCACCGGCGCCATCCCACGAGTTCTCGGTCACGCTAGAGCCCGATGCATTCACCGACGAAAAGTACAAGGTATTCGAGAACTACCAGCGCATCGTGCATCGTGAACCACCACTCAAGATATCTCGCGTGGGATTTAGAAGGTTCTTATGCGACTCACCTTTGACCCGTGGCGCCATAGTGGGGGCGGACGGGACTGAACGCAAGTTGGGCAGTTACCATCAATGCTATCGGATCGACGGCGAGCTTGTCGCCGTGGGTGTTTTGGATCTCTTACCTAACGCCGTCAGTGCGGTGTACTTCATGTACCATGAGTCGATCCATTTTCTCAACCCAGGAAAGCTCGGGGCGATGAGAGAGATTGCTTTAGCTCGTGAAGCAGGCTATCGGTGGTGGTATCCCGGCTACTATGTCCACACCTGCGCCAAAATGAGATACAAGATTGACTATCGACCTCAATATGTTCTTGATCCGGAGACTCTGCAATGGGATCCACTGGACGAGGAGATGTTGGCGCTGTATGACAAGCACCATTATGTTTCTTTGTCGAGGGAGAGAAGGCGGCAGCAGCAGTTAATGAACGGTGACGGTGTTCTTGATGACGAAGAGGCCAACAACAACGACGAGAACGGGGGGACCCAACAGGAAAAAGACGCCCTAAACGTCAAACCCTCCGAGGACGAAGACGACGAAGAGGAAGGTTTCCTCCTCACAAGCGATATGCCCGGTATCCCATCACTGGCCGAAATGGAAGAGGTAGACATGGGTGGTCTCCTACTCAAGTCCGACCAACATGACCGGTTCATCGAGGCATCCGAGCTGGTCATCTGGGACTCGGAAGAGATTAGCCAACACGGGAGGCTCAAGTCAAGGATAGCAGAGCTGGTGGCGGCGATTGGGCCGGACCTCATGGGGGAAATTTGCATTGATTTCCGAAAGAAAGCTAACAGACTGAGCTAGAATCCTGGCTGGATTTATGCTGCGTGGAAAAAATGGAGGGTGCTTTGGGATCTACCAATTTAGCTGAATCCTGTATATCTGCCTCCTCCAAGACCTAGGCCCAAGCGAAAACAAAATTGTGGGATGATGGGTACCCAGGGGATGGCCTGATGAGGATGAGGAGGGAGAGTCTGATGGGGGGTTATGCGGGGAAGTAGTTTCTGTTTCAGGAAGAACCCGTAGGTGCCTGCGGATTTTTTTGATTTTTTCTCTGGTAGCGATGGATGATAGCGTTGAGAATAGGTATTGTGTGAAATTGGCAGCGGATATGTTACAGGAGGTTTCACTCGCTCTTGTAAGTCGACTTTGGGGGGAGGGGGGTCTACATATACATAAAATCAGGTAGATATAGACTTGAAGATCTTTCCACGAGACTCGAGCGTGGGCACGCGACACATATTCAGTGAGCGGGAAGTGTACCCGATTGCGTTGTGGGCAATACTAGCGAAATGCACCCTGGGCAGTAAAGGCGGTTGGAAAGATCGTGGCGGCTTGAGAAGGTTGAAATTGCATGTTGGTTAAAAACTCTAGCACTGCGGGATGGGGGATCTAAGATGACTTGACATGTAGCACTGGTATCAACGCCTTGCTAATTCCACACTTTTGAAGTGTCTGGGTTGATGGACACTCTTTTGTTATTTATCATTCCACAACTCATATCTTGGTTCCTCTGATTAAATTCATCACGGAGTTCCGAATCATTTGCCGCTTTTGACAGCCTTCTTATACACTTGACCACGACCCTAGTCCGATACTGCCAACATAGCATTTATGACCCGCCCGCCATGCTAAAAGAGAACTTGACACAGCTATCAGAACAACTCTTTCCAACAAAAACAAAGACCTCCTTCTCATATTCCCCCCCTCAACTTCTGCAACTGACTAATAAGCCCATACCCACCATACCCTCCGCCCCCAGCAGCAGCAGCATTACCGCCACCTCCTTGCCCTGCCGCTGCTGCTCCCTTATTATCGCCCTCTTTATTCTCCCCCTCCTCCTGTTGCTGTTGTAACCTCCCATTACTCCCACTCCCCCCATTACTCTCCCCCCTCCTATGCCCCTGCCCAGTCACCTCCCTCACAAGCCGTTCATGCCTCTCACCCACAAGCCTAGCCAACCCCTCCACAAATTTCTGTCGTCCCCTCTCCTCCGCGGTCCCCTTCCAAACCTGACACAAATCCTTCAGCTCCTCCACCCTTTTCGCTGCGTCCTCAACCCCCTTGATAGGATCATCCTTATTATCTAGCAAATCCAAAATCTCTTGCCTCAGTTCCTTCAGGACTTGCTGCCCCTTCTCCTCGGTAGAAAGCGCGCCCGTGTCAGGGGCAGATACCGACAAAAAAGAGGAAGAAACAGAGGTTTCCGACGGGGGAAAAACAAAGGACATGGCAGAGCCAAAGGTTGCCTGCGTTTCTGCCAGGCGAGAGCGGACGAGGGAGAGGGTGCGGAGTTGGGAGATGTATTCCGGGTCCGGGATGGGGGGGGTTTCTAAGGGAGGAGGAGGGGGCGGGGGGAGGGAGGATAAAGCGCGGGATCTGCTGGTGGTGGTGGGGGGGGCAGGGTTGGATTCTGAATATGATGGGTGGAGGATGGATTTTATGCCTCCTCCGGGGATGAACTTTGAAATTGGCGAGTCGAGGGTTTCGGTGAGGGTTTCGGTTAGGGAGATTGTCTCGCCTCGGAGGACTTCGACCTCGTAGGCTAGGCGGGAGCCGGAGCGGATTATTTCGTCGGTTAGTTGGGTTAGGATGGTGGTTAGGCGGGTTGTGTGGGCGGACAGTTGGGAGAGGGAGGACTGGGTGGTGATGGAGAGGTCGGAGAGGGGGAGGGAGTTGGGGGGGGGTTGGTTGGGGGGGGAGCGGGAGGTTTGGAGTTGGGGGAGGGTGTTGTTTAGGTAGGTCGCTGGGTCGAAGGTGGGGGAGAGGAAGTCGGCCAGGAAAGGATCGGCGACGTGGTCGGATAGGGGTTGGGCGGGTTGGCGGGATTGGTTTCTGGCGTGGATGGCGATGTCACGAGTTCGGGAGGCTGCGCTGCTTTGGCGGCGGCGGGTGGTGGTTTTGGAGTCCCAGGCCATGATGATTTTGGTTTGGTGAGCGGGCTTGTGAGATTGGTGTTGGTGAGTGAGGCTCTGGGAGGTGAGATATGAGTGAGATGAGTGAGATGAGATGACAGTGATACCCTTGCATGAAGTTGGATGTGGTCACTGTGCTGCCAAGACTTTGACGTGTTGACAGCTGTGCGGCGGGTGGCGGCTCGAACTCCACAGTGTGCCTCCTACAAAGGAAGTCGACTTATACCTGAGGCTTGGCCTTGGACGTGAACATGTGTTCCAGGTTCTGATAGAGTTATTCAGATGGCTTTTGTGATGCAAGCCTATCAGCGCCTCGATGGAGCATTGACCATGTGTCTCAGGCCTCAAAGCTTCATCTTGTCAGTGGTGGACTTTTGAGCCTTTGGGGCTGACGCCATACAATGTGACAACTAAAAGAAGAGACGAGAGAGAAATCCTGATCGTGATAGAACTGAATATATAAAAGAATCATTTTGTTGTGATTCACAGCTGTTTGGGTCCCTACTACAAGCAAGGCTGAGAGTGTTGCTGCTGTGTTGTTTGTCAAGCCTCGCAGTGGCTGGGAGGTTGGAACTCTGCCCCGCGGTTGCTGCCTTGAGTGCAGCCAGCGCGGTGCTCTCCTTGAAACCAACTTAACTGTCTTGACGCTTCTCCCCTCACCTCGCCAAACTCTGAACAGGTGAATTGACCTTTCACAGGGAGCAACCTCTGCGGCATTGAATTTTCATTCTTCCTTGGTCCGATGTAGTGAATCTAATCGTTTCACGAGTTACACTGCGGGCTGGCCATTTTATCCTTCCTAGCAACTCCCCACTGGCCCTGGTATCATCATCGTTCACTTTCACCTCTTGAGGCAGCAAGTAGTCTGGTACCATCTCTTCCCCCACCACTTCTCCAGCAAATCAGCAAAGGACAACACTTCGTCCCGCCAACCCAACCAGTCCGATTTCATCATCTCCCGCTGGCTGCGTGACACTCCAAAGACATTAGCCAGGCCCGCACACTGTCCTCACTAATTACCAGACGACGAAACTTGCGATATCATTATCTCAGAAAACAGAAACACCATGACACTGAAGCGGTTCAAGGCCGACGTGGTCACCGCCCGACAGAAGATCACTGGCGGTGGCCTTGCTGGGGTTCTAGACCTCAGAGATGGCATTTCTGATGGCGAGATCGTCTTGTCACTCCAACACCCCGAGCTTGGCCGAAAAGTACGGCTTCATTTGTTGGCGCAGGATACCGGCGACTACCCTGACAACAACTCATTCATGATGTATACCGAGGATGACCCGCCAGCTCCCATCGAAAAGTTGATCAAGAGAACTGCCGACTATCTCATAGGTCTAACCGTCTACGAGGTAGCTTCAGAGATCTCCAAGCAGATGAGTTTGACGGGAGGTGTGTCGGAGGATCAAGACGAGGGAGACATGAGCGACGATGAGTTTGGCTTCCAGTCCGAGGCCGACGACGATTACGATGACGAACTCTTCGGGCTAAAAGAGGGGTCAGGTCGACCCAAAAATGCAACGGTCAAGGAGCTGATTGCACTATCCCCGACGGACAAGCTGTTGCTTTCACGCCTGAAGCGCGACTTGCGCCAAGTACACAATGCCGGCTTCAAAATCGGGCTTGTCTCTAGCTTCGCTCAGACATCCATCTATGGCATCGTTTCGATCTCGGTGCGAGTTGAGAGCCTGGGGCTGTCGGAGGAGGTTTTGGAGGCGTGGAACCTGGAGGCTAGCGAATACATTGTGCTTTTGCTGCGCTTTGATGGCTACAGCCCGCTCGAGACTGTCATCGAGAAGGCAGTGTCCTCAATCCAGGTCAGCTTTCGAATTCGCAAGTGCAAAAAGTACAAGCCATCGGAGCAGGAAGCAAGGAACGCATTTATTACTGTCACGAATCCTGGCGTGAGACCAGAAGATGACGAGGAAGGGCAAACTGCTCAGGCTTCGGATACAGAAGCACTTCAGAAGTTTTTTATTTCCAACTCGTTGGATCAGTTCTTGAACGAGAGCTTTATTTCGATCGTGAAGACCAGAGAGAGAACGGGCTACGACTGGGACCAGGCAAATCGCCACTACCAGAACTGCGTAACCCAACCGGACGATCCAGTCCCGATCGATGAATCCGTGTCTGATGCCAGGCCGGAACGCCATCCACTGCTGGGGGATCACTTGAAAGATGCCCATGGAGGCGAGAGAAGCTTTCCTTTGGTGGCGATGCAGTTTGCTATGCGCTACATCATCAGGTGCACCGAATACTGTCTGAGATGTCATCAGAAAATCGAAGCTGAGTTCGAGGCACTCCAACCATATGTCTGCGACAACCCTCTTTGCTTGTTTCAGTACATGTCAATGGGATTTGGCCCCAGCATCGAGCCCATGATCCTCAACGAGCCGTATGTGGTTGATCTCCTCGTCAGCCTTTGCTACGCCGCGGTTTCAGACCCTTCTGGTCATCGGAATGCGCTACAACCGTTCGGCATCAGCTCTGCAGCCCAGGTAACCGGCGTTGGCTCTACAGCCCAGGTAATCGGCGTCGGCTCTGCAGCACAACCATCCAGCGTCGGCTATGGGGCGATACGCAACCTCCCGGTTGGCCTGCGATTTAAAGTACCAAATCTACTAAACGTGACAGGCTGCAAGTGGAGGGGGATCCTGAATGGTAATAGGCTGGTTCTCTGTGAGAACATGGACGACATACGACAACTGGCTGGGTACAAGTGGATCGCTTGGGTTACCACCGACAATATAATTCAACACGGACGAGTAGAGGAGGTTCACCTTCCAAGCAGCACCGCCGTACTTTCGATTAGGCCGGGGCATTCATATACTGCCCTTCCCGTCGATCAGCGGGGGCTTCTCCAGGCGCCAGTTGGCATTGCTGGCGCGCCCGTGAGAGTGTTTCCCTACGACACCGACTTCGATGATCTGCCTGATGCCGATAAAGGCCACGCCATGAGACAAATTCTCGAGAACCTCCCTTCCATTCTTCAGATGGAGGCATGGTTGACAAGTCATCCGCGATGTTTGTTCAAGGACATGGACGGAATATCACCTGCCGCAGCTTCCATTTTGCAGTGGATCGTCTCATCCAACAGATCTTGCATCTATCAAGTTGATCGCCGCCGATATCGAGCATCACCCGAAAATTCAGAACAACCAGCAGGAAAGGGACGAGATCGACAGCACCAGCGCATCTTGGGAATGGACTCATGGGTTCAGTTCCGGTTTGCCCAAGGCTCGCCCGAGAAAGAACGCCAGTTCTCTCGGGCACTCCAACAAATTGCTAGCAGGAAAGATTTCAAGGGTCATCCTACCATTCTGGCGTGGCATGGGAGCAATCTTGCTAATTGGCACAGCATCTTGCGAACAGGCCTGGATTTCAAGGTTGTCGCGTGCGGCCGCGCCTATGGCAACGGGGTCTATTTCAGTCCAGATTTCAACACGAGTATCTACTATGCACAAAGTGGCATGACATGGCCCAACTCTGATCTCCAGATCACGCAGTGCATGAGCCTGAACGAGATCATCAATGTGCCCGAGGAGTTTGTCTCGGCCGCCCCACACTATGTTGTGAGTCAGTTGGACTGGCAACAGTGTCGCTACCTGTTTGTGAAACCGAGACCTGAGTTGTGCTCAACGCAGGCTTCAACTCAGGCTTCAACACAGGCTTCAACTCCGGCTCCGGTTACTCCACATGGTAGCTATACCCTGGCGCGGAACAAATCCAACGTTACAACCAAACCCAACGTTGGAGCATCCACACCTCCCAGCACCCACGGCAAGGGTGCGGTGCCTATGCGCACACAGCAAAATGGACGTGAGGTAAAGGGTGAAAATTCTGCCGTCCTCAAGATCCCTCTGTCTGCCATCCCTTTGAGAACAATTCAGGTAGCGGGGACGGATGCAACCACCTCAACTTTGCTGGCCAAGCGAGTGCGTGACAGCCCCGAACTTAGCGAGGACGAAGATGCCGTAGACGTAGCTCTCTTGGTTAGCGACACAGAGACGAATGGACCAGCCGCTCAACGCCGTAGGAAAATGAGCACGGCGCAGGGGGATCGTGCGAAGCTTGGACTTACACCGTCAGTAAATATCACGCCCTTGTGGACGTAATGGCTTGCTAACTTTACATTACAGACCCGCCCATGACATGGCGATGACTGACTTTGTCCCCGGCACACTCGATTTCTCGGCACTTCCTAATCTACCGCCCCCGTTGAGTGGAAATGAGTCTGCGATCAAGGCACTGAGTCGTGAGCTCAAAAGCCTTCAAGTTTTACAGACCAGGACACCATTGCACGAACTGGGATGGTACATCGACTTTGACAGAATCGAGAATCTCTTCCAGTGGATCGTCGAGCTTCACTCTTTTGAGCCCTCCACGCCGCTTGCCAGGGACATGAAGAAAGCCGATGTCAAGTCACTCGTCTTTGAGATTCGCTTTCCAAAGTCGTTCCCGTTTGACCCGCCGTTTGTACGGGCCATTCGCCCGAGATTTCTGGGCTTTCAGCAGGGAGGCGGTGGTCATATGACGATGGGCGGGGCGATGTGCATGGAACTACTGACTTCGACGGGATGGAGTCCTGTGAGCAGCATGGAGAGTGTGTTGATGCAGATTCGGATGGCCTTGTTGAGTGAGGATCCACGTCCGGCACGTTTGGCTCCCGTTGTCAAGGGGCAACGGCACCAAGACTATGCTGTTGGGGAGGCGATTGAGGCGTACAGACGGGCTGCGGGCGCGCACGACTGGAAGATTCCCGAGGATTTCTTTGAGACGGCGAATGGTGTTCAGTGATGGGAAGGGGGTGTTTAAGGATATGGGTAAAAGCTGGTGTATAGGACACCTTTGGTAGCAGGGTTCGAACCCACTCTTCAGCGGAATTAATTCAGCGGATAATAGTATTATTAGTGTGTTTTGGGAGGCTTCTCGAGATTTTAGCTGGGTAAACTGAACAGTTTTCTTGAAAGGTAAAAATAGGCAAAAAAAAAGATTGCACATGTACCTCTGAGAGGTTCATCAATGAGAAAGTAAACAAAAAAACTGGTTGTTAAGAGTGACGAGAAAGGGGCTAGACGCCATGGTGTGGGGTTAGTGATGGAGACCCACAGCTGAGGCAGAGCTACCGCCCCTGTCAATCTGGGTGCTTCAGCTTTTGGAGCTTTCTCCAGCCTCACCCCACACCAACAGCCTCGCCAATCCAAACGACTTTTTGGAGCAGCAAGCAGGGGAAAAAAGTGCCCCGCCTAGCAACTGTTTCTCCGAAACTTTTGATTTGCGACAGCCTTGCCGCGACACGACAACTCCTCCCAGGGCGATTTGCGGTTACCGTAACTTTTTTTTCCCACAGTCAATCCCAACTGGGGCCTGATCGCGCGCCCTGATTTAGACACCTACCACCACCAGGGAAAAGAAAAAGAAGAAGAAAAAGATGGCCTCCTCCACAAACGTCCACCTCTCCCCCGCCGAGCTCTCCTACCTCCACACCTCCCTCAGTCTCAACCCCCCCATCCGCCCCGACGGCCGCTCACCGACTCAGTACCGGCCTTTGTCCGCCGAGACGGGGATCCTGCCTGGGACGAACGGCTCGGCTCGGATCTGCTTCGCGGACGGGACAGAGGCGATCGTGGGGGTGAAGGCAGAAGTGGAAAAGACGAGGCGGAGGTGGGATGACGATACTATCTTTGGGGAGAATCAAAACCAGGAAGAAGGAGAAGAACAAGATGAGGGGGAGGGGCAGGGGAGTAGTGATTGGGTCGAGCTCACGGTGGAGATTCCGGGGTACAGGGACGATGATAGTGGGACGGTGTTTTTGGGGCAGATGCTTTGTGAGGCGCTGCTTGCTGATGGGGGGTTTGTGAGGCGGTTGAGGATTAATAGACGGTTTCATTGGAAGGTTTATCTTGATGTGAGTTTGGTTTGTTTGTTTGTTTGTTTGAGAGAGAGAGAGAGAGAGAGAGAGAGAGTGATGGTGTGGTGGTGCTAACTTTGGGGTGTAGATTTTGTTGATCAGCCCGCCGCTTTCGTATCCGCTTCCATTGCTGTCATTAACAACCCACCTCGCCCTTCTGGCCACCCGCCTCCCTAAACTCAAGTCAGAAGGGGATGAAGACCCGTTTTTTGACGACGACTGGGCTGCGGCGCCGTATCTGTACGTACGAAACCCGACCACGAAAAGAGTTACCGAACGCCCGCCTGTGACGTTGCTGGTGATGGCGGTGGGGGGGAATGTCATTTTTGATCCGAGCAAGGAGGAGCTGGCAGTGGCGGATGTGGTGCTGGCTGTTTCGGTTGGGGATGACGCTTCGTCGCGAGAGGGTAGGATGGATGTGGATGGGAGGAGCAACAACTCGGGCAGGAATCTGAAGCTGTTGTCTATCAGGACGGTGGACCCGCCTTCGAGACTGACGCCGCCGGGGGTGGCCAACGCGGCGAATAGCGCTTATGGGCATGCGCAGGTTGTGAGTACGGGTGCGAACCAGAAGATGCCCGAGGCGAGGCAGACAGAGAGTGAAGCTGTGGAGGGTGTTTGGAAGCCGCCTAGGGGTGGTGCCAAGGCTGTTGTGATGGGGGCGTTGGTGCAAAAGGTGCTGGTTAGAGGTGGGGTGGCGGATGAGGTGCTGGATGCTTTGGAGGGGGTTGACACTTCTTGAGACAGGGGGGAATTGTCAGGGGAGGATTCTGAGGGTCAAGAAAGAAAGGGGTATAGATGTATTTACGCCTTTTGGCCGTTGTGGACGTTGTTTGTACATAATTTTACATTTTACGTTCACATTTCATGTGGTAGATTCTATGAGAAGGAGGAATATCAAAAGATACCCAGCCACTTCTTCTTCAGCTCACCCACCATCTCCTTTTGCTGCTCGTCCGTCAATCGCTTTGGTTCCGGAGCGATAGGCGAGGCATCGTCCACCACCGTTGTCCCTTGCTGCTCCTTCTTCTCACCACCCTCTGTGCCAAACACCTGGTCTGGGTCAATGGTGGCCTTCTTGAGTCCAAACATGCCGTACTCCTCTGGCAAGCCGTGCGCTCTCCTATACGCTGTCCTTTTGGCGACGTCCTCGACGAGTCTTCTTCTCTTTTCTTGGATGCGAGCAGTGTTGTGAGCTTCGTTGAGGCGGATGACTTCGACGAGGGCGCGGGTGGACGAGATGGGGTGCCAGAAGAAGTCGGACATGGGAGGGAGCATGTCGCCGAAGGGAGTGTTGTGCTTGTAGTTTAGGGTGAAGGTCCATATGCTGAGGGCTGTAAGGGTGCCCTGTTCACATTTGTTAGAGATACAACCTGGGTCAAGGGGTGGCGAATCTTGGAGGGCGACAAACAAGGGTGACGGTGATGTGAACCCATTTTTGGGAAAAGAACCAATGCGCCCAGGTGCCCTCGGGGGGAGGGGTCATGGGGTAGTCCTTTTTGGCTTGGGCTTTTAGTTCAGACTCGGAGAGGTCACCGCCGTAGTGGCGGGGGCCGTCGCCGAGGGTTGAGCGGCGGGAGCCGGGGAGACGGGAGCCATGTGATGGGGGGACGAAGCGTTCGGGCTTTTCGAGGACGAGGGGTTTGCCGTCTTTGGATTGGGATGTGGAGGAGAAGCGGACGAGGACGACGGGGGAGGTGGTGTTTGCGGGAGAGAGGCGTCTCCAGATTAGGCCTCGTTGGGGGAGGAGAAAGCGGGGGATTGTTGCTGTTGAGGCCATGTTTCTTGGTGGTCTTTTGACTTGGTGTGTATCGAGTGTATGTGAGGCTATCCTGAAGCCCAAAAAACAGTCCAATGGCGTGGTCTCGTTGGGTGCGGCTCAATCGGCGATGCATCGAGGGGAAACGGTGCAGCAAAAAAACTTGCGTCAGTGCTTGCCTGGAGGAGCTGCTCTGGTTGGCCAATTCCCCCATGTGGCTTAGCGTTTTGGAAGCTCGTTCGTTTTTCCGTTTTTTGGCTGCTAGCGCATCGTGCGCACTGGGACCAGGATGGCCGCGTTGAAGCCACAGGAAGCTCGGACGACAGGCTGCGATGCCGGGCACTTCCGACATTGCCCGCGCTGAATGACTAAAGATGCGGTCATGATTGGCTGTGGTCTGTCGTCAGCCCCACGTTCTCCAGCCCCAGTGTGGCTCCTGTGACTGATGATGTAGGCTTGGCGGAGGTCATTGAGTGACGAAAAGAGCCTTGTTCGTGGCCGGTTGCTCAAAAAATTCCGGCACGCAGCGGCAAAGAGAGGCGTTGAGCCAACTTTTTTTTTTACTAACGGCTCATCCTGTTTTTCTTCTCCCTCTTTTCTTCCTCGTCTACCTTTTGCGCCTTTGACTCCTGTTCACCAACTTAATTGTCTAATAACCACCACACCTACCTACCTCACATCAACCCCATAAATCTATCAAAATGCCTGTCGGAGCCGGTAGGTCCTGCCCCTCAGCTACACACTGCCCGCCATGTTTCCGGCCTCGTGAATTCTGCTCGGTTCGTTCTTTGCGAGGGACGCCTGAACTCTTCGTCACCAAGCCATTGGCACCCATGACGTGGCCAGCAGCCGTCTGAAGACATTCTACATATGACCTCCATCCGACCTCGCCGACATACTGCCAGTACCTGAATGTTGCTACTGCCTACGGTCCTGTCCTCACCGCTCCTGCTTATGCGGTATTTTCCCTGGGCGCATCTTGAGCTGCGCACTGGGGAGAAGGGCCGTAGTAGTCAGAGCCGCCGTACACTAGAACGAGCACGTCGAGAATCACGCAGACGCCGGAAACACCACCACCACCATAATCTGAACAGCAAATGACTGACTCGTGATTTCCTCCCGGATAGGTGATTCCAAGAAGGGTGCCAACCTCTTCAAGACCCGTTGCGCTCAGTGCCACACCCTTGAGGCTGGCGGCGGCAACAAGATCGGTCCTGCGCTCCACGGCCTTTTCGGACGCAAGTCTGGTACCGTTGAGGGCTACGCCTACACCGATGCCAACAAGCAGAAGGGTGTTGTCTGGGATGACCAGACCCTCGTATGTTTTCCGCGAACTGTACAACGAGATCCAGACTCGCAACTAACACTTGCTCAGTTCGACTACCTCGAGAACCCCAAGAAGTACATCCCCGGCACCAAGATGGCTTTCGGTGGTCTCAAGAAGGACAAGGACAGAAATGACCTCATCACGTATGTGCTCTTCGGTTACGGTACCCTTGCGCCCAGAATGGCACTAACACTGTTTCCCTCTAGTTTCCTCAAGGAGTCTACCGCTTAAGTAATAGATCTAGAGACTTACTTTTCGGCGTAAAAGTTTGCTTTTTTTCTATTTTCCTTGGCTGGGTTGTAATAATAGAGAGCGAAAGAGACACCAGGGGGAGTTCTTTGCTCTTAGATTTTTTTCTTGCATTAGATCAAGGGTTCGGGCGGCGTTGATGATGAGCAACTGCGTCCTTTTCAAACCACAACTCCCTACACCACCTCTGGACGGATCCGACGAGGACACACGTTGGGTTCTTTCCGATATACCTCTCTGTACCATAGCACACAGTAGTAGATCTGCTTTACTACACCTAGATGATCGATGATGACGATGGGGTTGCCTGACTGCGGCAACCGGACCTGAATGAAATGATTCCCCTCTGCTTTTCAATGTTCTTGGCTGCAATTCTGCGTGTGATGAGACTTGTACATGTTGGGTGGTCAGTTCTGCTGTGAGGGGGTTTGTTATCTTGGAAAGGTGATCTTTGCTCGTCATTGACTTTTGGTTGGACCAGAACACTTCATGAGGCTAATCTCCACCAATCAGGATATGTCAAGTTGTACAGGGAGCTTGGCTCAGTTGGAAGAGCGCAGGTCTCATACGAATGTATGATCTGGATGTGCAACACCAGAGTTATCCTGAGGTCGTGAGTTCGAGCCTCACAGTTCCCATATTCTTTTGCTTACTTTTTTTCGCCTTAGCGATGGCGGTTTCTTTTGGCTTCTTTTACACAAAGAACGCCACTATAGCGATATCTTTTTTATATAATTATGGTTTCGTTTTGAGTGCGGCGCTTGGTACACTAGCAAAGCCCGATTGCTGTGGCGGTTGACTGGAGCAAGACAAAGTTTGCTCCTCTTTCATGCTTTCAGTCAGTCACCCAAGCCATCAAATATTTAGAGAGCATGCATTCGTTTCTTTTATTTTCTCACCTACACCAGAACTTTACCTCCAGACCTACTCATAGTCACAACCTCATTCTTCATCTCCCATCTCATCTTACCCTCAACAGACCCTCCACCATCTATTCTTGACATACCTCAAGATGGTTATCTCTGAACAGACCACAGTCGTCGAACCCAGGACCAAGACTGAGCCTCGTCTTTCTTATTGGGAGCGAATTGCCAAGGAGGAGAAGGATCCAGACTTTAAGAATTGAAACACTCGTTGCTCTGCAGGAAGTGACCATCACCACTACATTTACCAACGCTGTCTCTTCGGCGTATCAGCCGAAGGACTCGCCCAGCCAGACCTGAAAGGTTTGATTTCCTACCAATATGAAGACATATACAATAAGTCGTTCCCTCTCTACTTTGTACCGGCGCCCGCAAGTGTGGGGCCGGTCTATACTTTTCTTCACAATCACATCTATCGCCGATGGTTCAAACCGTATCGAACCGAGATTGAAGGGCGGTGCTTCCTTTGCAAATTTCTCTACCTCAAAGATGCATGCCACACACACTATGCAGAGAGCGACCACCTCGACCCCACGCAAGATTCTATCGACGAGTTCATCTCACTCAACAAGGCCCTCTGTGCTGCCGTCGAGGCTTATCCGAAACTTTATCTCACAGAATCCATTGTCCGGAGGCAATACGAGACGAGCAACGAAAGAGGCTGCAGAGAAATTATCGCCAGGGAAAATCCAACCCAGCGCTATGTTCTCCAACATCTGTTTAAGGCTCTTCTCTTGATCGTTGTTCCTGTTCGTTGTCGGTATCAGCCATCAGCAGAGATTGGCAGCCTGCCGGTCTTTCTGTCCGGACGGGGATGGAGGGAGACTTGAGCGCACCCATTGATTTCCAGGCTATCCCACAAGACAAGATCCTGACCTTTGCCACCAAGCTCAACGAGAATGTGATTAAGATTACTCTCAAAACTGCAGTTGACTTTCTCAGTGCCCCTTGAGGCAAGGGAAGTAGCGGCAGTTGGGTTGAGGCCTGATCCAGGGATGGGGCTGGGGAAGAGTATGATAGGAATATAATGGGCAACCATGAAGAGAGGGAGGTTCGGAAGATGAGACAGATAAAGGAGGGTAATTACTACCGGTCTCCTGATGGTAATTTTATCTGGTATGGGATAACTGAAGAGGAATACAAGCGGAGAACGGGTGAGAAATGAGAGATTTCTTAAATCTATAGAGTACACGGGCTGTCATCAGGGGTTGTACAGGGGATATGATATGTAACATGCTTACAAAGGGCCTCCAAGGTTGAAGCAATTTGGCAAGGGCACTGACACAGGCATAGATATATAGATTAGCTCTTCTTACCAATAGCGTCCTCTCAATTCATCATCTTCGCACACAGCTTTCTGGGTGCCACCGTGATATCTCCCATCATCATCAAACATAGTCTACATACATCTCCACTATCATTCAAAGGCTCATGACCATGTTGAAACACCTCGCGACTGATATTAGACGCCTAAAGTAGTACAATTGAGGCCTTTCAGGATAATTAATAGGCCTTTAATAGATCTTCCAGGCCATTAAAGATAGTTAATATGTATGTATCTTGAGATAACCAGGAGGCCTTCTAAGATACTTAATAGGTGTTAAACTATATGTTCTAGGCCTTTAAAGATAGTTTATACACGTCTTGAAATAATAAGAGGGCCCCTAAAGATAGTTAATAGGTGTTTAAATGAATATTATATGTATTCACAGATAGTTAGGAGGCATTTGAATGTAATTAGAAGGCCATTTAAACTATCCTAGAACCCTCTTGAGGTAATCGGTAGGCCTGTTTCTGTTCTTTTGGACTTTTGCATTGCCATTCTTCTGTCCATAGTGCGCCAGCTCATGGAAGTCAGCTGGGCTGTTGGAGAGGGAGAGCAGCACCCTGTTTCTTTGGGCTACCACTGCCTTTCTTCCACTTGGGAAAAGCTGATGTAACGCCCCATATGGAGGAAATTGCAGGTCAACAGAGGATGTGCCTGACATCTCAATACTGGGCCCTGTGCTGTCCGGTACTGTAATGCGGTCATGAGTTTTGGACTGTCGTCTTAACACTTCACAACCCAAGCCGCCCAACCTGCACATCCGGACCCTGCTTTTGTGAATCTTTTTTTCTTATTTCTCTCGTTTTTGGATTGGTTCTTCCCCCCTAGGTAGTTAGAACAGAATAAGAAAAAGACGGATAACTTCCACCACAAGTTTGTAAACTTTATTAAAAGGGGAAAGGAGATTTATGCACGTTGTGTCGGCGCCGCCAAACGAAATAACGATAAACCAGAGCCCCCGCTCATGCAAAGATATTTGGTGAAGTTCGAAGGGCCCACGCTTGCAGCCGTCGACGAAGTCACCTTGGGAACGTTTGGGAGCGAGACGCCTTTGGATGGATATTCGTTTACAGACGTCAAAAACGCGCAGACAGGCTGCATATCCTACTCGAAGCGATCGATGCGCTGCTCCAGGTTCTGGACAGTTTGCGTAAGGTTCTGGATATTTTGCGTCAGGGTTTGGACTTTGCCATTGAGGTTCTCAAGTTGGCAACTGATGTAATTGTTTGTGCCCGAGTTGTTCCTGACAGTGAAGGCCTTGACATTTCGCGGAATTCAGGTCCCGTATCTATCCCCGAACCCGAGCCCGAGCCCCATTTAGGAAGCTCCTCCCCTGGAAACCTACTTCCCCGGAAGGAGCAGAGAAAGCATGGAAGACTGGCCCTGTAGAATTTCACGTGCGAAATCGATTGACTTCACTTTTCCACCAGACACAGTATGGCCGACTTCGACTCCCACCCAGCCTACGTCGTTAGGCGAGGTCAACTCGTCCCCCTACCCACGCCAAAGTCCCTCGCCGAACACCTCCAAAAGAGCACTGAGCTTGAGGCTGGGGATTGGCATGACATAGTTGTCCTCCATGGCGTGTCCCCCAAGTACGCCGATGTGCTCCTCCTTTTAAACGGCAGCGACTCTGCTTTTCTCGAATCCTTTGCCTCGAGACGCGAGTACAGACCCTTTGCTAGAAGCGGACTCGTCAACCAGCAGGCCTCCAGCAGCGAAAGACGATGGAGCATTCTCGAGTATCCAGAGCTGATGCAGGGACTCAGGCCTCTCCGCCTCGACAGGGACGAGACCGACACAGTGCACCCTCCACCTGTCAGAACTCTCCCATCGAGCAGCGGAAAGACCTCTGCCGTTTTCTGCCGCATGGCCCTACGCATCTCTGATCAGAGACACCTGCTCCTCTTGGACAATCCAGTCTGGAGACGCTCTTGGAAGGTTCGCAAGGCACCATGGAGGACGCCTGTCGCTTCTTTTCGCGATCCACCTAGTCCCTCTCCTTACAGCGAAACCAACGATGCTGGGAGCTTTGAAGCTTCTCTTCTGAGCACACTGAGTGGCAAAACGCATCACAAATCTCTGAGAGAGCTGTTGCTTGATTTGGCATACGACAGATGGTTGGAGCTGTTTGAGTTTTTGGAGTCGCCTTCTCACCCCGTCACGGACAATACCATGGCGTTTTGGTGGCAGGTCTTGCAATCTCTGGAGCTCAACGAAGAGGAGGGCAGCAGTCCATGCTGGAGAAGACTTCTCGACAGAGCACAGCGGCGAATCTCGCTTTTGTCTCTACCCACCATCAAGAGACCTGTTCCGCTCAAGTCGGCTTCGGCTCCCATGTTGCCTAGCTCACCTGGCTCACCTTCTTCCCGAAGATCACCTTGTTCACCTAGATCGGCAGCGTCGACACCAGCTACGTTATTGACAACCCCGCCTGTGCTTCAGCAGCCAAAGAACGAGGTGCGCGAGAAGGCGGTTACTCGCTTTGGCATACCCAGCACCGCGGTGAGAGCTGCGCGGTTGAGAAGGGCGCTTGCATATCGGCCTTCGGCGGAGGAGAATCGACGAGCGTTGGACCGGATCAGCTATATGGGTGGTATTCTCATTCCCCTACCCATCGTCTCTGGAATTTTGTCCATGGGCGAGATTTTTGGCCCCTCTGGTTCCAGGTTTTGGATATTTTGGGCTGCTGCTGTTCCTCTTTCCATCATGTCGGTCTTGATCATATATGCGGATACTATCCGCAAGGCCGAAGTCTGGGTGGAGGTTGCGCCCGACCTGGTTGTTCCGGGACGAGTTCCTGGACGACTCAGCACTGACAGCGAAGGCGGCATGAGTGATGGGACTGTGGATGTCGAAGTTCAGGAGCATAGGACTGTTACTTGGCGGAGACATCATCCTGGGGAGGGACGTGGTAGCAGCAGCGGCGGGGAGGGCTTGCAACAGCAGAGACCACAAGTGCCACATGATCCGAGCGTGGTGTTTGTTTTGAATCATGACATGGAGGAGAGAGCTATTGGCTTGCCGCCGGAGAGTGCTGCTATGGCGACGGCGGCGATGGAGCCTGATTGGGACGAGGACATTGATGATGCTATGTTGGAGGTGTTGCCTGCTGCTGCTGGGAGGAACAGGAATAGACCGCGAATTATTTTGCAGAGGTCAGAGGATGGGCATGAGAAGCCTAAGGCGTGGAAGAGGCAGGAGCTGGGGTGGTATGGAGCTATGAAGTCGGTTATGTGGAAGAAGCCGAGGGCGTTGGAGGATGTGCCGAATGGGGTTATTGCTTATGAGAGGGAGGGGAAGAGGAAGTCGAAGACGTTTTAATTGGATCATTGTGACCGTTCATGGGGGTATTATGGATATATATGGGAGGGATATGCCCCTTGTATGGAACTTGGGTCTTTTTAGATACAAGAAGAGGCATGTATTATCCGAATGCCGAGGGATATTTACGCCTTTATGAATGGGTTCATTTTGTCGTGACACGCATGCAGTTGTCTGTTTTATACCTGCTCAGTGTGCAAGCAATGGCGGTTGAAGTTTTGATCATGCATAGCCACCATCTGGCCTACCTATTCCGCCGGAGCCAACGCAAGTAGGCTAACTCCCCCTTCGCACTCTGTTTTCTCGATAAACTCCTTTAGCACTCTTAATCCCCGTTCAGAAAGGAGATCGTCTTCTTCAAACTTTCCTAGATTTATTGGCCCGTTCGTGTCTCCGTCCAGCTCGTATAGATGCCCGTTCTTGGGCGACCTGACAAAACACACGTAATGAAAGTCGACCTCATCCTCTGGGTTCTCAGGGACGGCCGAGTCACCCTGTAGAGCGACAGTTTTGTACGCTGCTTCCAGGTTCGTGTCGTTTTCTAAGAAAGCGGCGCGGTCTCGTGGGTTGAGGGGCGTGCAAGTTGTCAGGAGCTGATAGAGGTGTGAGTTGGGAACTGGTTCTAGGTTAACTGCCATGTCGTAAGCATGAGATGGGATGGGATAAGGGGTTTTTACTGATGAAGTCTCGAGCATGGCCATTGCTGACGGCGTGGAGGATGGCGTAGAGGCCGCAGGCGTTGTTGATGGTTTGTTTGTACCAGATTATTGGCTCGTTGTCACCGCTGCTTGTGTACTGAGTGATGTCCTTGTCCTTGGTGGTGAGTTCGGCTTCGTAGTTGGGGGAGGTGGGGAAGACTATGATGAGTGCGTGGGCTGGACGTGGGGTTAGAGAGAGGAGGTCGGCGTCGTGGAGGGAGAGGACATCGTGGAACTCTAGGGCGGGTGAGAGGCCGATGGTGTGGGCTAGGGAGGTGAAGAGGGAGGGGTTGGATTCGAGGGGGGTGAAGTGTTTGCGGTATTGATGGGACATGGTTTGCTTGGTGTGAGGATTTGTGAGCGAGGAGCTGTTCGGCGAGGCCGCTTGAGTGGGTGGTGAGATGAGAGTGAGAAGTGAGATGAGAGCTAAGAGGAGTGAGTTTGGCACCAGTCTACAGCCGGTGCCAACTGACTACGATCAACATGGCAAGAATTGCACGATTGCACCTTCTTTGATTACAGCCCGACACAACCTCATATCAAGCCATAGATATCGTCATCTCTTCTTCCAGAAGATGATACCCACATTCTGGACCAGCGATGGCTCTGATTCAAAGGCCACACTGATGTCGACAGCTGTGTCTTGTAGATCGTTTTTTGTAGAGTATGCAGCCCATTCTTCGCCGTCATTCCGTCTCTTCGCCAACGTTCTCTGTTTCCCATGCAATGGCATGGGAAACTCTCGCCATCTCTTCTTCCTAACAGCACATACAATCCCATTATTCAGTCCATTCTTTCACATACGACCATAGGCAGCTGAAAATACGGGATCCCGTCCGCTCTCCCCTAGTCAAACAGCTGACCGCCAGACCAGTACTCAGGTGGGTGACCACTGGGGAATCCCTGGTGTTGTATGTTTTATCCGCAAAACCGCATTGTTTTTGGTTGATTTTTGTGGGTTGTGGCGGTGAAGTTTTTCGTCTACTATGGAATGCATCGCCAAAAGCCTTAGCAAGCGTTTTGATATTCATTTTTTAGTAGCGGCAGCTGGAAACCCAACTGGCAGCCACCCAAGACCAGTGGTGAAAGTCGGGAACTAATCGAGCGTTTACCTTGTCGAAGTGATATCTGAAGATAAGCTGCTAACAAGTATCAGCAATAGCATGTGTCTTCTGTGTGACAGATGCAAGCCTGCCAACCAGATGTCAGACGGGAGTGCGTGACGCATAACAAATGGTTGCCATGTTCCCATCTTGAGCTGTCCCAGATAGAGCACGGGAAACCTAGGATCAAAACAAAATCCCCGCTCGCATGAATTCCTCGGTCGCTTTTAGAACATGTCAAATATGTGGGGCTAACCCAACGGTTTAACAGAGTTATTCTGCCATTGTTGGCTGGACCGTAGTTTGGAGTGTGCTTTAAACCATGTCCTGTTTGATGTTTCCATGGCGCCGTCCAAACCTGAGGCAAATCACACTCTGCGTTTGGCGTTGAGCTTTGAGACGAGGGAATGCTCGTTGACAAGATGGGTGGAACGAGGTGAGGTGAAATGAACGTTTGTTTGTGTCGTGAACCACACGTGCCTGTTGATCGATTGTTATGGCACCAAAAAGGTGATTCGACGTCTAAAATGGAAGCGTACCTGCTGAGCCTGATGCCGCCCGTGGCACCACTCACCTGCTCGGCTGCCTCCTTCGAAATGTTCAGTTGCACGCCTGCGCCATCATGAACACCTCACACCTTGCTCCAAGCTGGCAGGTCTGACGTTCGTTCCAGCATCTGCCACCCACGAATACTTCCGACCGATTTCCACGATTGGCGATAATGCAAACGCCCTGCCATGACTCCGAAACGAACGTACCAAGATGAAGAACCGTCTGCGAGCCTTCCGAAACGGCCAAGAATCTTCGACACATCCTCCAATGGCAGCATTTACCCAAACCACGATGTGTACCCTCCACTTGTGCATGGAGACTACACAATCGCCTGGATCTGTGCACTTCCCTTAGAACTGGCGGTATCGCGTGCCATGCTGGACGAGGAACACCCACTGCCACCCAACCAAGCCGGCGACGACAACATCTACGTGCTCGGACGCATAGACCAGCACAATGTTGTCATGACATGTTTGCCGGGACAGTATGGAACGAACAACGCCGCAATCGTCGCGACAAACCTGAAGCGGAGTTTTCCGAGCATTCGCGCTACCTTAATGGTCGGCATCGGCGGCGGATCCCCTAGCCAGGCCGACTTGTACCTAGGTGATGTTGTCGTCGGCACGAGGGTCATGCAGTATGACATGGGCAAAGTGATTGCGGGCGGCTCGTTCCAAGAAACGGCTGATGCAAAGACTCCTTCGTGGCTACTGAACTCAGCTGTGTCCGCTCTACGATCGAAGCATGGGCCGCACCATTCCAGCAGTCGGATGGCAAGGATCCTGCGAAGCCGACTCCCGAATATCTTGCGCCCGAACCACCCCGATCGCCTGTTCCAAGCGTCCTATAACCACCTTCTCGAGGCTCCAACATGTATTGACTGCGACCCAGCAAAGCTGCAACCACGAGGCGCACGCCTCTCTGACGAACCCAGGATCCACTACGGAGTCATCGCTTCGGGAAACAGGGTTATGAAGGACGGGAAAGTACGGGATGACATTGCTCAGCGACTTTCGGCGCTGTGCTTCGAGATGGAGTCAGCCGGCATGATGGATAACCTCCAGTGCTTGCCGATTCGTGGAATTTGCGACTATTCGGATTCCCACAAGAACAAGGAGTGGCAAGACTATTCTGCTGCAACTGCAGCTGCATACGCGAGGGAACTGCTGGAAGGGCTTCCGCCTTCGTCCAGGCCACTTGATCGGACTCCCATAATCAATGTGAGCCAGCTCGATACCGTCGGTAATACAGACCCTTGCCCTGGCCCGTCTCTTCTCCTCTAGTATCATGCTGACTGGGGATGTGAGTAGTCGACTATGCTTTGGAACGGCGGCAACGCTTGCTGAAATGCCTTGAATTCCCGCAAATCGATGCCCGCAGAACCACTATTCGGGTTGCATATACAAAAACCTGCCGTTGGCTACTACAGCACTCAAAATATCAGGATTGGCTTGACCCTAGGAAGCAATCACAGCATCATGGCTTCTTATGGATGCGAGGCAAGGCAGGCGCCGGAAAGTCAACCATGATGAAGTTCGTGTACCTGGAAATGAAGAAAGGCTTCAAAAAGCCCAGTGTGGCCGTGGTGTCCTTCTTCTTCAATGCACGAGGCGACTATTTGGAAAAGTCCATCTCCGGGATGTACCGGTCTCTGTTGTCGCAGCTCCTGCACGAGTTCTCGGACCTTCAATCCGTCCTAGACAACACGGACATTGTTCCGCGGAACCAACAAGACTGCCCTGGCCTGAACGCTCTGAAGGATCTTCTCAGCAACGCTGTCATGGCCCTTGGCCAGCGCTGCTTTACCTGCTTCATCGACGCCCTCGATGAGTGTGACGAGCAGGAAGTCCGGGACATGGTCCAGTTCTTCGAAGAATTGGCAGAGAATGCCACTGATAAAGGCATTCGGTTTCAAATCTGTTTCTCGAGTCGGCCATATCCGTACATTGAAATTTGCCGGGGAATCTTGCTCACCCTCGAGAAGGAATCAGGACACCAAGAAGACTTGGCACAGTACGTCAAGAGTCGTCTAAGGATCGCGCACCGCCCGCTTCTTGAAGAATTACAATCCCAAATCCAGGACAAAGCTGCTGGGGTTTTCATGTGGGTCGTATTGGTGGTGGAAATCCTAAACAATGAGAGTAGCCACGGCGCCCTCGCTCTCAGAAAGAAGCTTTCGGAAATCCCGGCCGAATTAAGCAAACTCTTCAGGAGCATGCTGGCACGCGATCGAGAAAGACCTGAATGGCTACAGCTCTGCATTCTCTGGATTCTATTTGCAAAGCGGCCTTTGACTCCAGCAGAGTTCCGCCATGCGCTATGGGCGGGCTTGTTGGAGCGGCATCTTGTCGATCGCGAGTTGCCAGATGACACACACATGGATGCCGTCAAACTAGTCACGAGCTCCTCGAAGGGGCTTGCTGAGATCACCAAATCTAAGCACCAGACCGTGCAGTTTATTCATGAATCAGTGCGGGACTTTTTAGTGAAAGAAAAGGGCATTCAGGATTTGTGGCCTGAACTTGGCTTCGATTTGGAGGGTCCTAGCCACGAAATCCTTAAGCATTGTTGCACTACATACCTGCATCATCCAACAGTACGGGCGATCATCGTCACGCCAGAGGGCGCAGACAACGAGCGGAACGCCCTGGCCGAGAAATGCTCGTTCCTGGAGTATGCCGGTCAGCAGGTCCTCTACCATGCCAATGCTGCGGCACCTGTGGTTTCGCAAGACGGTTTTTTGACCCAATTCTTTGATACGAATGGAATCAGGGTGATCAACCACTTCGAGAAGTTCAAAGCTCGGCGGTATGGCTCCGATGCAACTCCGCTTTATGTTCTAGCAGACAAAGGCTTGGGAAACCTTATTCGTACACAGATGAAAAGAGAAGTGGCTACCGCTGTTCCTGGGATAAGGTACCAGCATCCGCTTTTCGCTGCGTTAGCAAACGGCCATAAAAATGCCATAGCCGCACTTCTGGGCTTGTCATCGATTGTCTGCGATGGCGTCGATATCACTGAAGGTTTAAACTACAAAAAGGATTTGAGGAATTACCAAGGCCGGACGCCATTATCGTGGGCTGCCCAGGAGGGTAGGCTAAGCATTGTGAAATTGTTAATTCAAGGAGGGGCAGACCCTGACAAAGTCGATGGGAGAGGATATAGGCCACTTTACCGGGCTCTAGAGAATGGCCGCGAGGCTATTGCGCGGCTCCTCATCGACAACGGGGCGGATATTGAGGCTCAGGATAGTTCTGGATCGACGGCACTAATTTTGGCCTTACAGTATAGCCACGAGGCTATCGCGCGGCTCCTCATCGATAACGGAGCGGATATTAAAGCTCGTAGCAATCATGGATCAACGGCACTGATTTTGGCCTCACAGAATGGCTACGAGGCTATCGCGCGGCTCCTCATCGACCACGGGGCGGATATTAAGGCTCAGGATAGTTCTGGATCGACGGCACTGATTTTGGCCTCACGGTATGGCTGCGAGGCTATCGCGCGGCTCCTCATCGACAACGGAGCGGATATCGAGGCTCAGGATAGTTCTGGATCGACGGCACTAATTTTGGCCTTACAGTATAGCCACGAGGCTATCGCGCGGCTCCTCATCGATAACGGAGCGGATATTAAAGCTCGTAGCAATCATGGATCAACGGCACTGATTTTGGCCTCACAGAATGGCTACGAGGCTATCACGCGACTCTTCATCGATAACGGAGCGGATATCAAAGCTCAGGATAGTTCTGGATCGACGGCACTAATTTTGGCCTTACAGTATAGCCACGAGGCTATCGCGCGGCTCCTCATCGATAACGGAGCGGATATTAAAGCTCGTAGCAATCATGGATCAACGGCACTGATTTTGGCCTCACAGAATGGCTACGAGGCTATCACGCGGCTCCTCATCGACCACGGGGCGGATATTAAGGCTCAGGATAGTTCTGGATCAACAGCACTAATTTTGGCCTCAGAGAATGGCCACGAGGCTATCGCGCGGCTCCTCACCGACAACGGAGCGGATATCGAGGCTCAGGATAGTTCTGGATCGACGGCACTAATTTTGGCCTTACAGTATAGCCACGAGGCTATCGCGCGGCTCCTCATCGACAACGGAGCGGATATTAAAGCTCGTAGCAATCATGGATCAACGGCACTAACTTTGGCCTCACGGTATGGCCGCGAGGCTATCGCGCGGCTCCTCATCGATAACGGAGCGGATATTAAAGCTCGTAGCAATCATGGATCAACGGCACTAACTTTGGCCTCACGGTATGGCCGCGAGGCTATCGCGCGGCTCCTCATCGACAACGGGGCGGATAGGGGCGGATATCGAGGCTCAGGATAGTTCTGGATCGACGGCACTGGTTTTGGCCTCAGAGAATAGCTACGAGGCTATCGCGCGGCTCCTCATCGACAACGGGGCGGATATCGAGGCTCAGGATAATTCTGGATAGACGGCACTAATCAAGTAACATTCTTTCGGTTTATTTTAGGTAGTTTGTGAAGTGTTTCACGACCTTTCGGCCCCCTCTTACCTTCGAGTATCACGCCAAACCAGGCCACAAGAAGCTTGCAATTTGCCTGATGCCTGAATGAGGCATATTTTATTATTTCCTCAGTCTGATGCCTATAATTTAATGACTGTGAGTCTTTGTCTTATGCTGTTTAGTGGTGGTTGCGGTGGAGATATTCGAGGTGGAGTTTTGGATACTATCCATTGTTTAGTTTTCAGGGTCCCAATGACATCACTCGTCATTCACCTTGGGCTCTGTAGCAGATATCCCTCCCAAAGATAGTCTGATTTGTTCAGGCAAATTGAACTACTATACCACTGAGACTACCACAGTCAGATGCTGCCTAGATGCTAAAAACTACGCGGTATCGTGGCTCGGCCAGGCGCCCGTGGGTTGCCTACTTGGGCACATATCTCGAGCGGCCAAGATGGCGAGAGTATCACCAGACCCTTTGACAGCGAATACCACGATACCTGCTCAGCCTCAATCTTGACCTTTTTCTCAAACTCCAGCAGCAGAGTCCACCGGCCCGCAGCATAGGCAGATAGGGCAGTCGTGCATTCCAACAATGGAGGGGCAACATGACATTGCAGCACCGTTTTCTTTCTCCCTCAAACCCACACCACGCCTGGTTTCTACGACGACGACCAATATCAAATCGGTTGGTAATCTCCAGCTCTGCTCAAAGATGGAAGCTACCCCCCATGCTTGCCCCTCAGAAAGCTTCGCTGGCAATGTCTAATTGATGAATTACATTTCTCCCTCATTGACATGGCTTGATGAAGCTTCAAAAAAAAAGCGCCCAACCTCCTTGAGACCTACCTTAAACCTGACCTTTTGGTAAGTTTCTGGTGTGTGTGTGGGCTTTTCCATGCCGGGCCAGCTCATCAAGCTTTCCACTTTCAATCAGTTGGGCACAGTTGTGCGTTTCTCTCTTTCTGCCCCTCCTTCCAAGAGCAAACCTTGCCCCAGCTTTCTCTCGTTTGTGGAAATTCCAATGAGCGAAGGTTGAGTGTGACAATTCTGTGCTTTTGCTGCCGGCGTGTCGAGACCTAAACGCGGGGTACAGGCCAGCAAGAACCTGGAAGGCATCAAGGAATAGGATAGGGCCAGCGGGTAGGTAGGGAGAGTGTGAGAGGTGTGTGTAAGTCGCACCACACAACAACACACGGTACACCCCAACTCCCGACCAACCCCACAAAATTGTAAATTGGCTTGTGTACACACCAGAAGCCAATGTACCTACCCGCTTTCCGATGAGAAAAATCTGAATCGGAATGGTAGATCGATCAAAGTCTAAAGATGAGACTTCTTAAGGCAGGTAACCTAATTTGCCAATAATTCCCCCGTTCACCGTTTTGTGTAGTTCCCCATCTTTTTGAAAACGTTGGTACCTACCCATTTCCACATCGACATTGACGATATTCTAGGCATCGGAGAGATGAGGCGAGGGGGGGGGACCTATCTCCATCTATTGTTGAACTTACAACACACCGCTTGTGCTTTTACACTAACCTACCCTACCCCGCGCGCGCGCCCGTAACCGCCGCGCCTAGATCTAAGCACGACAAAAATCTAGATTTTGATGTTTCGTTTTCCCCTCTTTAGGTCCAGACACCCTGAAAGACAACCCCCCTCCGCACTTCGGCCCTTCGCCTTACCTTGCCGGCTTTTCGAGTCGGCGGTATTCTGTGTGAGGGTGGCGCGGGTGTAACTTTTGCTCCCTCAGTTGATGTTGGGTTGTGCTCGGCGGGATTTCTTCCCTCTCTCTATCATCCACCCACCCCCTCCTTTGACCCCTCACTTTGGAACGGTACATTTAAACCGACACATCCCGATGCCTAGAAGCTCCTAAACAAGAGGGAATTTCCACATGATCCAGAAAGGGGGTGCTCGGTAAGGCATAAACATATCTCTCTTGTAAACTATTTTTCATTTGCAAAAGGTTTCTGTGTGTGCGCGGGGGTCATCGCAAGAAAGGGCAGCCTGCAAAAAAACGAACGAATCACCGCCAAGCAAAAACGTGTAAGTGATCCCCAGCTCTGATTGGCTGTCTTGTGGCCTGTAAGCTGTCGCCGTCACAACTCACACTTTCTTCCCCCCCCTCAAATGTCAAAAAGCTCGTGTTATGCCTACTCGTTTATTTCCCAGCGGGCGGCGAAAATCATGTTTGCTTGTCACAAAATGTGAGTCAACTTACTATAATAAGCGAACGCTGGAGGATAAGGGATGACAGGAAAGGGATGAAATAACGTGACTGAACGCTCATGCAAGCCCACCCTCCCTGGCCCCACTTTAGTTACGCGTCTCGTATAGCCGCCATCACAATTTGGCATCGCGGGAAGCTATATAGCTTGGGAGATATGGTATATCTGATTTGTTTGGTTTAAGGAGAATGCTTGTCCCAGGACGATAAGTGTATCATATCACAATGTGCAACGACCACCAAAGCAACGTTCTCCCCTGAAATGTGAGATAGCAGTTGTTCTACATCTACCCCTCCTCAAGGCAGGAGAATCACGGTGGTAGTGTATGAGATGCTGTACGTGATAGCTTTGCTTATCCCCGGATCTGGGCTCTTATTGGGGTTGATAGAGTGGTATTGGAGGTGAGGAGAGTTCAGGCATATGGAGATCGCGGTATGATCTGATCTCTTGCATTGGCACCCTTGGAATTTTTGGCTAGACTGCTGTAGCTAAGGTTAGTTATCTCTCCGATGTGAGGGGGGAGAAGTAGAGGGTACAAGAGAGAGAGATGTGGAGTTGGTCTGCTTGAATGGACGTGGTTTGGAGGGGATTGAGGAGGGTTGGTGATGTGAGATGAAACTTGGGATGTTTCCTGGAGCAATGTTGTATGGTTCCGGTAGTGGCTGTATGCTTTGCTTCTGGAAGTGCTGAGATAGTTCCACGTATGGGATAAAGTCGATGTTGCTCCTGGATGGGAGGAATGCTGCCAGTTGAATCGCAGTTGCCAGTTTGCCTTGTGGGACATATCGGCGATACACTCCAACCTCACTCGGAACCAACTCGGAATACCATCCCCGACAAGCCCGGAGTCAACTGACCCAGCCGTATCCCAGCGCCATGTGTCCTTTGTGTAATAAACCGGAGTCCACATCGGCCCCGCATGTCGGCCCCGCACCGATAACTGCCCCACAACTCTCCGCACCAGCCCGACTATTAACCGTCGGGGTTAACAACCCCAACACCACCGACCGATCGCCGGATCTGCGGATCGACACCGGCGAAGAGAAAAGGCCCCGATTCAACGGTCAGCAGGTACCTCGCTTTTGCTGTATATGCAATGCAAAAGATGCAACCTGCAGATTTGGGTAGGTGGGAAACGTTGCATTTCTAATCCGTACCAACTCACTCGCACCACCACCAATGAGAGGGCCCAGAATTGCACTTACACCATCCATTGGAGGAAAATGTGTCTTTTTGGGAATCTAGGCTGGGTGGGTTTGTCGGGCCTGGAATGGAGCACAGCCATTTTAGGCTGTGATTCTATAGGTATCGCGGGCCAGTTCAACGGTGGGACAGGAGCGAGGAGCGCTGAGTTGGGCATTTCGCCTCATCCAGTCAAAACTTCCAGATTGAGCATCTGTGTTCTGTGTGGTTGACAACTCGTCGGGGCCAACACTTCTTGGACCACACAAGCCTCGGTTTAACATTTGGGAAAGGGGAGAACAAATGGCAAAAGCTGCGTCATGGGCGGGTTTCCCTGTTTTGTTTGACTTTCACCATGTCGAAGAGACAAGACTGGTGGTTGGCATCATCGTATCAGATGCTCCTGTCCAGATCCCGAGGTCGTATAGGCTCCCGGGTCTGGTGATGAGGAATTCGCCTGGCTGACATATGAACGTTGGTTGAGTCATTCTTCAACCTACCTCCGCATCCAAGCCGCAAGACACACGACCGACATTACCGCCCCGTCCCGTCTTACACATGCTCGCACAGCCTCAGATTAGAGAGGATAGGCCAAAAGTCCCTTTGCCAGTAGCCTAGGCTCCGTTCTGTGAAACTCTGGGGAAGTGGGTGTCTCGACGCGAGACGGCCGTTTTGATCCTCGTGGTGGTGGTACTTGTTGACTGAGGTCTGAGGATGACGGAGGCGCCGGAGTAAGCATGTGATGCGCCCTTTTACCGTCGGTTGTAGATTTTGTAAAGTGCAAGGCATCGTGGAGAACTCCTAGGACCCAAATTCATCCGAAAGAGTGTAAACAGCCGTCCCCGGGTGGCCGATATTACCTCCACCCTTCCATGCAGGCTTCGAGAAGTTTTTTGACACTTTCCGTACCCAGAATAGTCGCTCCCATGCGACGACGCTGCGATGCTTACCGAGCTTCCGGAGCGGGAAGGTCGCGGTGGTTTTGGTGCTCCTGGCCCTTTTCACAAGCCAAGAGGCGTGGGAGCGGGCAGCAGCATCGTTTTGAGCATCCTGAGGCAGATGCGAAAGCACGCAGAATGATGTATGTGGGGGTTATCGATTATCAGGACTGGTGGACTGGGATGGTGTTTTGGAACATTTCGCTTTCCTTTTCCTGCTTCTCTTTCCCGTTCCCTTGGGCCAGCCGATTATCAACTCTAGCTACCCCCCACCCCCACGCCGAAGGCCGCCGCCCCCCCTGCCTGCGACGTCGCGCGAAATGGCGACCTTCCCCGACCGAGGTGAGAAAGAAGGAAGGAAGGAGTGGGATGCGAGAAAATTTGGAGGATGGGAGGGATGAGGGAATTGTAATCCCATGCGTTCCCGAATCCCCCGCGCGAGCGACCCTCATTTCCCCGGACAAGGTCCACTCTCCCAGATCCTCGGTGTGTGCGGGCTGGGCGCTTCCCCTTCCGATAAGCTGGACACACCGCGGCGATAGGGAGGGGAGCAAGGGATAGGATTCCGTTTTCTCTGTGCCTCGAGAATGCGTGCGACAAGAAGCAATTCTCAGGGGACCTCCCCACGCTTCGTGGTGGTGATGACCCCCTCGCAGTAATTGTCTCTTTCTCGACACTCAAATTGCGAGTTGTCGTCGCCGGTGTCCGCGTGACATGTCGACGACATCAATGCCCAAAAGCAAAAAAAAAGCTACCGGTAATGCCGGTCTCGGTGTCGGTCGGGATGAATTGCCTGCAATCTTGTGTTGATCCCATTCTCCGTTAGGCCCTGACAGGTCCCAAACAGGGCAATTGAGAGACCCGACAAGCCTCCGGGACAGCTTCCGGCCGCATCGTCGGACATGGGGTGGGCATTGCACGGTTCACATGTCCACCGAGACCGTTCACCGTTTTCTTGACCGTGGATTCCGTTTCCCTGGTCGGACTAGGTCAGGGTCAGGGTCAAGGGCAAGGGATAGGATAGGGGGGGGATTGCTGGGACGGCTGAATTCCTGGCTGAACGGTCGGTCGGAAGGGCGGATACGGTGGTGGGAGAGGGGACTGGACGAACATGGCACGGAGGTGAGGGAGCTGAACGCGCTTTGACCGCCTTGATTCCCGGATGCCCTGCCGGCGCGGCGGTAGTGTTTGGTGATCCCAGACCTGGCTGATTGCTGGCGGCCAACGGGAAGTCCTCCCGGCCAACGGAAGCAAAACCGGAATGTTAGCAACCGGCTAGCGTATCTGATAAGTGATAACATCACCAACAAACTTTTTTCCATCATATAGGGAGAGCCCGGATGACGAAGCCGGTCCGGTACGCGGTTGACGGGTATGCAACTCTGTGCAGACACGAAGGATCCCAGATTAGGGTATCTCCCGCTATGCGCTGTCTAGGCCCTCACAATTTGCGGTGAGGTGGTACGTATGAGTGGCAGCAAAAAAGAAGAAAATCAATTGAGGTGAATACGAAAATATTCTGGCAATGTGAGCAAATAGTAAATGAAGATGGCTGCTCTGCTGTTTCTTTTTCGGGCTTTCTTGGCCTCCAGCGCCACCAATTTACCACCAGTTTGGTTTTTATCGTCTATCGCATCTTTCGCTCTCGCTTAGCTCATGGCGTCAACTCGTGGCTTCGAGGTGAAAAACTGGGGAAAACGGAAGACGTGAACCGCGTCGACCACGAAACACGCGGGAGTGGTTTCTGGGTCCGAGCATTGCTCGCCCTGGCCTCGCGCTCTGATCTCCCCCCCTTTTTTTTTTCTTTTTTTTTTTTTTCCAATTTTGTGTCGCATTTCCTAGCTCTACCGGATCGTGATGAAACGTTCGACGGTATCTTGATGAGATGAAGCCGAAAACGCGCCGAAGCAGTCTTCTTTACTGGCTGGGACGATAGAGGTGGCGACGAATGTAGGGTACCTGCTTGCTTGCTTACTTACTTACTGACTTATTTACTTACTTACACGTGTGTTATGTGTATGCTTATCATGATGGGGATTACTCAGAGAACCACAACCCTTCTTTTTGGTGATATTCTTGTTGGAGAAAGGTCCAGCAGAAGGTCTGGAAAGAACCAAGCAGCGCTGAGCAGCCTTGTTTCTCCACATTTTTCAGGTGGGACCCGCCTTCCGGAGAGCATGTGGGCCTCTGATCCGCAGGCTGGAGCGGTCCGGGAGTTGACATGGAGATCCTGAGCAAATCAGCAACGGCCGCCAGAATCTGGGGAAAGCCAAAGCGAAAAGCGGTCTGCACGACACTTTCACCACCAACAAGCAAGGTAACGTTTCTTGGACCCTTTGAAACAATCCGGTTTTCGCTGGTTGTTGATGGAACAGGGCAAGCTCAACCGGGCCGGAGTTCATCTTGTCATACATACATACGTCAGAATTTCGAACCAGCAAAAACCAAACTGACGGTGAAAGGCTGCTGCATGTCAAAGTCAAGCGTCAACAGCGCATACAGCACGCATACAAGTGTAGTTGAAAGTACGCGATCCGAGTCACCGGCCGGGAGGACAGCCATCCGCGTCAACCTACCTATCTAATCGTATCCTATCATCGATACCACACACATCTTAACCCCTCGATTCCGTTCCGACCCCTCCCAAACGGACAGCGAGGCACCGTTCATCGGCCTGGTATCGGAAAGCACCAAGCAGCAAGCAACAACAACAACACCATCACCACCGATTCTCACGACAAGTTGCGGTGTCGGTATCGCGGCATATTGATTACTTCGCATGTTGTCTGCCATCTCATCGCCGCCAAATCGCAAATACCGACCACCCCCTACATGCGTAACACAAACACTCCCACAAAGAAGTCGTCATCCACTATCACAGTCCCCCGCGCCTCTCATCCCCCGGACCAAGAGTAAGCAATACTCTCCTTTCTCGGCCATAGGTAATCCCCATCCAGCCCTTTCGGTCCTCGCATAACCTCCCGAGCGACGGTAATGGTGTGAAGCATTCGGACAATCGGTATTTCTAAAAGAACCTCACCGCCGCAATCTCACCTCCCTGCCCTATAGTCATGTATACAGAACCACGACTCTGACTCGACAGAGAGCAACCCCCAAATACGGCGTATGGAGACGGTCAGCGGCGCAGGCGGGGGCGCGGGGGAGTGATGCACATTATCCGTAACCGCCCGCCCGCGAAATTCCATGGTGGCCATCCAACTTGGTGTAACAAACCCTCTCTCTCTCCCTCGTAGGCAGCCCTATAGATATACGCATTCATCTTTGTACTTTGCAGGAGAATGGAGGCGCAGTCAACACCGTAAACTTGGGAAATGCATTGCTACACAAGTTTTGGGGGTGTCACCAACCGTCGTCACCAACAATATTACCTAGGGGATTTGGAAAACTGGATTTGGGAGCAAGTCCGAACGACGTAAACGGTCCGGTGGTCGGCGACTTGATCGGTGAGTTTTCTTGCAACGGACAAAAAACAGGGCGAGTGCGTTTGATTCCGTGTTTTGTTCGTCATTCATTCGGTGTAGTCTAGGTGGTGTTTGTTATCCGACCGATAGCAACGGAAGCCCAACAACCGTCGGGAGCTAAAACAAGACCAACAAGGCGAAGAAGTGTGAAGCGCATGACGTTGCCAACTTGTGCGCAAGCAAGAACCGGGGCGGTAAGGCAGGTCAACCAACGGTCAGGCAAAATGATTGATGGTCAGGAACAGCGAAGCATCGCATGGTGGTTAAACGAGGCAGCAGCTATTTTGGACAAAGTGCCACTGCTGCTGACAGATAGCAACACCGACGACGGTGGGTTGCTTGTGTTGTGTGTAAATCGTAATTTTGAGAAGGCCAACGTCAGCTTCTGCCCTACCATACCTTACGGATATATGCTCTGGAATTATCAGTTTGCGAAAATGCGCGTTGGCGGCCGAGGGTGGTGATGGGTGTTCTTTTGTCTCCCAATAAATGCCGTGCTACAGCTTGTTGGTTCTTCATCATCATTCCCCCTTTTCACACTGCAGGCTGTTCTCCTCGGGTTGTACCATGATTGCCATTTTCCATTTCGTTGGGTTCGAGATGGGGTGTGTGTGTGTGTGTGTGTGTGTGTGTGTGTGTAGGTATTTTCATTTCCATCGCAAAAAGTGTAGTGTGTGTGGTGTGTGGGGGAGTGGTTTCGGGTCCGCCCTTTCACGACCGATCTCTTACCCCAGACGGAGAGGCCCGTCGTCGTCCGTGTAAGTGATAACTGATAGATGGGAAAACGGAGAGAGTCCGCTTTGTAGCTGAGAGGCTTTTAAGAGATATGGAAAATCAAGGTTTTTGGCCCGTGTTTGATAATAGCTAGGTATGTGGAGTTTGCCCTTGGACCCATCAGATCGGTGAATCAGCTAGGCATGAAAAATATAGTTTTGTTTTTGTTGATTGAAATTTCAGTAGTTGATGGTGGTTGGTTGATAGCCATGAGGGGTTTCGTGATAGGTCACTTGCACTGTGGTCTGGACAACCCTCTATCACAAACAAAAACATTTGCAAGGAAGAGACAGAAATGAAAAAGGGATGGAAAAGCAAAGTGCCCGGTGCAAAAAATGACAGAAAACAAAAGCCCACACTGGCAAAGAAAAAAAATGCGTTGTTTGCGCATGCAGCAGCATTGCCAACTGTTCTTGCAGTTTGTGTTTTCTTGATATCAGGGCTTTCTCTCGTCTCCCAACTGATACTCTGGATAGCGACGGGTATCGTGAGAGAAATGCCCAACTGCCGCCCGCACTTTTCGCCGCAGCCGCCGTTTGCTACATGAAAACGGAAGAGGGGATTCAGGGAGCGGTGAGGCTTCCACGAGGTGCATCGCCGGCACCTCACTTCACGCAGGAGGTGTGGGAGGTGCGAAATCTGGCAGCCTTGGGCGCTGACGGTGAGACAGAGGCCCAACAGGGGGGTCTGCGGGGGGAAAAAAGGTCTAGGTGGTCTCTCAACCCCAGACCACACACAACAACCACAATTACGGCGTAACAAGAAGTGGCCAAGGCGGGAATGGGGCCGGAATGGTGGTTGACGTTGACAAGAATGTCCACCCCCGTCCGTCCGCCTGAACGGAGCCGAGGAGCAAGGAGATGAGAAGCCGCTGGGACCGAGGCGCGAGCGCGACGCCAGAAGGTGAAAAAACTTCTCTAACCCTGGCAGCTCTGTCCCGGGGAGCTCGTCCGGACAGGGTGAGGCCCTTGCGAATAACCGGCCCTTTGGATTTGGAACCGGCTCGTTTGATGACAGATGGATTTTGTTTCTTTTGGGCTCCGGTCGGCTGAGCCCCCCGTAATGAGAAACTGAGTATCACGATCTTACAAATACAACCGGCCGAGGTGGTATCTTGTAAGTCATAGAGGGTTCGACTCGGAGCTGGAAACAAATAAAAGGGCTGTGTAAGCCGGCGGCGATGATTCATTCAGCATGATGACAGATACAAAACGGAGGGGAGGTGGGAGCCGAAGAGCAAAAAAGCCAAAGCGGTCAAGATGCAATCGACACCGCAAGTTTGCGTGCAGGTGTAGCGGCAGCGCGGGTGTGTAGCGTTTGTCCATGCGCGTGGGGGAGGCCCGCGGTTGGGCAGGATCTCGAGGCCGTGGCTGTCCCGACCGAGGGTCCCTAGGCAGGCTAATTTAGTGTTCATCATGGGGTGCCCACACACGGGGACGATCCCGACGGCAGCATCCCACTCAAGCTCCGTCTTTGGAGCCCAAAAACGGAGGGTACTTGGGTACGTACCGAGATACCTTCGCGCGCCGCAACCCGCCTCCCCCTGCCACCACCCCCTTGCCTTGTCACTTGTCACTTGTCTTTCCTATCCAAGCATTGCCCGAGATGCCTGTTTCGCTCCAAACGGAATCTCAGTCCCCAATCTGCCCCACGTATCCTGTTTCCTGGGACACCCACCCTTGCTTCCGCCCTCCCATGCCTGGTCATCCACGAGAGGTAGATATAAGACTCATGATCCCCCCATTCTCACACTCCGGCCCTCTGGATCCTGATCTGCTCCAACGATAACTTTACCATCCAACAACAAACAGAAACATCAGTCGAAGATCATCTCCACCTTGATATACTCCAGCCTAGCTAGTATTACTACGTCACCATCGACGACACATACATCAAACAGTCTCACAATGTACGGCTCATACGGATCAACGAGCTCGACGAGCAGCTCCTACTCGCACTCCTACAGCCCCTATGGCAGCTACCACACCATGGCCTCTCCCATGGATATCGCTGCCAGCCCATTTTCCACCAGAGGACTCGACGCGACCTGCGCCTTCCCATCATGGCCGCGCCGGGAGTCTTTCTGCGAGCAGGATTCTTATGAGGGACGGGTTTCGTCATACATCTCGGACGACGACCTCCTTGGCGCCAGCGACATGTACGAGGACGACTCTTCCAGCAACGGCAGTGCTTCCCCCATCCAGTCACCACCCACTCAATACCCCACCGAGACCGAGCTCCTCGAGATGCAACGTGAGAGGGCGGCATACCAGCGCGAGGTGATGCGCCTCGTCCTCGCCGAGAAGGAGAAGAGGAAGCAGCAGGCCAAGCGCAGGGCTAGCGCCACCAAGAAGAGCAAGTCCAGCAAGCTCACTGCCATGACTCCCATCTCCGAGTGAAGAGAGGTCGCTTTCACTGCAAGGCATTTTGCCTTTACCAACCCAGTGCCGAGGCGTGGGTGGTGGATATGGGGTATTGGGTGTCAACGGTCCCATTGCAACCTCCTTTAACCGGTAAGTCTTTTGTTTTCCTTATCAAAGTGCGCTACCCGACACAAGCCGGAACAGCCCGCTAACCTTGGATAACAGCCTTCCTGATTTTGACTCACATCTCATCGTCACCGCCATCATTCTGTGACGCAACGTGGTCAAAGAGCTTGACTGTTCTGCCGAGGCAGCAACAGCAGGATTTTTCCCTCGTTTCGCGGGCCCTCGGCGGTCAGACTCCATCCGAGTAGGATTTCGTCGGAGGGCAAAAAAAAAACGGCCCGTCTTGGGCTCTTGGTTTTTTTGTGTGGCAGAGTCGGGAAATCCACCCGTCTCTTCCGAGGCCCGTCCTTCCCTCTACACCCAACACCCGAGGTGTACCCGGACTTACACATTTCCTTCCCGCCGACCAATCACCAACCCTCTTTGGTCCCGTCGCACAAAACACACACAACATCCTGTGGTTCTGTCTACCACCATCGCATCGCGCGGACGGGTTCCCGCCGAGGGGACTTTGGACATCCGCATTCCGCACACAACAATTTTTCTTTTTCTTCATCAACCAATATCCCTTCTAATTAGCGATCGGCCACTACCCGTTTTCGCTATCATCATTCTCTTCCGCGTTTCGATTTGGATCAGCTCCTATGCTTCCATCCGAAACATAATACTTTTTTCTTTTGTTCACCAAGCGAGCGAGCATTTACTTTGGGCATTTTCGGGAACACAAAAAAGTTTGGGATTTGTTTTTTTTATTGTCGGGGGCATTTTTACACAGAGCTTCGCAGTACACAACATCATCAGCGCCTTGCATCATCATCATCGGCATCTAGCATCACTTGGAGTTTTTTTTATTACCTTGAGATGGGGATCTTGTATTATCTGAGACATTTGTTATTGGTCTCTTGTATGTTTGTTGGTTTATGGTTTTTGAGATACCCCATCAGTCTGTTTTTGGTTTTTATCTTTGCTGGTTTTGAAGGAATAAGGCAGGCGCATATGATGATACCCCCCAATTAGTTAGTTTTTTTTTTCAATTTGTTTTTTGGCTTCTCACCCTTCGTGGTACATATCACTCTTCAAGTAGATAGCTTGAGTAGTTAGCACTTAACAACGACAACGCAACGGAAGTTGGTTGGTCATTCTTTACACTTTTGAGTTTCAATTTGCACCGTGATTACTGAACAATGCCTTGATTCTGCTTAGAAGGTTTGACTTTTCCTTTCAGCCTTGCGCCTCGCTCTCCCA